>NC_135374.1:125872140-126592140 GCF_049243985.1 Paroedura picta | reverse complement strand
GCCTGTGGTCCCCAACCCCCGGTCGGCAGCCCTTGGCAGCGGGCTGCGGCTCCCTCTCCCCGCCCACCCCACAGCGAGAAGCTCGCAAGGCTGCGAGCAAATTGGCTGCCGAAGTGGCCGATTAGCTTGCGGCCCGGCAAGCTTCTTGCTGCCCGATGGGGGCACAAATGCGCACGTGCGGCAGTTTTGCACATGCACACATGTGCAGAGCTGCCGGGAGCGCAAACGTGCATGTGTGGCAGGTCCACACATGCGCAAAACTGCCGCACGTTGTTTGTGGCCCCAGCGGGCGCAAACGCGCATGCGCGGCAGTTCCACACATGCGCGTTTGCGCGGACCCTGGGTTGCCCTCTCCCCCCACCCCTTGGCAGCTGTCCACAACCGGAAAAAGTTTGCAGACCACTGCTGTAAACCGCTTCCAGGGATGCTCTTTATGGCATGCATAAACCTTACTGTGTTTTCTGTCTCCTCCCCTGAGCTGCCTTACACCAGTGGCTGAATGGAAAGGCCAAGAAATTCCCCCGAGGCTCTCCTCACATCGTGTGTTGGTTAGGTGACATGGCTGCTGAGAACAAGGGGTGACGTACTCTCCCACTTGAGGAAAGCTTGCTCAAATGCAGAATCCCTTACTTCCATCAACTATGGTAGGCAAAAAAAAAAAAAAAATGCCCATTTTAAAAATGGGCAGTTTAACAGCACCAGTGATCTGACTGGTGAAAAACTGAATGCATAATCACCCCTGGAATCCCACTTTTGGCGCCAGGATTAGATCTGTGGGTTCACTCAGGATGGAGACACTTCAGCTACAGCACAAAGAGGATGTTTATGAACAAGGAGGAAGACTGAAGAGCAACACAGGCGTTATATGCCTAGCCAACTCCTTCAGGCCACGCCTCCCTAGGCACACTAGTGTTTGTTAGCACACCCTTACGATTGGCTACGGAACACACGCTTCCAAGTGGCTGCTTTCAACATTCTTGCAGATTGCCATTCAGGACCAGCGAGACTAGTCCTGGCACAGGCTCAGATACGTGAGCTCAGTTACATGAACAGATACCTACATACCCAACACCATGGAAATCAGGAAATAAGCCAAAGCTGACCTTAAAAAATGAAACGAGGGAAAGTCCAAGAAATAACTAAGGCATGGATCATTCTGGCTAGATCTGGCTTATCCTGGAATGGATGAAGCTGGGCAAAAGCCCTTCAAACCTAAGGGGTCGTCAGTGTCGAGGAGTGCTCCCAAGCTGCAAATCTGCAAATCTGGCCTTTTAAGGGGAGTAGAACCCCAACCAAGGCAGCAGAGATAGGAAACCCCCTGGTTTGCATTCCCTTTGCCTTTTCAGGATTAAATTTCAGTTTATTCATCCTTTTCCAGCCCATTATTGACTCCAAGCACTGGTTCAGAACATCAAGAGCATCTTTGGAAGTAGATGGAAAAGCAAGGTAGGGCTTGGGGTCATCCACATATGGTGACCCCTCAGCCCAAACCTCCCAGTGACCTCTACCAGTGACTTCCTATAGATCAGAATCAGAAATACATAGAGCTGGAAGAAACCACAAAAGGCTATCTGGGCAGTGTCTTGAAGACTTAAAATCATACACGCTTGACAACGAAGGAGACTCCACCATCCTCCGAGGCAGCCTATACCATCTACAAACAGCCCTCACCATCAGAAGATGCTTCCTAATATTTAATATTCCTTTCCTGTACTTTGAACCCCTTACTCCTACTCCTTGTCTCTAAAGATCTTCAACATATATACCTTTTATGTAATTAAATACAGCTGTCATCTCACCCCTTGCCCTCCTCTTCTACCATGTTTTGAGACTGACCTCCCGAATACAACTTGAACCACTATAACATGGTGCCTCTGAGCCCCAGTGGAGAGAGGAGGCTCATTCAGGTCATGTGGTGGAGAGTATCAAAGGCCACTGAGGGGTCCATCCGCAGAGTTACATTCCCCCAGGACTAGTTCTCAACTGACAGCATCAACCAAGGTGACCCAAGCAGCCTGCTTAGTGATTTATGGTGTGGTTGGCTGGCATAGCGCACCAAATAGTCCAGGGGTGGCCAAACGGTGGCTCTCCAGATATCCATGGACTACCATTCCCATAAGCCCCTGACAGCAGGTAATTGTAGTCCATGGACAGCTGGAGAGCCACAGTTTGGCCACGCCTGGAATAAAGAGTGGCAGGTTGAATGGTCTCATGGTCAACGGTCAGCTCTCATGGTCAATGGAAAAGACAAGGGATGCACACGCTGGAGGGTTATCTGCAGTAAACACAACTACTGTAGCAGTTCTACACAACTCATGAAGAACAACCTGGCTGAGCTGACTAGAACAGTTTCCTGAGACAAAGAACTTTGTTTAACAGACGGGTTTTGTTTTTGTTTTTTAAAGATAGTTTTGACTTCATAGCTGGAGATGAGCTATGAGCTGCAGATGGAACTGTTTTCCTCCCAAATAATTGGCTGGATGATTTACATTAGGAACCTCCAGATGTATATTAAACAGGATCAAACTGCATAAAAGATAAATGGTGTGCGCCGTTTTCTCCCCAATAAGCATTTCCTATTTAGCATTTCCCCTATTGTTACCTACTGATCTCCTAGAACAGGGGTAGTCAAACTGCGGCCCTCCAGATGTCCATGGACTACAATTCCCAGGAGCCCCTGCCAGCAAATGCTGGCAGGGGCTCCTGGGAATTGTAGTCCATGGACATCTGGAGGGCCACAGTTTGACTACCCCTGTCCTAGAACCTGGAAATCAAAATGGCTGCTAGGCAGTATGAAGTTTAGGAGTAATCTTTGACCTCTTGGACAGTTTAGAGTGTGATGAAATTTGGGTGGAGAATTTGAGGTCATGTCTCTTTCAAGCCATTGATTGGGTGTGATCGTCGGTACTCATTTGGTTTGTAGATGACACACATCACAACACATCTATTGTAACATGAAATATAATCACTTCTGTGACAGTTAGATTTTTTAAAAAGCAAATAACATGCAGGTCGAAGTATTTTCTTAAGCCTCTGAAACATCAGAGACAGGACGTTTGTAAGGGACTATTTCTGAAGGAAACACGCATTGCTAGAATAATAAATTAAAACAGTGGTTTGTATTCCTTGCACCTGTTATTTCTCAAAGAAAGCCTATCAGTTAGAATGATGAATTTTAACCTTTTCCAATTCTTCTAGGGAACATCCAATTTATATTCTTCAAGCTCCTTCTTACTAGCTTCCCATACTGATGCAGAAATTATTGTTTTTGCAATATTTATAAAGATCTAGTTACAAGTTTTCAAGGACGTAGCTCGCATTTCCTTAGAAACTGAACTATCAACTATAATTAAGGGTGAGGGAAGACCTACGTAGGAAGACCTACATTACAGTGTGTTTGCATGCCATAGCACATTGAATACATAGCAGCAGCTTTTCTGTTAATTCACCTCTCAGGGCCAACAGCAAATACAAAGGTCACATTATCACAGCATAGACGTGGCAGGTATTTTGGTGGGGCAAAATTGCTAGGGGTGGCTGGACAATCCAGACATGCAGATATAACTTTTCTCCTGACCTGGTTGGCCCAGGCCTGGTTGGCCCGATCTCACCTGATCTCAGAAGCGAAGCAAGGTTGACCCTAGTTCGTATTTGGGTGGGAGACTCCCACCATTGCTAGCAGCCACTTCTGTCCCAATCTTGTCTTGAAAACTCCAAGGGATTGCCGAACATTGACTGTGAATCAACATCTCTTTCGACTACCATAGAGCTTTTAAAAGTTATAATTCTGCCATCATATGATGAGACAATTCTAGCTCTAAATCCAGAGAGGAGGAAAAAAATTAAGAAAACCAAACTACAGTGATAGTCCAGCCATTCAGTTGAATCAATATTTGCAATAACATAAGGTGTGAAATCCATCATTTAGTGTAAATCCAAGAGCAAAGGACCCTATTGATTATAGTCATTGTGAACTATTTTATTTCCTGATGATGGTACCCGTAGAAGAATCAGCACACTGGGAGACAAATGAATGCTTATTGGGCAAGCCACTTCCTCTGTCTCTCTTTTTTTTCTTTTTTCTTTTGCCTTCTTTGAGTGGATTACGGGAGACCTTTAAGAGCAAATAAATTAAACATTTTCTTTTCTCTTTTTAAATACAATTTTAATAATATTTAACATACAATCCTTGTTTGTCTTTTCTCCATTTTTGTTTTATCTTCCCCTCCCATCCTGCTCCCTGTTCCTTTATTATTAAATCCAAATGTTAATAGATTGCATAAAATGTTTGGTTGGTGACATAACTATAATCGTGAAATGATCATTAGGAAATAAGCTACATTTCTCATTCCTTTTATTCTTATTTAGAATGTATATCATATACGACAAATAATCTTTGATATAAGGTTTTAAGATAATAGCTCCCCTTGCTATAACAGATACATGCTTGAGTTTGGTTATTTTAACAACATAAAACATTACTTGAAAACACCCATATTTGCATAGAAAAAAGTATATGGAAACAGTATATGTAAAGTTTGGATAATATTTTTCGAGCAAGAAAATCAAACATAATAATGGCAACTGGGACACATTATAAAGACAAAAGAAAAATAGAACAAACAGTTGTATACCAAAGAATTTTAAAATGGTCAAAAAGCTATCGCAAACATTAGTGTATGAAATGCAACAATTTGAGGAAAGAACTCAGAACAACAAGAAATTGTAAGAATGAAAGAGAAGCAAAAATATAATGACATATATTTAGAAAGACAATATCATTAGATTAAGAAAGGAGAACAAATAACTGACATTTTGGAAAATGAATGTAGATCAAATAATATACATTTTAGAGGCATGACAGATATCTTTGGGAGGCCAAATTTGGGAAAGAGATTTCATGAACTGGTTTAAGATTATTTGAAGATATAAGGACATTTTCCTGATACTGACCAGATATTTACAGTAAATTCAAGATCAGCATTCAATAACAGGCTAAAGATGCAAAATGCAAGAAGCAAATAGGATCTTCACTTAAAATAGGAGAAAAGGAAGTACAGATCTTTCAAGAGCTGCCAAAAATGTATTGAATTTTACAATAGAAAGAAATAAAATACCACTGGAAAATACCATTTGCAGTAGAGGTACACTCACCAAAAGAAAGGAAAGTAATCAAAACAGAAGAACAAGCTAACATATTGACCAAAGACCTGCAAGTGGAGGGCCCACATAGAAGAGCTGATGGAAAATTTTTCAGCAACCCAGAGCTGAGAAGAAACAACCATAGCATCAACATTGAGACAAAACTGATAAATTAAACATAATATCAGTAAATGTTGATGGATTAAACTCTTCCATGAAATGGACAAACACTTTCAACCTGCTTAAAAAGCAAAACACAGATATTTTAGAAGAAACTCACATAAAGAAGAAACATGACCAAAATTTAAACAATAAAAATTAGGTAAAGTATATCTTGCTACAGCACTAAACAAAAAGTGTGGAGTAGACATTTATGTAAACATCCCACAATTAGAGATACCAGAAGAATCAAAAGATCCATAAAGAAGATATCCAACCTTAAGGAATGAGACTCCCAGAATGCAGGGAATGCACACTAGCAACTATACAGCTGCCAGACAATGCTAAAGTTAAATTGTTTTGAGAATTTCCCCCCCAAACTATGCTAGAATTTCAAGATGAAGATCAAATGATTTATGAAGACTAGATCCAGAGGAGAACAGATCTAGGAGTTTTAAATGTGGGAAATTGCCCAAAAACCTATTCCAGTATTTGGAAATGCTAAAATTAGGCCAGAAGATCCAGCACCCAGAAGGGAGACATTTTACAATTCTTCTGATAGACATAAAATGTACTCAAGAATAGGTGTGTGCTGAACGTCAAAAAGTCTAATAATACTCCTTCCGACTTCATACTCTCAGGCCCGCTGCTTGTGTTATTCGCTGCCGGTGCTCTTGGTGGGGTGGGCCGTGCTTGAAGTTGCGCATCTGGGCCAGGAAAGGCAATGTAAATTTCTACACAGCCTCTAGCCTGTGTTTTATCCTACAACACCTGTAATTAGGGTGAATATCATCCGTTTTGTGCAAGAATACTGGACCTTGACATTCCTCCCCTTTGGCTTTATAGTGAGATGGTACCTTGACAAGAGGAATGACGAGAAGATGACAGCTTTCAGGAACAAGAGCAAATTGTTTCAAAGGGAATTGAAACCTGGTGAAGAAGTTATGTGGAAATAATGAATGACGGACTTCTAAAGCTTCTGTACAATTAAACCTGCTTATGTATAAAAAAAAAATAAAAAAAACAAAAAAGTCTAATAATGAATCTTGGCAAAATCAGAGATTCATCTGAAGATGTTTGTAGATCATAATCCTATAGTAGTAGTTGGGTAATGGAACACAAAACAAAGTTGGAGGCTCAATTATGATCTTTTACTACAAGATGATGCAGTAAGCAAGAGTAGCAAAGATCTAAAAGCATTTTTAGAAAGAATACAGAAGAAATGTCCTCAGCTACAATTTGGGGAAAAATAGAGCCTTTATTAAAGGAATCTTATTAGCAGCCACTGCCTAGAAGAAAAGAGAAAAATCAGAACAAACCAAGATATTAATAGACTGGAGCAAGAACACAACAACAACAACAACAACAACAACAATCTCCATAAAGGCACACTAGTACAGATCAGAAAATTAACACGAACAAAACAAGTAGATCTGTTAGAAATTGAGCAGGAACTGGAAAAATTAAACCATCTAAAGCAAAGGCCTTTTGACCATGTGAACAAACCTGGCAGAAACTTAGCATATTTTCTTAGGGATCCTGCTACCAATTTTATTGTCTTTGAGCTATGCTAGGTAAAGAGATGTTATTTTATACAACCTTAAACTCCTTTTTGTCCCTCTTGGGCCAATTACGCATGGGTGGACCCGGGGCTAATCCCTGTGTCTGTATGACGTTGCTGCCAGGCTGCTGCCCTCCTGGGACGGGTGTGGATCGGTCTCCAGAAGCCCTGTGCTAAGGGAGGGTGGATTCTTTCGTGTTCCCTTTTGCCACTGCACAGGCCAACAGGGCCTGTCCTGCCGTGGGCCTGTCTGCCCTGCAGGGGCCTGCAGGGGCAAGAAATGCTCCGGACAGCTTTGCAGCACTTCATGGCTACATGGGGAAACGCCCCCCCTGCACAGCGGAACCTTCCTGCAGCCACTGAGCTTCCCGGGGGGACACAGCAAGCTGCGGAGCATGCAGCTGTACAGCAACAGCGGCAGCCTGGAGTAGCACGGCTGGTGTGGACTTGGCCTCATTGATACTATAGAAATGTTATATTTCATGATGACATGATTAGATATTTTCTATTCGTAAATTTTATCGGCTTCTCATCTGTATTATGTCCGTACTATGACTATTCTTCTACGACTGAATAAATACATGATGCTGATGATGTCTTAGGAAAGAGAGGAAAGAGGAAAGAGAGAACATGTGTAAAGAAAGGGTATCAAATTATAGATGTGGGGAAAATACAAGAGAACAATTTATCAGTGTTGTTTTAGGATTACACAAAAAGAAGCCTATCTCAAAAAAAAAAGGAAGGAAGGAAGGAAGGAAGGAAGGAAGGAAGGAAGGAAGGAAGGAAGAGGAAGGAAGGAAGGAAGGAAGGAAGGAAGGAAGGAAGGAAGGAAGGAAGGAAGGAAGGAGAGAAAATCTAAAAGACAGCCTTACCACAATATTCATGCCAGAGCACAGGAAAAAATTAAACCAAAAGTTAACAATTTAAGTAACCTCCCAGGCAATAAAAAATATCAAAAGGGACAAAGCACCAGGCTCAAATGGGCTGACAGCAACACATTACAAACATTTTGAAGAAGTTTTAATAAAAAGTTATGAAAGAGATAAAAGAAGGAAAGATAATACCTCCGACATAGCAAGAGGCATATATAATGTTAATATATAATGAAAGCAATGATGCAGTCTTTTTACTGAATGTAGATTATAAAATCTTTGCCACAGTAATGGCAGAAAAACCAGTATATATACTGAATTTCATTAAATTTAATACACACTAATCAAGGCTTTATATAAAAGATCCATATGAATGATTATACACACACACACACACACACACACACACACATACATATATACATCCATACTAGGGGCAGGAATACAATGGGCACTAGCACCCATGCCTGCCCTGTGGCTTTCCTGGGTGCTGACCCTTCTCCCGTCCCATTCCTCGCTGGCTCAAAAGATCCGGCATGTTGGAAGGGATTAAACAGGAGGAGACTCTACTCTCAAGATCCCAAATTGATCCCCCACTCCTCCTCCATGAGCATCCAGCTGGGTTGCCAACTTCCAGGTGGGGGGCCTGGAGATCTTCAGGAATAACAACTGATCTCCAGGCACCAGTTCTTCTGCAGAAGACAGCTGGGAGGGAGGGAGAGCAGAGGCCACGCTGGGTCCCATGGGCTGGTGGGCAGCCTTTACTCTTTGTCCCACCCCCCACCCCTGGACTCTTGATGCTCCACCTCCAAACTTCAAGGAACATTCCTAACCCAGGGTTTTTACCAACCTCCAGGTGCATCCTGGAGACCTCCTGGAGTTGGAGTTCATCTACAGACTAAAGAGATGACCTTCCCAGGGGAAAATGGCTGTTTTGGAGGGGGAATTTTGCTATGACAGCTCATCTCCAGACAACAAAGATCAGTCCCCCTGGAGAAAAGGGCTGCTTGGAAGGGGGGGGGGACTGTGTCCTTGTGCCCCACAGAGATCCAGGAATGGCTGCTGGGGAGGGGGGGCTGTGGCCTTTTGTCCCACAGAGTTTAAGGGATGCCAGACTCCAGGGAGGACTTGGGGATCCTCATCAGACTGCAGAGATCTGCAGAGATCAGTTCCCCTGGAGAAAAGAGCTGCCTGAGAGGGGCTTCCCCCACCCCATGTCTGCACCAGGGCAACTCACTGTAGACATCTCTGCTGATCTCCTCCCCCTTTCTTGCCTGAGCTACTCATTGGAGCAAACTATACTCTCCCCCCCCCAGGGCTGAGCTACTCTCTGGGGCGTCTTCTGCTGCCTCTGCAGCTTCTCCTCTCCCTGCACATCCAAGCCACTCACAGTAGTGGGTGCATCCCGCACGTTCTGAGGGCGGCAGGAATTTGGGGGCCGAGAGCTGGCTCACTATCAGCGCTACCTGGCTGAGGGCTTTCTTCCAATAGGGGCTCAGCTACAGGGGAGGGCCAGTCAGCTAGCGAGTGACCTGTCGTTTGTGAAAATATTTGGTTTACTGATGAATCATAAAAGATCCAATCAAATTTGGAACAAGGCAAGAAACAGAAGCAGCATTTTTATTTCTAATTGCAGAGAAAGTATTTGATAATTTCACATGGTCTTTTCTTCTGAATATGTGTCAAAATATGGGCAGTGGCTCTTAATTCTGGAACTGGATGTAAGGTATATACTCTAGAAAAACATACATTTTAATATATGGAAAATTAACAAAAGATTCGATCCAAAAAGGAGTCCTACAGGGGTGTCCCTTGACACCTCTTGATCCTAGCGACAGGGACTTTAGCTACAAAGGTCAGAGAAGACCCAACGAATAAAGGTGGATGATGCAGAATTTAATTTGAACAAGCTATGCAGACAGAGTGATTCTGAGAGTTTTGGATCCTCCCAAATTGTTATATTATGCAATGAGCACAGTGACGAATTTGTATCCTTCTCTGGGTATAAAATCACCGGGAGAAGACAAAAATGATAACGAGATTCTTAACGCATAAAGAAGATATTCTAGACCGTAGCCACCCGTTCCATTAAATATCTTGGAATAGATTCCATCCAGGTATTTGTGGAATTTCACAGTTTTTAAAACTTGATTGGGAACTCTGGTTCATCAGCCAAAAGGGAGACTGCAACCAAGAAATCAGGAGGCGAACGAAACTGGGAAGGGCAGCCATGAAGGAGTTGGAAAATATCCCTAAGTGTAAGGAATGTGTCACTGTGACCAAGGTCAAGGTAATTCATACCACGCATCCCAGCTGATATGAAACCATGGGCTGAGGTGTCACCAGGACACTGATGACACCCAGCTCTACCTCCTAGTGGAGGGTCGGCCTGACAACCCCCCTGGTTCCTTCGCTAGATGCCGGGGGCTGTAGCGGAATGGTTTCCGCGTAGCTGCATGAAACTCAGCCCCTTGAAGACCGAGGTCCTTTGGATGGGTGGGAAAGGGTCAGACCAGGAAGAGCGTCTCATAATCCTGAATGGTGTGCAATTTAAGACTGCACATTCCGTGAGGAACGTGGGCATGACCCTTGATGCCTTCTTAACCATGGAGGCCCAAGTCATAAAAGTAGCTTGACTGGCATTTTTCCATCTCCAACAAGCCAAGCTAAGAGCACCCTATTTGGCCCCCGAACACCTCACCACAGTGACCATGCAGTGGTCTCCTCTAGGCTGGATCACTGTAACTCACTGTACATGGGCCTTCTTTTATCCCTGCTCCAAAAATTACAACCTGCCCAAAAAGCATCTGCTCGCATCCTTACCCAAACACCATGGAGAACACACAATACACCAATCCTTCAGCAGCTGCACTGGCTAACAGTTGAGTACCGGATCAGATTTAAGGTACTGGGACTCACCTTCAAAGAGCCTCTTGTGGCGCAGAGTGGTAAGCGGCAGAAATGCTGTCTGAAGCTGTCTGCCCATGAGGTAGAGAGTTCGATCCCAGCAGCCAGCTCAAGGTTGACTCAGCCTTCCATCCTTCCGAGGTCGGTAAAATGAGTACCCAGCTTGCAAGAGACCAAGCCCTATGAAGATAGGTTGAGGGACTTGGGAATGTTCAGCCTGGAGAAAAGGAGGTTGAGAGGGGACATGATAGCCCTCTTTAAGTATTTGAAAGGTTGTCACTTGGAGGAGGGCAGGATGCTGTTTCTGTTGGCTGCAGAGGAAAGGACACGCAGTAATGGGTTTAAACTACAAGTACAACGATATAGGCTAGATATTAGGGGGGAGGAGAAATTTCACAGTCAGAGTAGTTCAGCAGTGGAATAGGCTGCCTAAGGAGGTGGTGAGCTCCCCCTCACTGGAAGTCTTCAAGCAAAGGTTGGATACACACTTTTCTTGGATGCTTTAGGATGCTTAGGGCTGATCCTGCGTTGAGCAGGGGGTTGGACTAGATGGCCTGTATGGCCCCTTTCAACTCTGTGATTCTGTGATTCTATGAAAATGGAAATCACATTCAGTGGAGATGGCAGGGATTGAATCGACCTGGGATTGGAATAAAAGCTCCATGCTGTTTACATCCTACTTTGTAAAAACCAGGAAAGGCGTCTTTTTAACCATGTTGGGGACCCCCTCTCTAGACACATCATTGTGACTGTGGTTCACTAGCCTGCTTAAGCTCCAACCCACATTAAAGTAAACCGCACAACAGGAAAGAAACCCTCTTTGTTGTGCCAACTGTCCTTTCTAAGCTAAAGGCATTGCTGGCTGAAATTCTATCTCTGATTTCGGATCTGGGCAGTGCTCCGCACAATGGGCATACAGGATCTTTGTCAAGGTGACGAAACACCTCTACAAGGTTGTAAGGAACACTGGAGGGGAGTAGTACAGATGTCTTGGCCAGACATTATCCAGCTGCTCAAATAATTCCAAGCATGTAACAACACCCAGTAGGAGAAGTTCTCCCTCCAGGACTCCAGACACTGGGCAAGGGGCTTCTACTCATGTCGGGAGGTTGGGGTGGGGGGGGGGGAGAGAAATAGGCCACCCCAGACTGCATGGTCAGTCTCCTGAAGCGGAGTTCTGATGAGCAGCTGGATCCTCCCATTCACACACGGTGGGGAGGCCTTTCTTTGGGGAATGCTAATGAGACGGGCTAAAGGCATGCTGATTAATTACAGAGACCGGTTGATTAATGACCTCGAGGCTGATACGGGGAAAGGGAATCACTCCAGATGGGCAGCGCAGGAGTCTGCAGCAGCAAAAGGAGTCAGGGCTCCAGGGGCACCTGGAAGCCTGACCTATATTCCAGCAGAAGCGCCTGTGAGTGGGAGGTCCCCTCCATAGAGGCATGAAATGCAGAATGCAGTAGCTACGCGGCTGGTCGGGAACAGCTGTTGGGAGCCTGCATCCCCAATACGTAAACAGTTACACCGGCTGCCAACCAGTTCTTGAGTCCAATCTGAGGTGTCAGGAGTGAGTGGCCTGAGGGATCTAGGGTTGCCAGCTCTGGGTTGGGAAATACCTGGAGACTTCGGGGGTGGAGCTAGGGAAGGGCAGGGAGGGACCTCAGCGGAGTATAACACTATGAAACCGTTTTCTCCAGAAGAATGTATCTCTGCCTTCTGGTGATGAGATACACTTCCAGAGGATTCCCTAGAGGGACATTTTCTCCCACGTATTCCTGTCCAGAAATTAGAATCAGAGGGAGAAGCGTTCCTGACTCCCCTTTTGGTGGGCCCATGAGAGAGGCCCCTGCTTATGGGACAGCCTCCACGAGGGAACTGAGCCTGCCCCCTGCCACACTTTCCATCTTTAGGAGACCATTGGAGACAGTGTTATGTTGGAACACCTTTGATTAAAGTCGTCCTAAATTACAGTTTTAAATTTTGCTTTTTGAAATGTATTTCATGGTGTTATTTTTATCAGTATTGTAAGCTATCTTAAGCTTTGTAAGGCAGCAAGGCAGCTAAAAATTGTACATAAGTAAATTAAATGAATGCTTAAAATGTCCCTCAGTTAGGTCAATACATCTAGGGACAATTCCTTGGGGACAGATTCTCCTCTCAGATTTCTGTTCTGGTGGTGTAAATGGAAAGACGGCCTTGAATCAGAGGACTGGATTATGGCTCAGTGGGTCAGAACGGAGTTGGTGAAGCTTTTCTGGAGAACAGAAGACCTCTTTACTTTTTACTACCCAAAGGAGTGTAGTTAGTGACTATGTCCAGTTTTGTTTGTGAACTGAAGCTCTCTCAGCCTAGCACATTTATTGAATCATGGAGTCGGTAGGGACCTCCCAGGTCACCTAGTCAAACTCCCTACTCAGTGCAGGAAACTCACAACTACCTGCCCACCACAGTGGCCCCCATTCTATGCCCAGGTGATGCCTCCCCCCCAAAACCACCCAGAATCCCTGGCCAGTCTGGCCTGGAGAAGATTCAACTTCTGACCCCATAGTGGCAATTAGCGTTTCCCTGGGCATGCAAGAAATGGCCACACAAGCTGAGCAGTGACAAAATCCTTTCTGCCCACCCCCTCACAATTTTCCTGGCTTCACAGAATCAGCATTTCTGTCAGATGAGAATGTGGTTTCTGCTTAAAAACTGCAAAGAAGGAGAACCCACCACCTCCTGAGGAAACTTGTTCCAATGAGGAACTGCCATAACTGTCAGAAACATCTGGATGTTTAGCCGAAATTAATTGCATCCCATGGGTTCTAGTCCGACCCTCTGGGACAACAGAAAATAACTCTGCTCCATCCTCTATGTAACAGCCCTCCAAATATCATCTCTTAGTTGTCTTCTCTCCAGGCTAAACAGACCAAGCTCCCCCAACCTTTCCTCATATGTCTTGGTCTCCAAACCCCTCACCATCTTCGTTGCTCTCCTCTGGACACGCTCCAGTTTCTCTACGTCTTTCTTCAGCTGTGATGTCCAAAACTGAACACAGTGCTCCAAGTAAGGTCTAACCAAAGCAGAGTAAAGTGGTACCATAACCTTGCGCAATCTGAACACTGTTCTACTCTTGATACAGCTCAAAATCCCATTTGCCTTTTTAGCCACCAAGTCCCACTGCTGAATCAGGTTTATTGTTTGATCTTCTAAGACCCTTCCAGATCCTTTCCACATGTACGACTGCCAAGACAATACCATCCTATAATGATGCATTTGATTTTTCTTAACTAGATGCAGAACTTTACATTTATCATTATTGATATTCATTTTAACCCAGTTTTCTAGCCTGTCAAGATCATTGTGTGTCTTCATTCTGTTGTGTTTGCTACCCCTCCCAGTTTAGTATCATCTGCAGATTTAATAAGTACCCCCTCTATTCCTTAATCCAATTAATGTATGAATATGTTGAACAACATCGGGCCCAGGTCAGATCCCCAGGGCACTCCACTTGTCACTCATCTCCAAGAGGATGACGCATGATCTGCAAGCACCTTCTGGGTGAGATCTGTCAACTAGTTCTCGATCCACCCAACAGTACTAGGATCCACACTGCATTTTACCAACTTGTCAGCATTAATATTGTGTGGAACCTTATCAAAAGTTACTCCCCACTCTTTCTGAACCTATTTTCCCTGCAACACTATGGTTTAGAGCAGAATCCCCCAATGTGACACCCATGGGTTGCTTTGGAAACAGCTGCCACCACACAAAAGGGACCTTCACAAAGTGACTAAAGCTAATCCGTGTTTGCATGCAAGAAAGTGTTGGAAACAGCATGTTCTTTTAAAAAAGGCATCCTACTGCAAGTGTTCTGCCTGCAATGTTGCAGCATTGCCATTAGAGGTATGCCCAACCCTGCGCCCTGACATTCTGTGTCTGGCTCCGCCTAAGGCAGCAGCCATTTTGTGGTTGCCCCCACCCCCCTGTGATAAAATCCCAAAGATGCCCATGGGATCCGAAAGGTAGGGCCCCCTGGTTTAGAGAAACGACTTCCCACCCTTGCTTGAGGTATCTTAGCAAATTGGTGTTAGCGTGACAGGGGAAGTTCAGGTGATCAATTCACGATGCTTAATTGAAATAAACTGTGGTTTTGTGTTACATCTGAACTATCCCAGCACTAATTGCTACTCATTTCTATATAATTTATTTATCAATATACTGCACAATGCCAGAAACTGTTATTGCAGAGAGGTTCCTCTTTGTCAAGCTAATTGCTTGCAAAGGGGTCGAAGATGACAGGTTGCTTTTCCATTAATGGCAGGAAATGACAGGAAATTGTCGCCAATCACTAGGAATTTCTCTCCTGTTTTTCAGACCCAGGAGCCATCTGAACTTGGGAAAAGTCACCCCGCTCTCCTCAAAACAGCTAAAATAAGTTGGGGGGAAAGGAGGCCCAGAAGGTCCTTGGAGGCATTAGCTGGCCCGGGAGGGCACCTTTTGGGGCAAGGGGCGTGCAGGTCTATTTTGTATATTTAGTAGAATGAAAGCCTGTTGAATTAGAGAATACAACCAGTGCTGGGATCTCCCTGTGGGGGAAGAGACAGAAAGATGAAGGGGGGGAAGGGGGGAGGAAGGCAGGAATGGAGGAAGGAAAGAAGAAAGGGAGGGAGGAGAAGGAGAGAAGCAGGGAGGAAGGAAGAGGGCCCAAAAGGAGTGAAGGAAGGCAGTCAGGGAAGGGGGGAAGGGAGGAAGGGAGGAAGGAAGGGGAAAAGGAGGGAGGGCGGAAAGAAGGAAGGGAGGGAGGAAACAGAAAAGGGAGGAAAGAAGGCAGGCAGGTAGGCAGGAAGGAAGGAAGGAAGGAAAAGAGAGGGAGGGAGGGAGGGAGGGAGAGATAGGAAGGAAGGAAGGAAGGAAGGAAGGAAGGAGGGAGGGAGGGAGGGAGGGAGGGAGGGAAGGAGGGAGGGAGGGAGGAAGGAAGGAAGGAAGGAAGGAGGGAGGGAGGGAAGGAAGGAAGGAAGGAAGGAGGGAGGGAGGGAGGGAAGGAAGGAAGGAAGGAAGGAGGGAGGGAGGGAGGGAGGGAGGGAGGGAAGGAGGGAGGGAGGGAGGAAACAGAAAAGGGAGGAAAGAAGGCAGGCAGGCAGGAAGGAAGGAAGGAAGGAAAAGAGAGGGAGGGAGAGAGAGATAGGAAGGAAGGAAGGAAGGAAGGAAGGAAGGAAGGAAGGAAGGAAGGAAGGAAGGAAGGAAGGAAGGAAGGAAGGAAGGCATGAGCTGACAGTGGTGCGAGGCCAGCGGGCTGGCGAGGGACACAGAGGCTACTGGGGCCAGGCAGGGCACCCCCCCCCCAGTGGGCAGAGGGCTTTGGTGGGCTGCCAAAGCCTCTGAGAATTGTGCAGGCCATAGCAGTCATCCCTCTGCTCCCCAGATGGCAAAAGGAAAGAGAGAGCACAACAGGGCTTGTTCTTCGACCCCGCATGATCCACTGAAACAGGGAGGCGCACTGGGCATGTAGCTGCTTTGGAAAAAGGATGCGCAGAAAGCAGCCAAGGGTTTCTCCTTCCTTCCCTTCAGCAGCAGCCGGTCTGTTCACCTTGTCTGGAGCTGCAGCTTTGCCAGTTGGCTGTGGGGGGGGGGGGTGAAGCAAATGCCACGTGCTCCAAGGCCGAGCACAGGGAAGCGGGTCAGAATGGCAGGAAGCAGTGCTGGGGGAAGGAGAGGGGGAAAGGGCAACCGGGGCACTGAGGTTATGAAGGTGGGTGGGTGGCGCAAGAGGGGCCCCCACCTGCCTGCCTGCCTGCCTTCCTTCCCACCCTCTCCTCGGCTTGCTCACCTGGGAGCTCATTTGGCTCCAGGTTGCTGTGGGCATTGAGGCTGCACAAAGCAAAGTAGTGGGCAAAGTGGTAGAGATGCTTTAGGATGCTTTGGGCTGATCCTGCGTTGAGCAGCGGGTTGGACTAGATGACCTGCATGGCCCCTTCCAACTCTATGATTCTGTGATTCTATGAGAAGCAAGGGAGCGCTGGGCCCGGGGGATGCTTCGATCCCACTCATTGCTCCTGCCATAGATGGGTGCCGACTCTTCTCCTCATCCCAGCAGGGCAGACCAGCCAGCATGGTCCATGCTGCATAGAGTCATAGAATCATAGAATCATAGAGTTGGAAGGGACCTCCTGGGTCATCTAGCCCAACCCCCTGCACTGTACAGGACACTCCCAACCCTCTCGCTCATCCACTGTCACCTGCCACCCCCTTGAGCCTTCACAGAATCAGCCTCTCCGTCAGATGGCTATCCAGCCTCTGATTAAACATTCCCAAAGATGGAGAAATTTGTCCATAACGCAGCAGCAGCAGCAGCAGCAGCATCCACTGTGGGGCTCCATTTGGGCAAGCCGCAGCTGCCCGCCTGGCAGACTCCTTCTCTGCTGTTCGAGGCGGCCTCTTCACACTCACCTCCGTTCCCGGTGACGTCCAGTGGCCAAATGGTGGCCACTGGCGTAGCTGGCTTTGTGGGGGGCAGGCATGAGTGGGGCTAGCAATCAGGAGGTGCACAGCTGATCGTCCCCTGGGGCCAAAAACAGAGTCTGAACAGGCCCCGGGCAGTCTCCGCCCAGGAGGCTGTTGCCCAAATATTAAGAGTAGCAAAAGTATTTGATTGATTTGATTTTTAGACCACCATATCGACAAGCCAGCTTTGGTGGACTGTCTTGTTTCAAGCGGAGGGGGGGGGATCACATTTGGAGGAGAAGCCCATCGGTGGCCGCTAGCTGGGGATGCCAGCCTGGAATTACAGCTCATTTCCAGGCTACAGAGATCAGTTTCCCGGGAGAAAATGGGTGGTGGCCTCTCTGGCGTTGTACCCTACCCAGGTCTCTCCTCTCCAGGCTCCAACCCTAAATCCTCAGGACTTTCCCACACAGGATCTGGCCCTGCTACCCCCCCCCCCCATCATCTGCCGGTGGCCGGGGAGGGGAACCTGGCAACTCTACAACTAGCCTCAGTGGCTAATGTGAATCTCCATATGCAGAACAAAACTTTGACTCCCAGTGCCAGGAGGCCACCAAATGGGAAGGCCTCGGCCTCTATGCCTGTGGCCGGAGCTCCAGTGGTTGGCCACTGCTTGAGGCAGGAGGCTGGACTAGATGGACCCCTGGTCTGATCTCAGGGCTCTTCAGCTGCCAGCTGAGGGCCAGTGTGGTCTAGCAGGTAGAGAAGCCTTCTCAACTTTTTTTCCATTGAGAAACCCCTTTGAGAATCCACAGAAGTGGTGCAGTTGTGCAGAATAAGGCTGGGAAGCATAGCTGTGTACACATCGGCCTGGGGTCCCACCCCCTAAAGACCCATCACTGGCCATTTTGGGAGGGGGGCAGGTTGACATGACCATATATGGTCATATCACCCAATGGAAATCCCAGGATTTCATGAGACCCTGGTTGAGAAAGCCTGTTCTGGGATCTGGGAAGTGCAGGTTCGAATCTGCACTCTGCCAGGGAAATTGGCATTCCCACATTCTCAACCTAACCCAACTTGTCTGGGGCACAGTGATGCTAAAATGCAGGAGAGGGGAACCACGGGAGCCACTGTGGGGCCCGACTGGGGAGGCAGGGGAACTATAAAGAAAACACATTTTAAAAACGATATTCTTTAAATCTGGGAACTTTTGCATACAAAACACGTCCTCTAGCACTGAGCCAGTGTTTTCCACGGTTTCCCTCTCTGGAAACATATCTTTTACAAAATCTTCCCTCTAGATTAAAAAGTGCCTTTCAGAGAGAGTTCAGCCTCTAGCCTTGAATGCAGGGATTGCCGATTGAATTTGCCTTGGTCAATAATACAGTACAGTTTAAACAAGATTATATCAAAGGCTCTCCTTGGAAAAAAAAATCAAATTTACATCAAGACTCATCCTCCTGTTTCTCCTGCCCCTAAAGATAAATGAGTATTTCCCCCCCCCATTTCTTATAAACCCTCCCCCCCACCCCCACCCGCCATCTCTCATACAAGGCAGGAATGGTATTTTCACTGATAAAAAGACATTACATACTGTGGTCTTAAATTTTCTAGTTCATCTGATCTATCTTACTTCACATCAGTGTTAATAAATTTATTTAACCTTTGGGGAGATATTCATACCAAGTGGTGCATCAAAGAATGAATTTGGCCTTTCAACCAATGAAAAGATATTCACTTGGTCCCTATTAGAACCGCCAATTTAAAAGGTGACATTTAAAGCTAATATGTACCCATACGAACACCCTGGGTCTCTCTGCGGCTGACGGCATTTTGAACTCTGCTAGCAAGGCAAGCGATTTAAGGACGGCAGCAAGAACACGAATAAACGTCGTCGCGTTGATTGGGTGACACGGAGCGTCAGCATCGTACAGCGGGACACTGCAGAGGGATATACAATTCAGGAAGCTGCAAAGAGAGACACCCCCCCCCCGTTCCCATAATCCTAGAAAATGGAGGTCAGTGGCAAAAAACTATTGGTGTTCGGTTCAGGCTAGGGTTGTGTGCTTTGGCAGCTGAAACACACAACCCTAGTTCAGGCCTGCCAAGAAGAAAGCACTCTGTGCAGTACTGAACTGTCTACTAGGGTTGCCAACCTCCAGGTGGGGCCTGGAGTTGTGCCAGGATTCCAACTCATCTCCAAATTACAATCCTCAGTGTCCCTGGAGAAAACTGGATACTTTGGAGTGTGAACTCTATGTGATTATGTCCTCTGAGGTCCTCGGGATCCCCCCCCCCATGGGGATATTGTTCTCCCTCTCCCAGGTCCCAACTCTCAGCCAGCTGACTGGCAGGAGGAGGAATTCCCCCTCCCCAAAAAGGGGGACGAACACTGGGCATTTCTGCAATGTGTCAGAAGTTGGTGATTCTGTCATATATTCATGAAATCTGTTTATCATTTTTTTTGGGGGGGGGGGTTCTTTGGCTTTGATATGCATCTAGCTATTTGGCTGTGCGTTGCTATTTGTTCAGCCTTTGACTGAGCACTGTGGGCCATTCCGCACCAGGATCTATATAGCAAATTGGTTGCGGAATGAAAAAATGCCATTTTAAATAGTGGAATTCGTTGTTATGCATACCTGCCTTTGTAGTGGAATCCAGTCGCGTTTCTATCGTTTCCCACAGGTTTCCGGTCTCGGCAAAAATCACTAGCCAGAAAGCGATATTGCCGAGCTTTGTCCCGCCCCTGGCCGTCAATCAGCCAATGGGCGGCCGTTATCATGCTCCCAAAAAGCCCCTTTCCCTTTAAAGAAGGTTTAAAAAAAAAAAGTTGCAACGAATCTGTGTTGATTCGTTGCAATGGAGAGACCCATCTAGCTAGCAGGTGGTGTTT
The DNA here is from genome assembly GCF_049243985.1 of Paroedura picta. Lineage (NCBI taxonomy): Eukaryota > Metazoa > Chordata > Lepidosauria > Squamata > Gekkonidae > Paroedura > Paroedura picta. The sequence continues at coordinate 126,572,174 of NC_135374.1, read as the reverse complement.
GAGCTGCCATTTCATCGTTGCCACGCTCCCCGAGTGAAAAAAAAAATACCCCCCCCTCGCACGGGCACAATTTTCGATCGAAAATACAATGAAAAATAAAGGGGAAATAAACCAGCAAACGGGGCTGTGTGTTGCTTCATGCTTGGTGACTTAAAACAGCTCTGGGGAGGGACTGCAGCCAGGGAAGCCTCGCTGGGTAAATGAAGGCTCGCCGGTGCGTTGATCTCCTCTCGCTCTGAGAAAAAAAAAATGGCGATCGCTTCGCCGGAAGATCAGAGGAGAGAGCTAGGGGGAGGGACTTTGCAGAAACCGCAACAATGGTAACGCACAGAACTTTCCCGCTAGTGTTGCAGATTGGTTGCAGGAGTGTAGCGCTTTCCGGAGGGTGAATCCACTTTTTGGGATTTCCCTGAAAGTGCTACAACGAAGCGCTTTTTGCGGATCGGTTTCAGGAGTGTGGCAGATTGTCAACGATGTTGTGCATAACAGCAAAACAGTAGCGATTTCAATTTGTAACCATTGTGCTATTTTGAACGAGTGCGGAAGACCCCTGTATCTGTCCCTGTTTGTCATGCTAAGTGAGGTCAGTGGAAACTTGGGGAACTGGGCTGTGTGAAGGGACCTTGATTTCCTCTCCTCTCCTCTCCTCTCCTCTCGCTCTTTGCATGGAGTTGTTGTGTCTTTGGTCCTGCATAGTCTGTCTTTCCCACTCAAACTGGGACTCATGGGGCAGTGGGAAGGGAAACTAGCGACCTGATGCTATTGTTCCTTAGTCTTGGCAACGTATCGATCACACCCTACTTGCAATCTTACAATAAAGTGATCTTTGCACTAGGTCAAGGTCTCTTATTGTGGCAATTGGTAGAAACCTCACCAAATGTCCCTACGTGACATGGTTTTGGGGCAAAATGGTAGAACCTAACTCTATCATAGAGTTTTGTCCCAAACCAGAGTCCCAAACATCCTTGATGTGTCCACATCTGTTCTGAGTCATGTAGGCACTGCAGAAGTACCAGACCCTGTTCCCAGTGAGTGCAGCTCTTGCCCTTCCCCTGCCAGCTGCCAGGAGAACCACATAGCTGGGAGTGGTCAGAATGCCGCATGGCACATAGCCTGGTATGTGTTGTTAGCCCAATTAATGGACAGAGCAATTGGCCAAGTTCACGTTCCTAAGAGACCAAGAGTTGCATAGGAACTTGTCAGTCTCCTGCATGTCCGTTGGGTAAGTTTGAGTTTTATTAAAATGTTATTGATATGTTATGCTGGGATAGTATAATGAGACATTTTCTTTTCTTTGACATTTTTATTATGCGCACTTTGTATGCACACTGAAGAAGTTTTTGGAAACAAGGAATATCTAGGTTTCTGTTTGTACTTTAACAGTGGCGACATTGCAAGCATGTTTTTCATTAACCAGTAAAGTTGGACTTGTTTTTCTTGCTATGCTATGGATTATGGTTCCTACACAGTTTCCCCCCTCTCATATTGTCCCATTCCACCATGTCCTCCCCTTCTGCTTGGACTCGGAGGGACCTGGCCACTCTGTCTCTCCCCAAAGCCCGCCCTATTCAGACTCTACCCCCAAATCTTCAGGAATTTCCCAATCCTGAACTGGCAGTGCTGGATGAGACCTACAGCCCAGGCTCCCTGTAAACACGGCACTACTGTTTTGGACAGTGTTTTTAAAAGAAGAAACCTTATTTCAGTGGCTAGAATCCTAAGCACATCTAACAGGGAGCATATGTCTTGTTGAAATAAACAGGACTAACTTTTGAGGATACATGCAGAGGATTCTACTGCCAAGAAGGAGGATGGCCCAGGCTAGCCTGGCCCTACCAGATCCTGGAAGTTAAGCAGGGTAGGCCCTGGTTAGTGCTTGGATGGGCCCCTGGGCTGCCCCTCTGTTAGTCTTGCCTGGGAAATCCTGCAGGGTTGACAAGTCAGCTGTGAACTGAGAGCACTTCCCACCCCCACCCCCCGCTTGTTCAGTGTATTGTATTTTAAGCGTTGCAAGCAGTCATTGGAAATCCTACCAGAGTTTTAAAAAGAAAACTGTTTGGGGGGTGAAATGCAGCCTGGAAACAACGTGCAGGGAAAGAGGTAAGCCTCCTGCCTATTGATCCACGCTCATTGCCACTGATCTGCGTTTGAAGAACTCATTTCCTTCCCCGCTTTTAGCTGGCCAGGGCCTGGTGCACGCCGTGTTCCTTCGCAAGGTGCAGAGATTCCATGCTAGATACTCAAAGACATTTTTGGCCTTCAAAGTTGAGGTGCAAATCGAATGCTGAAAAGCCGCGTCCTTGGGGAAAACCCCTCTCTGGGTCCTGGCTTGCTGTAGATCTGCCAGAGCCTGATTTGCTGTAGATCTGCCAGATCTGCCATGCCTGACACCGTCACTCCCAATTCACTTGAGGGCCCACACCTGGCAGGGAATTCTGCTCTTCAGGTGAATGCAGCTACCTGTGAGTTCTGCAGGCTTCCCCGGAGACAGATGTTTCCCCATCGGTTGTTTATCACGGAGGATCTTCTTAACATATTACTTTATTTTCCGTTCCATGGTGAATTTCCTGAAGGGGTTTGTGGCAGAAGTAACAGGTACAATTTTGTTGTGAAAAGAGAAACCAGCAAGCATAGCTAAAAGCCAATTGCTCTACAACCCCATCTGGTTTTCTCGGCCCTGCTTTCAGGGACCTGACAGCATGCGCAGAATTCTGAGCCAGTGGCTGCTTTACAGGTACCAAAGCAATGACCAGATCTCCCCTCCCGGGCAAAACAAACGGAGCCCAGAACTGGGACCGTCCCCTGGGTCTGACTCCCATTGCTCACGGCTCCTTCGACAGGCACTGGAGCAAAATTTGAAAGAAAACTCTCTGGGGTCACAAACTTGATGATGTCCCTTTCGAGGAACACTGGCAGCCAGGAATCCCTATAGAGATTTTCCGCAGGGTTGCTGGTGACACCTTGAGTCACTGGTATCTATCTACAACAGCTTGGTATCGCTTCTCGGTTTCTCCTGGAAGAGACTGCATCAAACTCATGACAATGCCCTCCACCATATCCCCACCCCCAACCCTCCTGCCAGTTCTCTGGGAAAGCTTGTCCCAGTGGTCCTTCTTGACTCCCTTGGCCTCACCTCATTTGGTGAGAATCAAAGGCTTATGAATGAGTTAGAAGAACCTTGTGGTCCTGCGTGCAAATACATGAACATTCAGGGTTGTTGGATGCATTGAGGTAGTTTCCAGTGGCCCAAGAATCTGAATCAAGGATCCAACAGACCAGGGCTGCTGGCAGGGGATGAGGGGGGGAGGGAGGGCTGCCAGGTTGGGAAACTCCTGGGGATTTGGGGGTAGAGCCTGGGGAGGGGAGGGACCTCAGTGGGGTGCAATGCCAGAGAATCCACTCTCCGAAGCAGTCGTTTTCTTCAGGGGAACTGATCTCTGTAGTCTGAAGATGATCTGGACGAGGGGGGAGGGACTCCTCATTAAATCTGTAGATGACACTACATTGGGAAGAGTAGCAAACACTTCAGAAGGTAGAGATAGAGTTCAATTAGGGGGTTGGACTAGATGGCCTGTATGGCCCCTTCCAACTCTATGATTCTATGATTCTAAATCTGAACATGCCGGAAAAGTGGGCAAATGAGAACAAGACTCAAATTCAATATGGATAAATGCAAAGTTCTGCATCTGGATCACAAAAATGAGAAGCATGTGTACTGGATGGGAGATCTTAGTGTGGACTGTAAGCTAAATATGAGCAGTCAGTGTGATGCGGCAGTAAAGGAAGCAAATGCAGTCTTGGACTTTATCAACAGAGGCATCACATCAAAATCACAAGAGGTCCTAGTCCGACTGGATACTGCATTGGTCAGACCGTACCTCAGTGGCTCTCAACCTGGGGGGTCGGGACCCCATTGGGTGTCAAACACCCCTTTCAGAGGGGTCATGGCAGGGCCAGACGTTTGGCTGGGGAGGTGCCATCTACACAACAGCCTTGTGGGGTGGATCAAGATAGAGCGTTTGTCTGGAGAAGTGGAAAAGAGCAAGATTGGCATGGAGGGACAAGAGGCAGAACTGAACTGAGAAACTGCAGAAAAAACCAATTTATATACAATCCTGAACAATGGATCTTCACGCCATCGGTCAGTTTCGGTTTACTACTGGCATCATTTTATGGCTGGGGGTCGCCACAACACAAGGAACTGTATTAAAGGGTCACGGCATTAGGAAGGTTGAGGACCACTGCCGTATCTGGAGTCCTGTGTGCAGTTCTGGAGGCCTCACTCCAAAAAGGACATGGACAAAATGGAGAGGGTGCAGAGGAGAACAGTGAGTACCATTCGGAACCTGGAGACCAATCCCTCTGAGGAAAGGCTGAGAGACTTGGGAATGTTCAGCCTGGAGAAGAGGAGGTTGAGAGGGGACAGGGTGGCTCTCTTGAAGTATCTGACAGGTTGTCACTTGGAGGGGGGCAGGGAGCAGTTCATGATGGCAGCAGAAGATAGGACTCACAGTAATGGGTTTAAACTATATGTAGAATGGTGTGGGCTAGATATCGGCGGTGGGGGTGTAAATTCAAAGTCAGAACAGTTTAGCTGGGGGTTGGACTAGATGACCTCTATGGGATCTTTCCACTCCATGATTTTATGAGACATAACAAACTCTGTTTGATACTAGTCAATAAGAGTGACTGTTGAACAGGCAGCTTCTATTGGGGCTTGCTAATTCCTTCCCCTGTGCTACATTAATCTAGGTGAGCTCCTAAAACCTTTTTCAGGGACATTACATGAAGGATGAAGGATATTAATTGATAGCCTTGTGGTAAAGTCTTATCCAGAATGTTAGCAGAGTGCCCTGGTTTGTCGGATAAGCAAATGCAGTCCAAATGAAGAGACGCCGTTGGTTTCTTGTAGAAATACACCCAAAGCAAACGAAACCAATAGGCAAAAGGTTGTGTCTTCTTGAGATTTATGAAATCCTAAATAATTTTGCAATCAGAATGGGTTCCAGGCATTCCATCCCGCTTTCTATTGCTTTTTCAGTGGCTGCAATTGTAGTCTATAATGAAAGCAACACATTATGTAAAGTAACAAACTCATATTTTCATCTGTAGCCAGTAAAGCACACCCTAACACTTTTAAATAAATTGTACACAAAAATCCATCCCGATCCACAGTTAACCTACCTTAATGTAACATCACACAACATCACCAGTATTGCAGGTACAGGATATCACACAGGCAACAGCGCTTCAGCAAAGGGCTTCTTCAGTTGTGCCCAACCAGTTTGTCACCCACTTCACATTTAAAGCACACCGTTTAAAGCACACCAGGGTGTAAACTGCACAGAGCTTTTATTCCAACCCCAGATCTATTCAGTCCCTGCCTGAATGCGATTTCCGTTTGGCTTTTGGGCGATTTAAATTTTCCTTCTGCAGCAAGAAGGACTGATCCGGAGTGACCCTACCTTTATTGTGCGATATCTTAGAGTGCTTTTAACCCTCAATATTTTTCAAATCCGGATTGTGAAAGAAAGCTTCGTGGTAGAGAACCTCTGATAGGCCACACCTGGTCATGTGACAAGCTTGCCTTAAAGGAGAAGCCTCTAATTTCTCTCAATTTCTGGCAGTCCTGGATTTTTTCTCCCTACTCTGCCTTTTTCAATCTTCTCCCCCCCCCCCTCCAAGAAAAGAAAGAGGCTCCCTGCCTGGCTCCTCTCCCCCCCCCCTTCAAGAAAAGAAAGAAAGAGGCTTGGCTCCCCCCCCTCCCTTCTGATCTACCCTAACCACCTGCAGAAGACTTTCCTGTTTCAATGGGGAGGGTGGGGGGAAGAGGAAGATCTGAGTTCAAAGCGATCTGGGCCTAGTCTGCACACATAGGATAATGCACTTTCAATGTGCTTTGGCAGCTGGATTTTCCTGTGCAGAACAGGAAAATCTATTTCTAAAGTGCACTGAAAGTGCATTATCTATTGTGTGCAGAATAGGCCCTGGATTCAACAGGATTGACAATGGAATAAACAAAGTAAGTGCAGACTCTGCCCTGGTGTTGGTAATGTACTGATTTAAAGGGGCAAAGGGAGCCAAAAGGGTCTACAAGAAGCAAGTGAAATCCATTGTAGAATTGAGTCCCTTGGGGGAAATCATATCCAAATGGAACATAAAACAGCTCTCTCTCTGCTGGAGGGTGGTTGGAGACACCACACCCGCCAGACTTGGCAAGAAGACACAACCTTCTGCCTATTGGTTTCGTTTGCTTTGCATAAGCACTACGCCAGTTTGGTGTAGTGGTTAGGAGTGCGGACTTCTAATTTGGCATGCCGGGTTCGATTCTGCACTCCCCCACATGCAAGCAGCTGGGTGACCCTGGGCTCGCCACAGCACTGATAAAACTATTCTGACCGAGCAGTGATATCAGGGCTCTCTCAGCCTCACCCACCCCACAGGGTGTCTGTTGTGGGGAGAGGAATGGGAAGGCGAATGTAAGCCGCTTTGAGCCTCCTTCGGGTAGGGAAAAGCGGCATATAAGAACCAACTCTTCTTCTTCTTCTATGTGCAGCTGAGTGCACGTGGTCAGAAAAACAACAACGAAAAAATATCAACGAAAAACTACTTATAAATAATATAAGAACTGTTTATTAGTAAGCTTAATTCTACACACAAAAAGTAGAGAGGAGATTCCTAGGGGCTTTACGCACCGGGATCTTTGTTGCAAATTGGTCACTGAACGAAAAATCGCCATTTAAAATAGTGGAATTCGTCGTTATGCATACCTGCCTTTGTAGTGGTATCCAGTTGCGTTTTGTAGCGTTTCCCACAGCTTCCGGTCTCGGCAGAAAAGGAAGCGCTATTTCCAAGCTCGTCCCACCCCTGGCCATCAAGCAGCCAATGGGCAGCCGTTAGCATGCTCCCAAACAGCCCCTTTCCCTTTAAGAAAGGTTTTTTTTTTTAAAAAAACAGACCCATTGTAACGAATCTGTGTAGATTCGTTGCAACGGAGAGACCCATCCAGCTGCCTAATGTGAGCTGTCGTTTGATCGTATGATTGTTGCCACGCTGCCTCGAGTGATAAAAAAAAAATCCCCCCCCCTCTCACGGGCCCGATTTTCGGCTGAATTAATGTGTAAAAAATAAAGGGACTTTATTTCAGCAAACGGGCTTTTATGTGGTTTGTGCTTAGTGACTAAAGGTGAAGGACTGAAGCCAGGGAAGCCTCTAAACAGAAAGAGGCTCGCTGGTGCGTTTATCCCCGCTCGCTCGGAGAAAAAAAAATGGCGATCGCTTCGCCGGAAGTTTGGAGGACAGGCTCAGGAGGAGGGACTTTGAAGAAACCGCAACAATGTTAACGCACAGGTCTTTATCGCTAGTGTTGCAGATTGTTTGCAAGAGTGTAGCGCTTTCCGGAGGGTGAATCCACTTTTTGGGATTCCCCTGAAAGCGCTACAACGAAGCGCTTTTTGCTGATCGGTTTCAGGAGTGTTGCAGATTGTCTACGACGTCGTGCGTTATGGCAAGTCAATAGCGTTTCCAATTGGCAACCATTGTGCGATTTTGAAGCCGTGCAAAAAGCCCCCTAGTCTAATCTAAATAACTGGATAGGGAGACATGCAGGAAGCATCTCTGTATCCACCACATTGCAGGTTGAGGAGGAGGAAGAAGAAGAAGAAGAGTTGGTTCTTATATGCTGCTTTTTTCTACCCGAAGGAGGCTCAAAGCGGCTTAGAGTGGCCTTCCCCTTCCTCTCCCCACAACAGACACCCTGTGGGGTGGGTGAGGCTGAGAGAGCCCTGATATCACTGCCCGGTCAGAACAGATTTCCTGTTAGAGTCAGGAGGCACTGCATGGAAAATGACCTCTAAACTTAGATTGAGTGACTGGCACTTAGCATTGATGATGCCCTCGGTCCAACCTGGATCAGAGTCCATGCTGGTTTTCCGACAAATCTATCCTGCTCCAACCTGGGCTAGCCTGATCTCACCAGATCTTGGAAGGTAAGGAGGGCCAATCCTGGCTAGTACTCTGGGTGGGAGATGGCCAAGGAAGAGCTGGGTTGCAACACAGAAGCCATGGTCTGGTTTTGCTTTGGAGGAACCTGGGGGTGTGGCTATAGTTGCCCCTCCCCCTGACTGGGCCCTGTCCGGCCCTCCAGCTGGTGGCCAGGTTGAATGGCCAGCTGGTTGCATTGCAGTAGGGTTGCCAGTGTCGACTTAGGAAATTCCGGGAGAGATTTGTGGGGAGGCTGAAGGTGCTCAACACAGCAGGATGCCATCATGTCCCCGTCGTCTGATCCCCGTAGTCTGGAGATGAGCTGGAATTCCAGGAGTTCTTCAGGCTCCACATGAACTTGGCAACCCAAGAGCCAGCTGCAAGTTTCCAGATTCCAGATTCCAGATTCAGCTTTCTCTCGGCAAAGGATTTCTTGTTATGTAATGACACAACAGCCGGTTCCTTTCTGAAACTCCTACTGCTGAGTGTTTCAGTTTCTTGACCTGTTTCCTACCAGTTTCGTAGCATTGGGAGGACTCTTGTAGGGCCATGTTCCCTTCTCTGCCCCACTCTTTGCTTTTCTTCCTCTGGAGAATTACAGGATAACCGAAACAAGCAAGCACTGCGTGACCCTCAGGAGAGCTCTGCCCTTCTCCTCCGTGGTTTGAGAACTACATGTGTAGCTCTACTTAGGACTGCGCTGTTGGGTGGCGAATTTGTCAGCGACAATTCCATTTAAACAAATAAGCTTAACAAGCCACACATTTCTCTCTCTCTCTCTCCTTCATGTTTCCCCCCTCACAGCTGTTGACACTCTGCAAGCTCAGTATGCAAATCCAAGCAGGCTTCCTTTCCTCCTTTACAAGGTGATCTTTCTGCAGCTCCTGTCTCACCTGCTTGGAACATGTGAAAGGCTAAGGAGGGGATGTTAAACACGGGGAGAGGGAATTGGGGAGGGAAGCTAATTGCAGCCAAGCATTTTATTAATAGAGCGCCCAGGCGACCGCCATGCCTGAAATCTAAATAATAACCTTAACTCCAAGCACTTAACAATGCCGTTTGGTATTCCTCCACACACCCCGAATTCCCGTCCATTGTAGACAGCACTCAATGCTCAGTCGGAGCATGAAAACAGCTTTCACAATGAAACCTCATAATTATCAGAATGCTTTTACTGGTCTAATGCAACATATATACACGCAAGACAGCGGTAGGTGAAGTACATGGCAACACAGCACCCAGGCCCTGACTGGGACAACCCAGACTATCCCAGTGCTGTCCGATCTTGGAAGCTAAGTGAGGTCAGGACTTGGATGGGAGCCCCCAAGGAAGACCAAGGTCTGTGCGCAGAGGAAAGCAATGGCAAAACACCTCTGAACGTTCTTGCCTTGACACCCTTACGGGTCACCTTAAGTCTGGGAGGCAAGGAAGGGCTGATTAGTCTTTAGATGTCACTCAGCGGCAGGCAATGCCAAACTACCTTGAAAACCCTACAGCAGGGGTGGTCAAATTGTGGGTCTCCAGATGCCCATGGACTACAATTCCCACGAGCCACTGGCAGTTTGGTCCCCCTGCCCTACAGGGTCACCATAAGCCGGCAGTAAGTGGATGGCCTTTTCTACTACAGTAGCACCTGGAGAATGCCTGTGTCTTTAGCAATGCTGTCCAGAATTGAAGGAAGGGAAGAAGGATTCCTCTTAACACAGACATAAATGCACACCTTGCCATTTGCTTGAGGAAGCAAGCAATGCCCTGCTCTTGATACATTGAGGAGCACGAGGAAAAAAATGGGGGCCTGGCGTTGATGATGTCACTCTACACATTCATCTTGATCTCTATGGTAGAGAGGTCACTTCCTCCCAAAACTCCATCCTCCCCAGGCACTGGACCCCCAAAATCTTCCAATATTTTCTGGCACAGGGCAGGGAATGCTGCCCCCCCCCTCTTGTTCGGGGTGACATATTTATTGGATATTTGGTTCATATAGCAGAGGCACAGAAGTATGATCCTAAATTCAGGAAATAAATCTCCCAAGGAGTGTACTGCAAAACAGGTAAACTCAACTCTATTCATGTAGATCCAGTTCCATTCAGGTTGCCGTCAAAAGGAGAGAGAGAAGCGTAATCTCGAGAGGCCTTTCCCTATCACAAATAGCCAGCTTGTCAGGCATTGAGGTGTGTGGGAGTATGAGGGCCTGGTACCTGCAGGAGGGACCGATAGGTACACGCGTCTCCATGGAAGGCCACGTGAAGTGAGGGAAAGGACAAAGGGAGGGAGGTGAGTCAGAGGGGTGAGTCAGAGAGGGCAGTTCCTAGGTTAAGACGCAGAGAGGCATCCCATTCAAGAAGATAACCCCTATGCACACTTGGAGTGATGTGACACCCCCTCAATGTCCAGGCAGGCTGAGTTGCTCAAGCCAACAGCAATGCAGCTGAGATACTGCAAACAATTTTTCCCTGTTAGGTGCATAACAATCTAATAGGTTTCAGCCTGTCGTTTGTTCCTATCCTACCTTTGCCTCAGCAACTGATTTTTCACTGGAGATATGGACTTGCAGCGAGGCACGTAAGTGGGACAAGATACCTTTGGGACAAGTTGGTGTTTCTTTTGTTGTCCAGATAGTTTCAAATGGATCAATATCTCGCTGTCGCAAAGGACTGTCCTGCCCGCTCCTGGACTCTTTCTTCCACTTTAACAGAGGGCAAACGGGAGAGAATCAATCCCGTTCATGCAGTGACATTTGAAAAGGCCAGGAAACCGGAGAGAACTCTGAAGAAGAATATCTGATCCTTGTTCTTGGGCTGTCTGAGAGGCCACAATTCGCCTCCACCTCAGGCCCCCTGTGGAGGGCCTGTATAATTATGGGTTACATTAAGTATGTCTAAATGAGTCTGGCTGTTACGAAGGAGCACTGGAAGGCATGGAGACATGGACCTTTAACAATACGAGTCGCTGTGATTTCAACAAAATATTTAGCTCTCCGTGCTTTGTTCATAGGGCTATATCATCGGAATCATCAACATCCTGTTAGCATCTGTCAAAGGAGGTGGGTTCTGCAGGATGCAGAGTTTTGTACGCTCATCTTCCTGATGGGGAACATGAAGAGGAGACTCTCTATCCAAAGTCGCAGGGGGAAATTCTGAGGAGAAAAGCTCCTACTTTTCCTTTCCTCCTCCCCAGCACTGGCATGGCTGGCCAAGCTTGGAGAATGGCTCCACCTCCCTTTTGTTCCCTCAAAAGGGTGGCTGAGATCTCGTAGTGCAGAATCACAAGATCTTGGTGTTTCTCCCAAGAATGTTTCCTTTTGAATTGCCAAAGGTTCTCATGGCTGGAGTCAACTGGCTGTCGTGGGTTTTTGAGCTGTGTGGCCAATGTGGTCCGGTAGTTATAGTCCCTGATGCTTTGCCAGTAACTGTGGCTGGCATCACCAGAGGTAGGACAAGATAGACTCTCCAGGTCGAACTGTGGAGTGTGTGAACAGTTTCTGGGTATTTTTATTTACTTAATCACACACATACCCGAGAAGTAAATAAAATGCCCAGCAACTGTTCACACACTCCACACTTTGGCATGGCGAGATTCCCATTTTGCCATGTCCTACCTCTTGTTATATATGGCAGGATTCCTGCCTCACAGGCTGGCACACTGTCTTTCCACAGGAAGAAGAAGAAGAAGAGTTGGTTCTTATATGCCGCTTTTCCCTACCCGAAGGATGCTCAAAACGGTTTACAGTCGCCTTCCCTTTCCTCTCCCCACAACAGACACCCTGTGAGGAAGGGGAGGCTGAGAGAGCCCTGAGATTACTGAAGAAGAATAAGAGTTGGTTCTTATATTTTGCTTTTCTCTCCCCAAAGGAGTCTCAAAGCGGCTTACATCTCCTTCCCTTTCCTCTCCCCACAACAGACACCCTGTGGGGTGGGTGAGGCTGAGAGAGCCCTGATATTCCTGCTGGGTCAGAACAGTTTTCTCAGTGCCATGGCAAGGCCAAGGTCACCCAGCTGGCTGCATGTGGGGGAGCGCAGAATCAAACCCAGCGTGCCAGATTAGAAGTCCACACTCCTAACCTCTACACCAGACTGGCTCTCCAATAGTACTGCTCAATAGTCTAGGCTTGTGCCAAAGTCAGACTCTGTAAAAGCCTCTGTCGAGGACGACTAGTTTGGGCAGCGCGGGGGGTCCGGAGAAGGAGCCTGCTGACAGGAGCGGAAACCTAAGAAAGGAAGATCCAGAGGAAGAGATCCCGGCAGACCCTCTTTGGATAAGAGACTTACCTAAGGAGACGTTGGGAATCAGTTCACCAGGGGTGGGGGAAACGGTAGCACAGGGGCAGTCAGTACAAGCGGGGAGAGCAAGGGAGAAACCCAGGGCGGGGCGGTGGCGGAGAGACGCGGAGTCCCGGAAGGGCGAGGTCCGCCTGAGAAGCCCGGAGGGTGGAGACAGGGGCTAGAGAGGCTACTTAAGGAAGCGTCAAGGAGGAGACGGGGTTGGAGGCGTAGTGACGGAACTACCCTGAACCCAGGAGCGGGAGAGAGAATACCGACTCCATTCTGAGACGCTGTTTCCTACAGATAAAGCCTTCTAGTCCCGGGTCTCCCTCACCGAACAACGTGGCGGACCCGAAGCGTGGCAAAGACCCGGCGGACCCTGACAGCCTCACAAGACACTGCTGGGAATAACTCCATCTTGGACTGGCCTCTTTGACTTGTCTTTCACTATAAGTTAGGAATCACAGGTACCGCCTGACTCAGGTATTGCTCTCTTCCTTCTCCCCCACTCCATTGGTTGCTGATTCAGTGGCCTGGCTAAAGCCTATTTGCCCAGGGGCTCCTAGGCAAACAAGGGGCTCCTAGGCACACATATGACTCATGCTTGGCCCCTCCGACAGGGGAAATCTCTCTCCCAACCTCAGCAGCTAGACCTATTGAGACATGATGGTTCCCTTTATTAAGCCCATTAACTCCTTTGTCTAAACCCATCAGCACCCAGCTCTGGCCTAGGCAGGGCATTGGCCAACATCCTGCTCCATGGAAAATTCCATCATGTGATCACCTGGGTTACATCACATAGCTCCCTCCCCAAAAACATATATAAACAATGGCTTCACAAAGCCACCTTGTGTCTTCTGATTCGGGACCCATTCAGAACACCCTTCATGCTGGTTCGTGTTGCTGCCTCCCTACTCTTCCAGACCAGTAATTATATTGAAACATCTTTTCCCACTCTACTTTCCCCTGCCTGATTGCTAGTGTGCTAGATCTATTTTGTTATTTTCCTTCTAATGGAGATTATTACTATTTTTATTATAACGTTTTGTGTCTGCCTTGAGTTCTAAAGTGTGTAATCACCTCGTAAACATTGGCAAATGGTCCATTTCACTACTCGCTAAGCAAATTTCCCCCCTGCTGAATATACACGTGTCACAGGATACATGTATAGGTGCGTTTCTGGTAACACGCTAAAGATGCCAGCCACAGTTACTGGCAAAACATCAGGGAAAGTAAAAGTACCATGGCCACACAGATCAGAGAACCCATAACAGCCTATGTTTTCTTTTTCTGGTTTGGATTTTTGTGCAGACCTGATGGCTGCCTCAAGTTTGTACAAACATCCTTCTATTCTGTACTAGAGCCCCAGAATGTGGATTTAACATCCGCACACTTGTTCAGAATTTCAGAAATGCTCCGTTCTGTAATGGCAAAACTGCTGGTGGGTCAGGCAAGGTGGCACCAAATAGCAGCAGAGAAATGAGGACATGCCGGGGGCAGAAAGAAACAGGCACCTTCTGTGCTCCACCCTACCCCCTCTCGACACTGCTGGCTGGCTGGCTGCAGCGATCTTGTCCTCCCTTCCTCCCTCCCCCAGCTGCCAAATGGAAACCTCTCCTTATCTTAACAGGTGTACGTAACTTCTGATAATCATTAATTTGCCCAGCTCTTCCTTTTGCAGACCAAAGTGCTCTGCAGTAATTCTTATTCATAGCGTGTAGCGAAACGTGCACTGGAGACATTTAAATGTAATATCCCTTACCATCAAACCATCCTATAAATAACATTGCCTATTAAAAACAAGAGACAGTTTCACACATCAGAAAGCCAGCCCCGAGGAAGATAAAATGGAATGTTTGGGAGTCTGTCTTCTGACGTTTGAAATATTGGTTTTTCAAACTTCTGCCTCCATTAAACCTTTCCCACCCTCCTCTGCCTCTCCAGGGGCATCTGGGCATTTGTCCTGGAATCTGTGTGCCTGGGCGAAGACTTAGCCGGACTCTTGGTACGAATGGACTCCGATTTATGTACAATACTGTGGGCAAGCTCCTGAGCAGATAAGAGCTCAGTTTATCCCAGACCCATCAAAGCAACATTGTGAGTAATTGCAGGGGAGTCTCTGTGTGTGGAGGAAGGCAAGAGGTTTTCTTCTCCGCAGGGATCGGGTCACCAAGCAGGTGGACTCAGTAGCACTTTCTCCTTGGATAAGTGCCTGAGGAACCTCCGTGTTCCCCAGAAAATGCAAAAGCTCTTGAGCTAGAATATTGAGTCTGGGTAAGCCGAGCAAGGGTGTCTGCTACCTTTACTGCTACAGATGATTAATTTGTGGCCAGTATTATAACTCTGCATTACACAGTCACAGAAAAAGTATAAATGGACTGACAAGACTGAAAACTGGTTCACATTTTTCCTCCTTTGATAACCTCTTGACCTCTGTTCTAGCGTTCAGAGCCTTTAAAGCAGGGGTAGTCAAACTGCGGCCCTCCAGATGTCCATGGACTACAATTCCCATGAGCCCCCTGCCAGCATTCGCTGGCAGGGGGCTCATGGGAATTGTAGTCCATGGACATCTGGAGGGCCGCAGTTTGACTACCCCTGCTTTAAACATTTGACAAAAACGCTGTAATGTGAGAGAAATCTGTACTTTTGGGGGCGGCACAGGGAGTCAGTGTAAGCAGAGGGCCCATGGAAGCATGGAAGAGAAGAGAAACCTCTGGGCTGGATCCATGCAGGTCTCCCTAGAATAGTTTTCCCTTCCTTTTTTACTGGTAGAAAATCTGGCTGGACCCAACCCTCTTTTTTACACCTCTGCAAACAGCTGGACAAGTTATTCCTAAAATTCTTGAAAGAAACAAAATTCCCCCAGGCTATGGAACCAAGATCAAAGGTTCTAAGAAATAAATGTTCAGATAAATAAATTAAATGAAAAGGGGGGGGGGGGATTTGAATCCAGGGGCACCTTTAAGACCAACAAAGTTTAACACAGCATAAGCTTTCCTGTGCCTGTTTCAACCCAGAATTAAACTTTGTTGGGCTTAAAGGTGTCCCTGGACTTCAGTGTTGTTCTGTCGCTTCAAACCATCATGGCTTCCCACCTGAATCTAAATAAAATAAGCATGCTGTTCGTTTTGATTCCAGAAGTTATGGGGAGCATCGACATCTTTTTGATGCGCTTAACCCCTTGAAAGTCTGCTGGAAGTGTCCGCATAAAACATTAACTCCAAGTTTCCACACCACACTGTTGTGCAGTCTTGGGATATGGTTAAAGAACTTGAACAGTACAAAGGGACCTCTAGGGGGCAGTCAAGGGCTGGGTAGATCCCAAGCCAGGCTAAATTGAGCTACGGTGGGGGGGGGGAATGCCCTGGGGCATTTTGCTTCTGCACTCAGGTGGAGCCACACTCAGAACAATGACTCTTTAAAGCAGGGGTGGGCAAACCGCGGCCCTCCAGATGTCCATGGACTACAATTCCCATGAGCCCCTGCCAGCGAACGCTGGCAGGGGCTCATGGGAATTGTAGTCCATGGACATCTGGAGGGGCGCAGTTTGCCCACCCCTGCTTTAAATGCTTTAAATGCTGAATAACTGTGCCATTGAGGAAGACGATCGGTAGAATCATAACCCCGCAGCATTACACATTGAATCACTCCGACGCCATCCAAATGGATGCTAATGCAAATAAACGGCACAGAAGGGTCCAACAGAGAAATTAACATTTCAATGATTTTATATTCCACTACAATATTCATATAACATCTGCCTTGAAACGTTCCTGTTTAAGCTGGTTTCAGTGTATTCTCTGTGCTTTATTGATAGAGCTGCTTGTAGGGGCTAGCTAGGGGAGGTGGTAAACACATTTATCCTGGGTTCTTTTTTATAAGACACTTTTGATTAAAACCAGCGTTTAATTCTAACCAGCACTAGACTCATTTAAGTCTCTGCTAACAACCCAACTGGGACAGCAGGGCTCATTTGCGGAGTATTGTCACATCTATGGCAAACCTACCCAACCCTTTGTCTTGCTCCCTTCGTAACCTCTCTTTGTCAATATTTATTAGCATTATCCAATAGCTAGACACTTCTTTGGTTATTTGTTCGAGAAAAGGTCTGTTGAGATTTTACTCCTTATCAAAATAAGGAATTCCACAGGCTGTATTGTTACCCAGATTTGGTGGAAGGCTTGATAGTTACCTGTCCGAAGAGTGGTGGGTCAGAGGAAGAAGCACGAACCAGCGTGGGAGGTCCCGGGTTGGAAGACACTCAGAGTGGCTGTGTGAAGCCACAGTTTTTATGGGGTTTTGGGAAGGGGGCTACGTGACAAGGCTCAGGTAAGCATGTGCTGGACGTTTCCAGGGTCCCCGGAGATTAGGACAATGCCTGGCCAAGTGGGGGGGGGGGGTGACCATAAATGGATTTGGATAAAGGTATTAATGGCTCTGAGGAAGAGAGCCATCAGGTCTAGCTGGCAGGGTGTGGGGAGGAAATATCCCCTGGCAGAGGGGCCAAGTGTGAAAAATGTTGCAAGACAAAGGATTTTCCTATGAGCCCTTAGGCAAACAGGAGGAAGCCAGTCCACTCGCTTAGAAATACAATGGGGGGGGGGGGGAGCTGATGCGAGCTTGAGTCCAGAGGCACCTCTGGGTCAGGCAAAGGCTGTCATTCCAAACCTAAGGCAGAGATGGAGTCTGGCTTGGCTTGGCCGACCCTAGCAGTGTCGTCTTGGCTTTAGCTTAAGCCTAGACTATTGTGGGGTGCCATTGGCTATAGAAGACAGTGTGCCTGTCAGTGAGGCAGGGGGCCCTGCCACACCTTAACAGTATGTCTATAAATTTTCAAATAAACCAATTCCCAAATTCAAGGGTTTATTTCTGTAATCATAAACTTCTTAATGATAGACATCTCAGGCAATCAGAACGGGGTCCCAGGTATTGCATTCACCCATTTTCCTGAAAACTTTTTCAATGATTGCTCCTTTTTTCTTAGTTTGGAGATTAATAATTTTTTAAAGTACAGGTAGAGGGAATCATATGGGCTTATGCTCTATTGTAATGCCCACACTGAGCAATCATTGAAAAAGTTATTTTGATTATCAGAGGAATTGATGGTTCTACTATCTTTAACTGCTCCTGTGGAGCAGATTAAATAAAAGGGTAAGGCCACCTGGGGAGGAGTTAGGGCGGACCCTGTCCAGGATAAAAACTCAGAGGGCCCAATCAGGAGCCGCAAAGCGGCTCCTGATTGGGCCCTCCGAGTGTCCATCCAGGGCCAAGCAGCCAATGGGGAGCCGCGCAAAGGGTGTGGGAGTGGCAAGCGCCGGCCTTCTCTTGGCTGCTTGGCCCTTGATGGACACTCGGAGGGCCCAATCAGGAGCTGTTTCGTGGCTCCTGATTGGGCCTTCTGAGTTTTTATCCTGGACAGTCCCGCCCTTTCTCCTCCCACATTGCCTTTACCCTTTTATTTAATACCGTGGGAGCGGTTACAGATATAAGGGTTAAATTCTCAATACTTATAAAATTGATAAATATACTGAAGATTCAGAGGACTTGTCACTGATGAAAAATCTCACTGAAAATGGATATTACCTGGATTCCGTTTTTACTGACAGAAGTCCTACAGAATAAAGAAATAAGGAAAACTACAAAAAAGGACACTTTTCTTTTATGAATACATTTATTGTATTGCCATCTGTTTCTCTGTTTGGTCTACTATATAGAGATTTTACTCCTTGCCATTGGATAGGTTTGGTAGGGAACAAGTTTCCTCTCTGACAGGAACTCAATAGCAAAGCCATGTTATGCCAGATCTGGTTTAACTCTGCCAAGATTCCACACCCACCTCTCCCTCTTTCTCTTCCAGATTGTTGGGGTACAGGAAGAGCGGCAAACGTCTAGCACAGTCAGATCTGCAGTGGCAGTGTGAGCACCGATGTGGACCAGGAGCTTCTGGCCAAGTTTTCTAAAGAAGCAAGAAGGGAAGAAGAAGAAGGGAATCCAGACAAGCATACCGAAAAAGGACTAGATTAGGACAATTCTAATCCGACATGAACCTAGCTGGATAAAACGAATGAATGAATGGAAGAGGGATGCGGACAACATCGGCCTGAACTCTATTCGACATAATATAATGTGAATTGCAACTATGTATGAATACTCTGAAAATAAAAATATACCCCCCCCCCAAAAAAAAGATTCCATACCCAGGCCCCAGGATATGTGTGTGGGAAGGGGAGGGGGGAGACCAGTTGCTCCAGCATTTAAACTGGTGTCCCCTTCCTCAGTAAATGATCTAGTAGGATTGCAAGCCTCGGGACCCCCCTGGTTTGAAGCCGATTAGGTTCAAGGTTTTGGTTTTAACCTTTAAGTCTATATGTGGCTTGGGCCCAACATACCTGACGGTCTGCTTACCTCCTTATGCCCCCAATCTGCTGTTGATCCCAGAGCCCCAGGAGGCGGCCCGGCCTTGGCAAGGACTAGCGCCTTTTTGGCCCTGGCCCCTACCTGGTGGAAGGAGCTCCCTGAAGAGCTGCGGACCCTGTCAGGGCTCTCTGATTTCCGCAGGGCCTGCAAAATGGAGCTCTTCCAGCAGGCATTGGCCTGAGGCTGGGAAGTCATCCGAGGGTTTAAAACCCTCCCCTGAGGTACCCGCCTCCAATCCCTGAGGTGGTCTATCCCCTGGTAAAATCAGCCCAACTGTTACACCTACTTTTTTTGAGATCAGCCAGTGGGCTTGCTGTGCAGGATGCCATTTTAACTGAATTAATTAGTACCACCATCAACTGTGTAGTTGAGTTTTTAGACTTGTTTTAATCGGCAATTATTAAATGTTTATTATAAGGTTTCCAGATTTTAACATAGGTAAAGCAGGACACCATTGACTGGGGGGGGGGGTCTTGATTAAAAATTTGGTCTATATGGAGCAACGAAAATGTTCATAGAACACATAGAACGCAAAAATAGTATTGTAATATATATTTTTAAAATTTCAACATAAGTACAATTTGCCAGGTACCCTCAGATGTCCCTCCAAAAGTGGGACAATCTGGTCACCTTAGTTTATTATGTTGTTTTGCCTGAATCCCTTGCCATAGATGTGAATATGGAATATCCTGCTCATCACAAGAGGAGATCATTTGTGTCATGGGACCTCACCACGGTGTCACAGAATCACAGAATCACAGAATCATAGAGTTGGAAAGGGCCAAACAGGCCATCTAGTCCAACCCCCTGCTCAACGCAGGATCAGCCCAAAGCATCCAGGAAAAGTGTGTATCCAACCTTTGCTTGAAGACTGCCAGGGAGGGGGAGCTCACCACCTCCTTAGGCAGCCTATTCCACTGCTGAACTACTCTGACTGTGACATTTCCCCCCCTGATATCTAGCCTATATCGTTGTAGTTTAAACCCATTACTGCGTGTCATTTCCTCTGCAGCCAATGGGAACAGCATCCTGCCCTCCTCCAAGTGACAACCTTTCAAATACTTAAAGAGGGCTATCATGTCCCCTCTCAACCTCCTTTTCTCCAGGCTGAACATTCCCAAGTCCCTCAACCTATCTTCACAGGGCTTGGTCCCTTGGCCCCAGATCATCCTCGTCGCTCTCCTCTGTACCCTTTCAATTTTATCTACGTCCTTCTTGAAGTGAGGCCTCCAGAACTGCACACAGTACTCCAGGTGTGGTCTGACCAGTGCCATATACAATGGGACTATGACATCTTGTGATTTTGATGTGATGCCCCTGTTGATACAGCCCAAAATGGCATTTGCCTTTTTTACCACTGCATCACACTGCCTGCTCATGTTTAGCTTACAATCCACAAGTACCCCAAGGTCTCGTTCACACACAGTGTTACCTAGAAGCGTATCCCCCATCCAGTAGGCATGCTTTTCATTTTTCTGACCCAGATGCAGAACTTTACACTTATCTTTATTAAATTGCATCTTGTTCTCATTTGCCCATTTTTCCATTGTGTTGAGATCTCGTTGAACTCTGTCTCTATCTTCCGGAGTATTTCCCAGTCCTCCCAATTTGGTATCATCTGCAAACTTGATGAGTAGTCCCTCCACCCCCTCATCTAGATCATTAATAAATATGTTAAAAAGTACCGGGCCGAGCACCGAGCCCTGAGGTACCCCGCTACTCACCTCTCTCCAGTCTGATGAAACACCATTGACAACAACTCTTTGAGTGCGGTTCTCTAACCAATTCCCTATCCACCTAACGATCTGAAAATCCAAACTGCAGTCCTTCAACTTATCCATCAGAACTGTGTCTGTGAGCTCATCAAATGTGTTCAGAAAGTGGGCACATGGGGGGTTTGCCTAGCAAAGCTTCAGATTGGCCACTGGAGATGGGATGGGTTCTGCAAGGATGTTTTGAAAAAACCCCAAACCCCTTGCTTTGACAGCAACTGCCAGCACAAAACAAAGATCTCCTGTACCACTGAAGGTAAGTGGCAGGAGACATTTTGTGTCCTGCTCCGCCTCATGCGGCAGTCCTTTTGTGACGACTGTTTTGTGGCTGTGCTCCCCATGCTGGGTGAGAGTGCTAGAGGGGTCTGCAGATGTTTGCTCAGTTGGCATTTGCGACCTGCCTGCTTGGACGAATGCTTAAAAAACAACCACACCCAAACACAGTGGGAGCCAGCCAAAAAGAAAACGATCTGGTTTGGGAAGAAGCCACCCGGGGATGCCAGAAGGATTTTGGAGGGAATAGATACCGCTTGCTTTGACGGTTTGAAACATTTATACCCCACTTCCCTCTCACACCAAAGAACATCTGAAAAAAGAGAAATGAGAAAATACGGAGCATTGAGAGAACTCACATTTGGCCCAAGATGAAGTACAGCTTAGTGACTCTGTTTTGGTATCATCATTAGGGGTTGTGTGTTTTTGCCAGCAAAACAGCTGTTCCAGCCCAAAGCAGCCAGTGCCACAGTGTGACGGGGAGGGGAGGCACCAGCCCTGGCACCTCCCCCCCCCCCCCGTGGTGCTGGCTGCTTTGGACTGGAATGGCCACTTTGGTGGCGGAAGCGCACAACCCTAATTCATCATTGTTCAAAGTCACCGTAATGTTACATCAGCCCCTTAACCCTGCCCTTGTTAGTTGGGTAGTTAGTTGTGCCGTGTTCCAGGGGACTTGCCCTGGGTAATCGTGCCCAGATTTGTAGCTGAAGCCTTTTGGGGTCCATCAACATCCCTTTATCATCCAAATATTCCCAGTCTTCCTGGCCTGACTTTTGCAAGCATTAGTAACAGTGAAGAAGTTCTTGATGTGGCCAGTGGTATCCGCAGAGAAACCCAGCAGAATTGTCCTCATTTAATTTATATCCCGTTTTCCTCCCCAACGGAGACCCAAAATGGCTTACATCATTATCACTGATGTTTTATCCCACACAACCCTCCTGTGAGGTAGACTAGCCTCAGAGTGTGTGTCTGGCCTTAGATCAGGGGTAGTCAAACAGCGGCCCTCCAGATGTCCATGGACTACAATTCCCAGGAGCCCCTGCCAGCATTCGCTGGCAGGGGCTCCTGGGAATTGTAGTCCATAGACATCTGGAGGGCCGCAGTTTGACTACCCCTGCCTTAGATTATCCAGCAAGATTCCATGGCAGAGTAGGGATTCGAACCTGGGTCTCCTAGTCTGACACTCTAACTGCTCCACCTTGTTGCCTCTTGGTCCAATCCACACATCTTTTCTTTCTGACATTTCCTGCTCACCCAATTTGCCAATATCCTCGGCTGGATCTAATAAAAGGAGGCAGTTCTTGTAAAGGAAGTGTCAGTACCGCCACCGGCTGGTGGACAGGAGTATTACATGTGCATCACCAGTCTCAGGGACGTGAAATCTGGCATTGTCGTCATCTTGCACGACTCATCTCTGCTGCATTAAAAGCAATGACCAAGGATGGAGGAATTGGAGAGCCCCTGATTGGCAACGGCAGAGTAAGTGGAGGCTGCCGCCAGCCCCGGTGGCATTTGAGAGGGTGGCAAAGCAGCGGGAGGATGCTGAGCGATGACAGCCGTGCGATGCTTCATGCAAAAAGTGTCACCAGGGGATGGCTAAACAAATGTGAGGCGTTGTTGCGCGGCCCGTCTGCCGTATGCCATGTCACTGGCAAAAATAATCCTTCTTCTCCCTCAGAAGGCACCCTTAAATATCAGTGAACAAGGCGGCACATGATTAACACAGAAATTGGTAAACTGTCTAAGCTGGGCAGTCATTGTCGCTCAGATGCATTTTCTTTCCCAGCAACATTTCCCCCACTTACACACGAACGCAGGGGCTCATGGGACTTGTAGTCCATGGACACCTGGAGGGCCGCAGTTTGACTACCTACCCCTGCTCTAGGGCCTGGGGAATGACAGAGGCCACTGTTTCCCTGTGAGGAGGAAAGGCGAGGCACGGGGTTCCCAAAGAGGTGTCCCTGGTGCCTGCTTATGCCTGTGTTTTCAGAACATGAGTGGAGCCAGGTGGGGTTCTGGCCCAGCACAGTTTCTGACAGCACACTGGAGATCTGATTGGCCAGGCAGGTCATTAGAATCAGGCTGCTTCAGCAGCAGCTGTCCCAAGCATCAGTTCTGTTCTGTCATCTCACTCCCCATCTCTGCTTGTGCTTGGGAGCCAGCGGGCTGTCCTGGTTCAGAGCAGTGACCTCTAATCTGGAGAGCCGGGTTTGATTTCCTAATCCTCCTCCACATGCAGCCAGCTGGGTGACCACTCAGGCCCTTTCCGCACAAGGACCAATGTTGCCAATTGGTTTCACAAAGCGGAAACGCTATTTTAAATAGTGGAATCTCGGTATTACACATACCTGCCTTTGTAGTGGAATCCAGTAGCGTTTCATTCGTTCCCCACAGGTTTCTGGTCTCGCAGGAATCGCTAGAAAGGAAGCAACTTTTTCTGTGCTTGGTCCCACCCCTGGCCATCAATCAAATGGAACAGCCAATGGGCGGTTGTTATCATGCTCCCGAAAAGCCCCTTTCCCTTTAAGCACAGGTTTAAAAAACACACACACACACATTTCAATGAATATGCCTTGATTCTTCCTAACGTAGAGACCCATCTAACTGGTGTGTGAGCTGGCGAGTCATCATTACCATGCTCCCCTGAGTGAAAAAAAAATCCCCCCCCCGCACGGGCACGATTTTCAGCCAAAATTAAAGGAAACTGGCAAACAGGGGGCTGTGTTGTGCTTGGGGACTTAGGGGAGCTTTAAATCACTTCTGTGGAGGGACTGCAGCCGGAGAAGCCTCGCTGGGTGAATGAAGCCTCGCTGGTTCGTTGCTTCCCCCACTCGCTCCGAGGGAAAAAAAATGGCGATCGCTTCGCCAGAAGTTCAGAGGAGAGAGCCAGGGGGAGGGACTTTGTTGGAACCGCAACAAAGAGAACGCACAGGTCTTTTTCGCTAGTGTTGCAGATTGTTCGCAAGAGTGTAGCACTTTCCGCAGGGTGAATCCACTTTCCCCTATTTTCCCAGAAGCGCTACAATGAATAGTTTTTTGCGGAACTGTTGCAGGAGTGTTGCAGATTGTGTGCGACGTCATGCGGAACCTCAAATTAGTAGCGTTTACCATATGCAAGCCTTCTGCTACTTTTAACTCGTGCGGAATGGCCCTCACAGTTCTCTCAGAGCTCTCTCACTTACTGGGTGCCTGTTGTGGAGAAAGGAAGGTAAGGCAACCGTTAGTCCCTTTAAGACTCCTTAGGGTAGGGAAAAGAGAAGTATAAAAACAAACTGTTCCTGAGTCTCCCTTCCCTGATAACTACACCCCTCCCTAATACTGTGCTTGGTTCTTCCTTCTCGCCCATCTACACCTTCTACTTCTGCTCCTCTTTCACCCTGAACATGGGCTTCCTCTGTGTGCAGGCTCCGCCTCCTACAGCAGCCATTTTGTGGTTGCTCCTTCTCCTGAAGCAGCCATTTTGTGGTTGTGCCCACATCCCTGTGTCAGAATCCCACAGGTGGCCACAGGCTCAAAAATGTTGGGAACCTCTGGTCTAGAGTTATATAGAAGATTTAAATAAATTAAATGTATTAAGGATGGGGTAGCAGGCCAGCTAGTAAGCAGATAGTAGTGGTCTCTAAAGCAGCATCAGGTCACACAAAACAGAACAGCTATGTGCTTTGCAAACTCCCTAGGCAGCTTCTTTTGGCCAGCTGCAAATTCTTCTGAATTTCAAGCTCCAAATTTTTGTCTCCAGGTCTGTCTGGGCATGTGGGGAATGCCACATCTGGTGGACTCCACATTCAACCAGCAATACTTGCTCACACTCCTAGTTTTAGAAACAAGAAAGGGGAAGCCCGCTCCAGCGGCCGGCAGAAGGATCCAGAGGGCAGTGTGGGGGGCCGGGAGCCGGCCTTCGCTGCGCCAAGGCCGCTCCCAGCGCCGAGAGAACGCCGTTTGGGCCTTTAGGAACGGTAGGGGGGGCGGAGCCGGCCTTCTCTCGCCCCCGGGAGCGCCCTCGCCGCAGTGAGGCCGCTCCCAGGGCCGAGAGAAGACCGGCTCCTAGCGTCCATTTTATGACAAAATAAAATGGGCTTGATTTCTAGTTGTATATATCTTAGCTTTGTATGTATCTCAGATTGGCAGAGATTATGTGGAAACACATAATCTGCAACAAACTGATTCTGGAAGGGGCTGGCCGTGGGGTGGCTGTGGGGCTGGCCGTGCCAGGTGGCTGGCGGAGTCCACAGTGGTGCAGCGAGCGAGGCTGAGCCCCGGGCCTGGCCAGCCACCAGCCATCTACTGGCGCACTCCCTGGGGTAGGACAAAGGGACATCATGTCCGTAGCCATTTCCGTTAAAGGAGGCATGCCAGAAGGTGTGTTCCACATCAGGTTCTAAAGGGATTTTCAGAATCAGTAGACACAGGGGTTTGTATCTCCCCTTCCTTGGCAGTTTTCACTTTGCATTTCCTTAGAAGCACAAATGCCCCCTAATTACAACATCATGCAACAAAGGTGCAAGGGGAAAACTGCATAATTGCACCAAGGATTCGTTTCTTTGGTGTGATTTAATTATGGTGCAGATGCATTCAGGTGCATCTGCAACCTTAAAGGGGGAGCTAGAAAATGTGACAAGCTGCAGATGTACCATTTGGAAATTAAAACCCTGGATGCTAGAATGGCATTGATGCTATTCCAGTTTTGGAACCATAACATTCAGGGAGAACTTGGGTAACGACAAACTTTTTTTGAAGCACCCATGATGAAACCTTTGTTGCTTACCTACCCTCGTAAAGATTACTGGGTAGATAATACAGCTTACTTTGTGCTTTTCGATAAGACCTCACATCATGAGGGATGACTGGGCGGATCACGGCAAATGAAGCTCAATTTTCCAGCTGCTGTGTGGACGGCAGGCAGGCGATTCGTGATCGAGCCTTATAATATCCCACGGCTTTTCCCTTATGAGACTCCCCCTTCCCATTTTTGTACGTAATGCTAAGACATTAAGGGAATATTACATAAAAGCTTTTCAATTCTCCTTTAACCTTGAAGATGCATATCATTTTCAGACCCAGAGTATTGTTATTAATCCAGATGCAAAAGCAATTTGAAGATGGGATTTTGTTCTTGTTATTATTTAGGAGACCTGATTTGTAATTTTTTTCTCTTTACAAGGAATGCAACCTGAAATCTTATTCACAAATGACTTGTTTATCTCACTCGGATCAGATTGCTGGTGAAGAATAAAATACAAAAAGCACCTTTCTACATGCCTCATATGCATACTCAAAGCAAATTAACATATTTATTCTCAGTGGGAAAGAACCATTCCTACCAGGGATATATCACATAATTGTGATTCTGTTTTCAGAAGGGACGGGGGAATGACATATTTGCAGTATAACAGAGTTCAGTGGCAACTTTAGGACCAACAAAGTTCTATTCAAAGTGAAAGCTTTCATTTTCACACACATACACACACACAGAAACAATGAAATGGGAATTTTCCAGTCCACGCATATCTATCTATCAACTGAACTGGGTTTGGGATGTTGAAAACCCCTTGCATAAATGCCATGGGTTACCTCATGGTGGTAAAAATACTTCTTACATTTGAGTATTAGAAACCAAAAGCCGCAATTCATTAACTATCATGGCATTTACTTCAGAGGAGACCTCTGGGCTCATCCCACACCCACTTTCAATGCAGATTAGAAGTAGATTTTCTGGTTCCACACAGGAAAATCCAGCTGCAAAAGCACATTGAAAGTATATTAGCCAACCTATGGCGTCTGAATTCTCCCCAATTTTTCCTCTTTTCATCAAACTATTTTGCAAAGGAAATCACGGATGCTAATAAATATCCTTCTGGAGACCTCTGCTATTTTTCGTCATCACTGTTTACAGATATCTCCCCCTTTTAACAATTTGAAACTTGTGGGCAGGAGGATCTCACCCTTTAACTTAATAATCACATAGCACCTCCCAGTCTAATAATGTTGCTACTACCTTAGGAAGGAGGTAATCATTGGCAAGGGCGGGGTAGTCAAACTGCAGCCCTCCAGATGCCCATGGACTACAATTCCCATGAGCCCCTGCCAGCGAACGCTGGCAGGGGCTCATGGGAATTGTAGTCCATGGACATCTGGAGGGCCACAGCTTGACTACCCCTGGGCATGGGTATGATTCAGAAGGAGGGACTTCCAGCGATTCCACACACATTGGACTATGTGGTTTCAATGCACTTCAGAAGCACATTTTCCTGTTGCGCACAGGAAAACCCCACTGAGAAAGCACATTGAGAGTGCATTGTGTGGAGAATGAGAATATGGAGCTGGCACGGATTTACCCACAGGAGGGCCACTACTCAGCTGTCTCAACCTATCCTTAAAGTGCAAGCACAGAGTTTGATGATGCAGTTCAGACATTTATAAGAAGAGTTGTTTTTTATACCACGCTTTTCTCTACCAGGCGAGTCTAAAGGTGGCTTCCATTCACCTCCCCACAACAGACACCCTGTGAGGGAGGGGAGGGTGAGAGAGCCCTGAGATAGCCCCTTTTCTCTCCCTGAGGGAGTCTCCAAGTGGCTTACAGTCACCTTCCCTTTCCTCTCCCTACAACAGACACCCTGTGAGGTGGGTGAGGCCGAGAGAGCCCTGATATCACTGCCCGGTCAGAACAGTTTTATCAGTGCTGTGGTGAGCCCAAGGTCACCCAGCTGGCTGCATGTGGAGGAGGAGCAGGGAATCAAGCCTGGCTCGCCAGATTAGAAGTCGGTGCTCCTAACCACTACACCATCAAAGCTAGTTTAATCCACATATTTGATGGCTCGTGTCTTCATGGTGCTTGAGGAGTGCTGGTGGTTTATCCTGATGCAACCCCCCCCCCCCACCTAAAACCTCCCCAGCTACAGACATTGATGTAGCCCAGGCCAGTAGCCCTTGAAAGACTAACTCCACTTTTATTCAGGCAAACAGTATTGTGAGTTCAAATTCACTTCATCAGTTGCAAGTGACCTCTGGGAAAATGGGATGGGACTCATGAACATTTCCTCTGGAAGGGGAAAATTGTGCTGTAGGACTTTTTTAAAAAGAACATAGCATCAGAACAGACCTGCTGGATCAAGCCAGGGGTCCATCCAGTCCAGCCTCCTGTCTCACACAGTGGCCAGCCAGTCCCTCTGGAGGGCCAACAACAAGGCAGAAAGGCTGAGGCCTTCCCCTGATGTTGCCTGCTGGCACTGGAATTGAGATTTAGTGCTTCTGAACATGGAGGTTCCCCTCAGTCACCATAGGTAGTAGCCACTGATAGACCTATCCTCCATGAATTTCTCTAATCTCCTTTTAAAACTGATTATCCCTGTGGCCATCACTACCTCCTCTGGCAGTGAATTCCACATTTTAATCACTCTCTGTTTAAAGTGCTGCTTCATTTTGCCCGTCCTGAACCTACTGTCCATCATCTTAATTGGATGCCCTCTAGTTCTACTATTTGGAGAGGGGTAGAACAAAAATATCCCCCTTGCCAGCTCTTTCTACCCCATGCATCATTTTATAAACCTCTGTCATGTCCCTCCTTAGTCATCTCTTTTCTAAACTGAAAAGTTTAAATAGGCTGTGACAGAATGTCATGGCTACCCTGCTGGACATCTCTTATGTGAAGCTCTGGTGAAGCAAGAACAGTTGGTTTTTAAACCCCACTTTTCACTAATAGGAGTCTCAAAGCTGTGTCCCTTCCTCTCCCCACAACAGGCACCTGGTGAGGTAGATGGGACTGAGAGAGTTCTGAAATAATTGCTCTGTGAGAACAACACTAACAGGACTGTGACTGGTCCAAGGTCACCCAGCTGGTTCACTGGCTCTTGTCAACATTCTTTTGCTGGTTTGTCTGGAAAGAAGACCCTGTATTTGTTGAAGGGGAGGGGGGAGAAGACACAACACAGGCCAAAGGTCTGAAGCAATTTCTAGTCAACAAATTGGGAGAGGAATGGGAAAGCGACTGTAAGCCGCTTTGAGCCTCCTTCGGATAGGGAAAAGCGGCATATAAGAACCAACTCTTCTTCTTCTTCTTCTTCTTCTTCTTCTTCTTCTTCTTCTTCTTCTTCTTCTTCTTCTTCTTCTTCTTCTTCTTCTTCAATGCTTGCTGCAGGCAAGTCCGAGCTGCCAGTCAAAGAGAAAGGCCAGGGGAGCAGAGCTCACGAATGAAGCTCAGGTGACATTCAACAGATCAAATCTCGACAAACTTCTTCGGAGACCTGCAGCGAGAAAGCCCCGTGAAGGGCCGGCTGAGCAAAGAGCCACGTCACCAGGAACCTGTGCCAGAAACCAGGAAAGAAGGCCTGACCCTGCCATGTGAACTGTCCTGCTCTCGATGTTCCCTGTGGCGGGAGCCAGAGAGAGGTGATGGTAGGACTAATTACTGGAGCACAGAGAGCGCCTTTCATCTCTGGTCTGTGTGGTGCCGCTCCCTCGCTCTGTCCTAATTTTATCCACACCAGTAACTGGGTTGCTCGAGGAGAACCACAGGCACTGTACTTATCAAATATGTACCATTTGCAAGATACAGAGGCTTTGTAGTGGGGAATAAAACCAGGTAACCGGGGGGGGGGGCTGCATTTAAAAAATAATCCCCACATTCAAATTATTTTCTTTCAAAAATGGAACGCCACGGATGCTGCTTGGAAAATCAAGCAATTTTCTGCTTTGCAAAGGCAGTTGTGTTAGGCTGGGATACTCTGCTGGGCCTATTCTGCACACAAAGGATAATGCACTTTCAATGCACTTTAGAAGTAGATTTTCCTGTTCTGCACAGGAAAACCCAGCTGCCAAAGCACATTGAAAGTGCATTATCCTATGTGTACAGACTAGGCCCTGGTTTGGCTACTTCCTCGCAGAGAGAGAGAGACAGAGCTCCAGCGTTATAATGCAGAAGGGAATCTGGAGACAGAAATGCTGTGGGAGGGAGTGACGCAGCCTGCCTGGACCTCACTCTCAGGGTGCTGCTTTGCTTCTGGTGCCCCCAATCAGAGCAGGTCAGCTCTAAGAGAAGAGAGACAGCCTCTGCGGGCATCGTCCCACCGTTTGGCCTCACATTGCAGCTGTGACTAGATAGCCAGGACACACACACAACTCTTGAGTCCACAGTCGATCCAGGCTCTATCCTTGTTCTGGGAATATGCATGAGATCCAAAGAGATCTGGGCCCAGGAGTCAACGATCTCCCCTGTTTCCAGGATAACCTGGCTGGGCAAGGCGGGAGTTCGCTTGCTGAAATCATTCACCTCCCTTCCTCCCATGTCCCCCACCTGGCAGGGTAGGCTGCTGATTGGCTGGCCTCAGGAACAGCCCTCAAACCATGTCCCTCCCAGCTGGGCTGAGCGCCGATTGGCCAGTACTTCCTAGAATCCCCAAGCCCCTCCCTTCTTCCGACCCACCCTGCTGGCCCTTTCAGCAGCCACCGAGCGGCATCCCTCTCTCTAGCCCAACTGGAGTATGAAGCATCTTTGTGGGAAACCCTACATTTCCTTCACAGAATTGTGGTTCCTAGAATTCTTTTGTTAAGAGCCAAATAATTTCAAATGAGTTCTTTCAACGCCGGCCCAGGCCGTGACGGAGAGGAATGTGATCCAGAGATACAGTGGCTCCCACAGAGCCTCAATGCTCTCTTCCTTGCTATAATTTCCATGCGTTTTTTCAAGGGTCTGCAATACTGGAATGTTATTGAAACCACTTGTTACTACTGTCGTTTTATTTGACATTATTGTCACTTAACTAAGCTGTACTTATTTCTGTGTTCTTCCATGTATGTAAACCACGCTGAGACACAAGGAAAGGTGGTAAATCAATCACTCAGCGATGGTTGAAGGAGGGAGGCTGGGGGGGGGGGGGCTTGGGGGCCAATTGGAAGCGTTGGTTTGGGTCGACCTCAACCTAATGCCTGGTGGAGGAGCTCCTTTTTGCAGGCCCTGCGGAAGTGTTCAAGCTCCATTGGGGCCCTGATCTCCTCCAAGAGCTCATTCCATTAGGTGGGGGCCAGGATGGAAGAAGCTCTGGCCCTGGCTGAGGTCAAGCAGGCTTCCTTGGGGCCAGGGACCACCCGGATGTTGGAAGTGGTGGAGCATCAGGCTCTTTGGGGGGTGTAGGCAGAAATGTGATCCCTCAGGTATTCACACTAGCTAGATGCTCTGCGTTACCAATGATATAGTATGATGCGTAATTTAATAAGTCATAAATGCCTATTTTCAGCAACCGTTGGAGTAACTCCTAAACAGCTACTAAACACCGGAGTAACAGGCTCTGTATCCAGTTCAATCTTATTGTCTATCCATTTAGGGATGCTCAGTTAAAAGTGTATCATGTTATATCATGATTCATACAATTCCTGTTGACCTAACCGCCAACCAAAATCAATTGGAGTTGTGCAAATGCCAGGCAGTTCATATTAATAATTGTTGAAAGCGGCATGAAAACCTGAATATTAAAACCTAACTTTTAACATCTTCATGCCCAACTGCAACTGGCCCTGAATGAGGGACACACCCTGGAAGGCAAATGTTCAACCTCAGTATTAATATGCAAAGTTAAAACATTATGATTCAAGATTAAAACCACCAGTCTATCCGGCCATTGGTCTGGGAAGATCTGCGTTGTCTATTCAGACCAACAGCGGCTTTCCACGTCTCAGGCTGAGGTCTTTCCCATTACCTCTGACCTGATCCCTTTAGCTGGAGAGGCCGGGGACTGAACCTGGGAACTTTTGTTTGCCCAGCTGTTGTTCTGCTGCTGGTGGTCATTCCCCATCGTAGAGTGTATGTTGCAATTTCAGTTGATATGCCGCCCTTCCCCTATTCAATAGGAAATTCTTCTTCTGTGTGATCCACTGTAATACTGTGGTTGAAATTAGATCATACTTTTTGAAATAAGAGGTTGTTTTGTTTAAATGCAATATCCTGATGATTTCTGTTTGATGTTCTTCACAACGAATGTCCAATTCAATAACTCTTGGTGTTTTAGTGCCTGTGTTTAACTGCAGAAGTTGTAACATATGGAATACACAGGTTGGCTCTCAGTAACTAATCTATATTGGTCCCTAAAACAATGAAACATTGTTCCTACAGATCGGTGACACAACACAGTCACTTGTTTTGCTTTGGGCCATCAAGTCACAGATGGTGACCCCACTGAGTTTTCAAGGCAAGAGAGGTCCATAGGTTGCTTGCCACGGCCTGCCTCCAGGTCACCATCTTGGGACGCCTTCGAGGTTTCCAGGGCTGATCTTGCTTAGCTAACACGGTCTTATGAAATTGAACTAGCCTGGGCTACCTGGGTCAGGGCAACACAATCATACAAGTCTGCAATTAAGAGCATTGCAACGAATATGGACTCCTTTTGATGAATTGGCAAAGGGTTTCATAGCAGGAGTCAACTCGCTCTTGTGGGTTTTCTGGGCTGTGCGGCTGCAGTCTGGTAGTTTTGGTCCCTGACGTTTTGCCAGGAACTGTGACTGGTGTCTTCAGAGGTAGGACATGGCAAGAGGGGAATCTCTGTGTGCCAGCGTATGGAGGCTGTGAACAGTTGCTGGGCATTTTATTTACGTTTCAGGGTAGGGTGAGGATGTAATGCATCCCATGCCTGTCTTATCTGGGTTTCTCCCAGGGGATTGGCTGGAACTAAAGGTAAAGGTAAAGGTATCCCCTGTGCAAGCACCGAGTCATGTCTGACCCTTGGGGTGACGCCCTCCAGCGTTTTCATGGCAGACTCAATACGGGGTGGTTTGCCAGTGCCTTCCCCAGTCATCACCGTTTACCCCCCAGCAAGCTGGGTACTCATTTTACCGACCTCGGAAGGATGGAAGGCTGAGTCAACCTTGAGCCGGCTGCTGGGATTGAACTCCCAACCTCATGGGCAAAGCTTTCAGACGGCTGCCTTATCACTCTGCGCCACAAGAGGCTCTGGCTGGAACTAGGAGGTGCTTTTCTTGTTGTGGTGTTCATTAGCAAGTCCATTAGGAAGTGTTTGGGTGGAGTTCATTAGAATCAGATCAGTGGAATGAAATATAAATACCATATTTTCCTATACAAGACTAAAATAAAGATCGCCTTAGAAGCAGTAGTGTCAGCAATATATAACATTAGAGATCCTACATTATTTCCTAGCACAACTTCCAGGCTCTTTATCTGCAATGAGACAACAGGGCAATTGTGAACCTACGGTAGCTTTGGAAACGGGATAACCTGACACAGCTGTTGTATCACTACCGTGTACAATGTACTGTTCCGGAGTAGTGGTTAAAAGCAGCAGCTTCGAATCTGGCTTTGCACTCCTCCACATGGGAAGGTCAGCTGGGTGACCTTGGGCTAGTCCAAGTCCTGTTAGAGCCATTGCAGTCCTGTCAGCCTCACCTACCTCACTGGGTGTCTGTTGTGGGGAGAGGAAGGGAAGGTGGTTGCAAGCCGCTTTCAGGTAATGAAAAGTGGGGTATAAAAACCAACCCTTCTTCCCCATGAGCAACCGCAAACACCTTTCCTGGAGGCCACCAAGTATTTTTAGAAAGCAGGTAGGGCCAGGTGGGGATTTTGCCCAGCAGAGCTTCAGATTGGTCACTGGTGATCTGTTAGACCAGCCGTTTTCAACCTTTTGACCATGGAGGAGCCCCAGAAATAATTTTTCAGACTTTGAGGAGCCCAGGAAGACATATCAGCTGGTCATGTCCCCTGTCACATCCCCAGAAGTATCATTATTACCTGCACCCTTAAGCCCTCCTTTTGCTCCACCCCCCCCCCCCACCTTTACTACTACTATGGCCATTCTGCCCCATGTAGGCAAGAAAGAAGAGTAGGGGCAAAGAAGATAGCCCCCCCCCCTGCCACTTCAAGGCTCTCACAGACCCCGCTCAGAACTCCCATCGAACTCCAGGGGTCCAGGGACCTCTGGACCATGAATTTTCTTTTTTAAAGCTCCTTTAGCAGCATCAGCCACCATCACAGCATAAACATCTTTACTGTGTGACTGAAAGCAACCTGTGTGTAGGCAAGAACATATGTTCAAACAATATGTTCATTTTAAAAGGCATCCTGTTACACTGAGCTTCTGCCTGAAATTGAGTTATTATGCATGGCTTCATGGCCTAGCATTTTGTGGTTGGTTCCACCTCTTGTGGTAGCCATTCTGTTGCTGGCTCCACCTCCTGCAGCAGCCATTTTGCGAGTCAGAATTACAAAGCTACCCGCAGAATCGAAAAATGCTGACAGATAATAATTTCCTGTTGAGAGTGCTCGCTCTATTTTTCTGGGCTAACACTTTTATGCTAGTAAATTCTGTTTACTTTAAGAGGTTGGACCCAGCCCGAGGTAAGAGACAATTCCTCTGGCTAATTAGAATTTGTCAAAGCAGATGCTTGAGCTTTATTTCCAATCTGCTTTTCTTTTTGTTTGTAAATTGATGGCCCACTTAGCAAGCAAAAATCCACTAATTGAAATAATAATATACCAGCAACAGACATTTCAAGCAGCTGAAAGACATACATTATTTTATTTGTAATTGAAAAATATTATTTTTGAAAATACAAATATGTAATAAGCAGTAATTCTGCATAGAGGATCACTCTAAAAGAATCAGATTCAAGAATCTGGAACTCGGTACAGCCACACTAAGGTGTAAAGCCTGCCTAGTTCAACATCTGCATTTGTAAAACAATAGTCAGCAACCTGAATAACGCTGTCAGTAACCGGAAGCTAAGCTAGGTTGGCTGTGATTAGTATTGGGATGGGAAACCACCAAGCAAGATTAAGCTCTGGAGAGGTTAATGTTCCTCTCTGGTCTTGAAAATAAGAAGTCGGTTAAGACTTGAAGGCTTGAAATATTAAAGTTTATTTATTTGACACATTTTTAGCTGCCTTTCATCCTTATGGAACTCAAAGCAGCTTACAACATCTTTAACACTTTTTGCTCCCTTTTATATTTTGGAAACAGCCTCCTGGGAGGAGACTGTCCGGGGCCCTCTCCGTCTAGTGCATCCGGTCCCGCCCGTCCGGTACATCCCTCCTGATTGGCCAGTGAACATACGGCCCACCATCCACAAAGCCCGCAAGGCCAGTAGCCGCCATTGGGCCACTGGACATTGCCAGAGACAGAGGCCAGAGTCAGGGGCACTGGTCTGCAGAGGGGGGGACCGAGGGGCCTGCCTGCTGCTGCCCTCGATGCCAGAAAACCTCTACTGCTTGGGAGTGGGCAATGAGGCAATGACTGCGGCTCTCGGTTGGGGGCTGAAGGACTCCTTGCTGCTCCTCAGAGCTCTCAGCCCCACTTCTCTCATTGGGTCTCTGTTATGGGGAGAGGGAGAAAAGGCTATTTTAAACTGCTTAGAAACAACTGAGGCTTCCTGGGTGACTGTGGGCCATCCCAGTTCTCTCAGAGCTCTCAGCCCCATTTCCCTCACAGGGAAGAGGAAGGGAAGATAATTTTAAACGGCATAGAGACATCTGAGGCCTGCTGGGTGACTGTGCCATTCCAGGGGCATGCAGTGTCCCTACGGGGACACCATAGGTTGGGGCTGGGCGGGGCAGAAGGCCTGGCGCTGTCAATCATGCACAGCGCCAGCCGGCCCCAGCCTCTGCCGGCACCCCAGTTTCCTGGGGACTGCGGAGGTTCCCGCGTTTGTCACTGCGTTTGGATAACGCAGGCCTCCCGTGGCCCTGGGCCGGGTCATGCCCGCGCTGGTGGCGGAGGTGTTTATAATCGGGGATTTCCCCTGATGCCCTGCCGCCACCAGCACGGGCATTCCCGCCAGTGCATTATGGGTCTCTAGGAGACATACCTCGTTTTACCCTTGCTTTGGATTTCCTTGGGGTGCTGCAAGTCAACTCTACTGTTTCTGCATTTGGGCTTTCCTCCCCCTCCTTTTCTCAAGCTGAAATTCTTGGCCTGCTCTCTGCACTGAGTCCGATGGAGGCAGCCGCCCATCATGTTTGCTTCCTTCTTTTTAAAAATGTTGTTTTTGGTTTTTTTTGCAAAATAGTGGCTGCTTGCATCTTTTGTTTTTATTGCCCCCCTTAATCCCACCATTCCATGCCATTGATCATCTCCCCCCCCACCCCCATCCCACCAAAGTGTCCGGAATGTATTTTATTATTTATTTATTAAATAAATAATAATAAATAATTATTTATTTATTAGATTTATATATCGTTCTCCCCCGAAGCTCAGGGCGGTTCACATGGAGCAGAGGAACAGGATCAATATAGAGACATCATTAACCATGAAACAATGGAACAGTAAATAGTAACAGTAAGAACAATAAATTTGTAACTGGAACATAATGAGCCCATGAATGGTTGGTCCAGGCATTAGTCTCATGGGAAGAAGGATCAGGTTCCCACTGGAAGATGCTGGAACAAGTTGACCTCA
This sequence comes from Paroedura picta, assembly GCF_049243985.1. Taxonomy (NCBI): domain Eukaryota; kingdom Metazoa; phylum Chordata; class Lepidosauria; order Squamata; family Gekkonidae; genus Paroedura; species Paroedura picta. The sequence continues at coordinate 126,536,075 of NC_135374.1, read as the reverse complement.
GCTGAATGCCTGGCAGAGGAGCTCCCTTTTGCAGGCCCTACAGAATTGTTCTAATTCCTCTGGGACCTCATTCCACCAGGTGGGGGCCTGGACAGAGAACGCTCTGGCCCTGGTTGAGGTCAGACATGCTTCCTTAGAGCCAGGGATTACCAGGCAGTTGTAAGTGGCAGAACATAAAGCTCTTTGAGGTGTGTAGGCAGAGAGGCAGTCCCTCAGGTACACAGGGCTCAGATCATGTATGGTCTTAAAGATGATTGCCAGAACTTTAAGTCTGAAGCCAGTGCAGTTGTTGTAGAATGGTCTGATTGTGAGACCTCCATGGTGTTGCTGAGCGGACACTGGCCACTGCGTTCTGGACCAGCTGTAGTTTCCCAATCAAAGTTAAGGGTAGGCTTGAATAAAGCAAATTACACAAGTCCAGTCTAGAGATGACCATCATGTGGATCACTGTGGATAGGTGTTCTGGGGCCAAGTAGGGCGCTAGTAGTTTGGCTTGGTAAAGATGATAGAGTCTCCTGAGTCTCCATTGAGAGGATCACACCCAGGTTCCTGGTGGAGTGAGCCACTGATAGTTGCACTCCGTCCAGGTTGGGGAGGCGCGCTTCCTTGCTTGGACCCTTCTTGCCCAGCCACAGTCCTCCATCTTTCAAGGGCTGAGCTTCAGATGACTTTGTTTGAGTCACCTCATCACTGCTTCCAAGCAGCAGGCTAATACTGCTGGAGGAGAATCAGGGCAGTCATACATCAGGAGGTGGAGCTGGGTGTCATCAGCATATTGGTGACAACCCAGCCTGAAGTTCTGCACCAGTTGGGCAAGAGGACGCATGAAGATCTTGAATAGGATTGGAAAGAGAGCTGCTCCCTGAGGGACTCGACATGCAAGCTGGTGGTGGTTTGAAGAACTCTCCTATTGCTTCCCTCTGTCTGGGATTCCAGAGAAAGGAAGCTAAACACTGAAGGGCAGTCCCTCAAATCCCAGCACTGGTGAGGCAATGAGCGAGAAACTCATGGTGTTGAATGCTGCTGAGACATCTAATAATAAGAGCAGCCTGCCCAGGTCCAACCGGTGATGGAGGTCATCCATCAGGGTGATTAGCGCTGTTTCTACCCCATGGCCAGGCTGGAAACCTGAAAGAAAGTTGATATTTGTTCCGTGACAGCCCTTCCAAGCATCTTCCCCAGAAATGCAATGTATAAGACAAGACAATAGTTGTTGGGCTCTTGTGGGTCCAGAGATGTTGTTTTGTTCATTGTCCAAATGTTCTACTTTTTAAATATATGTTTCCTCAAGCGTTTCATTCTTACGAGATTCTTTAATTTTATTTATATCCTCAACAATGGTTTTAATCACCATAGCAAATTGTTCAATAATTAATAAAATCAAATCCGTGGAACATTTGTTTAAAACGTCTGCCCATCTGGTTTTAAACAATGCAGGAAATTTCTGAATTCTTAAGCCTTGTGGTATCTGTTACAATTAAGATATTCATTTAAATAGGCTGCATGAAGATGAGTTTTTTATTTTCTTATTTAAATATTGGTATTGGTTCCAGTCCCCTACAGGAACCCCATTACCTATATCAAAAGACGGTAATTTATTCTGTATTCTATTACAATCTGCCTCCCAAAACATTAGTCCTTTCAACCATGATGTCATGGAGTCAAACAACAGAAGCAGAGACGACCTGTCAGCTATTGGGTCCATTTCTGGAGGGTGACAGCTCAGAGTGAATGTTAAAGTCCCGCAGAATTATATGTCTTGGGAACTGTAGCATCCAGGCTGTTACCTCCTCCAGCAGGGCTGGCAGGGCATCTGATGGGGCATTGGGCATGCGGTAAACCAGCTAGATGGCCACGCTCTCGGTTAAGTCCCAGCCAAGGCCTACCCATTTGATTCCTGGGATTGACGGCACAGGGAGAACTCTGAAGGAGAAATCCTCTCGGTTTAGTATCACCACCCCTCCTCCCTGCCCCGCAGTCTGAGACTGATGGAGGACAGAGAGCCCTGCAGGGTCTAGCTCTTTAAGGGCAACTGTTTCACCCTCCTTAACCCAGGTTTCCATCATGAACGTCAGGTGTACTCTAGTTTCTGCAAAGTAAGATTGTAAATTATAATCTTTGTTGTTAATCGACCTGGCATTGCACAGCATCAGTGCTGGATGCGGTTTATTCCCTTTTGCCACCACTGAATGTAGTCCCTGCTTTAAAAAAATTAAAACTGTTTTTCTTTGCCATGGGGCAAGTGAGGGGGAAATTCAGGTCTGTGTACAAAGAGGTGAATTTCAGTGCAGGAGTGGACAAAAAACTTGATCTTTAAAAAATGCAAATCCGAATGACATCCCTAATGTGGAAATGGTCTCACTGTGATTTTAGGTCCTGGAGCTGGAACATATGGGTGACAGTGGTCCTTCAGATGCCCCAGTCTCACATTCTGAAAGGGATTACAGCAATAATCACAAGCATATTTTAAAATACTCTTCCGAAAAGTATCAGCTTTTATTCTGGCCAACTTGTTCCACTTCTTCATGTGGTTTTTTTTTTTATAGCCAACGTTTTACCTCAGGTGCATCAATATCCTTCCATAATCTTGTGTGACATATCTTCTCCCTGCCCCTGAAAGATGCTGTTTAAAATCACAATCTTCTGTTTTTAATCACCCCTTGGATCAAGCCCAGCAAGACTGCTTGAGCATTTTCTGGCAAGATATACCCAGTTGTAACCTTTATCAATCTTAATATCGCTTTTCACAGTGGTCTTACCTTTGGGCAATCCTACCAAATATATGCACATCAGCTATGCCTGATTAAACAGATGTTCCTACACAAGTATTATTAGTGAAGAAGTCATGGTGGAGAATAAATTAAGAGTACTTGCATGATTTTCTTTCAGTAAATTCAGTTCAGTGCCGATCCAATCAATCTACAAAGAAAACTAGGGAGCCTTCTGTCCCACAAAATATAATGCTGTTGCCAATTTTGTATGTTCTGTACCTTCTCATGTTTTTTTTTAATGGCACATTTCTTATTTAAGCAGTTTAATCTCAGAGAGAGAGAGAGAGAGAGAGAGAGAGAGAGAGAGAGAGAGAGAGAGAGAGAGAGAGAGAATCTTTCATTTTTGTATAACTGCTGCATAACCTTGATTTCAAATACAAAAAAATCAACCCAAAAAGGTTTGCAGAGTCTCAGATTGCTTTAAGTCTCTATTTTAATTCTTTGGTAAAGTCTAGATGTGACACAGACAAAGCAAGAAAAATGATGGATTTACTGGAAATGTAAGAAGCTTTTCTGAGAGAACTGGGAATGGGCTGCAGTGACCCAGCAGGCCTCAGATGTCTCAAAGCAGTTTCCAGTCATTTCCCCTTCCTCTCTATATAGTAGACTCTCCGTGAGGGAGGTGGGGTAGAGAGTCTTACAGGGAAGCTGACAACGCTAAGAGGTCTCTCAGTACACAGCAGTCTTGACCTTGGTTAGGTTTTTTAGATTGGTTTTTTATTTGCCAGGCCAAGCTTGAAAAAAGTCCCTTCAATTCACATGTCTCTCCAGCCATTTACTTGTTCACTATTTAGAGTTTCAAGCTATAAATATTATTTCTTTAGATCTTCCTGCACTTTCCAGATTCATAGGACTGATGCCGGTCTGTCTGTCTGTGCCACAGAATACAAACAGTTGCTGGTAAGGGCTGGCCATAGCCTCTAGCCCAAGAGGGACATACCCGCACCACTCCCTCCCAACTGTAGTCTGCAAGCCTCTACCATAGTATCTAGATCACTGCTCATCTCTAGATTATAATGATCAGCTCTGCAGGCAAAAAATGGCTCCTTTGAAGGCTGGACTCTGAGGCATCGTACAATTTTGAAGTCCCACCTCCAAACCTCCAGGAATATTTCCAACCCAGAGGTTGTCAATCTCCAGGTGGGGCCTGGAGAGCTTCTGGAATTACAGCTCATCTGCAGAGTTCAGCTAAATATTAGCTGCCCAGGCAGAAAGGGCTACTTTGGACAAGGTTGTAGTAGAGAAGAAACATTTAAGGCCTCCCACACAGCTTGTTGTTGAATTGAAAGACTTGAGGCCTAATGCACAGGGTTGTTGTGCAGATGAAACAGGAAAGAAAAGAACCTCCGCAACAGCATCCAGTTTCGGCTACAGAATAACACTGTGTAGTAGGCCTCCAATCTGCAGAGAGTTGCGAAGAAGAAAGACCCATGGCTTGGCTGTGTCTAACCTCTAGCAGCTAGGCCGGCCAGAGCAGTATTTTAAGTGAGAAGGGGCTTTTCTGTGGCCTCCCTGTCAGCTAACTGTTCGGCAGAAGGGGAAAGCTCCCCCCCTCAAAAGAAATGCGCTCAGACTCCCCTGTGTTGCTCTCAGAAATACCTGCCTCCCCTCAGTCAGGGGCTGTCAGAGGCTCCTTCACAGCAGGCCTGAAGGGAGAGTGGAGGGAGGGCACTCTGTCAGTGGTCTGAGGCAAAGTGAGGGAAGTTACAGTTGGACACAACAGTTAGGAAAGCTTTGGGGCAAAAAGGGCTGACACAGCCTCTGTTCTCATCCCCCTCAGCAGCCTTACTGACCTCCTCTTCCTGCGGTGGTCAGGGGCAGACTGGCATTGATGTCTCCAGATTGCCCCTGGCTGGGCTGGGTGGGCAGGCCCTGTCAGAACTTTGGCCCAATGATTGGGCCAAAGTCCTGAGTGGGCGTGACCTGTCTGAGACTTTGCGCATCCCGATTGGGCCCTGCCTCTGACAGGCCACACCCACTCTCTGCCCACTTATCCCTTATTGAATTATTATATAACATCAAGCCCGCTTTTACAGATTAAATAATTTTTAATTTTTAAACTTTTAAACATGGACCTTGTGGGTAAGTATTGTTAACATTTGAAAAGGATTCATCAAAAGTTATCAATTATAAAAAGCATGACCGTTCTAATTCATTATTTAAGCCTTTCAGTGCTAAGGTGTTAAGTTTAAAAATGCAAGTGGCTTCCTTCCTCAGCAAAAAGCTATCCAAATCAACTTTTTGATATGGGGTGGCATTACCTGTTTCCAGTATAACATACTTGGAATCATCAAAGGTGTGATTAGTTTTCAAAAACTCAACTATGGGAGCGTCTTTAATTTTATTGTTAATTCTTGTTATATACTCACCAATTCTTAATTTTACAGGTCTGGTGAACTTGCCAGTGTAATATTTGTGACATTTACATACCCAGAGATAAATGCAATTTTTAGTGTTGCAAAAGGTAAAACAGGAGGCCCCCTTCCTCAACCCCCCTCCCACACCCTCCCTCCCCAAACAGGTCTCCAGGAATTTTCCAGCCTGGAGCTGGCCGTTGTACAATTCAGTTTGAATGTTTATTTTTATTTATTTGTGTATTTATTTTGCACATCACAAGAAATGGCATTCTTTGTTTTCAGTCTTCTACCTTCAGGGAAACACTGGAAAGAGTCTTACAGGGAAGCTGACAACGCTAAGAGGTCAGTACACAGCAGTCTTGACCTTAGTTAGTTCTTTGTTTTCAGTCTTCTACCTTCAGGGAAACACTGGAAATTTTAGCCTTGAGTTCTTTGGGCTAAGGAGATTTTGTATAGCTTTGATATTCTATCCTGCAAATTCATTTTAACATTTCATCAAAGAGAATGTCTAATTAAAAGAAACCTCACAAATTAGGTACCTGGTCTCCAGCATGTCATGATTAAAAGAAAATGCACCTTTGTATTTCTTTCTGATTAATAAATGTGCTCTAATTGGAAGAAAAAAAACCCTTAACCTCTGTCCTGTCCGGCTTGTGAAGATCACATTCTCTCACCCAGATGCCAGTGCAATTTATAAACACAAAAGCCCCTGCCCACATCTGTTCTCTTATTTTCTTTTTCGATTTAAGCGGGAAATTGACCTTACAATCCTCGACGTGACTTCAGGTCATTGCTATTAGAGATGAGAAAATGTGGGTGTTCTTCTTTTGACTTCCCCTGGCAGGCCTCCCAGATAGCTTGCAATTGTAGTATAAAAACACTCGACCATGATCCAGACTTTTATTTTTCAGGTGGCGACATTTGTCGTCCTCTGTACATTCGAGCAAATAGAAAATCTTGTTTGCGGGAAGGCTGAACAATAGTCCTCTTTAAACGCTCTGCAGCACAGATATAAATTCCTTGCTTTGACATTCTTTCGCACTTGCTGGGAGGGAAGTTTAGTGTTTTAGAGGATGGCAAGCCGACTCAAGTTTTCTGGCTTCTGCAGGAGCGGGACCGTGCCTCTGTGGCAGGGCACCTGCTTGGCATGCAGATGGTCCCGGGTACGATCCCTGGGATCTCCAAGGGAAGCAGTTGGGCAGCAGGCATTGGCCAAGACCTCTGCCGGAGACCCTGAGTCGACAACAGGGGCTAGATTCAGTAAAAGACAGCTTCATGTCCCCTTATGTCCAAGCAAAGTTAGATTCTGTCACACATCTGCAAGACAAGAAGACATGAAGCTGCCAGACCTTTATTCCATCAAAATCAGTACTATCCATTCAGGCAAGCAGGCAGAGGTTTCTCACATCACCTCCGCCTGGACCTTTGAACCGGAGATGCCGGGGACTGAATCGGGGACCTTCTGCTCTGCCCCTCACAGGCTTTGACTCAATACATGTTGTGCCCCCCCCCCCCTCATGGAAAAAGCTGCCTGACGAGGTCAGGAAGACTTCTGCTCTCCTGCCTGTCTAGGCAAGCGACACAAAAAGTTATTCGAGAGGGCTGTTCTACGTAGGCAATAAAGTTTCACTGGCCTAAATGTCCCTGGAGTTACTTGGAAAAGACATTAGGGGCTGTGCTCTAGAGCAGTGGTTCCCAACCTTATCTGGCCTACCGTCCCCTTTCCAGATTAAATATTACTCAGCGCCCTGGAAATTAATTTTTTGAAAAATTTAATGGTTATTCATCGCCCCCAAATGCACCTGTGGCCCATCACCGCCCCCCCCCTGGATCGCTGTAACACCCACCAGGGGGCGGTAGCACCCACTTTGGGAATCACTGCTCTAGAGCAACATGTATAGGCTGCTGGAACTGGAATCCTATTATTTAATTTTTACATCATTTAATCTGTCAGACTAATACCTACTCTTCACCTCAGTTCTGGTGGATCCTATAATCTTAATGCCTATTGCATTGTTCACTCACTGAATATCATCCTGATATTTATATTGCATCCCAATCTGATAACTATTTTCCCAATAAATTCACCGTCATTAAGCCTGATATGTGAGCTCCTGCTGCACTATTTCTCACCTTCAGCCGAATTACATTCATTACTGAAACCTCTTTTAGCTTCTGCACTGATAGCAATAGTGCATCCCCCCCTCCAAATCTTGTTGGTCTATGAAATACTATTAAACGTGAATTTAGTCGTTGTAGAGGGCCAGCTCTAAGACCCTCCCTCCCTTCCCTCTCTAAATTCTGCCCTCCCCAGCCTCCAACCCCAAAATCTCCAGAAATGAAGTCAGTCGATGTGGCAGGACACATCAAGATATACCTACCTAGGCCTGTCAACATTCAGGTGGAGTCTAGAGGTCTCCCAGAAGGACAACCCATCTCTAGAGAAGAGATCTCTCCGAGTCAATTGGAATTAGAGTTGCTAGGTCCCCCCCCCCCTTGGGGGGGTAGGGCTACTAGATTCAGGTTGGGAAACTCTTGGAAATTTCAAGGTGGACCCTGAGGAGGACAGGGACTTCCCTAGCATACAATGCTATAGAGCCCACCTTCCCAAGCATCCATTTTCTCCAGGGAGACTAATCTGTCTAGTCTGGGAATGAGCTATAATTCCAGTGGATCCCCAGGTCTCACCTGGAGGCTAGCATCCCTAACTGGGATGGCCTCTGTTGAGTTCCAAATAAGCAAACTCATTGTTGATAAGAAGTTTCATTGCTATGAGAAATGGCAAAGAGAAGCAAGCTCTTTGTTGCTGAAACTTAAAAAGCATAACAATGACCCGTCCCACCAGTTTGAATCTTTGTGTTACACAACGTACCAGGCCCTGCTGTTTCCCAAGCCCAGATTCCTATACAAAAGTGTGCCTAAGAGCCCAGACATTGCAGGTATTCCTAAAAGAACCTGACAAGCAAGGTCAAGATAATAAAATGCTCTCAACAGGTATAAGGAGAAAGAGGCCCTCTAATTTAAAAAGAACTACTACACAATTGAAAGAAGGCAAAAAAGCAGGTCAAGGAAACACCACACAGATGGCAGCCATGAAGACGGGCCAAAGAAACATGGCAAGATCATGAGAACAAGAAACATGCCAACAGGGTCTTGAAAGAGGGCCGTCCACATCTTCAATGCCTTTGTGGCATTTCCCCTCCCAGGCCTCGTCAGGAATCCTTCCGCCAAAAGCCATCTGGCCAGCGTGTCTTGGAACATGGCCTGCACAGGAGGTTGTACTGTTTTGTGGTGCCGCTTGAGTGACTGCACCTGAGCAGGTGATAAACCTCTTTCCCTTCAAAGTTTTTGGGTTTTGTATAAATTAAGCCTTCTGAATTGCCCCAACACAGGGAGCGGCTGGGATTAGAGTGGCGTTTGCATTTCCTAAGTGAGCGGGAGATTTCTGTAATGGAGGGGTTTCCCCAAAGCCCGATCATAAGCTCTATTTATGAAGCTTAGCTTTTATTTAATAAATCCCATGAACAATGAGAAGAGATAAGACAGTGACTTTAAGCACACAAAAACAGAGGAAATTCAGAGATCAGCTCTTCCATTCCAGCTTTGGCGCGGGCTTTTGTGTTCAAATATTGCAGGGACCAGGGCTCCATGTTTCTATGCATAAGAAGGGAGATAAGAAAACGTATCAGAGAGAAACATGGAAGGTGCCAAATTACTATGGCTCTGCCTGCTCTTATTTTTGGAATTGTCTGCAGCCTAGTGTTGCCAGTTGTGGGTTGGGAAATACATGGGGATTTTGGGGTGGAGCCTGAGTAGGGTGGGGTTGGGGGGAGGGGAGACTTCAAGGGGTAGAATGCTAGGGAGTCCACCTCTGTGCCCATTTCCTCCAGGTAAATTGATCTCGATAGCGTGGAGATCAGTTGTAATTCCAGGAGATCTCCAGCTGTCACCTGGAGGTTGGCAGCCCTATTGGAAACTCTGGCTGATGATGACCTAAACCCAGAAAAGAGACTACATTTGTGTGCTTTGGTGTGGCCGCCTTGGTGATCACCAAGGTGGCCAGGGCCGTGGTGCGGAGAGGACGGGTGTGGAGGTGGCCAAACCGTGCCCAAGCGTACAACCCTAGATGGACCCTTTGAAGACAGGGAGTCCAGTGCAGCCACCAATCTAATATCTTTTTCCCAAAGACCCTCTTAAGATCCTTTAACTAATTTTAACAGCTCTGGGTTGGGAAATTTGTTGTGATTTGGGGGTGCAGTTTGGAGGAGGCAGGGCTTGGGGAGGGGAGGGCCTCAGCGCCAAAGCAGCCCTTTTCTTCTAGGGGAACTGATTGTTGGAGTTTGGTGATCTCCAGGCCCTACCTGTAGGTTGGCAACCTTATTTGCAACTGAGAAGGACCCTTATCTAGTACAATCCCAGTACATACTCTGGACATGGGGATGTATATTGCTGTAAAGTTCCAGCCAAATTATGGTGGCCCCTGCAGGGTTTTAACAGCAACAGATGTTCAGAGGAGATTTGCCATGGTCTAGCTCTGCATAGCAATCCTGGAGTTCTTCGGAGGTCTCCCATCCCATCATGAACCAGTAAAAAGTCAACATTGCTTCCATGATCTGACTAGCCTGAGTCGTCCATTTCAGGGCATGAGATGATCAGGGGTGTTTTGCACAGCCACCCTGGACTTCCTTGGAGGTCTCCCTCCCAAATGCTGACCAGGGCTGGCCCTGCTTAGCTTCCAAGATCTAAGGAGCTCATGCTCTCCTGGGTTACCTGTGGTCATGTGTACCAAGCTGCTAAAGAGCAGTTCTGGAACAATCACCCTGATTAACCACCAGTTGTCTGGTAGGAAAGGGACCCGCTTTCCAGCCGGGAGCTGGTATGAGTTTCCCAAATGTGCCAGCTTTATCAGCAATAAATCCTCCGGGCAGCGAAAACAGGAATTGCCCAGCATCAGAAACATCCAGAATTACCCAAACTGACAGACTGGCTTGATAAACTTGGAGAATTATGCAAAATGGCCAAGCTGGCGAGTTTAGTGAACAGGAGACCTCCGGAAGAAAACCAAAGTCAGGGGTAGTCAAACTGCGGCCCTCCAGATGTCCATGGACTACAACTCCCATGAGCCCCTGCCAGCAAATGCTGGCAGGGGCTCATGGGAATTGCAGTCCATGGACATCTGGAGGGCCGCAGTTTGACTGCCCCTGGATTATATGAATAAGCAGATTTGAAACTTGTATTAGTTTTTAGAGAAACAACTGGAGAAGATAAATTTTTTTTGGTATTCTTTTTTCTGTACTTACCCTTTTCTTTCTCATCCTTGTAAATCAATAAATATTCTATTAAAACCACAATGAATCCCCCCCCCAACGATTGGCAGAACTGTTCACAGGCAATACGAAAAGGACACCCCTCCCCTCAGACAGTGCGAAGGCGAACGGGCCATAAAAATAAAACCAACACAGCAGCTCAGCAGCCTGCGATGCGGATCCAGCCACATTAGTCACTGAAGTGATCTCTGCATTATTGATGGTGCTGACTTGCCTGGGCTTTGAACATGGGCTGTGGTGCTTCAGACACGTCCCCTCCCTGGGAGGTTTCTTCGGTGCTTCCGAGGAAAGTGGTCAAGGTGGTCTGAGAAATCTGCTTCCCCATTACCTGATCGATAGCCAGAGTTCTTCTGAGAAAACATGGTGCAATAATAAGACCCTAACAGAAATAATGGAGAATCCATTCCCGATCAAAATTTAACTGCCCGATAAACAACTTTGTCATAACTTAAAGTTTAGGATATTGTCTGCTAATCAGAAAAAATACAATACATTTTTGTGGGAGTGGGACGTTTTCCTTTGTGTGGGGACCATGTTTGAAATTCGCGATGATTAAAAAAACCAAAAAAAAAACAACCCAGCCGATTAATAATGTATATTGTTCCTTAGGAAATCCATGGTCGTTTAGACATAATTAATGTCCACTTTTCATTTCCAAAAAGGAAAACAAATTTATCATGCTCAGTGGAAGCAGTGCGAAGGATCTATCACGACGTAAATGGAACTGAATGAGACACTTTCATTAGCTATGGATCATTAGTATAACACCCCATAATGGCCCTGCCACCGCTTTGAAGGTTTGTCATGTGAAAACATGCTCACATTGCCCGTTAATGCATGAAAGGCAGACATTTGACATCAAAACATTTACCCTCTTAATACCAACAAATTATCCCAGGAAATCTGCATCTATCTCAGAACAAAGCAGTCCCTTTCTTCAAGAGCACTAGACCAGGTGAGTCACACCTATCTCTGTATCAGTAATACAGTAACTTCAGAGTGATATATAGATATAGAGATGATGATGAATACCCCCGCACTAAAACAGCTGTATGTAATTTTGATGGCTTTGAATCTGTACGCTTCTTTTGTTTGTCTGCACAGCAGGACTGTGACAGAAAGACCAAATTGAATTATTTGTGCCACGTGGGCTGCAGTCTTTCTCCCCGGCCACAGCTCTCAACATGGCCCCCAGCCATAGACAGCCATGGGCTGCAAGCAATGCACAACCACTGTACCACATGCAGAGCAGACAAGAAGCTGTGGGGGGGGGGAGGGAATATGAAGGGCCGTTCCGCATTCGTCCAAAATAGCACAATTGTTACTAATTGAAATCGCTACAGTTTTGCCGTTATGCACAACGTCGTTGACAATCTGCAACACTCCTGAAACCCATCCGCAAAAAGCACTTCGTTGTAGCGCTTTCAGGGAAATCCCAAAAAGTGAATTCACCCTCCGGAAAGTGCTACACTCTTGCAACCAATCTGCAACACTAGCGGCAAAGTTCTGTGCGTTACCATTGTTGCGGTTTCTGCAAAGCCCCTCCCCCTGGCTCTCTCCTCTGATCTTCTGACGAAGCGATCACCATTTTTTTTTCTCCGAGCGAGCGGAGATCAACGCACCAGCGAGCCTTCGTTTACCCAGCGAGGCTTCCCTGGCTGCAGCCCCTCTGTTTAAAGTCACCAAGCACAAGCATCGCAGAGGCCCGTTTGCTGGTTTATTTTCACTTTATTTTTTACACTGTTTTCGGCCGAAAATCGTGCCCGTGAGTGGGGGGGGATTTTTTTTTCACTCAGGGGGAGCGTGGCAACGATGAAACGGCAGCTCAAACATCACCTGCTAGCTGGATGGGTCTCTCCGTTGCAACGAATCAACGCAGATTCGTTGCAATGTTGTTGTTTTTTTAAACCTTCCTTAAAGGGAATGGGGCTGTTTGGGAGCATGATAACGGCCGCCCATTGGCTGCTTGACGGCCAGGGGCGGGACACAGCTCAGCAATAGCGCTTCCTTTCTAGCGATTTTTGCCGAGACCGGAACCCTGTGGGAAACGATAGAAATGCAACTGGATTCCACTACAAAGGCAGGTATGCATAACGACGAATTCCACTATTTAAAATGGCGATTTTTCGTTCAGCAAACAATTTGCTACATGGATCCCAGTGCAGAATGGCCCTCAGAGTCTCACTCATTTGGCTGCTTCCCAGAATGCAAGACTGCAGCCAGCCACCTGTTGGAGCACAGAAGTACTGTTTTTTCCCACAGGTCAAAGGGTTTAGGCACATCTAGAGATGGCATTAGCCAAGGGATAGTGTCTGGGTGGCAGGTTGACATGGACAGAGAAGTTGTTGAGAGGCATTTAGCTGCACTGGATGAGTTCAAATCCCCTGGTCTGGATGAAATGCACCTGAGAGTGCTCAAAGAACTTTCCAGAGAACTTGCACAGCTTGGTTTATATTGGTTTATATTGCAGTGAATGAATCAGCATGCCTGGACATTAGGGGGATGGGGTGGGGTGGCCACATCCCTCTAAGAGTGTATAGGTGTGTGTGTCTCCTCTCTTTGTGCAACTTGGGAGCTGTCCTGTGACCCCTCCCGTCTCTCCTTTGTCCTTCCACTGTCTTCACATGGCCTTCTGCAGAGACACATGTCTCTGCAGGTCTCTCCTGTAGATAAAATGCCCTCAGACTCCCACACCATTTGTGAGAGAGAAAGGCCTCTTCAGAAATGGCCTCTTTCTCTTTTTTTAGCTGCTACCCGAATGTGAACAGGATCTCCATGAATAAATGTAAGTTTACTTCAGTTTTGCAACATCCTTCTTGGGAGCTTTATTGACTGGGCAAAACTCTGCTATATTAACCAAATATCTCAGCAGTTTTATTCCCATTTTCCAGCTGAAGAACTGAGAGAGCTGAGGAGACCCACCAGGACTCAAGCATGGTGCCGATCCCTCCTTTTCTCCATTGGATCTCAGTGCTAAATGTACTTCTGAGATTAGGTGGGTGGCAGCCCAGGAAAGGGCCTTCTCCTCTGTCATCCCTCCTTCCTAACTCAGGGTTTTTGTTTTTATTTTCTTGTATGCGTTTTGACTCTGTTTTCTAGGTGGTTGCTACATAGAGGAAGGAAATGGTAAAACATCCCTGAGCAGTTCTTGTCCTAAAACCCCCCACGGACTCATCACCCATCAACTGTGCTTTCCACACACAAATATACACCCCCAAGCGGAGCATCTCCCCCTCCCCATGAACTTTCCCGATCTTCTCAGGACATCTGGCGGGACAATTGTCCCATTTCCTTCCTTTCCATAAAGTAAAACGTTCTGAGGAATGGGGGCTCTTTCCCTGGGGAAGCACCCATGGAAGGGAACATGACCCTCATGGGACTCTGTCGGCTGGCCTCCCTTGAGATCTATCTCCATTGCTTAAAAGATGTTTATTGTCACGCTGGCTTTCCGTGGGTGCCTTTTCCGGTTGTGCGTGGTGCCTACATGCGCCTTCTAGTTTATCACCTTTTCTGCATGTTGCCTGGAATTTTTTTTAATAGGCAGGTCACAGATGATGAAAAGGATAATTAAATAGCTGTTGCACCTCCAATCTTTCCCATTTAGCGGTGATGCAATGTTAAGCACCACACTATCGAAGAGTAATAAATCAACATGTCCTTCCTCTTATGTCTCTAGTGCTACGCAGATTCCTCTTTGAAAACAGTTGCAGATGGTATATTGCTGCTTCAAACTTTCTCACTGTCGTTTGTGTGGCTCTGCTCCTCCCACTGGAAAAAATGCACCCTGCATAACAAGACCTGTATTCCAGGGGACTCTTGCAAGCTCAGTTGCTTGTGCTCACTTCAGCCTTAGTTTCCTTGTTTGGGACAACTGGCAGAGTGATATGTGTCTAATGAGGGGGATGCAAGGAGGCCCCCTTTGTGGCTCGTTTGTCTATTGATGCCGGGTTTGTGGTGTTCCTGGGCTGCAAAACACAAACTTAACTTCCCTGGATCTAGCTGGCTGATATTCCTCCCCCATCCAGCAGCTGCTGTTTCAGAAAAGCTCTAAGAGGCGGACGATCATGTCACGGATCTCCAACATCACGTCTAGTTGGGCTTTGAGATGCCCTGGGAGACTTCCTGTGGTTCCATGTGAAAGAGAGAGGGGCTTGCTCATCTCTCAGGGGAAGTGGATGTGCAGTTTGCTCTTCTAGATGTTACTACTGCAATGCCAGAAGTACAGATTTCAAAGTAGCTGTTTTATTGCAAAGGAACGTCAAGAACTGACTAGAAAGGGAGACTGCAGAAATACAAGTTAAATACAACTTTCAAAACAATGGCATACCCTGGACTCAACAAGGACATAGGTTTTTTTATTTCACTATGCATGCTAACCTTGTTCAACTCTTCTTTCCACATTCCTTACAATCCCTTCTTCTTTTTAATTTATTTGGGACAATGTGACTGTAATGTGATGTTAGTAATATGTCATGTAATGCTGAATTTAACTCTCTGGTCTCAGGACAAGGTAGGTGCCAGCACGGCTTATCACTTGCAGGGAGTAGAACAGCTCCCACACAGCTGTGGCTAGCCAAGCCCACCTCAGTGCAGCCTGTAGTCCTGGTGATCTCTGGCCGGAGAGGTTTTTGAACCCCTTGCTACCTGCAGCTGTGGTTACAGCGCCCAGGTCCTCCTCTTCCAGGTGCTGTCCTGTCACAGAGGGTCAGGAGGCTAGTGGCAAGCACCGCAAAACCTATTTGAACCAGGCACCCAGGGTTGCACCAGAATTTGCTCCTGGGACACCCACTGGGGTTGGCTACATGTTTCAACCTGGACACCTTGCAGTGTTGAAACACTGAAATTCTGGCAGGCAATTTAAAAAAAAACTCACCACCTTCCTGGGAGGGTTTGGGCGGCCCCCCACCAAGTGGAAAACAGTGTTCCAAGCGGGAGACTCTCTTGCAAATTCAGTCTGCAATAAGATGGGTAAAAGCATGCGGAACATTAATTTAGGAAAGACCAGGAAGAAATGAGGGAAAACTGAGACCGCACAGAGATCTTAACTAAGTTGTCTGGAGACCCATCCCTCAGTAACATCCTGGTCTGAAAATGGAGCGTCAGGGCAATTGGGAGAAATGCCATGTCGGTTCCTTTGCCGTGGTGATAAGAAAGCTTCACCATGAAAACCTACAGACATTTACACCCTTTAAATACACCTAATCCCATTAACTTCAGTGGAATTAGACGGGCAACTCGGCTTAGAAATGTACTGCTGGATTGTTTTGGTCCATATTCTTACAGGCAGTTATTTGAGCTTCGTTTTGGAGTATGGTTCCCAGAGGAGGCAAAGCACTGTGCAGCCAAGTCTTTTGTTGCAAAGATCAGGGAGGAGAAGAAGAAGAAGAAGAAAACAAAACCACGCTGCCCGCAATATTGATCTTGGAAGGAACACACAGAGTCTACGTTGAGAAAATGAAGAAACAAATTAGGAAATAAATCAGTATACTGGCTCTCGTTCTATTTTGGTTCATAAAAACACAGCAGGCCAGTTTCCCAATTTTTTTAAAATACAGATATGCATCTCACAAAGAATTGCAGCACATCAGAGAAATGTGCTCAGCGTGACTTTTCCCCTAATGCTGTTGACCATATGCGGTGTGGTCAGCCGACCAGAGAAACAGAGCCACATCTCGGGAGTCTTGTAGGGATGAAATCCTCAGCAGACCCTGCCTACATGCCTGGAACGGAAAGGCAGCCTAGGGAGAGACCCCCTCTCACTTTGAACCAGAGCTCTGGCATTGCCTGCGGGAGGGTTACCAGGCCACCACCGGCCACTGGTGGGGGATGGGGGAGTATGGTTGCCAGACCCAAGTGTGGAATTTTGGGAATGGAGCCTGGGGAGGGCGGAGACACCAGTGGGATACAATGCCCTAGAGTCCACCCTCCAAAGCATCTGTTTTCTCCGGGGGGGGGGGGACTGAGCCCTGTAGTCTGTCATTCACGTCCTACCTGGTTGCTGGCTTCCTTAGCTGGGATTTCCGGTGGAATGGAAGAACAGGAGCGAAGGGTTAGTCCTTTCCCTGCCCTGCCTGGGATGGCCCAGACTCGCCCAATTTCAGCAGATTTCGGAGGCTGAGCAAGGTCATCCCTAGTTAGCATTTATGTGGGAGACCAGCCAGGGAGTCCGGGGCATAACAAGAAGAAGAAGAAGAAGAAGAGTTGGTTCTTAGATGCCGCTTTTCCCTACCCGAAGGAGGCTCAAAGCGGCTTCCAGTCGCCTTCCCATTCCTCTCCCCACAACAGACACCCTGTGAGGGAGGGGAGGCTGAGAGAGTCCTGAGATTACTGAAGAAGAAGAAGAGTTGGTTCTTATATGCCGCTTTTCCCTACCCGAAGGAGGCTCAAAGCGGCTTACAGTCGCCTTCCCTTTCCTCTCCCCACAACAGACACCCTGTGAGGGAGGGGAGGCTGAGAGAGCCCTGAGATTACTGAAGAAGAAGAAGAGTTGGTTCTTATATGCCGCTTTTCCCTACCTGAAGGAGGCTCAAAACGGCTTCCAGTCGCCTTCCCATTCCTCTCCCCACAACAGATACCCTGTGGGGTGGGTGAGGCTGAGAGAGCCCTGATATCACTGCTCAGTCAGAACAGTTTTATCAGTGCCGTGGTGAGCCCAAGGTCACCCAGCTGGCTGCATGTGGATGAGTGCAGAATCGAACCCGGCATGCCAGATTACAAATCCGCACTCCTAACCACTACACCAAACTGGCTCTTCTACAAAGAGGCAGGCAATGACAAACTGCCTCTGTTCACCTCTTTTTCCGAAAAGCCCTTGGGACGGCCCTTTGGACGGCCGCCAGTCCTTGCCCGCCAGCCATTTGACTGATCAAAGTCATCCCCACACCCCTTTTCCATCCCTGGGAAGAAGCATAGGGAGAAACACATACTGGGGACTGGATTTGAAGCCCACAGGGGGCTGGCAAGGAAATGCTTGAGCGACACCCAGCCTCTGGCCAGCTTTCTAGTTCACCCTCAACGCCAGGCATGGCTCCTTTTCATTCTTTTTTTTTAAAGATCCCCACAGAAAAAATGAATCATGGAACAATGTATCATATTTATGAGTTTTTTAAAAACTTCATTTATAGCCCCCTTTTCTCACTGAGGCTCAAGGCAGATTGCAAAATGTTAATTCCATTAGAGGGCATAAGCCATCCAATAAACAATGCAGTCGAGCTGGGATCACGGAATTAGAAAACAATGTTAAAAAAAAAACCCTAAGGTTTTCGTCCCGTAATGCAGAAAGTGGATTGCAACGGTAGAATTCAGTAAAAAATTACAAAGGTAAAATGTAGTAAAAAATAAACATTGCAAGAGACCACAGTTCCTTTATAAGAACATCCCTTATAAACGCAATAGAGCAGGGCTGGACAAACTGGCTCTCCAGATGTCCATGGACTACAATTCCCATAAGCCCCTGCAGGGTTTGTAATCCATGGACATCAGGAGAGCTACAATTTGGAGGGGCTCATGGGAATTGTAGTCCATGGACATCTGGAGAGCCACAATTTGGAGGGGCTCACGGGAATTGCAGTCCATGGACATCTGGAGAGCCATACTTTGGGGGGGCTCATGGGAATTGTAGTCCATGGACATCTGGAGAGCCACAATTTGGAGGGGCTCACGGGAATTGTAGTCCATGGACATCTGGAGAGCCACAATTTGGAGGGGCTCATGGGAACTGTAGTCCATGGACATCTGGAGAGCCACAATTTGGAGGGGCTCACGGGAATTGTAGCCCATGGACATCTGGAGAGCTACAATTTGGCCAGCCCTGCACTAGAATCCCTTTCCTCTCACCTGAACAGCCCAGTCTCATCAGATCCTGGAAGTGAATCAAGGTTGGCCCCAGCCTGATGCTGTGGTTGGCCTCTAATCTGGAGAACCGGGTTTGATTCCCTGCTTCTCCTCCACATGCAGCCAGCTGGGTGACCTTGGGCTAGGCACAGTTCTCTCAGAGCTCTCTCAGCCCCACCTACCTTACAGGGTGTCCGTGGGGAGAGAAAAGGTAAGTGATTTTGAGCTGCTTTGAGACTCCTTCGGGTGGAGACAGGTGGGGTATAAAAATACCTTTCATAGTATTCCAAGGAGCTGGTTGCTAATGGCCCTTTTACTTTTTTTGTGGTCATTTCAGATCCATTTTAGTAACTGGCTGATAATGGATTTTGTTTACCTTTTCACACAAATCCGCTTGTGCCTGATTAGCAAAGTGTGTTTGAGCCATTTGTGAGGGAAACAGCTTTCTTCCGTTTTCACCTCTTCCTTCTGCTTCTGAATCCCGGTGGCCTGCCCTTGAAAGTGTTCGTAGCGCTTCCTCCAGGGCCGCTTTCCTCCGGCCCTCCTTCGTGAAGTGATCTTCCTTGAACTTGTTTTGAATGTTCTAGAGCTATAGCACTTTTTGAAATAGCCACAGTGCTTGACAGACAGCCCATGAACAGAAAGAAATTTGCGGTATGAGACCCTCATCCATGTATTGGATCCAGACCAACAATGGATGACATTAAATTTGGAATGGTAACGTGAAAGGGGTGGTCTTCTTCTTCTTCTTCTTCTTCTTCTTCTTCTTCTTCTTCTTCTTCTTCTTCTTCTTCTTCTTCTGTAGAAGATCACCAATGAAATCCAGGGATACAGAGAGAGAGGCAATGGCAAAGCACCTCTGAATACCTCTCACCTTGAGGTAGGTTGAAATTCAGGTAAACAACATCTAAGGATGGTTTAGAATGTCTCATTCTGCTGCTGTTTGAAGAACCCACATGTTACCTGGTGTTAACTGAACCGACAGTTTATTTGCTGTCTCTCATCAAACGTATGCATTTTCTATGCTCTCTGTGTGTCAATAAACCTGCGTGGTACATAAACTATCTTTGCTCGGGGTGGACACCCTAGTCAGTGATTCAGCTCAGCAACACAGAAAGCGAGTCTATTGCAACAATGCAAAACTCCTCCTGAGACAGGGTTACCAACCTCCAGGTGGGGTGTGGAAATCTCCGACTTTTACAACTGATCTCCAGAGCACAGCGGACAGTTCCCCCAGAGGAAATGGCAGCTATTGGAGGTGGGATATAGGGCATCATAGCCTTGTGGACTCCCACCCCTCCCCATCCCCGTCCTTCCCGGTCTCCAATGTCCCTAGGAATTTCCCACCCCAGAGTTGGAAGCCCTATCTTGAAATTGTTTTGCCCATCTTATCCACATATATTTTGCTTCCTTTACAATCCCTTAAAGTTTAACTCAAACAACCTCAACCTTTCGCTCAAATTTTTGTTTGAAGTGACCATGCCATTGTAAGAGAGAGGATGGGAAAGCAATACTGTATTGCCCAATTGTAGGGGTAGTCAAACTGCGGCCCTCCAGATGTCCGTGGACTACAATTCCCAGGAGCCCCTGCCAGCGAATGCTGGCAGGGGCTCCTGGGAATTGTAGTCCACGGACATCTGGAGGGCCGCAGTTTGACTACCCCTGCGTCCACTCTTGGAAGCTAAGCGGGGCTGGTGCTTGGAAGGGAGACCACCAAGGAGTGGTCTGCCCACAAAGACCATATCAGCATAGCAGGCCTGCTTCTCACTGGCCTTGAAACCTCCTTGCTGGGGTTGCCCGAAGCGACTTGCAGTAGGGTGGCCTATGTGTACCTCTGAGAGAGAAAAGTGTATGGGGCCCCCTCCCAACAAATTTTGCCGGTTTTATGCCCCAGCAGTTCCCTGGATGTTTTCTCCTGAGGAAGAGCCTCCCAATATGCCTTAAAATAGGCTTTCTCAGCCAGGGTTTTGTGATGGGTTTCCTGAATGGGTAGGAGTTCATTAATTGTTTACATATTTTTAATCATTTATTAACATTTATCATTTATCGACATTTTAGGAATCAATGAACTAAAATGGACAGGAATGGGTGAATTTAATTCAGATGACCATCAGGTATACTACTGTGGACAATAATCTCTCAGAAGAAATGGAGTAGCCTTCATAATCAATAAGAGAGTAGGAAAAGCAGTCTTGGGATACAATCCCCAAAATGACAGAATGATCTCAGTTTGAATGTAAGGCAGACCATTCAACATCACAGTAATCCAGGTCTATGCCCCAACCACTGCTGCTGAAGAGGATGAAGTTGACCAGTTCTATGAAGCCCTACAACACCTTCTAGAAGCTACACCAAAAAATGATGTGCTTATCATCATGGGGGATCGGAATGCTAAAGTAGGAAGCCAAAAGATAACCGGGATAACAGGCAAGTTTGACCTGTGGGGAAAAAACAGATGTAAAATAGGCGTTAAGCCCTTCTGCTTTCTCTGCATCTTCCGTTAGAGTTTGTCCATCTGCACCCAAAAGTGGGCCTATTGCCTCCTTTACTTTACGTTTGATCCTCACATAACTGAAAAATCTTTTCTTGTTACAATGGGCTTCCCTGGCCAATCTTAGCTCACTCTCAGCTTTGGCCTTTCTGATGATTGATCTACAGTGCCTAGTAACCTGTAGGTACTCTTCTTTAGAGCTCTGTCCTTCCCTCCATTTCCTGAACATTTTCCTTTTCTTTCTTAGTTCCTCTTGAAGTTCTCTGTTCATCCAAATAGGCTTCTTAGAGCTCCTGCAGTGTTTTTGTCTTTCTGAGATAGTCATTGATTGAGCATGCAATAGCTCTTGTTTGAGTAGCGCCCACCCTTTACATGCTCCCTTCCCTTCCAGCATTCTCGTCCATGATATGACACTCATCATGTCTCTGAGTTTATTAAAGTTTGCTCTACGAAAATCCAACATCCGCGTCTGGCTACAAGCTTCCTTGCCTCCCCATCTCAAATGATGACAAGGTCCTGCCGCTTGGATATTTTCTCAAGCTGCTCACAAAGTGCAGCATCCACATCCTCTCGTTGGTCAGGCGGTTGGTAGCAGACACCAACCACCACACTGTTTGTTTTCTTCTCGTTTATTTTCACCCAGATGCTTTCCACTGTAGATATACTCTCCTTCACTAGAATTTCCTGACAGGTAAGCCCTTTCCTCACATACCACTCCTCCACCTCTTCGATCTATTCTGTTTTTTCTGAACAGTTCATATCCATCCACTATTACATTCCAATCATTCCACCTAGTTTCTGTGATGCCTACTAGATCATACCTTTCCATCAGCATGAGAAGTTCCAGCTCTTCCTTTTTATTGCCCATGCTTCGGGCGTTAGTATAAAGACATCTGAATCCTTTTACTTTTGGTTCCCTATGAGCTGGCCTTGCCAGTTGGGCTGCCCCCGATCGTTCTCCTTCCATACACTCCCTATGTTGATCGTCTCCTTCCCCTTGTGGCTTCAGTTTAAATCTCTCCTGATGAATCTCCCCAGGTTCCTGCCAAACACAGGGGCTTTCCGCACCGGGATCCTTGTAGCAAATTGTTTGCTGAACGAAAAATCGCCATTTAAAATAGTGGAATTCGTCATTATGCATACCTGACTTTGTAGTGGAATCCAGTTGCGTTTCTATCGTTTCCCACAAGCTTCCGGTCTCAGCAAAAATCGCTAGAAAGGAAGCGCTATTGCCAAGCTCGTCCCGCCCCTGGCCGTCAAGCAGCCAATGGGCAGCCGTTAGCATGCTCCCAAACAGCCCCTTTCCCTTTAAGGAAGGTTTAAAAAAACAACAACATTGCAACGAATCTGCGTTGATTCGTTGCAACGGAGAGACCCATCCAGCTAGCAGGTGATGTTTGAGCTGCCGTTTCATCGTTGCCACGCTCCCCCCGAGTGAAAAAAAAATCCCCCCCCACTCACGGGCACGATTTTCGGCCGAAAACAGTGTAAAAAATAAAGTGAAAATGAACCAGCAAACGGGCCTCTGCGATGCTTGTGCTTGGTGACTTTAAACAGAGGGGCTGCAGCCAGGGAAGCCTCGCTGGGTAAACGAAGGCTCGCTGGTGCGTTGATCTCCACTCGCTCGGAGAAAAAAAAATGGTGATCGCTTCGTCGGAAGATCAGAGGAGAGAGCCAGGGGGAGGGGCTTTGCAGAAACCGCAACAATGGTAACGCACAGAACTTTGCCGCTAGTGTTGCAGATTGGTTGCAAGAGTGTAGCACTTTCCGGAGGGTGAATTCACTTTTTGGGATTTCCCTGAAAGCGCTACAACGAAGTGCTTTTTGCGGATGGGTTTCAGGAGTGTTGCAGATTGTCAACGACGTTGTGCATAACGGCAAAACTGTAGCGATTTCAATTAGTAACCATTGTGCTATTTTGGACGAATGCGGAACGGCCCTTCATATTCCCTCCCCCCCCCCCACAGCTTCTTGTCTGCTCTGCATGTGGCACAGTGGTTGTGCATTGCTTGCAGCCCATGGCTGTCTATGGCTGGGGGCCATGTTGAGAGCTGTGGCCGGGGAGAAAGACTGCAGCCCACGTGGCACAAATAATTCAATTTGGTCTTTCTGTCACAGTCCTGCTGTGCAGACAAACAAAAGAAGCATACAGATTCAAAGCCATCAAAATTACATACAGCTGTTTTAGTGCGGGGGTATTCATCATCATCTCTATATCTATATATCACTCTGAAGTTACTGTATTACTGATACAGAGATAGGTGTGACTCACCTGGTCTAGTGCTCTTGAAGAAAGGGACTGCTTTGTTCTGAGATAGATGCAGATTTCCTGGGATAATTTGTTGGTATTAAGAGGGTAAATGTTTTGATGTCAAATGTCTGCCTTTCATGCATTAACGGGCAATGTGAGCATTAACGGGCAATGTGAGCAAACAGCCCCTTTCCCTTTAAGAAAGGTTTTTTTTTTAAACACACCCATTGCAACGAATATGTGTTGATTCGTTGCAACGGAGAGACCCATCAGCTGGCAGGTGTGTTTGAGCTGTCGTTTCATCGTTGCTACGCTCCCCCCAAGTAGAAAAAAAAATCCCCCCCCCTCACGGGCCCGATTAAAAAATAAAGGGAAAGTACATCAGCAAATGGGCTTCTCTGTTGTTTGTGCTTAGTGACTAAACAGCTCTGGGGAGGGACTGAAGCCAGGGAAGCCTCTAAACAGGCTCGCTGGTGGGTTGATCTCCGCTCGCTCGGAGAAAAAAAAATGGCGATCGCTTCGCCGGAAGATCAGAGAAGAGAGCTAGGGGGAGGGACTTTGTAGAAACCACAACAATGGTAACGCACAGAACTTTCCCGCTAGTGTTGCAGATTGGTTGCAGGAGTGTAGCACTTTCCGGAGGGTGAATCCACTTTTGGGGATTTCCCTGAAAGCGCTACAAGGAAGTGCTTTTTGCGGATCGGTTTCAGGTGTGTGGCAGATTGTCAACGACGTTGTGCATAATGGCAAATCAGTAGCGTTTTCAATTGGCAACCATTGTGCGATTTTGAAGGCGTGCGAAAAGCCCCACATTCTTCCCCAGTTTCAATAAGTGCAGTCCATCAGGTGCTAGTAGGCCTTCCTCAAGAAAGCCTATCCCATGGTCCCCGAATCTCTCCTGCCGGCACCAACT
Organism: Paroedura picta; assembly: GCF_049243985.1. NCBI lineage: Eukaryota > Metazoa > Chordata > Lepidosauria > Squamata > Gekkonidae > Paroedura > Paroedura picta. The sequence continues at coordinate 126,512,132 of NC_135374.1, read as the reverse complement.
ACGCAGTAACTGATTCACCTCCATTATCTTCCTCTCCCAACGCATTCCTCTTCCCTTGACAGGCAAGATCGAAGAGAATACCACTTGTGCCCCCATTTGCTTGAGCTTCATCCCCAGATCTTGATAGTCTTTTTTAATAGGAGTGATGGTATTCACAGACATGTCATTCGTTCCCACATGGACCATCACAAATGTCATGTTGGATCAGACAAAAAGCTCACCCAATCCAACACTGTCACAAAATGACCAAAACCCAGATGTTATCCAGGGTCTCTTACTTGGACCAGAACTCCAGAAGACCTTCCATTGTTGCCCCCCCCCCCCCCAAGAAACAAGAAGACAGAGCCTCACTGACCCAGACATAGAACGTAAGGTAAGCCAGGCTGGATCAGGCCAGTGGCCCATCCATTCCAACACTCTGTGTTACTCTGTGGCCAAACCTGAGTTGTCGCCAGGAAGTCCCCCAATGGGGATAGAACTCCAGAAGCCCTTCCACTGTTGCCCCCGCCCCAGCACCAAGAATACAGAGCCTCACGACCTGAGGCATAAGAACACAAGAGAAGCCATTCTGGACCAGGCCAGTGGCCCATTTAGTCTAGTGCCCTGTCACACAGTGGCCTAAACCCAGGAGCCACCAGGACCCTCTTTAGGTCCCCCCCCAAACCTTGCCCCCTAGAGCTATTTCCCTGAATCTCTAAGAACCTCCCAGACAAACTAAGACGTCTAACTATGGCTTGAAACTTCAGGACTGTAGCAGGACAGAAGCCCAGATGCACCAGTCTATTAATCCCCCAATTGCTTTGTGCAGAATTCTTGTGCTGAACTATCAGCAGATTAATGCTTCTTACACGCATCTCCTCTTTCTTGCAGGGTGACTCAGAGGCTATTTGATGACACCCTTTTATTGGTGTTTTTTTATTTTTATTTGCCAGGTGGTTTCTTTATTGTGTATTACTGTTTTCTTCCTCACAGATGTTGAGAATCCCTGAAGTGATTCCTTTTCCAAAAAGACGACATTCCCCCTTCTCCACACTGACTATTGCCCAGCAAGAAACTCAGAAACCCCAAAGCATCTGCTTAACTATCTGCACCCAGCCATTCAGTCAAGATCACTTCAGCGTCCTTAAGGCTTCTTAAGGGTGGGATGGTGATTTCCAGCAGCCACCCCCACCGGCCACGGTCCACTGAGAATCCCGAGCTTTGTTCGGGGCCCAACATAGTGGGCATTGTTATGTGCACCAACAGCTTTAAAGGAGCATTGGACAGAGACACAGAGGAGAGGAAAGAGTCTGTGGAATTCACTGCTGGAGGATGTAGAGAAGGTCACAAGCGTGGACAGCTTTACAAGGGGGTTGGGTAGATTCATAGAGGTCTATCAGTGGCCGCAAACGCGCATGCGCGGCACTCCCGATCGCCCTCCCCGCCGCCGCCGGTCCGCAGCCTGAAAAAGGTCGCAGACCACTGCTGTGGAGTAACTGGTTGACCACAGTGAAACGGAGGTCTTCCCTTGTTGTATAATCATTTCCTGTTGTCCATCCTGAATCTCCTGCCCATCAGCTTCAAGGGATGTGGAAGAGGTGGGAAAAGCTCTCTTTGTCACTGGTCTCTATCATGTCTCCTCTTAGTCATCTCTTTTCTGAGTTCAAAAGCTTCAGAGAGAACAAAAGTACTGTACTGTATTCTTACAGATAAAACAGAATGGTCAATTGGATGCCAGTTTGGAGACCAGTTTGCCAGGTTTCTCTCATCCTCAGGTAGGGATGCCAGCCTCCAGGAGGGACCTGTGGAACCCCTCAAAATTATGGCTCATCTCCGGATTACAGAGTTCAGTTTCCCTGGGGGGCTGGATAGCCCTGGATAGCCCAGGCAAACCTGATCCCTTCAGATTGTGGAAGTTAAGTAGGAATCTACTGGTTGTCCCGGGCCCCCAAGACCAGGGCCAGGGCCTTTCGGTCCTGACCCCAACCTGGTGGAATGAGCTCCTGGAAGAGCTGAGGGCCCTGCTGGAGTTGTCGGCTTTCTGCAGGGCCTGCACGACGGAGCTCTTCTGCCAGGCATATGGTTGAGGCCAGGTCGGAGTCTTGGTGTTACCACTGGAGGATCCGCGTAATGCACAACTAGATCTGGTCTTTCGCTCCCAGCGGGAGAGAACTTGACCCTCGGGCTGAACGCAGGGGCAGGAGATTGGGATTGGAATTCTCTTCACAATCGCCATCTGCTTAAGGCGTGTTTTATGGGTTTTTATGGTATTTCACAAGAGCCTCTTGTGGCACAGAGTGGTAAGGCAGCAGACATGCAGTCTGAAGCTCTGCCCATGAGGCTGAGAGTTCGATCCCAGCGGCCGGCTCAAGGTTGACTCAGCCTTCCCTCCTTCCGAGGTCGGTAAAATGAGTACCCAGCTTGCTGCTGGGAGGTAAACGGTAATGACTGGGGAAGGCACTGGCAAACCACCCCGTATTGAGTCTGCCATGAAAACGCTAGAGGGCGTCACCCCAAGGCTCAGACTTGACCCGGTGCTTGCACGGGGATACCTTTACCTTTACCTATTGTATTTCACTGTATTTTGTAATGTTGTAAACCTCTGTGAGACCTCTGGAGAGCGGCAGCATAAAAATAAACAAACAAACAAATAAATACATAGGACCAACTCTGGCTAGTATTTGGATGGGAGACCTCCAAGGATGCGCATGGTAGTTCCTCCAAGGAACACCAGGGGACATGAGGCAATGACAAACCACCTCCAAACGTCCCTGGTCTGGCTGCCAGGCAACCCTCGAATGTTCCAGCTACACGTCTCAATAAATAAATAAGTTCCCCTGGAGGAAATGAATAACTTGGAGGGTAGAATCTATGGCGTTGTGCACTGCTGTGATCCCTGCCCTCCCCAGACTCGATTCCCAAATGCTTCCCAACCTGGACCTGCCAATGCTGCCTCCTCCCAGTGGCCAAGAGGGATGTGGTAAATCTACCCTCAGATGAATCAAGTGGGACCTCAGCTGCTTCAACATTCATCTGTAGTCCATCAGGAAAGCCTGGCAGATGTCGTATTCTGAATCAGGGAACGAATTCCTCGTGAATGGGACTCTCAGCAACCTGGCTGAACACCCTTTCCTCTGGGGAGAGCCAGGACCAAAATGCTGATACAGGATTCTAGCAGCTTGTTGAACATCTGACTCTGAATGAGGCCCAGAACTGAAAGTAAGGGGTAGTTTGTCTGGCTCTAGACTCCGGAACACGACTCCAGAAGGGAGAAAGCTTGGAGTGAACCAGATGCATTTTTTAACAATGTTAAACTCTTTCCTTGCTTCTAGGAATGCGAGTTCTAAATTGTGCTTAAATATTGTAATTTGTCGGAGAAGTATTGAGCTGAGTCTGTTTCCAGCATAATGGCAGGTGAACGAGAGGTTCAGTGCATTTAGTTGTTCCCGGTCCACTTGTGATATATAATTATATAAGCTTTTAATGATAATTATGGGGCTGGAGGAGGGAGGGGGAATAAGCATCGGAGCCCACAGGAACAAAAAAAAACACACACAAAAAAACTTTCAAAGGAGGCATTCTGTTTCCACCTTGGGATTTTTTGCACAGCAGTGGAGTTCCTGAACAAAGCGGGCGGTCATGTCTGAAGAGAAATTACGCTCCAGCTCAAATGTGTGTTTACGTCTTTCATGAATATTGCTAATCTGTCGGCCATGTTTGAACTCCAACAAGATTCATATTATCTGGTAGAATACATGTCATGGCGAGATCGTTAAAAAGAGAGAGAGAGAGAGAAAGGAAGGAAGGAAGGAAAGAAGAAAATAAGCTGCTTGGAGTTGACAAATGTATGAAGTTAAATAGAAGAATTTTATATTTGCATTTCCATACATCACAATTACATGCTGATTTTCCAGGGTAATTAAGGATACAATTTTGAAATGCTAATGAAGGACATTTAGCAGTTTTTTGGGGAGAGAGGAAAAGAGCAGGCACATGAGCTCACGCTGAGTTAAAGCGGGTTGGGAGGAGCATGCTGAGGGCAGAGGCCCTTAGGGGCCATGAGGATGCTGTTGAGCGGCATCGTCCCACCCTTGGCCTCCTCCTCTAGCAACTCTGCCAGTGCCGTCAAGACACGAGTCTCCCCGCAGGCTGGCCATTCCCAGGTGAATGTCCCTCGTAGTTCTGCCATCACTGACTGGGCTTGTGTTGCCAGCTGTGGGCAGAGGAATATGTGGAAGTCTGTGGGGCAGGGTTTGGGGAGGCACCACCATGAGGGACCTTTGCCATCAAGTCTTGCTGGGGAGCAGCTGGAGGCCTATTGCTCATAGTAGAAGGAAGGAAGGCAGCATCCTGGGAGAAAAGAAATATAAGGCCTTGGCTACTTTAGGGTTGCCAGCTCTGTGGTGGGAAATACCTGGAGACTTTGGGGGTAGAGCCAGTAGTGGGTAGGATTTGGGGCAGGGAAGGGTGTTGTATAATGAATGTTATTGAGTACACCATCTGGGGAGCTGATCTCTTGAGCAAGGACATGAGCTGTAATTCCAGGTCCCATCTGGAGACTGGCACCCCTAGCCTGCTTACAGGGAGTTCTGACCATAGAGATCCTGATGATTCCTAGAGTTACCCAGAAGGACCATTTTGGATGCTTTAGGATGGTTAGGGCTGATCCTGCGTTGAGCAGGGGGTTGGACTAGATGGCCTGTATGGCCCCTTCCAACTCTATGATTCTAGGATTCTATACCAATTGCTAGAAAACTATATGGTAAGATTACCATGCAGTTTCTAGTGATTGTTAGAAGGATCCTCGTCACTTCTGAGTAGCTTTAGAAATTGCCAGGAAGTCTGTAGTCAGAAGGTCCAGTAATTAGACAGGCCTTATTTTCTTTTTCAGGTTTTTCTCCCCAGTACCACCATCCCCCACGTTGGCCCCACTTCCCTCCCACTGATCAGCTGGGCCAAGGGTTGCAGCTGGCTGGAAGTCTCCCACCATATGCAGGGCGATGGGTCCCCTGGGCTGCTGGACTAGACGGACAAGGAAGGCTGTTCTCATGATCACCTCTCAAACTGCTCTGGATGAATTACGGAGGGGCAAAAAAAATTACAAATGGTTTATACTGTCTTTCAGTCTCTTACTTAAAATGGTCTTTCATAAAGTAAAAGGTATTAACTGGCAAGTATGGGGGGGGAGTTACTCTTTGACATACCTACATAAGGAAGTCCCCCCCCCCCCCAGTCTTCAACTGGCTTAAATGTATTCAAATTTCTTTTATGGAGAACTGGATTTCAACAGTTTGGGATTACAATCAAAATGAATTTGATGGTTCAGCTCAGCTTCGAGTGGATTAGGGTCCGAAAGCCCTCTGCTTCATATTACGGTAAAATTGTGATCCTTTCCACATTTAGAAGTCCTGAGCTGAATAAACAGAATGATTCAGATCCATCTTTTGATCACAGAAGGAAAGAAGAAAAAGATTGTTGATGTCTGAGCTTATTTCTCTAGGCCCAGGTAGTCTTAGGAGCACCTATGATTATGACATCAAACAGCACAGAACTTTTTTGGGGGGGGGGGGATGAAAAAGGAACAAAAGACGGTTTTCTTAACTTTCTCCTCTATTAACACCCACAAATCATCTCTGTTGTGAATTGTTTTTAATGTCCCCAAATCATCAATCAGAATGTGGAGAAAGAGACAGAGCTCAATCTGTATATTAATTTTGATTTTTAAAAAGGCAACTGGGAAGACTTTAGGCCAGGGGTAGTCAAACTGCGGCCCTCCAGATGTCCATGGACTACAATAACCATGAGCCCCTGCCAGCATTCACGCAGGGGCTCATGGGAATTGTAGTCCATGGACCTCTGGAGGGCCGCAGTTTGACTACCCCTGCTTTAGGGACACAATCTGATTTTAGAATTTTGCTATTGTTCCCCAAATCCCCATCAGTTTCCCCTTTTGTCAACTGAACCTGTGTATCTTTACTTTTCTCTTTCTGGATGTCTTATTGTTGGCATTTCTCTTTTTCAGTTCGCAGGCAGCTTTTGCACCAATTGCAGTCAGGAAACAACAGAATCAGAGAAACATAACAAAACAAAAATTGGGGGAAATTGAAAAGTTCACTATCTCAGCCTTGATAATAAACGTTTAAAATGTTTTGCCACTTGCCAACTTAAGATAAAAACATAAGAGAAGCCATGTTGGATCAAGCCAGTGGCCCATCCAGTCCATCTCACTGTGTCACACGGTGGCCAAAACTGAGGGGCCATCAGGAAGTCCACCAGTGGGGCCAGAACTCCAGAAGCCTTCTCATTGTTAGCCCCCAAGGATACAAAGCATCCGTGGCCCAGGCACTGTTCCTTCTGTACACGGTAGCTAATAGCCACTGATGAACCTCTGTTCCATATATTCATCCAATCCCCTCATGAAGTTGTCTATGCTGCCACCCCTTCCTGCAGCAGTGAATTCCACAGGTTAATGACTCTTTGGGTGAAGAAGGACTTCCTTTTATCTGTTTGAAGCCTCCTGCTCATTAATTCCATTGAGTGCCCATATTGTGAGGGAGGGAGGAAAGTACCTCTTTTGCTACCTTCTCTGCCTCATGAATAATTTTGGAAACCTCTGTCATGCCACCCCTCAGTCATCATGTCACCAAGCTACGGAGCCCCCCTGACCTTTCTTCATGAGGAAAATGTTCCATCTCCTTAATCATTTTAGTTGCCCTTCCTTGCCCCCTTTCCAGTCCTGTAGTATATATTTTGAGGTGCAGTGACCAGACCTAGGGCCTTTTCGCACAGGGATCTTTGTTGCAAATGGTTTGCAGAATGAAAAATCGCCATTTAAAATAGTGGAATTCGTCGTTTCTGGGGCCATTTCGCACGGCTTCAAAGTAGCAGAATGGTTGCTATTTGGAAACGCTACTAATTTGCCATAACCCACGACGTCGTAGACAATCTGCAACAATCCTGAAACCAATCAGCAAAAAGCGCTTCGTTGTGGCGCTTTCAGGGGAATCCAGAAAAGTGGATTCACCCTCCGGATAGCGATACACTCCTGCAACCAATCTGCAACAGTAGCGCTAAAGACCTGTGCGTTACCATTGTTGCTGGTTCTTCAAAGTCCCTCCCCCTGGCTCTCTCCTCCAAACTTCCGGCGAAGCGATCACCATTTTTTTTTCTCCGAGCGAGCGGGGATAAACGCACCGGCGAGCCTCTTTCTGTTTAGAGGCTTCCCTGGCTTCAGTCCTTCACCTTTAGTCACTAAGCACAAACCACTGAAAAGCCCGTTTGCTGAAATAAAGTCCCTTTATTTTTTACAAATAAATTCAGCCGAAAATCGGGACTGTGAGAGGGGGGGGGGGATTTTTTTTTTATCACTCGAGGCAGCGTGCAAACGATCATACAATCAAACGACAGCTCACATTAGGCAGCTGGATGGGTCTCTCCGTAGGGTCGTTTTTTTTTTTTTTTTTAAAAACCTTTCTTAAAGGGAAAGGGGCTGTTTGGGAGCATGCTAACGGCTGCCCATTGGCTGCTTGACGGCCAGGGGCGGGACGAGCTTGGCAATAGCGCTTCCTTTCTAGCGATTTCTGCCGAGACCGGAAGCCTGTGGGAAACGCTAAAAAACGCAACTGATTCCACTACAAAGGCAGGTATGCATAACGACGAATTCCACTATTTTAAATGGCGATTTTTCATTCCGCAAACAATTTGCAACAAAGATCCCTGTGCGAAAAGGCCCCTGGATTCCCCTGAAAGCGCCACAACGAAGCGCTTTTTGCTGATTGGTTTCAGGATTGTTGCAGATTGTCTACGACGTCGTGGGTTATGGGAAATTAGTAGCGTTTCCAAATAGCAACCATTCTGCTACTTTGAAGCCGTGCGAAATGGCCCCTATTGTCAGAAACCCAGTGTATTTCTCCCATGATTATAATCTGATGTATGTTAGAGTGTTTAGCAGGACTGGCCTTTATGCCACGATGTCACCTGGATGCCTTAGCTTGTCACCCCAAAGTTGATTTCCTGCTGTTATATTTTATGCTTACCATCCTCCCCAGTCATTCCTCACCTCCCTTCCTTAGTGCTTTGTAGTTTTCCACACCTTCCCATTCCTTGAAACCCAAATGGTTATCTCTTTGTTTTGACTCCTTTGAACTGTGCCTGGTTCCCAAGGGAGGGGGAAATTTCTGTCTTGCTTTGTGAATCAGTTCTAACTATGTCTCCAATGTGTTAGGTACTTGCAATTCTCTAATAAAGGAACTTTCTTCAAAGGGTTTACTTATTTAGTATTTGAAGTCTCCCACCATTAGTTAGAACTCCTTGAGAGTGTTTCCCTATTCTCACCATGCAGACGGAGGAAAATGCCTCAGAAACCACAAAGGCTGAAGCCTCTACAGCAGGGGTAGTCAACCTGTGGTCCGCCAGATGTTCATGGATGCTGGCAGGGGATCATGGGAATTATAGTCCATGAACATTTGGAGGACCACAGGTTGACTAACCCTGATCTACAGAATGCATGGTAGCTGCCTCCACCCAGGGACACAAACAAGATCAGAAGAAGAAGCATGCTGTGCCATGGCTTTTGGGAACAGCAAAGGCACAGCAAAGGCACTGAGCACACCATCCTCTTGTGGACCGAGGACAATTCAGTATGTTACCAAGCATCGGAGCATCTGGGCCATGACCCAATATGACAAAGACCCTGAGCACTGGTTGTCTGTGGGAGTGAGGAATTGCCCAGACAGTGAGATGATAGTGCCTGGGTGGCAGATTGACATGGACTAGAAGTTGTTGAGAGGCATTTAGCTGCACTAGATGAGTTCAAATCCCCTGGTCTGGATGAAATGCACCCAAGAGTGCTCAAAGAACTTTCCAGGGAACTTACACAGCCCTTGTCCATCATCTTTGGGACCTCTTTAAGGACTGGAGATTTCCTGGAGGACTGGAAGAGAGCAAACGTTATTCCGATCTTCAGAAAAGGGAGGAAGGATGACCCGGGAAACTACAGACCAGTGAGTCTGACCTCTGTTGTGGGGAAGATAATGGAGCAGATATTAAGGGGAGCGATCTGCAAACATCTGGAGGACAATTTGGTGATCCAGGGATGTCAGCATGGATTTGTCTCCAACAGGTCCTGCCAGACCAACCTGGTTTCCTTTTTTGACCAAGTGACAGGTTTGCTGGATTGGGGAAATTCGGTTGATGTCATTTACTTGGATTTTAGTAAAGCTTTTGACAAGGTTCCCCATGATGTTCTGATGGATAAGTTGAAGGACTGCAATCTGGATTTTCAGATAGTTAAGTGGATAGGGAATTGGTTAGAGAACCGCACTCAAAGAGATGTTGTCAATGGTGTTTCATCAGACTGGAGAGAGGTGAGTAGCGGGGTACCTCAGGGCTCGGGGTTCGGCCCGGTACTTTTTAACATATTTATTAATGATCTAGATGAGGGGGTGGAGGGACTACTCATCAAGTTTGCAGATGACACCAAATTGGGAGGACTGGCAAATACTCCGGAAGATAGAGACAGAGTTCAACGAGATCTGAACACAATGGAAAAATGGGCAAATGAGAACAAGATGCAATTTAATAAAGATAAGTGTAAAGTTCTGTATCTGGGTCAAAAAAATGAAAAGCATGCCTACTGGATGGGGGATACGCTTCTAGGTAACACTGTGTGTGAACAAGACCTTGGGGTACTTGTGGATTGTGATGCAGCGGTAAAAAAGGCAAATGCCATTTTGGGCTGTATCAACAGGAACATCATATCAAAATCACAAGATGTCATAGTCCCATTGTATACGGCACTGGTCAGACCACACCTGGAGTACTGTGTGCAGTTCTGGAGGCCTCACTTCAAGAAGGACATAGGTAAAATTGAAAGGGTACAGAGGAAAGCGATGAAGATGATCTGGGGCCAAGGGACCAAGCCCTATGAAGATAGGTTGAGGGACTTGGGAATGTTCAGCCTGGAGAAAAGGAGGTTGAGAGGGGACATGATAGCCCTCTTTAATTATTTTAAAGGTTGTCACTTGGAGGAGGGCAGGATGCTGTTTCTGTTGGCTGCAGAGGAGAGGACATGCAGTAATGGGTTTAAACTACAAGTACAACGATATAGGCTAGATATCAGGAAAAAAATTTTCACAGTCCGAGTAGTTCAGCAGTTGAATAGGCTGCCTAAGGAGGTGGTGAGCTCCCCCTCACTGGCAGTCTTCAAGCAAAGGTTGGATACCCACTTTTCTTGGATGCTTTAGGATCCTGTGGGCTGATCCTGCGTTGAGCAGCGGGTTGGACTAGATGGCCTGTGTGGCCCCTTCCAACTCTATTGGCCATTCTGCACAACTTTAATATAGCACTAGTCTTACATTTTGTTTTTGTCACTAAAACAGCGTTACGCATGACGTCGTGAGCAATCTGCAACATTCCTGCAACACTTGCACCAAAATCGCTTAGTTGTAGCGATTTTCTGGGAATTGGGAAAAGTGGATTCACCCTCAGAAAATCGCTACACTCCTGCCAACAACCTGCAATACTTGCAAAAAAGACCTGTGCATTCTCAATGTAGCAGTTGCAAAAAAGTCCCTCCCCCTGGCTCTCTCCTCCAAACTTCCGGCGAAGCGATCGCCATTTTTTTTTTTCTTTGGAGCGAGCGGGGGAAACAATGAACCAGCGAGGCTTCATTCACCCAGTGAGGCTTCTCCGGCTACAGTCCCTCCGCAGAAGTGCTTTAAAGCTCCCTTAAGTCCCCAAGCACAACACAGCCCCCTGTTCACCAGTTCCCTTTAATTTCGGCCAAAAACTGCGCCCGTGCAGGGGGGGGGATTTTTTTCCCATCCGGGGGAGCATGGTAACGATGAATTGCCAGCTCACATGCCAGCTAGATGGGTCTCTCCGTTGCAGTGAATCAATGCATATTCGTTGCAGCTATGTTTTTTTTTTAACTGTACTTAAAAGGAAAGGGGCTTTTCGGGAGCATGATAACAACCGCTCATTGGCTGTTCTGTTTGATTGACGGCCAGGGGCGGGAACAAGCACAGAAAAAATCGCTTCCTTTCTAGCGATTCCTGCGAGACCAGAAACCTGTGGGGAACGAATGAAACGCTACTGGATTCCACTACAAAGGCAGGTATGCGGAACGCCGAGATTCCACTATTTAAAATAGCGTTTCCGCTTTGTGAAACCAATTGGCAACATTGGTCCTTGTGCGGAATGGCCCTATGATTCTGTGATTCTGTGATTCTATGATGGTGGGTCATGATGTATAAATTCTGCAGGACAAGCTGGAAGCCACCACAGATCTCCTGGCCGCGATGTTCTCAGGGATGTCTGAGCTTATTTCTGGATGCTGGAGAGAGCTTCCCGAGGAATGGGAGAAGGAATCCTGGCCAGGCTCTGAACCGGATTCTTCCAATGGTGAACCTAATGCTCCAGGGAAAGGCAGCGGGAAAGCGGCACTTCAAATTCTAAACAAGTAAAACTTTTGAAGAAAGTTTCTTTATTAGAGAATTACAAGTACCAAACACATCAGAGACATACCGTGTTTCCCCGAAAAGAAGACTGTGACTTATATTAATTTTAGGTTAAAAAAAATGCACTAGGTTTTATATTTCTTCCTTTTTTGCAGCATCTGGCCTGGCGTGCTCCCCCCGGCTCTTGTAGCCTTTGATGAGGAACTTTGTCAAAAGCTTTCCAGAAGTCTAGTTCAACAACCGCTATTGGGTCCACCTGTCCACCGGTTTGTTCACCCTCTCAGGGAATTAACAGGTTAGTGAGACAAGATCTTCCCTTATAGAATGTATGCTGTTTCTTCCTCAATAGCTTTTGTTCATCAGTGTGCTTATTAATTCTATCTTTAATCACCTATTCCACCCATTTAACTGGTATCAATTTTAGATTGATCAACCTGTAATTTCCCAGATCTCCTCTTGAACCTTTTAAAAAGATAGGCGTTATATTGACAACGTTCTAATTTCTAATTCTCAGGGATGGCAGCAGATCTTAGTGATCGAGTGCATATTTTTGTCAAGAGGTACACAAGTTCCCACTTGCTTTTTTCCAGAACTCTTGGATGTATGCTATCTGGGCCAGGTGATTTGTCAGTTTTTAATTTGTCCATCAGTCACAGGACTTCTTCTTTCCTCATCTCAGCCTGACTCAGATCTTTCAGGACCCTTTCCAAAATTGGGAGTTCAGTCTAGGCAGAAAGAAAACTTTGGACAGAAAGCAGTATCTCAAATGAAAAGGTGATGCCAAGAGGTGAAACAAAATTGATCAGCAAACTAGTTTATTGGCTTTTTAAAAAATTGCTTATTACATTTCCATCCTGCTCCATAGCAAAGATCTGGTTATCAGATTTCATGATGTGCTTCAAACATACATAGTTTTCCTCAGGGGAAAGTAACACATTTCTGTGTCTTTAATTATTATTTAAAAAAGAACATTCAATCAATTCATACAGAAATTAAAGTTCTTACAGTCCAATGCTGCATGGACTTTCTTCAGCTGAAACCAATTGAAGTTGAAGCATGTTAGACGGGGGTGGAGGTGGGGAACCCTCTACATTGGATGGTGATGCCCAGTAGGGTCCCTTTCAAGATTAAAAGCACAAAATGGTAAAGGTATCCCCTTTGCAAGCACCAAGTCATGTCTGACCCTTGGGGAGACACCCTCTAGTGTTTTCATGGCAGACTCAATACAGGGTGGTTTGCCAGTGCCTTCCCCAGTCATTACCGTTTACCCCCCAGCAAGCTGGGTATTCATTTTACCAACCTCGGAAGGATGGAAGGCTGAGTCAACCTTGAGCCGGCTGCTGGGATTGAACTCCCAGCCTCATGGGCAGAGCTTTCAGACGGCTGCCTTACCACTCTGCGCCACAAGAGGCTCACAAAATGGTAGTTCCACCTAAATTATTCAAAAGAAGTACAAAACACATAGAATTAATGAGTTCATATAAACCACACTAACAATACTAAATATAGCACATTTATTGGAAGTTTGGATGGAATATATTCATTGGTATTCATGGTTCAAACAGATATATACTGGATCACTGGAATGATTACAGACTGATAATTGATCTGTTTAAATACACTTGTTGAATTGTACATAATTAAATATGTTGTGGAATTGTTATAGCAAATGCTTGCTATATGTATGGTGGTTTGCATGTTTTACGTAGATAGTTGGTTTACATGACTCACTGGTTCCCCTGTTCCATATCAAATTTGCCTTGTCATGACATCATGAACCTTTATTTTTAAATTTTTATTGATGTTATTTATAACCAAGGTGGATTTGGCATACTGAGTCAATACAATTGACTGATGGAACATTCAATAAGCAGTGCAAGAGGACTGGGGCTGTACAACCAAACAGAAGCTTAAAAACAGAACTGAAGTAAAGCAGAGGTGCCAACTTGACATTAAACGATGCAAAATTCCATAGAAGGATCATAATTCCAACAACCTATACCCAGCAGTATAGACCACAATTCCTGCTACAGGACCACCCTATTACCTGTGGATGAAAGTCCTGTGGAGAAAATAGAACTCGTGGAGGGGGAAAATACGTTTTTCTTAATTTGTGGGAATCCATGAGCGTGGGAGCCTTCCTGATTTCCCCAGGCAGGACATTCCCCATGTTGGGGGCCCCAACCAAGAAGATGCGTGTCCTAGCAGATGTTGATTCTTTCCATTTGCAGGTGGATCACCCTGTTGCTCTAAAGACAGAACCATGTGAATCACCGAAGACTTTCACGGCCAGAGTCTTTTTTGGCTTTTCCAGGCTGTGTGGCTGTGGTCTGGTAGTTTTAGTTCCTGATGTTTCACCAGTAACCTCTCAAGATGTCAGCCACAGTAACTGGCAAAATGTCAGGGACTAAAACTACCAGACTGTAGCCACATAGCCCGGAAAACCCCAAACAGCCATAATTATGCTGCCTTCTAGATTGACTCTCATTCTAGTGACAAAAAAATAATCTAGCCTTTCTCAAGCTAAAGACATCTCAGGCATGGTCCTTCCCCATGAAAGCACAGGGGTGCCTGAGTAAGGAGATCAGATTGACATAAGCAGAGGCATAATCTGTCCTGTCTGCAAAATCTTGATCAGTCCACCAGGCATTACTTTTAACAATCAATCAAAACCTACTTTCCCCATTCCATTCCATCTATCGTGAGGATACTTTTATTACTCAAAACTGCTGGTCTTTTATTACTCAAAATCAGCCGATCTTAAAAATTACCCATGACCACACAAACCTGAGCAATGTTCAATCCACTAAGAAACAGTTAATATAACCCACATGCTTATGCCAGGGGTGAGGTTGTGGGACAGGGTTGTAGGTGCAATCACAAAATGGCTGTCCCAAAATGGCTGCTGCAGGAGGCACAACCAGGCCCAAATGGCTGCCGTAGCTAACTTTCAGCCACACAATAAAGATATTTCAAACAATATTTTAAACAATCCACATTGCCAATCAAAATTACTGGCCAATCAGAATCTTTGATGGATAAAAGCCCCTTCTGACCCCACCTACATTTTAAAAACCCTTAAGAGGAACCAGGGAAGGTATCTATACCACCTCAATGGGAATCCCTGTTTTATGTTCTCTTTGTATTCATAGATGTATACAGAGTGGTGCTCTTTTTGGAATCTGCCTCTGAGCATCTACAGAATGGAATTCTGAAATTTTGTAGAACTGCCTTTCCTGCCCCTCCTCCCGTTGAATGTTACCTTGAACAAAATTGATTCAAGACAGACTCCAAATTCCTAAAAAAAGGAAAAGAAATGGATGTTTGAAATTCAGGGTGAAATTGGGACCAGCATATCTAAGGGACTGCCTTTCACACTATATCCTACTAAGGTCTAGTGACCAAAATCTGCTTCTTTCTCCTGAGTCTCAGTTGGATGAGAGCTTAGCCCAGCCAGATGTACAACAGGCAGAGAGCTCTGACCAGCAGGAGGGAATGGAGCTGCAGTCAATCCAGGGCTGAGATTCCAAAGTTGTTGCAGGAACTCCTCATTCCTCTGCCCAGCCTCCAGATGCAGCTCCCTGCCTTGACAGCCCACCTGTCATGTCCCTGCTGCCACCTCCCGAGTTGCCAGAGCAACAGGACCTGGCAGCTGACTCAGATCAGGCAGAAGAATCAGAGGAGTTTGATGAGGACGCTGGGGAGGGCTGCTCCAGTCAGCCAGGACTGGCTCAGGAGAGATCGTGGACACTGACACAGCAGCAGCAGTCTGCATCAGACTCCGAGGAATCACCCGAACGGCTCTGGTGACACAATAGGGTGGGGTTGGCAAAACGCCGAAGGATCCAGAGGCTGCAGGCGAGCTGTCAACATAGATGGGGCCCAGCTGGAAGCATTTCGGGGGAGGACAAAGTGAATCATTCCCCAGGTGCAGTGAATTAGCTGGGCTGCATTTAAGAGAAACAGCAACAGACTTCTATGTGGATGCAATTTAAGCGGACACCCTCCAGACCGGTTCTGAATTCCTGCATTTCATCTGACTCCCTTCAGCTCCTGTGACTCCTTGCATCAGCTTGACTATTCTTCTGATAAATTGGACTGGCTATCTCTGGCTTCCCTTGGTTCCTCTGACTCCTGGCACCAGTTTTGAAGGTAAAGTGGATTGGCTTTGTTTGAATACCTGCTATCTGGACTTTGACCTTGGCTCTGTTTCAACTATTCTCTGTATTGCCCTGCGCTGTGCTTATCTAACTCCTGGTGACTCGGACTGGTCTTGATTTTGTTCCAGCAAGGCTTTGCAGCTCCGGCTCCTCCAGTACAGCTGCCACTGGGTGTGGTCGGCTAGGGCAGCATACCACCTAGATCATCTGAGCCAATTAAGCAATGCCATCTATGTGCTGGAAGAGAGCTGCAGTCTAAAAGGCATCACACCATGTTAGCGAGACAGTTGCAGGCTGCAATATCCTGTGAGTCACCGCAGAGCGGTGACAGAGTGGTGACAGCCTATATTAACTTTGGGCTGGGAGGCCTGGGTTGTGGACATAACTTTGCAGCTACCTGTGATTTGCTTCTGCTGATGTCCTTAGACTGCCTGACAAACACTTGGACTAATTCAAGACATTCATTGCATTCTGTCTGTCCCCTGGCATTCTGTTTTTGAAATACTGATTCTCTCTGCCTTGCTGTCAGCTCATCTGTGCTTCCTTCCAGCAGAGAGATGAAACCTGAAACTGCTATGGGAAACACCTGCACCACAAACCCTTTCCCAACAAAACCCAGTATCCATGAATGCATAAAAAGAACTCACATGCTACATGTCCAGTGTTTAAGATCACATTACACAGAGTCCTTAGATCTTCCAAGAAAACTGAAGGATGAGGAATTCTTGGATCATGATAATTAAATTCACAGTGGTAATTTTTTCTAGGATATTGCAACAGAATATGAGTGATCCCAACAAGAATGCCCAGCTTGTCACTAACAAAGTCAAACAATGTCCAGGAGGAATGAGCCACGTCACATGAACACATGAAGCTGCTTTATGCCAAAGTAGATTCTTGGTCCATCAAGGTCAGTATGGTCTACTCAGACTCACAGTATCTCTCCAGGATCTCAGGCAGAGGTATTTCATGTTGTCTCCTCTCTGGTCCTTTTAAGTGGAGACACTAGGGTCTGAACCTTGGACTTTCTCCAGGCCAAGGAGAAAGCTCTACCATTGAGCCATGGCCTCTTCTATTCTGTCCTTCCAGAAGCTTATTAGACCACCAGATAAAACAGTGTTGCCAAAGACATGGTGGACCTCAGATCTTGGTGGACCAGAACATTAAAACTTCTGTAAACAGCTTGGCAGATCAGAAGCTGGTAACAGCCTGGTATAATTCCTTCCATATTGCCCTTTCATTTGCCCTCAATCCCTGGAGTTTATACTCATATCAGGAGGCAGGAACCTGACAGCAAAACAAGCACCAAATAAGAAAACTTCCTTATCTGCATGCACCTGAAGATTTATAGCATGGAAGAGGGTTGACACTTTTATATGTCAGTTTGATGGCTGGTTCCTTCATTCCAAGAGGGAGCCGTTTCCTGCCAATGTCTCATGGTATAATCATTGACATATAACAACTTGACTGCTAGGTGACAACGTACTCCCGATATTTTCGCAAAGAGGTACAACACATGTCTTCTTTCCGTCACATCACTGCTGAAGAGCAGGAGGAAGCTAGTCGAAGCAAAGATTATTGAGTTACCACTTAGTGTACAATGAGGGAAATGTCAACTCTGCTAAACTTTGCTAGCGTTTAATTTTGTCATTTTGTCCAGGGAAGCATGGACTGAATTGAGTGGCAAGGCAGCTATTTCCATGCAGTGTTTTTCCCCATGGTTGGGAAACAGCAGACCTCCACTCTATTTGGGAGCTTCCATGTGATGCTGTACCCTTTCTGACTGCGGCTCATGGGTCACCTGTGGCTTTCCCTTGAAGGGAGAGCAAAGGAGTAATGACACTAAGATTGTGGGTGGATCCTCTGTTAAAATGTCTGCACATAGTAGATATCGTAATTTCCCCACTTAGCTCCCATTGGTTGCTGCTGTTGGCAGGAAAAAATAAACTAAAAATGGCTGTTGGCTTGACAGCACTGCAGCCAGGAAATCAAGAAAAGACACTACATTTGGTGGTTTTCCCCATAAAAGACATCATACCAATTTAGGAACTTTTGCAAATTCTATGGCTTTCTCCAGACATAACATAATGCTGTTGCATTATGTTGCACCCATGTGCCCAGACTCACATTGGCAACTGTAGTCTGTAGCCAATCCAGAAAGGGGGTGGAGCTTAGTGGAAGAGCTAAAGACCATCTTTCTCCCTCGCTTCAGGTCTTCTTTTGATGCCTTGGGAATGGCTCAGGGGTTAGCTGCATCTCAGATGCTGGGGGAAAGGAAGGACTGCTAGCTTGGAATAAGGGCTTTCAAGATTTTTGCAGGGTTGGCATGTCTGTCTGGGCCTGATCATATTTTGGGATAATGTGATGAGATGGCTGCCAATTAATATTATCAACCTCCATACAGATCCACCAGGCATTTCTCCCAATAAGCAGACTTCATTTGAGGAAAATCTCTTTATTGAAGGAATAACGAACTCATCATCATGGGGTCATTGCTAAGACTAAAGTTCCTAACGAAACTGACACTTATCTACCTCTCACCATCAGCCCCTCCCAGTGCCAATTTTTTAAAATTTATTTATTTAGTTATTTTTTAGATTTATACCCCACCTCTCTTGACAATGTGCCTTGAGGTAGCAAACAGAATAAAACAATATAGCCCATAAAATCCAATTAAAACATTAAACAGATCACGGTATCAAAACCAGTTTTAAAGATGGTGGTGCAACTCAATAATATTTCCCCAAACCAACTCAGCTAATCCCAACCAAAGACCAATAGCATGATCCTACTGATGTAATTCTGGGTTTTGAACTTCCGCGTTCAAGATGGAAACAAGATAGGGTGGGACTGCAGTCCATTTGGGCACAAAGACTCCTTGTTTGTTTATCTTGTTTTATGTATTTATTTATTTATTATCCAGCCATTCACAAAAGGGCTCATAAAAACCCATACTAAAAATATTCCAGAATTCTTTGGAGGGTGAATTCTGCATTGTTATAGACTGTTGAAGCCCTTCCCATCCCCAAACACTGCCCTCCTTAGGCCCCACTCCCAAATTTCCATGAATTTCCCAGTCCAGAGTTGGCAACCTCCCCCCCCCCAGCCCCTTGGTATGACAGTGATTTCCAACTGGCTACTGATCAGCCTTTTTCATGTTGCCAACCCTGGGCTGGATAACACCTAGAGATTTGGGCAAGGAAAATTGGGATTTGGGCGAGGGAAGGGCTTTATTTGTGTACAATGTCACCGAGTCCAGTGTCCAAACAGCCATCTGGGGGTCTGCGTGGCACAGTGGTTAAGAGTGGTGGCTTCTAACCTGGAGAGCTGGATTTGATTCCTCACTCCTCCTCCTCCACGTGCAGCCAGCTGAGTGACTGTGGGGTAGTCACAGTCCTGTTAGAGCTATTCTCACAGACCAGTTCTGTCAGAGCTCTATCAGCCCTGCCTACCTCAGAGGGGTCTGTTGTGGGGAGGGGATGAGAAGGCGATTGTAATCTGCTTCGAGACTCCTTCAGACATTGAAAAGCAGAGTATAAAAACCAACTCACCTTCTTTTCTCTAATAGTGACAGATCCACCAGGCATCTGGTTGAGGCCAGAATAAGCAAATAAAACCATATGGGCCTCCCTCCATCCCTCTCCAGAATAAAATCCTACCATTGAACATGGGAAAGTAGTGGGCAAATTGGAGCATTTGGTGCATTTATTGTTTGAGTGTATTTTAAGCCGACATTAACATGATGTTCACATGGGATACTTGTGGATTGTAAGCTAAACATGAGCAGGCAGTGTGATGCAGCGGTAAAAAAGGCAAATGCAATTTTGGGCTGTATCAACAGGGGCATCACATCAAAATCACAAGATGTCATAGTCCTATTGTATACGGCACTGGTCAGACCACACCTGGAGTACTGTGTGCAGTTCTGGAGGCCTCACTTCAAGAAGGACGTAGATAAAATTGAAAGGGTACAGAGGAGAGCGACGAAGATGATCTGGGGCCAAGGGACCAAGCCCTATGAAGATAGGTTGAGGGACTTGGGAATGTTCAGCCTGGAGAAAAGGAGGTTGAGAGGGGACATGATAGCCCTCTTTAAGTATTTGAAAGGTTGTCACTTGGAGGAGGGCAGGATGCTGTTCCCATTGGCTGCAGAGGAGAAGACACGCACTAATGGGTTTAAACTTCAAGTACAACGATATAAGCTAGATATCAGGAAAAAATTTTCACAGTCAGAGTAGTTCAGCAGTGGAATAGGCTGCCTAGGGAGGTGGTGAGCTCCCCCTCACTGGCAGTCTTCAAGCAAAGGTTGGATACACACTTTTCTTGGATGCTTTAGGATGCTTTGGGCTGATCCTGGGTTGAGCAGGGGGTTGGACTAGATGGCCTGTATGGCCCCTTCCAACCCTTTGATTCTGTGATTCTATGTAAACCTCCCTGAGCCTGTCCACAGAGAGGGGTGGCATATAAATTTAATAATAAATAAATAACAAAATATCCAGGCAGTGCCTGGAGGTTGGCAACCTTACTTCTCCTCAATAGCTGCCCTCTGACAGGGCAGCCCAATCCCTCTCGCAATAAGGAAGTGCCCAGCCAAAGCAGCCTTTACTTCCAGCCCGGGCCAAGGGGACCCATTTCCAGGGTGACTCTGACCGAAGGGGCGTCATCTTTAGGCCCGGCCTATTCCCAAAGATATTCCGCCTCTGACTTCTCATTTCGTGCAGGGCCATGCTCAGGCTGGCATCTCACTTCACGAAAGACCAACACACAGGCGGGGTTTTGTTAAGGTGATCAGATGTCAACACTGGTAAAGCGGGACACCATTGACTGGGGGGGGGGTTCTTGATTAAACATTTGGTCTATATGGAGCAACAAAACGTTTCATTGAATGCATAGAATGCAAAAATAGTATTGTAATATATATTTTTAAATTTCAACATAAGTACAATTTTCCAGGTACCCCCAGATGTCCCTCCAAAAGTGGGACAATCTGATCACCTTAGGTTTTGTTGTTGTTGTTGAATTTTATTTTGTTTTCTGTTCCGCCTACACTGAGCACTGCTTCCCTCCCCCTCCCCCCTTGCCTTTCTGGATCCCCCATTCCCCGTCTCAGAGCCTTCGCTCAAGCAGGCAGGGTTCCAAGAGCTGTACGCCTCACTCTATAATTGCGATGTTGTCCACAGTCACATCAGCTATGGCTAATTAATCCGTTCTGCAGTGCGCAGGGGGGAAAGGCAAGCTGCGTGAGGCCCACTGAATTGGCGAAGCAGGACGGGCAGAGCGGAGAGAGATTTCGGTGTGACGTTCCCCTATTGTCGTTCTTCTCCTGCCAATGGAGGGACTGGTTTCTTCTTGTTCTTCTTCGTTCTTTCTCCTTTGCCTTTCACAAAGAAGTCTTCCGCTTCGCCTCCCTGCTTCCTCCTCCCCGCAGTCCGGCTCTGGTCTCAGAGGTAATCTTCACTTGGAAAACTAGCGAGGCAGTTAGCGGAAATTAAACTTCAGCCCTTCTCAATCTGATGTGACATTCAGCTTCTGCTACTCTAATGTGTTTTGCCAGCCAGAGAGACCCCTTTTCCCTCCCAGACAGAATAAATAAAATAAAATGAGAGACGGCATGAACCGCCCGAGTCGCAGAGCCTGCGAGGAAACGACCGGGGCCTGGCTGAGCGGAGTATTCGGGAGAGCGGCAGCGGGACACAGCCTCTGTGCGTGTCCTTTGTCAAAGCAAGGGGATGTGGAACAAGGCGCACCTGGTGGAGGCAGGCGCCAGCTTGCTGCTGCGGCTGCCGTTTCAATGAAAACCTGCTGCTGAGTTGAAAAGAGGCTTTCTTTTTTGGGCTCCCTGCATTATCCCGTTCCCTTTGAAACCCAAAAAT
The DNA here is from genome assembly GCF_049243985.1 of Paroedura picta. Classification (NCBI taxonomy): domain Eukaryota; kingdom Metazoa; phylum Chordata; class Lepidosauria; order Squamata; family Gekkonidae; genus Paroedura; species Paroedura picta. The sequence continues at coordinate 126,490,661 of NC_135374.1, read as the reverse complement.
ACAGGCCAGATCAAACATGGCTTCCCAGAGCTGGCTTTTACAGAGCGGCTGTCAGGATCTCCGGCAGCTGACAGGAACGAGGCGCGGCATGGGCTAGGACAGCAAAAAGTCTCTGTGATCACAAAAACTGACGTCTTTGCAGGCCGGGCTTCCCATGGCTTTGTCCTTCCAGCTCAGAGAAAATATCGCTCATCCTGATCAGGAGGTTTCTCTGCCTCAGCTTTCTCCTGTCTTTTGGGATCCAGCGGATACTGATGGGCCCAGACTGGAAGCAGAGTTGCCACCATGGTGGGAGACTTCCTTGAAAGCTTGTTCATTGCTGCCAGATTCCTGAAACCCCACCTTGAGGAAAGTACGTGTTAGAAGAATGGGGCCACAAGCTGGCAAAAACTCTATGGTTTCACCATAGAGTTTTGTAAATCCTAGAGCATTCCCCCAACGTCACTTCTTCTCCAGGAGTGACGTCAGTGCACCGGTGTGTGTCTTTCCCTGCCTCCCTGCTCTGGGGTTAGCCTGGAAACCCCGAGTGGAAGACAGGCCCTGAGAACCCTGGCCAAAGGCATCGGGCCGGGTTTCATTCAGCATCAAGGAGGGAATTTTCATTTTCCGCTTGCCCCACACAAACATCACGCTGACCTGGGCCTATTCTGCACACAATAGATAATGCACTTTCAATGCACTTTAGAAGTAGATTTTCCTGTTCCGCACAGGAAAACCCAGTGCCAAAGCACATTGAAAGTGCATTATCCTATGTGTGCGGAATGGGCCCTTGACTGTAATTGTGGTTAATAAATAATTATTGTGTTTGTATACCGCCCCATCCTGTTAACATTATCGGATAAAAGAGCCAGCTTGGCATAGTGGTGAAGAGTGACAGCCTCTAATCTGGAGAACTGGATTTGATATCCCATTCCGCTGCATACAGACAGCTGGGTGATCTTGGGCTAGTCAGAGCTCTCTTAGGGTTGTTCTTGCAGAGCAGTTCTCTTAGAGCCCTCTCAGCCCCAGCTACCTTAAGTGGTGTCTGTTGTGGGGAAAGGAGGGGAAGGCAGTTGTAAGCCACTGCGAGACTCCTTTGGGCATTGAGAAGTGGGGTATAAAATACCTGTTTCTGCTCCTGTTCTTCTTCCTGCTTTTCCCCCCTTCCTCTTTTTCTTCTGTTGAGGACGTCACAGCAGCTGAGTGATTCCGTCCTTCTTAATTTTATCCTCCTAATAATACTGTGGGGTGACGGAAGCTCAGAGCACGACTGACCCCATGTGAACTGACCCCATGTGAACTGACCCCATGTGAACCCTGCAGTCCTATTCTGGTGTACTTAATGTGTATCCTGACTTTCTCTCCAGTAGAGACCTGAAGTGGCTTACATTATTCTCCTCCCAACAACCCTTCCAAGTAGGTGAGTCTGAGAGGCGGCAACTGTTCCAAGGTCACCAAAGGAGCTTCCGTGGCACTTATCCGTCTCTTTGTGCTGTTGTTGTTGTTACTGTTGTCAGCCATTCAGTCAGATCTGACTCTTGGCCGTCCCCTAGCACGGCTGTCACCATGCTCCCCAATCCCACACCACCTCCTTGAGCTGTGCAGTGTTCTGGCCGGTGTCCATTTTGATTGTATGTAACCACCTAGTTCTTTGTCGGCCTGGTTTCCTTTTCCCACTAACCAGTCCCAGCATAATGGCTTTCTCCAGTGAGTTGGATCGCCTGATACGGCCAAGGTAAGTGAGCCGGAGTTTTATGATTTGGCCCACCAGGGATATGCCAGACTTTATGAGCTCTAGCGTTTCCTTTTTTGCTGTCCAATTGAACCTGCAGAAACCTTCTCCAACTCCAGAGTTCAAATGAATCGATTCTTCTTTTGTCTGATTTCTTTCATCGTCCAATTTTCACAGCCATACGTGGCTCTCGGAAAGCTGAGAGACCTAAGTGAACTACATTTGGTAGTTGGGCTGATGTCCTTGCTTTTCCATGCTGAGCATTGCTGAGCAACCCAGAGCAATACGACGTTTTATTTCCGTGCTGCAATCGCCACTCACCTCACTTTGTTTCCCAAGAAAAATGAATTCTTGAACACATTCAGTCTCTTCATCAATTGTTATTGTGACAGGTCTGTTTTTTGCAGTGGTCTTTTTTTTGTCTTTCCAGTGTTTAAGCAAAGGTCGGGTTTCTTTCTTACCACATTGACCTTGTGATCAGCTGTTCTCAGCCTTCCTCTTTGAGCCGGCTTCTTTCAAACCACAGAGGACAGGTCATTCTCCAGCCTGGCTGGACTGAGCATGATCCTTCAAGGCCTGTGAGTGCAGTGTAGACGCAACTGAATTGCCTGCCGGTGAAAGAGGCTGACTGGTCATTCTCTGTATGAGTTCCTGCTACTCCTGTCAAGAGACTTGCCCAGTAGTAGCTCCTGCAAAGATAGATGGGTGGGATATATGGGGGGCACAGAAATGGAAGTGGATAAGCCTTACTGTTGCACACCCTACAAATAAAACGTTTTGGCTTACAGTTTAAACGTACCCAAAAAACCCAGCATCTCAGTTATCGGAAGCCCGAGAAACACTGACTCCAGTGGGTTCTGTCTTATGGCTAGAAGCATTTCAAATGCAACGTGTTCTTAGACAAATGACTTAAAAATATAATCACTTGTTCATTTGACCCCAATACATTCCCATCCGATTTCATCTAAGAAGATGTGGAAGACTTTAACAGATTAGTTTTGCTCATACACATGCAGAATATTCACGATCTTTGGAGATTGAAAAGCTAAATGTCAGGGTCTGTTCAGTTCTTTACCATCCCAGGAAGAGAAATTGAACACACTCTGGTCCCAAAACCTGTTAAGTCATCATAGGTGGGTTTAAGTTGATGCGTAGCCTAATTCCTATGCAATTGTACTAAAAATTAGTTCCTATTCAAATGGACTTAGATCAGTGTAACTCTGTTTAGGATTCTACTGATAATATCGCAAATGTCATAGAATCACATAATAATAGAGTTGGAAGGGACCTCCTGGGTCATCTAGTCCAACCCCCTGCACTATGCAGGACACTCACATCCCTATCGCTCATCCACTGTCACCTGCCACCCCCTTGAGCCTTCACAGAATCAGCCTTTCTCTCAGATGGCTCTCCAGCCTCTGTTTAAAAATTTCCAAAGATGGAGAACCCATTAAAAACATTCCAAAGATGGAGAACCCATAGGATGCCCTGGGATCATCAATTTGGACCACGCGTCTCCATATTCTTGTTTCTTTTTTGCACTTTCACTAAAGGAAATGAGGAAACAAAGAGAATGACGAACAGGGAGAACAGAATAGGCCAGATGTTGATGTCCTTAAAGCACTGCCCTTCCCCCACCAGGTGTAAGATGGGTGACGAGAATAATCAGTGCCTTTACCGTGTTCACATTTATAAACAGATTTCAATGGGATCAACTATAATTAGATAAGTCATTGATAGAATGTCATCTTACTACATTATTGTAAAAGCTCTTTACTTGTGTGTGTGTGTGTGCGTGCGTAAAGCGCTGTCAAATCGCAGCAGACACGTCCTCCCTTCAGGGTTTTCAAAGCAAGAGGTCTTCTGAAGTGGTAGACCTCTGTGGACTCCCAGCCAAGGACTAACCGGGATCAACGCTGCTTAGCAGCTTCTGAGAACTGATGAGGTTGGGTCAGCCTTGGCCGAGTCAGGGGAGGTGAACTGAGATGGGTTGCATTTGCCTGCCTCTGCCTAGCAACCCAACATCCAAATACTAACCAGGGATGAGCCTGCTTAGCTTCTGAAGGTCTGATGAGTTCATGCTAGCTTGGGCTGGGTCAGGGCTGAAAGCAGAGTCCTGTTGGGGGATCAATTAATTTGGCCTGCTGCTTCCTCTTCTGGTGCAGAGTGGGGAGAAGGCCACTGTGGCTTTATCTCCAGGCCAAAGATGGGAAGGCACGTTTCATTTATGGAGGTATTCAGCTTTTTTCAATAAACACCGCAAAAAATGTGCTTTGGCATGAAAGGAGGGGGGGGGGGCGGCGGATGTGGGCGCAGTGCAAACTGCATCCATGCCATGCGGCTGAGGAGCACATTTGTGTGAGAAATGTCATCACACAGCTAATTAACACCAGCCCGGGATCCCTTTCGGTGTCGGTGCTAACCTTCCAACATTCTCATCATTATTTTCATATTCATCAGCGTTTCTAATGTGATGCTTTTCGGTATAAAAAAAGAGGAGGTCAAAAGCCAAGAATCAAAGATTTTGGCGGGTCACCCTGCAGTCGGTAACCTTTGGTGCATTTCCCGATGTCAGAGAAATTTTGCTGTCAAATGTGATTGCTCGAGTCATGCTCATTATGCGCCGGCAGAATAAAAATTTCAGATGATGAGTAGTAACGGGAGAACATTGCTACTGCTAGCACCCTCCGTTTCGAATTCTGTGGAGTCAGAAGTTGCATTTTCCGTACCCTGGCTCTTTTTAGAACGGTTGTTTAAATTCTTCTTTGGATTATTTGTGAATTTGCTCTGCCTAGAGACTTAGAGCCAGCTTCCACACTGTGATAATGAGGCTGCAGTTAGGGATATTAAGGGAAATTCTCTAAACTCCCCTTTAAAAATTATATATGGGGTAGAGAAGGTAGAGAAAGAAATACTTTCCCTCTTGCTCACAATTCAACTCTGAGAAGGGCAAGACAATTAATGAGCGGGAGGCTTAGAACAGAACAAAGGAAGGAATTCTTCACACAATTATTCATCAACTCTATGATTCTATGATTCAACAAAGAGTAATTAACCCGTGGAATTCACTGCTGCAGGAAGTGGTAATGCCCACAAAAATTGCTTCAAGAGCGAATTTGATGAATATATGGAGCAGAGAAAAAAAACGATGCTTCAGAGAGTGGAGTCTATACTGAGAACCCTCCCCTTCCCCACCAGGCTCCACCTCCAAAGTCTCCAAGAATTTCCCAATCCAGAGCTGGCAACCCTAGAGGTCATCTCCCCTGTCCATCAAGCCTTGCTGAGCCACCACCATCTCAGAATGAGCTGAAACCCTCTTGGATAGCAGACCAGCTTTGCCCCGGAGTGTGTCTGTTAATTAATTAATTAATTAATCAATTAATCTGCCCACTTCTGTCACACCATGCCTTTCTGTCAGGATGACTAGCTAGAGAGTCCAGGGTGTAAGCTGCACGGAGCTTTTATTCCAATCCCAGGTCGATTCAGTCCTTGCTATCTGTAAACCGATCCTGCAGAGCGGTAGAAATAAAGCGCTAAGGGTTAGGTGAGAGGAGAAAGGGGCGGGGCCTGTCTGTGATAAAAACTCGGAGCAGTGAATCGGGAGCCGTGAAGCAGCTCCTGATAGGCCGCTCCGAGTGTCACTCCGCCCCCAACTGTCCCACCCCCCCAACGTCGCCCGCCTTCCCCCACGGCGGCCATTGCTGCCTTGGCCGCTGCGAGAGAAGGTGGCCCAGCAGGCCCCGGCCTCCAGCCAGAGCTACTCTTGCCCCGGCGCATACCTTCAGCACAGCATGTTCTAGATGCGGCAAGGCTGCCCCTGGGCCCACCAAAAGCCCGCGGGAAGCTCTGCGGCTGTCCGGAGGCTTCTGCCAGGCCCTGGCCCAGCCTTGCCTTGTCCTGGGCCCGCCAGAAGGCCGTGGCAAGCTCCGGGGCCTCCCGGAAGCTTCTGGCGGGCCCTGGAACAGACTCATCGACCTGCCGGGCCTGACCCTGGGCTCGACAGAAGCTCGCAGGAGCCTGCGCCAATGGCCCGGCCTTCTGCCCGGGCCATGGACAGCCTCACTGGCCCTGCCCCTGCCACCGAGGAAGGCTCCTCGCGACTGCGGACCCAACCGGACCCAGACCTCAGCGCGCCATCAGGTCAGGTAAGCTACCGGGGAGGGGGGCTCCTCTGTCCCTTCCCCTTTCCCCTTCCCCCTTTCAAATCCCATTTTTATAAATGGTCTTTGAAACTAGTCTACACAGAATGCGATTTCCATTTTGATCTTGTCTCATTTAAAATTTAAAAACATGATTGATCCAGAGTGGCCCTACCTCAAGATTTCCTGGAGTGGTTTTATCCCACTCAGCTTCCCGAATGGTGCAGAGCACTTTCTGTTTCAAGTCGGGGGGAAAGTAATGAGGAAGACCTGAGCTCAAATTGATCTGAATTCAACAGGAATAACCAAAGTAAGTGCAGATTCAGCCCAGGTTAGTCTGAGCTTGTCAAGTCTTGGAAGCTAAGCAGGGGCAGCTCTGGCTGATATTTGGAAAGGACCCCATGAGAAATACCAGGGTCACCAGAAATCTAGACTTCATTTGTTCTTGCTGCTCTACCATGAGTCAGCTCAGAAATGACAACATAGCCCATAAAGCGCTTAGACAGATTTTTGATGGACCCTCTATGCTGAGGGATAGTGTAACATTAAATAACTAATTACTTTTGGGGAGGGGCATGAAAGAAGTTCTCATGCTCCTTGGCTTTGTCAGAACTAGGATTTTGGATAGCTTAAAATTAAATTGACTGTTTTTCCCCTCCTTCCTATTGTCTCCTTTCCTCTTTATTTTTATTGTCTGTCCCTGTTGCGGGTCCTTGTTGCTTCCCTTTGTAAGGATGTTGGCAAAGTGCACCTTTGTTAGGATAACTTAATCATGATTTTCTTGATAGTTGATCCACAAAACTCGTATTGACTTATTTAAACGAATCAAGATCAACTCAACCCCTCCAAGACGGAGGTCCTGTGGCTGGGGGGAAGGGGGCAGGAACAGATAGCGCGTTTACCCACCCTAGCAGGGGTGCAACTTACCATCGTGCCCCAAGCTAGGAATTTGGGTGTGACCATTGATGCCTCCCTGACTATGGAGGCTCAGGTCAAGAGAGTAGCGGGCCAGGCATTTTTCTACCTTCGCCAGGCCCGGCTACTAGCGCCCTACCTGTCCCCTGACCACTTGGCCACAGTGATCCATGCGACAGTCACCTCCAGAATAGATTTCTGTAACTCGCTCTACGCAGGCCTACCCTTGTCCCTGATCCGGAAACTACAGCTGGTACAAAATGCAGCTGCCAGGGTCCTCACTGGAACATCTTGGAGGGCCCACATCCAGCCGGTGCTGAGGCAGCTGCATTGGCTGCCAATTGCTGCCCGGATCCGGTTCAAGGTTTTGGTTTTAACCTTCAAGGCCATACGCGGGTTGGGACCCACATACCTGAGGGACCGCCTATCGCTCTATGCCCCTCGCAGGGCCTTACGCTCTGCGGGTGAGAACCTGTTGGTCGTCCCCGGCCCGAAGGAAGCGCGCCTAGCCTCGACCAGGGCCAGGGCTTTTTCAGTCCTGGCCCCTACCTGGTGGAATCAGCTCCCGGGTGATCTGCGGGCCCTGCGGGATTTGTCAGCTTTCCGCAGGGCTTGTAAAACGGAGCTCTTCCACCAGGTCTATGGTTGAGGCTGGGGTCAGCAAATCAGGGACATCACTCCCCCCCTGGGAGTTGGAGTGTACGCTACTCCCCTATCCTTTCCTCTTCACCTCTTAATAATTGGGGGAGGGATGGGATTTTTAGCCGCCATGTTAGTAGAGTGATGTTTTAATGGGAATTTTAATGGGATTAGTTGTTGTGACCCGCCTCGAGCCTATCGGGAGAGGCGGGAAATAAATCTAATAATAATAATAATAAAATAATAATAATGTCTCCGAATCGACAGGCTCTAATGTTTCCAGGACCCTGGGAGATAAGCTGGAGAAGGGGAAACCTCCTGGATGAAGTGACAGGATAGGGCTGCCAAGACTGGCTGGGAAAATAGCTGGAGATTTAGGGGTGGAGTCTGGGGAAGGCAGGATTTCAAGGGGGGAGTGTCCTCAGTAGGGTATAATATCATAGACTCCACCCTCCAAAGCAACCATGTCCTCCAGGAGGAGATCAGTTCCAGCAGTGGGATATTGCCACACCCCAACTGGAGGTTGGCAAGCCTAATCAGGGGAGGTCATGTCTGCATTAAAAAAAAAAAGACTCTGGGTTTTACCACATATTTGACTTAATCATGATTTTCTTGATAGTTGATCCACAAAACTCGTATTGACTTATTTAAACGAATCAAGATCTTAAGACTAACAGTTTTTTTGTAAAATCTCTGAGTGCTCCTAACCTTTCATCCTTTTCAGTCAAGCCAAGTCAAGTGGGCTACACTGAATAAAATAAAGTTCAACAGGGACAAATGTAAAGTTCTTCATTTAGGTAGGAAAAACCAAATACACCAATATAAAATGGGGGAGACTTGTCTTGGCAGTAGCATGTGCAAAAAAGATCTTGGAGTCTTAGTAGACCATCCATTGAACGTGAGTCAGCAGTGTGACTCAGTGGCTAAAAAGGCAAATTGGATTTTGGGCTGTATCAAACGGAGTATCGTGTCCAGATCACAGGAGGTGATGGTACCGCTTTACTCTGCTCTGGTTCGGCCTCACTTGGAGTCCTGGGTTCAGTTTTGGGCACCCCAGTTGAAGAGGGATGTTGACAAACTGGAACTTGTCCAGAGGAGAGCAAAAAAGATGGTGAGAGAGTTGGAGAACAAGACATATGAAGAAAGGTTGGGGGAGCTTGGTCTGTTTAGCCTGGAGAGGAGACGACTGAGAGGGGATCTTATAACCATCTTCAAGTATTTAAAAGGGTGCCATATGGAGGATGGAGCAGAATTGTTCTCTCTTGCCCCAGGGGGACAGACCAGAATGAATGGGATGAAATTAATTCAAAACACATTCTGTCTAAACATCTGGAAGAAGTTCCTGACAGAGCAGTTTCTCAGTGGAACAGGCTTCCTCAGGAGGTGGTGGGTTCTCCATCTTTGGAAATTTTTAAACAGAGGCTAGATAGCCATCTGACGGAGAGGCTGATTCTGTGAAGGCAAAGGGGTGGAAGGTTACAGTAGATGAGTGATTGGGACGTGACTGTCCTGCATAGTGCAGGGGGTTGGACTAGATGACCCATGAGGTCCCTTCAAACTCTATGATTCTATGATTCTATGATTCTATATGAAATACCAGAAATATTGATTTTTGAAAAGGTGGTTTTGAGGGATATTAAGATCTTAGAGGTTCTCAACCAATGAGAACACCATTGAATTTCTGTAAGTATGAACCTAAGGCTCTTAGTGACCTACAGTAGGTTACTCTCATTCTTATTAAGCCAGCAGAAAAGGGTCATGGTATGGCAGTGTTGAATGGGTTGAATGGGTTATGACACCGAGATTATGACACTCACTGGCAGTCTTCAAGCAAAGGTTGGATACACACTTTTCTTGGATGCTTTAGGATGCTTAAGGCTGATCCTGCGTTGAGCAGGGGGTTGGACTAGATGGCCTGTATGGCCCCTTCCAACTCTATGATTCTAGGAGTCTAGTTCAGCAGTGGAATAGGCTGCCTAAGGAGGTGATGAGCTCCCCCTCACTGGTGGTCTTCAAGCAAAGGTTGGATACACACTTTTCTTGGATGCTTTAGGATGCTTTGGGCTGATCCTGCGTTGAGCAGGGGGTTGGACTAGATGGCCTGTGTGGCCCCTTCCAACTCTATGATTCTATGATTCTATGAGATCAGGAAACATCTTTCTGATGCTAAATACTATAAATCAATCAGCTATGGCAAAATTGGTGATGTTGTGTGGTAGAATTATGGTAGATGAGGGGTTAGGTTTGAATTACATAATGAAGGCTGAGGAACAGTTTCTGGAGAATAAACATGCCCAGATTCAAAGGATATATGGGCTGCCAAGAGTTCATAAAAAATGTCACAGTGTGGTTCCTGTCTTGAACATTAACCTACATTGCTTGACTTTCACTTTCAAAAACGTGTCCTAATTCATTATTATGAGACACAACACACTTTATTAATATGATTGAGCCTTTACACGTGGCTGATGGCATATTTATTTATTTTATTTATTATATTTATATACCATCCTCTCCGAAGGCTTATCATCATCATGTCCATAGTAGTGAATTGATTCATGATGGGATTGGAGAAATTGCGGCTATATAATTTCAATGTGAATCTACATTTTCCAGACATTTTATATTATGCATGATTTTTTGATGACATTTTTAAAAATTTTCACTGGGGGCGACAGAATTGACAGAATTCAGTTCCCTGAAGAAAATGGCTGCTTCGGAGGGTAGACTTATGGCCTTCCCTCCGCCCCCAAGGTCCCTCCCCAAATTCTGCTCTCCTCAGGCTCAACTCCCAGAATCTCCAGTATTTCCTAACTTGGAGGTGGCAATCCTGGTGTGGAAATCGGTGGATGAACCAAAATAGTGGGAGTCCAGGACTGATGGGGGAGGGGGGTAGAAAAAGCATGCAGAAAAGCCCCATGGCCTTCCGTGTGACAAAGGGGCAGTAAATCCCAGGATTAGCCCATTATTTCCAGCTTCTATAGTACTATTTCTGTTTTCTCTGGCCGGTTGCTCTGGATAGTGCTTTAATATAAAATGCTGATGCTCCACAGATGCCTCAGAGTGTTAATTGGGTTTAAATTAGCTGTACACATAATTGTTAATGCCTGAATTATATCTGGATGTTGCCGTTTCTCTCTCTTTTTATAGGTAGTTAAAAAAGGACAATAAAAAAGAACATAAATAGGGTTGCTAACTGTGAAATTCCTGGAAATTTGAAGGATGGAGTCTGGAGAATGCCGAATCTGGGGAGGGGAGGGACTTCAATGGGATGTAAGCCCACAGAGTCCACGGAGCTGAGCAGCCATTTTCTCTAGGGGAACTGATCTCTGTCAGCTGCAGAGTGACTGTAATTCCAGATCTCCAGGCCCCACCTGGATGTTGGTAACTGTATTAAAAGCACCCCCTGCAGAAGGGAATCCTCCAAATAAGAATATTTGGAAAAAGAAACCTGGGAGGGATGAACCTGGGCTCCTGGAACATTCATTCATTCATTCAACTTGTATACCGCTGCTCCCAGCAAGCTTGCCCGCAGCGGTTAACATCATATCATATAAACGTTATATAAAACTTCTAAAACATCTTATAATATACCCAGCATACAATAAAGTCTCGGTAATAAACATTTGTTTATTGTTGTTAGGTGCGAAGTCGTGTCCGACCCATCGCGATCCCACAGACAATGATCCTCCAGGCCTTCCTGTCCTCTACCATTCCCCGGAGTCCATTTAAGTTTGCACCGACTGCTTCAGTTACTCCATCCAGCCACCTCATTCTCTGTCGTCCCCTTCTTCTTTTGCCCTCGATCGCTCCCAGCATTAGGCTCTTCTCCAGGGAGTCCTTTCTTCTCATGAGGTGGCCAAAGTAAGATAATAAACATACCCTTACAATAATCTCCACAAACAACAACAATTAACAATTAAACAATTAAGATGGCGGTAATAAACAGCTCCACTTTTCCCCTATATATTCATAGCTAAGGCATCAGCAGGGCTACAAACACCATACCAGTGGATGGGGGGGAAAGGATAGGGAATAGATGTCCATCATCCAGGCCTAGTCTAATACTGGACCCAGGAACTGGGGCAGGGGGGGGGGAGACCTGATCTTATACCCCGGGGCCTCCACCCAGAATCATTAAGAGGAAGAATATTTCACCTATTAAGACTTGTTTTTTTACGCCCTGCTTTTCGCTACCCAGAGGAGTCTCAAAGTGGCCTACAATTATGGAAAGCTGTGAGGTAGGTGGGGCTGAGAGAGCTCTGACAATCAGCCTAGGACTATCAGGACTGTGATGAGCCCTAGGTCACCCGGCTGGCTGCATGTGGAGGAGGATTGGGGGACCTGATTCAGCTGCCCAGATTAGAAGCTGCCACGTACCCACAATGTCACGCTGGCTCTCAACTCAGAAATACCCAGGTTTCTGCATCTGGACTTCTGGGCAGGCTGAATCCTTTTCAGCAAACCAGAGAAGAAAGACGAGATCTTTTTCAGGACAGCTTGAAGAACATTGGCCGTATCTCCTGAGCAAGACAGGACAACCCATCAAAATGGAGAGGACTGGGCCCTTGACACAGCTTCAGGAGAAGGAGAGAAAACACACACTTATTTCATTCTCCCAAAGGAGATAACTATAAAGCGCTGAGCTTAGCCAAACTGCCTTATGCCCTTTTGGTGGAGGCCAACAGGTGTGCCTCTTTTCATGCTTTTATGCTTTGAGGTTTTATTGGCTAGTTTTGAATGACAGTTAAGGTGAATGATTTTTATGACTTATTATGCTGTCTTTCATTTTAAGAGACCACTGAAGAGGTGGGATCTCCATGTTCCCATAAATAAATAAAGGACACCTGCTTGTGGCAAGCCACTCCCTTATCCAGCATGGTCAGCATTTCCTACTCTCCTGTGTAGGAAATGGAACGTCAGCCTACTCTTTCGTCAGCACAGAAGAAGGTGGCAGCTTGTGGAACTAAAGTGACCACATCTTGGCCCCAGATACTGATGGAATGAACACTGACTGGGAAACGGGGAGGGAATAAGGGCGATTGACATCATGCCTCTCTAGGAAATCCCCAAAACTCTATGGTTTGCCATGGATTTTTTTTTTTGGCAATGCTAAAATATAAACAGAACCAAAGTAAATAAATATTAAAAATCCATATATGAATCAAACCAAGTAAAACATGACAAAAATCGAGTCTTTTAAAATACAACATTGTCTCAAATAGTACGAAATACAAATATTTAAGACCGATAATCAAAAATGGCTGGAAAATACATGACAGTGTAAATAATACAATCACAGCTCAATCACAACCCAAACAAAGAAGGTATTTTTGCAAGCCTAAATTCACCAGTACTGTGTAAAGAGTGCCCAGCAGTACTGTAGAATCACAGACTACCCAGCAGACCTGACTGGAAATGTGGCAATGCTAGCTCAACAGGACTAGAGTCATGCACAAAATCACAATCCAAATAAGAAGAGGGTTGGAGGCCCAGGAAAACCAGTGCAAACTACTGGTGCCTAACAGAATCCAGTGCCAGCGAGATACTAGCTCAGCAAGCAGAGAATCAAAATACAAGCAAGAAGTGGTGAGCTGCAAACCTAGTAGAACCCAGAAGAACCAGTACAATGTACTAGTGCCCAGCAGAACCAAAGGCTAATGTTGCAATGCCACTTTAATAATCTCAATCCAAGCTGGGGAGATTTTTTGCAAGCCCAACAGAACCTGCACAATGTACAAAGCAGCCAGCAATACAAATGCAATAACAGCATGCCAAACAGAACCTAATGTCACTGGCACAGAGTCACAAATCCAAGCAAGGCAGGTGGGAATTTGAAACTCTGTGCAAGAAAATAGAAAAAGGAGGAGGAGGAGGAGAAGAGTTGGTTATTATATGTCACTTTTCTCTACCAGGGATCTCAAAGTGGCTTACAATCACTTTTCCTTTCCTCTCCCCACAACAGACAGCCTGTGAGGTAGGTAAGGCTGAGAGAGCCCTGATATTACTGCTTGGTCAGAACAGCTCTATCAGCACTGTGATGAGACCAAAGTCACCCCCCTGGCTGCATATAGGGGAATGGGGAATCAAACCTGGCTTGCCAAATTAGAAGCCACTGCTCTTAACATTACACCAAGATGAACACAAAATAATGCCCACTGGGAAGGGGGGATCCTCTTGAAACTGACACAACTAGTTTGAAACTGACATGTTTCCAAAGCTGGAGAATTCTGCCCTTCACCCATGGCTTTGAAGTTTGGCAAACACATCGAGTGGAGACAGTGTGTCTGGAAGTGTGTCCTTTAATGAACAGGCAGAAAATTCCAGGAGCTTCTTGAAAAATTGTGTTATACTACAATCAGCAAGTTATTTGGTCCAGGCCTACCCTGAAGGGCTGGTCGTTCTGCACTGCAAGGTCGTGAAAATATGCTTAGCAGACGCACCTGGTTGCAGTTCAGGATTTAGTATGTGCAATGCGATACAGAGGAAAGTGAGGTGCCCAATGGAAGTCCTTGTGTGCTCCCCACCATACAGGTTGGCATTGCTTAGTGGCTGGTGTGGTGCAATTTGACTGTACTTTTCTTAGGGAGATGCTGCTAGAGTAGAGAAGGGGGAAAACTGGAGAGATGAGGAGATATAAAGGTCACTTGGCTGGTGGGTGGGAAGGAGAGAAGGAACCATGAAAAGACAGGCTATAGGGGCCTTCAAGAAAGGGAAAGAGGAATTGGAGAAAAAGAAAATGAGATACTTTCATAGACTCATAGAGCTATAAAGGACCTCTAGTGTCAGCAAGTCCAACCCCCTGCTCAGTGCAGGAACTCACAACTACTTGCCCACCCACAGTGACCCCAATTTCATGCCCACCAAAAATCTCCATAATCCAACCTGACTTGGAGGAAATTCACCTACCATCCCACGGTGGTGATCAGGAATTCCCTGGGTATGCAAGGAAGGGCCCCAAGAGACAAACACTGGCACATCCCTTCCTGCCCACCCACTCACCATCTTCCTAAATTCATAAAATCAGCATTTCTGTAAGATGACCATCTAGCCTCTGTTTAAAAATCTCCAAAGATGGAGAACCCACCACCTCCCGAGGAAGCCTGTTCCACTGAGGAACCGCTCTCACTGTCAGGAACTTCTTCAGGATGTTTAGCCTTGTGGGTCTCCTGCCTATATCTATAAAAATCAGAGTATGATTGTACAAGCTTATAAGGAGATCAGGGTGGGAAATTAGTTGCTTGTACTGCCTCCCTCCCCGTATGTTTAGATCGATGTCACATCATCTTCAGGGGGAAAAGATGATTTCTGGTGCTGGTGATAATCAACTTTATGTTCTCAGAAACCTTGATTATAGTTCTCATCATTAATTTCATACAACAGCACTTCCAGGGATATTTTCCATTTATTCATTTGCTGCTTCAGCTCTTAATGATTTGGTCTAACATAAAAATAAGCTTAAAATTGATCAAATATTTCTAAATCAATTTAGCTCTCTCTCAGAACTACTAAGTGGATATTGCACTTGGTGGGTAGATTTGCATAACAAAAGACTGCAGAGCCTTTTTCTGAAACAGGAGGCCGCTGACTGGAGTTGTTTCAGAGTAAGTGAAAAATCTCAGGGAAAGGTGTATCATCATGAGAATAATTCTTTGCAGGTGCCCAGGCAGCACTTTCAAGGGCTCAATGCACTTTGAAGACACGTTGTCTGCTGTGACTGCTACATCCTGTGAGCGAGGAGATATCCTCGTTTTTCAGATGGGAGTTACTGAGGCTGATAGTGACCTGCTATCTGAATGCTTCTCCTACACCTAGAATCATAGAATCATAGAATCATAGAGTTGAAGGGGCCATACAGGCCATCTAGTCCAACCCCCTGCTCAACACAGGATCAGCCCTAAGCATCCTAAAGCATCCAAGAAAAGTGTGTATCCAGCCTTTGCTTGAAGACTGCCAGTGAGGGGAAGCTCCCCACTTCCTTAGGCAGCCTATTCCACTGCTGAACTAGAATCATAGAATCATAGAGTTGGAAGGGGCCATACAGGCCATCTAGTCCAACCCCCTGCTCAACGCAGGATTAGCCCTAAGCATCCTAAAGCATCCAAGAAAAGTGTGTATCCAGCCTTTGCTTGAAGACTGCCAGTGAGGGGGAGCTCACCACCTCCTTAGGCAGCCTGTTCCACTGCTGAACTACTCTGACTGTGAAAAACTTTTTCCTGATATCTAGTCTATATCGTTGTACTTGAAGTTTAAACCCATTACTGCGTGTCCTTTCCTCTGCAGCCAATGGGAACAGCATCCTGCCCTCCTCCAAGTGACAACCTTTCAAATACTTAAAGAGGGCTATCATGTCCCCTCTCAACCTCCTTTTCTTCAGGCTGAACATTCCCAAGTCCCTCAACCTATCTTCATAGGGCTTGGTCCCTTGGCCCCAGATCATCCTCCTCGCTTTCCTCTGTACCAGTGGTCCCCAACCTGCGGGCCGCAGCCCGGTGCCGGGCCGCGAAGGCCATGGCGCCGGGCCGCGGCTCCCTCTCCCCGCCCCCCCCGCAGTAAAAAACTTCCCAGGCCGCAAGCTTGCGGCCCGGGAAGCTTCTTACTGTGGGAGGGCGGGAAGAGGGAATCAGGGCCGTCCGCGCCCATATGGGCGCGGCCCTATGCGTGGGCGTGGCCCGCGGGCGCGGCCCGATGCGTGGGCGCGGCCCGCAGGTGCGGCCCGCACGCGCAGCCCGATGCGCAGGCATGGCCCGCAGGCGCGGGCAATGCGTGGGCGTGGCCTGCGCAGGCCACGCCCCGATGCCCTGCCGGTCCCCAACCTCGGAAAGGTTGGGGACCACTGCTCTGTACCATTTCAATTTTATCTACGTCCTTCTTGATCTACTTCAGCTGTACTGTATTTTTCTACCAGTGGAACTTTCCTGATGTTGGTGGTAGGTTGGCCAGTTTGCCCACTATATTTTCTGTCTTGTTCTGTACAACTTCTGTGTAAAAGATCTTACTGTCCCCCCCCCCCACAGCTAAGTAGCATTGGGCCATGTCTCTTCGATGGCCACTTCTCCCTTATCTAGATATGTGTTTGGGGGATCAGAGGATTGAATAATATCGCCATGTTTTTGTTCTGATTTCACAGAATCACATAGAGTTGGAAGGGGCCATACAGGCCATCTAGTCCAACCCCCTGCTCAACGCAGGATCAGCCCAGAGCATCCTAAAGCATCCAAGAAAAGTGTGTATCCAACCTTTGCTTGAAGACTTCCAGTGAGGGGGAGCTCACCACCTCCTTAGGCAGCCTATTCCACTGCTGAACGACTCTGACTGTGAAAAAATTTGGTTTCATTATACAAATTTTTATGTCCCTGCATGGTTTTAATGGAGCTGTTCTTGGGAGTGGAGGGAAAAAATAAAAATAATAGAACTGACTATTGTGTGGGGGGTCTATGTATCCTGTGCCCCCACGGAGCTCTGTGAGATTCCGTTGTTCTGAACTTGTGAATGAACTCAAGTTCAGCAATCTCCCCTTGAAACTTCTCTGATGGAGGACTGTTCCTCTTAGGTCAGCAACAGGCTGGCCTGAAATATTGTGGCTTTTAATGATGGGTTTATGCCCATTTTTTCTTTTGCTTGGGGACAGACCTGCCTGTTTGACGTGGAGAGCGGAAGGCTGACAGAGATTGACATATGCAAGGTTTAAAAATGAAGGAGGCCTATGTGATCAGAAATCCAGGATCAGCCCAATGCTCTGCAAGTCAGATAAAGCCCCCGCCCCACACGCACTCACACAGAAAAGGCCACAAAAGGCAGTCCTCGTTTCCCCTTCCTACTGATGTCTTTCACGTTGCCTTTAAAATCCACTTGCATTACAGGATGCTACTATGTTTTTGTGTTTTCAGACAACTTGTAAACATCCCACCACTGGCTTATATTTTCCCTGCTTTTCCCTTGTTCTTAATGAAACTGGTTTCTCCCACACTCCTCACCCCCCCCCCCAGTTGAAATGTATTTGCAACAAAGCTTCTGCTTGTAAGAGAACTAAGTTTTTTGCACTGAAATGGGTTAGGTTGTTTTTTTTTTTTTAATGCATGCCAGTGGAGAAACTATTCAATAATGCAATAATGCAATAATGCAAGACTCGTGTGTTGAAACAAATATTCATTCCCATTGGAGGCACCTTCCTTTCTGCTCTACCTTGTGTGTGTGTGTGTGTGTGTGTGTGTGTGTGTGTGTGTCTGGTCTCCTCTCTCTACCCCTCACTCCAGCCGGAGAAAGCGGGGTTCATGTCCCCTACTTGCATAATTAAGCCAATGGTGTTACTCTTGCGTAAGGTCCGCCAGATACTTTCTCAACACCGAATAACCCTCAATGGAGAGAACCTTTCTTTTTGTTATATCCTTTTCACATTTTCAGTTTAAAAATGTCAGGGGCCAAGTGACTGAGCTCATAAATTATTCTTTGTGCTTTCAAGTTAACTATGTCAAAGGTAGACATGTTGAAGAAGGGGCCAGGATGTTTACGGCAGGACTAGGAGCAAGGGGTTCAAATAATGAGAAAGGAGGTGGCGATCAAATATTATAACTCATTTTCTGATGGTGAGGGCTGTTTGTAGATGGAATACGTTGCCACGGAGGGTAGTAGAGTCTCCTTTAGATATTTTTAGGACATTGGATGAGTACCTGTCAAGGGAATTTGTGATTTTCAAGACCCAGAGAAGGGGAGGGGGGGCTGGCCAGGTTGACACTTTGTGTTCTCCTCTAGCTCTGTGTGATTCTTCTGAGTTGCTGTTTGTGCCTGCTGCACTAAACACAAAAATAAATAGGGCTACTCTTACGTAAGAGAGATGGAGGAGCCAATGAGGCTGATGAAATGCTCAGTGCAGATGCAAAGAAAAAAGTTGCAACGGATGGAACCCATGAGATGAATTCTGAATGATCCCACTGAAAGCACGATCTTCAAAAGCAGCACAAAAATGTACGTACAAAAATGTGGAAAGCAGCTGCAGGCTGAGAAGCGCCTCTTTCCCAGAGAGGGATTATAATGGCTGCCCCTGTTAGCCTTTCTGTAGCTGTAGGAAAGAGCCAGAGTCCAGGAGCACCTAGTCCTAGACTAACATCATTTATGGTAGGGGAGGAGCTTCTGTGAGTCACCACTCACTTCTTCTGCACTGTTGTGAATTGCACAAACCATTTCTCATGAAGCTTCTTCTGCACTCTTGTGAACTGCACGAACCATTTCTCATGAAGCTTCTTCTGCACTCTTGTGAACTGCAGGAACCATTTCTCATGAAGCTTCTTCTGCACTCTTGTGAACTGCACAAACCTTTTCTCATGAAGCTTCTTCTGCACTCTTTATCAGAATATAAATTTAGCTCATACTATGATTACGTGGAATAGATCTAATAGTACCACTGACTACTACAGCTTCTGTTTTTTTTTTTTTAAAGGAAACTACAACAGGCTTGAAATATTTGCTTAAAGAATCTCACTGACAAATACTGGCCTATCTCTGTCTAGTCAGTATTTGACCAACTAATTATTATTTGTACTCCTTATTTAAATCCCTTGCGCCCGTTGTATTGACTCCCGAAGCTATGAATAATG
Source organism: Paroedura picta (assembly GCF_049243985.1). NCBI lineage: Eukaryota > Metazoa > Chordata > Lepidosauria > Squamata > Gekkonidae > Paroedura > Paroedura picta. Next base: position 126,471,663 of record NC_135374.1, on the reverse strand, counting down.
AACAGAAGTGGCCATAAAAGACAATATGACCACAATTAGGTAAAGCTAAAGCAAATAAATATCATACTGGCAAGGGCATGTTGTTAAAGGCCGTGGGAAATCAGATAGCTGCATAAAGGATGGAAGTTACAGTAGCAGCTGAGTTAATGAAAAGAGTCAATACAATCATTACAATATCAATATCCCAGAACAGAGGTGAGTTCAAGATGAAAACACACAGCTTGCAAAAATCCTGGAGGGAGGAGGGTATTTTGTCCGCTGATGGAAATTCATTTTGGAGGACACCTGGCAAACATCTACAGGGAGGACATTCCAAAGTTGAGGTGACAAAGCACAGGTGGAAACACTCCCTGGGGGTGGGAAACATCCCGTATTATTGCCTTTTCCGCTACAGTCACAGAGAAAGCCCCAGGGTGTTCTCTAATCATAGTTGCCAGCTGGTGGCTGGAGATCTCCTGGGATTACAACTGATCTCTGGGTGAAAGAGATCCGTTTCCCTGGAAAAAAATGGCCACTTTGGAGGTGGGCCCTATACCCTGCTGAGGTCCTACCCTCCCTATGGTCCACCCCCATGCAAAAGTTGTATCTGCTTCCCAACCCAGAGCTGGCAACCTATCAGGTTGCTTCCGTTGTGCAGAAAACATAGTCTTTGACTTGGTGTAAAAGATGCATTTATTTTAAAGCAAGAAAGTGAACCAGACATATATTTTTTGGAGCTGGGGTTCAGGGAATTGAGCACAGCATATAACACTTTCTATTCCCACCCCCACCCGTGAGAACCCCAAAAATGTGGCAAGGTTCAAATGAAACAAGCCAGGCAGCTGGCAGATAACAGGGGAGCCCAAGAACATTGTCCAAAGGCAGGGAAGATGGATGGGGGGGAGGGGTGTGAATGGGGGAACAAAAAGGAGGGAGCAATAAATGCACGACACATCTAACAGCAACACACTGAATAGTATAGGCATGCTGATGAAAAAGAACAGACATTCCAAATGGTTGGTGAAAGTGTCCAGACTCGGTAATCTCCAAGTGAGAACTGGAGATTTCAAAGCTCTTAACAGTCCAATGCATCAATGAATCATAGAATCATAGAATCATAGAGTTGGAAGGGGCCATGCAGGCCATCTAGTCCAACCCCCTGCTCAACGCAGGATCAGCCCAAAGCATCCTAAAGCATCCAAGAAAAGTGTGCATCCAACCTTTGCTTGAAGACTGCCAGTGAGGGGGAGCTCACCACCTCCTTAGGCAGCCTATTCCACTGCTGAACTACTCCGACTGTGAAAATTTTTTTCCTGATATCTAGCCTATATCGTTGTACTTGAAGTTTAAACCCATTACTGCGTGTCCTCTCCTCTGCAGCCAACGGAAACAGCATCCTGCCCTCCTCCAAGTGACAACCTTTCAAATACTTAAAGAGGGCTATCATGTCCCCTCTCAACCTCCTTTTCTCCAGGTTGAACATTCCCAAGTCCCTCAAGATTTACAACACACAATCCCAACAAGATTTACAACACAAAAGCAGTTCTCCACAGGTAGTCAATTAATGCATCATTTAGTTACTCTTCAAAGACCAGTAGTGGTAACTATACACAGAATCCCATCCACAGTCTTCCAGTTTCCACACCCCCCCCCCCAAAAAAAAATCTTCAGGCAATTCTCCAGTCAGAGCTGGCAACACTAGCTGTAACTTAAGTTCTATCTTACCTATTTCCCTCCATTAATGCCCTAAACATCTGCCAGCTTGCACCGCTGTCCTCAACTCATTCATGAACTGTGGATTTGGACAACGAGAAGGATCAGAGAAAGATGGCAACAGCCATTTCCACCACTTCCTTGGGTCATCTTTGAAGCACATAGATTGACCCAGTCTTTTATAGAAGGGCAAGTCATTTCAGCAAGAAAATCTCCAAGGTTATCAGGTTATTCTCCTCTTGGTGGTGATGGTGGTAGAAAATGCCATCAAGTCACATGATGACCTTCTAGGGTTTCCAGGGCAGGAGTCGTTCAGAGGTGGTTTGATACTGCCTGCCCCTCCATAGTGAGCCTTGCTTCTTTTGTGGTCTCCCATCCAAGAACCAACCAGAGTCGACTCTGCTTAGCTTTTGAGAAACTTAGAGCAGGCCATTTCTTGACTGCATGTTAGCAGCTTCTTCTGAGGACAGCCTTTATGGCAGGGGTAGTCAAACTGCGGCCCTCCAGATGTCCATGGACTACAATTCCCATGAGCCCCTGCCAGCAAACCCAGGAAATCTACAGAGAGGAAGCTCTTCTCCTGTTGACTTGCTTACCAAGGAACCACTACAGAGCTCTTTTGGAAATTCATCTGTGCATTCATTGAGTGTACATAGCAGGAGCAGGATGGTGTCCCGGGACCAACCTCAGCATACCATAAGTGGGGGATTACCTTCTTTAGGAACATGGACTAGTATGGCAGAGCTCAGTTTCATCGCATCCCAGAAGCTAAGCAGGGTGTGTACTTGGACGGGAAATCACCAGGGAACACTTTGCAGAGGGAGGCAATGGAAAATCATCTACAAGAGAACATAAGAAGAACCAGGTTGGATCAGACCCAAGGCCCATCTAGTCCAGCATTCTGTTCACATAGTGACCAGTCAGCTACCTCCAGGGAGCCCACAAACAGGAAGACTGCAACAGTATCTTCCTGAACTACATCACTCTAAGGGCATATAGGTGTTATTTCCCTGAACGGGATGCCTGTCTTTGACCGTTTATGCACTGGAGGTTTCATGCTGGGCTGCAGGCTGGAGTTTTAGTCATGGCGGGTTGCCCCACCTCTTCCTGCACTCACATGGGGAAGCATTTGGCCCAGTGCCCCTCATCCGCCCCCAATTTGTGTTCCTGCATGGGAGCTGGGGCAGTGAAGTTCCTAGTGCATAAACAGTCTTTGTCTTAACCTGGAAGCATCTCTCTCATACACTTTGTCCTCTCCTTCTATCTACATGGCCTTCCCTGGAGCCATATGGCTCTGTGGGTCTCTGCTATGCCCTCATACTCCCCCACACATGAAGCTGGACAATCTGGCCACTCTTTAGATCAGAAGAAGAGTTGGTTCTTATGTGCTGTTTTTTTCTGCCAGAAGGAGGCTCAAAGTGGCTTAAAATTGCCATCTCTTTCCTTTCCCCACAACAGACACCTTGTGAGGGAAGTGAAGCTGAGAGAGCTCTGATATTACAGAAGAAGAAGAAGAAGAGCCATTCTGCACGACTTAAATGTAGCAGAAGTCTTACCTTTGGTAAATGCTACTAATTCAACGTTCCGCATGACGTCGTACACAATCTGCAACACTCCTGCAACACTCCCGCAAAAATCGCTTCATTGTAGCACTTTTTAGGAAATCAGGAAAAGTGGATTCCCCCTTAAAAAACCGCTACACTTCTGAGCACAAGCTGCAACACATCAGCAAAAGACATGTGCATTCTCAATGCAGTGGTAGAAAGAATGTCCCTTCCTTGCTCTTGCCCATGAACTTCCGGAGAAGCGATCGCCATTTTTTCCACTTAGACCGGCGAAAGCAACGAACGAGCAAGGCTTCTCCGGCTAAAGTCCCTCCACAGAAGTACTTAACAGTAAAACAAAGTTCCCTACTAGTGGCTTTAAAGTTCCCAAGCACAATACAGCCCCCTGCTCTGCACTGCCCGTAATTTCGACCACAAATCGTGCCTGTGGGGGGGGGATTTTTTTTTTTTACTTGAAGAGTGTTTAAGCGATTAAGTGCCAGCTCCTACACCAGCAAAAAAGGTCTTTGTGAGACCATGAATTAACACATATTTGTTGCTACAGATGTTTTCGGCTTTTTAAAAAACAGTACTTGAAGGGAAAGGGGCTTTTCGGGAGCATGAACACAATAGTTCATTGGCTGTTCTGTTTGATTGATGGCCAGGGGCGGGAAGAAGCGTGGAAAAATATCGCTTCCTTTGTTGCGATTCCAGCGAGACCGGAAACATGTGGGGAATGAATACAACGCTCCTGGGACTTCACTATTCCACTAAAATTAAAGGTATGCAGAATGACAAAATTTCACTATTAAATATAGCATTTCTGCATACTGAAAACATTTGGCAACATTGGTCCTTGTGCGGAAAGCCTCGAAGAGTTGGTTCTTATATGCCACTTTTCGCTACCCAAAGGAGGCTCAAAGCAGCTTATAGTCGCCGTCCCTTTCCTTTCCCCACAACAGACACCCTGTGAAGTGGGTGAGGCTGAGAGAGCCCTGAGATTCTTGCTCGTTCAGAACAGCTTTATCAGTGCCATGGCGAGCCCAAGGTCACCCAGCTGGCTGCATGTCGGAGAGCGCAGAATCAAACCTGGGTCACCAGATGAGAAGTCTGCGCTCCTGACCACTAGGCCAAGCTGGCTCTCTTTATCTCCATTCAGCTAATGTGAACTGGATCTACAGTACTTGAACAAATCAAAGTTTACCTTTTTTTGCAATAAACTTCTTGCGTGATTAATTTACTGCACTCAGGATCACTCTTCTATGGCTGGGCTATATTCTCTGCTATATTGACCCAATATCCCAGTACTCAACTCCATGATTCTCTTCTCCCAAGAGGCTATCCTACCCCGTCCCCTGTTGTAATGGGGACACCAGGAGGTTTGGGATTCTGGAAACATAATTTGCATCCATACTCTACAGCAGTGGTCCCCAACCTTTTTATCACCAGGGACCAGTCAACGCTTGGCAATTTTTCTGAGGTCCGGGGGGGGGTAGTCTTTTGCCGAGGGATGCCACTGCCTGAGCCCCTGCTCTGCTTGCTTTCCCAATGGCGCCCCTGACTTCCTGTGGCCCGCTGGGGGGCGCTGCCAGCAGCAGCTGTGCACTGTCACACTGAGGGGGAGCCCCAGCCATGGCGGCCGCTGGAGAGCACCAAAGGTGAGCCGGCGGCAGAGTGGCAGGGCAGCCCCCGAGGCAGCAGCCGGGGAGGAGAATGAGGAGGATCTTCGGCCTGGTATGGACCGATCTACAGACAGGTGCCGGTCCCCAGGACGAGGGTTGGGGACCAGTGCTCTACAGCTTAGTGTGGACAATTTCCACTGAGGCCTTAGTTCAGAGGCACAATATGCAGAAGGTGTCAGGTTCAATCAAAACAGACTTGGTGTGTGTGTGTGTGTGTGTGTGTGTGTGTGTGTGTGTCCAAGCTGGGTAGTTCTGTTCCGAGACCTTGGAGAGCTGTTGCCAGATAGGGTCAGACATCACTGAACCCAGTTTCTTGTCTGCATCTCAGAGTTTGTCGGGATGGATTGCTGGGATGATTGCTGCATGCATGTCCCCCGCGAGAGGAAAAGAGCAATGATGATTTTCAAAGCGGTCTGTCTTATCATCGGGCCAATCAAACCGCCCAGCCTGCCAGTATCAAAGCTTATGCCCAGTTTGGAATGTTTGGCTTTGGCGATCGAATGGGCTCTGGCTGCCAAAATGGGAGGCATCCTGTCCCTCTTATGAATTAAAAATTTGTCATATCTTGGTCAGGTGCCTGGAGACCTCTGGAGTTAAATATATTATCCAGCATTATTGCTTGTTACATCTTTGTCATCGCGGACTGTGAACTGTCTTACGGTTAGTTGAAAGCGTTTTTCAGGTGCCATAAAATGTTGGCTGCCCGCCTGTGTTGAAATAGAAAATGTATTCAAGCAGGTCGATGCCTTCCTTTGCCTCCGCATCGGCTGGCTTTTCTTAACAATGGCTTGATTTTAGCACTGCGGTAATTTAAGATGATTCTCCAACGGAGTTTTTTAACTGGTACTTCATATACAAGTCAGAACAATTAAATCTTTAAAAAAAAGAAACCAGGGAGAAGACAAAAAGAAAAGTCAGAAAAGGCAGTTTGGCTTTACTCATTGATAGCATTATTCTCCAAGGCTCAGCTCACAAATCAGATGAAGCCATGGCTTGTTTTAACTACAGTCAGCTTGCGAAACTGGGATCTCGCCCATGGATTCGTCCTGATTTTCTTGCCTTTGTTCTGTGGCCAGGATAGCCCTCATTAGAGAAGAAAACAAATTCAGCCCGTATTTAGCCAAGGGGTCTATGTTTGTAGATTGCACAACAATTTGTTTCATTACAGGGGCTCCCAAGTCAGTTGAGCCTGCAGACACTTCGGGAATCCTGGGCTCAGAATTCTGGCAAACCACAAAATGGCTGCCTCAATCACACAGTGGCAATTTTTGTGCTCTGGTGGTGGCTGCTTCAAATGCAGCATTTTAAGAAAGGAATGCACAGCCAATCAAATCTCCAATAGCCAATCAAAGCCCTTACTGGGCAAAAGCCCCTGAGACCTCAGGGGATGTCCATTGCTTAAATATCCTGGTGCTTCTCCTGTTATTGGGGAGCTTTATACCCCCTATCTATCTTCAGCTTTATAGTGTCCCCCCCCCCCCAAACAAACAAACTTAGGGTTTCCTCAGGTTTGAAGAAAAAAACTGTCTGGTTTGTTCATGGCTCTAAAGATGGGATTTAAGAATCCACAGATGGGATTCTTGACAGAAGTCAAGAATTCGAAATATGGATGGCATGAACCATATTTGGACAATCACATTAACAATTGTTAACTTAATTAGATTATGAGCTACACATAGCTTCCCCCCAGTCTTATAGAATGAATTGTTTAGCCAATATTACAATGATGGATTTCCATGGAATCGTAATATCGCATGACAGACTTTACCCATTTGACCTATGTTGCATCCGGGGGAAAAAGGAACATCACACTGAGTTAGCTAATAAATCTACGCCTGCTTTGCACTTAAGCCCCCCTTTATGTGTGCTGCTAGGTGCATCTCTCTTCTAAGTATACTTAATACTGTAGCCTTAATTGCCCATAGTCCTGAATCTCCACATTTCTCCTACTAGAGGTCATCCAGTGGCAGAAGAACACGCAGCTCCTTAAAAGAGAGTTGGAATAGATTGATTGGTGAATAAAGAGCAAGGGCCATTTGACAGCCTTTTGCTCAAAAAAGTGTTCTCATCCAATTTGCTGAACCACTGACATGTCAAAAGGCTGAGATTCACCAAGTTCCAAGAGTTCAGGCTCTCTGAATTGTATTCACTTTCTGTTCTCAGTAGAAAGTTCAGGTGATGTTTCCTCTGGGAACCATCAAGATGACCTTTCCTCAGGACAGAGAAGCTTTCCTTCAGTTTTCTAGACCAGAGAGGTCCTACAGAGTCTTTGAGAAGAAACCTCTGTATTGAGAAAACAGAGAGGGAATAGTGGAACAGTAGAGAGAGTATTCTTATGATAGCAAAATCAGTATTTGACTGAGAACAGGTCTACTATTAAGCACCCTCTGGTAGCTGACCTCCGTCAGCACCTTTGTTGGTTCCAAATTTTATGGGATTAAGAACCCCAAATGTCTTGGTACATACCTGTTTCAGATTAAGTAACTTATCATAGAATCCTAGAATCCTTGAGTTGGAAGGGGCCATACAGGCCATCTAGTCCAACCCCCTGCTCTATGCCTTGTGGCACTGAAGGATTTCCGCTCTGTCTGTTTATCCAATCCCCACTTGAAGTTGTCCATGCCTGTAGGCACCGCTGACTTTTCTGAGGAAGAGTGCTTGCACTCGAAAGCTCACACCTTGAATACAACTTTGTTGGCCTTAAAAGTGCTACTGGACTCTGATTTTATTGTGCTACTTCAGACCAACACGGCTACCCACTTGAAAAACCTGTAGGTTTTTCAGGGCAGGATACCAACCGAGGTGGTTTGCCACTTTCTTCCTCTGCACAGAAGAAGAAGAAGAGTTGGTTCTTATATGCCACTTTTCCCTACCCGAAGGAGGCTCAAAGCGGCTTACAGTCGCCTTCCCTTTCCTCTCCCCACAACAGACACCCTGTGGGGTGGGTGAGGTTGAGAGAGCCCTGATATCACTGCCCGGTCAGAACAGTTTTATCAGTGCCATGGTGAGCCCAAGGTCACCCAGCTGGCTGCATGTGGGGAAGTGCAGAATCTGGCATGCCAGATTAGAAGTCTGCACTCCTAACCACTACACCAAACTGGCTCTCTCAAATAGGGTGATTCCTTGGGATTCCTTGGGGGTGTTCCGTCCAAATACTTGACTTTGAAGCTCTGACAAGATCAGGCTGCCTTGGGCCATCCAGGGCAGTCTGCACTTACTTTCTTTATTCCATTGTCAATCCTGTTGAATTCAGATCGCTTTGAACTTGAGTCTTCCTCCCCCCCCCCCCCATTGAACCAGGAAAGTCTTCTGCACGTGGTTAGGGTAGTTCAGAAGGGGGGGGGGAGGCAAATGGAGACTCTTTCTTTCTTTTCTTGAAGGGGGGGTGGAGGAGCCAGGCAGGGAGCATCTTTCTTTTCTTGGAGGGATGGGGGAGAGGATTGAAAAAGGCAGAGAAGGGAGAAAAAATCCAGGACCGACAGAAGTTGAGAGAAATTAGGGGATTCTCCTTTAAGGCAAGCGTGTCTCATGATCAGGTGTAGCCTATCAGAGGTTCTCTACCACGGAGCTTTCTTTCCCAATCCTGATATTGAGGATTAAAAGCAGTCTGAGATATCACACAATAAAGGTAGGGTCACTCCAGATCAATCCTTCTTGCTGCAGAAGGAAAATTAAAATCGCCCAAAATCCAAATGGAAATCGCATTCTGTGTAGAGGGCAGGGACTGAATCAACCTGGGGTTGGAATAAAAGCTCCGTGCAGTTTACACCCAGGTCAGTGCAACCAACCAGTTACCACACTTGAATTCCTTAGATTTAATCCCATCAACATACTGTCACTCCTAAAGCCATGGCTACTGGGAGTTACCTAACTTTAGCTAATGTCAGCAACTCATTATGGCAAAGAAGAGGGGTCGTCTGTGACTGCAGAAGCTACCTTGTTCCAGTAAGGAACGCTCCAAAGATCCAAGCTGTCCAGAAGCAGAATTACAAATCCTACCAGAGTACGGAGCCCTTTGCATTTGACCGTGCAGAATTTAATCTTGCCAGTGTAGTGAGGTGGGGGGGGGGGTCTATCTATATATATATTTATGAAATATGAATATATTCTAAAATAAAACAACTGGCTAAAAGAATCCGAAAACTTCCTTTTACAAAAAAGGAGGGGTGGGGGTCTCCTTTCCCAAGCTCCTTCTGCCTTTCTCACCAGCAGACTAGTCAAAGTACTCTGCGCTTTCTCTTCTGCCTTCCCCTCTGGCCCGCCCTCACTCTCCTCCTCTGCTTTCTTCTTCTCTGCACTCCATCAAGTCCCGGCAAACTGGCATTTACAATTCGAAGGCAAGGGAGGGTGTGCAGAGCGAGGTCAGAGAACATCCAAGATCTCTTTTGACACTGTTTGCTTTGGCAAGCATTGAAGTGAACGAATTCAAAGCAGTGGCAGAAAGTCTCTTTCCCCCTTTCTTTCCCCCTAATGGGCTGACTTGACTCCTTGGGGATCTGCAAGTAGCTCACCCAGGGAGTAACCAAAGGCTAATATTGGTTTATTCCAAGATAATCGGAGCCAGACATGAAAGCAGGAGGATGCCCTGCACAGACGTGGGCTGTTGGGTGGGCGCATAATTGATCCCCCCTTCTACCACAGTTCCGTGGCAATCAGAAGGCACAGCTGGTGCTCCAAATCTCTCCAGCTGCTCCGAGGGGTGGAAAAAGGAACCTGACATTTGACACTGAGAGGGAACTTGGGTTTTGCACACCCCACCTAGGGGGGGTGATTGATTTCTCTGTCCCCTCCCCAGAAAACCTCTCGCAGGGGGCTGTTAACAGCAAAAGCTAGGCAAGAAGCACATTCAGTGTCATGCGGTCCCTTTCCCGTCTTCTGCTTCATGAAGGAGGGATGACTTCTTTCCTACAGGGTCAATATAGGGGCCATTTTCCCTCTCACTCCTCAGTTTCTCCTGGATGAAGGATTAGAACTGGAGACATGGAATTCCTTCCCAGGATGTGAAACTTGGGAAGAGCGAGTGAGCTGATTATGTCTCTGGGAAAGGCAAACCCTGGAACGGACAGCTTTGGGGCCATTTGGTGGCTTGAGGAAGAGGACACTGTCTTTCCCAGGGCCTAGGGTGTTCCTGCCTCTCCCAGGCCCCTTTCCACAAGGACTTAGGGTTTGGGCAAGACAATAGGATTGCAGCCTCTAGGGCAGGGGTAGTCAAACTGAGGCCCTCCAGATGTCCATGGACTACAATTCCCAGGAGCCCCCTGCCAGCATTCGCTGGCAGGGGGCTCCTGGGAATTGTAGTCCATGGACATCTGGAGGGCCGCAGTTTGACTACCCCTGCTCTAGGGGGTGGCTTGAAGATCTCTTGGAACTACAGCTGATGCCTGGGCAACAGAGATCAGTTTCCTTCGATAAAATAGCCCTTCTGGAAGGTGGACTCTGTGGCATTATACCCCACTGAAGTACCTTTCCTCCCTAAATTTCTTGCCTTCCTCGGGCTCCGTGCTCAAAGTCTTGGGGTATTTCCCCACCCAGAGCTCAAATGAGAACTCCGTTCCATCCAGCCATATAAAGAGTAGATAGGCTCAAACACCTGCAGGGACAGGTCTAGGGATGCCAGTCCCCGGGGGGAGCCTGGGGATCCCCTGGAGTTACAGCTCATCTCCAGATGAATGCAATCAGCATTCCCCTCCCCACCCCAAATCCCACCCAGTTCCGGCTCCATCCTCAAAGTCTCTACGGACTTCCCAACTCACAGTGCACAACTCCAGGCTGACTTTCAGCCTTCCAATCAAATAACCTGGATGCTGTGCCTTCAACATAGGGCTGCCAACCTCCAGGTGCGGCCCAGAGATCTCCCAGAATGAGAACTGATATTCAGGCAACAGAGAGATGTTCCCCTTGGAAAAATGGCTGCCTTGGAGGGAAAAATGGCTGCTGGGGCATTATACCCCGATGAGGGTATCATGCCTTCTCCCTAGGCGCCACCTCCAAAATTTCCAATCCAGAGTTGGCAAAACTAGACATGTACCAACAGCTGCATGCCTCCCCCCCCCCCCACAGGTTGTAGTCATGCATACAAAGAGACAGAATCAGCCCTCCCCCTTGGGAAATATAATGCAGCTGTTGGGAAATTTAGACTTGGCTGGGTCCCTCCACAGAAACAGAGCTGCAGAGTAACCGCGCGTTTGAAAGTATGCAGTTAAGAGCTACCTTTGTGGATGATGCGCAGATCCAGACTCACAGTGATTTGATGTTTAAAAGAGGGAATTTTTACTAGGAAAGGTTATTTACAGAAATATATCATATTCATCTGCTTCAGTCTCCTTACTGAAGCAGACTTAAAAGCTTGAAGATTAGTTACAAAAGCAGCACATTGCAAGCCTCTTGTGACTCGGCTGTAGGCAGACTATATGCCACACATCGGCAGAGAGCCTTAATAGAGGACGCCACTTCCTGCTTCTGCAAAGCACACACACTGAGCTCCTTCTCCCTGAAAAAGCAGGAGGTGGGCAGGAGCCCACCTTAAACAGAGGGGTACAGCTGCTCAGAATTCCCCGCAACCTCTCCAATGGTCACTTGATGCCACTAGTGAGCACACAGGCATAGCTCAGGAGCTTGAACAGCTGAAGAACAGCCCTTCAAGGCTGACTTCACCAAATTACTTGCTGACTGCAATTCCAATACCAACATTTGCAATCCATTGGCATTAAAGAAACTTAATGGTGCCTGGATCATGCCCAATAACAATAATTAGTAAATGCACACGTGTATAATAGCATCCAGCAAAAGGGAAATCCCTCTAAATATCAAAAAATTATGCAAATCCACAGTGAATATTTCTTAATAGTTGATAGGCTTAGCCCTAAACAATTCTGCACCACAGGCCAGGTAGGATCTCTTGCTGCTGCCGGGCTGTTTGAAGTGTCTTTTCACCATGTCACACGGCAGGCTGCCAGGGTGGGAACGGGCACGGCATGGACAGAAGTTGAACTTTCCAGCTTAAACTTTGCAGATGACTTCTGCCTTATAAATAGATCAGTCAAGGCAACACAGTGAAAGACAGATGGTGTTTTGAGCTCTGCCAAGCAAATAGACCTCATTATTAATAAATCAAAAGCAGAGGGTTTTTGAAACCTGTTTCATCCACAGCTGATTGTCGTGGTCCCACCTAAATGGCAGGTGAAGGCTTAGGGCTGTCAGCGTCCGGGAAGAGGCCCAGAGATCTGGAATGACAAATGAGACCCACCTGATAGTGATCAGGTCCCCTGAAGGAAATGGCTGCTTTCAAGGCTTTGCATCCCATGGAGGTCCTTTCCTTCCTCCAATGTGGCCCTTTCTAGGCTCCACCCCCCAAGTCTCCAGGACCTGGAACCTTATGAAAAACACCCCTGACTGCTTTGTTTCTGGGGCACCTATCTGGCTGACAGGTTCCGCTGTGTAGATGTGAGTGAAAAGGTGATGTATTTGAAAGGATTCCTCCTTGAGGCTAACCTGGATTTCAGTATGGTTGCCAACTTCCCTTTTATTCCCTTAGAAACTCGTCTGTGAACAAATCTCAAACAGCAGAAGATTTCTGGATGCAAGGGCCATTGCCAACCCCCAGATGGGGTCTGGATATCTCCCAGAATTAAAACTGACCTCCAGCTGGCAGAGATCTAGTCCTCTGGGCCAGTGGTCCCCAACCTTTTTATCACCGGGGACCAGTCAACGCTTGACAATTTTACTGAGGCCCGGGGGGAGGGGCGCCGAAGGATGTCACCGCTGCCTGTGCCCCTGCTCCACTTGCTTTCCCACAAGCGCCCCTGATTCCCCACCGCCCACTGGGGGGCGCTGCCATCAGCAGCTGTGCAGTGCCACGCTGAGGGGGAGCCCCAGCCATGGTGGCCGCTGGAAAGCACCAAAGGTGAGCCGGTGGCAGAGTGGCAGGGCAGCCCCCAAGGCAGCAGCCGGGGAGGAGAACGAGGAGGAGCTGCAGCCCGGTACCGACTGATCCATGGACTGGTCCCGGTCTCCGAACCAGGGTTGGGGACCACTGCTCTAGAGAAAATAGCTGCTTTGGAGGACTGACTGCATGGCGTTAAAACCCACTGAGGTCCCTCCCCTCCCCTCCCCTCCCCAAACCCCACCCTCCCCAGTCCCCACCCCCAGAATCCCCTGGCATTCCCCAACCCAGAGCAGGCAACAATAGATTTGAATGACCCCTCTACAAACTGTGCATGTTAGATAATGCACTCTCAATGCACTTTTGAGGTAGATTTCCCTGTTCTGTACAGGTGTGAAAGCAACATGCATGATTCAATATGTGCAGAATGTTTGGCAAACCCGCCCTAATTCAGCTGTGGCTCCGTGTTATGCCTGAAACAAGACTTCCTGGAGTATTTTGAGAGTTTGAAACACCACAATGCGACCTTATCATTGTGATCCATCCGCTTTCTGGCCTCAGCTTTTAGTCTCTAATAAAACATTTCAGCCGTTCTGGAGTACGGAGTTTAAGGATGGTAAACTGAAATGACAAGACCTGGCTTCTGTTCCAGTGGCTTCATCAATGACCTTCGGAACTTTAAGACCTGAGGAAGAGGGTCTTTTCGGGATGAAAATGAAAATAACTTTTGACCTTTCAATGATGATCTGCCTTTCCTCAATCTGTTCCCAGGGTACCAGGCAAATTTTTTCCTTGCAACTGAACATAATGCTACCATAGCCAAAAGCCACCCTCCACATGCTCAGGCGCATTGTTCCCTTAGGTCAGAGGCCCCCAATATGGTGCCCACGGGAGACATGACACCCTCTGGTGCCTTTTCTGGAGCATACCAGGTGTTTTTAGAAAGTGGGCAGGGTCAGGTGTGGCTTTTGACCATTGGTAGCTGGATTGGCTGCACAGATTTTTTTAATGTTGTTTCGTCTGTGTGATGGAGTAAGGGGGTAGGATAAAAACCTGAAGCAGAGGCTCCTAGCTACATGGTATAGATGGACCACTCTCTCTGGGTCAGGGATGCTCTGTATGCTTGGAGCATGGGGGGCAAGAGTGGGAGGGCTTCAAGAGAGCCGGCCCCACTGGCGGACCTCCTGATGGCCACTGTATAACCCAGAGTATTTGGCTGGATGGGCCATTGGCTGGATCCAACACAGCTTCTCTAATCTACATTCATCTACATACAAAGACAATGCATAATTAAGGTGACCAGATTTTAACATTAGTAAAACGGGACACCATTGACCGGGGACGGAGGGTGCTTGATTAGAAATTTGGTCTATATGGAGCAACAAAAAGTTTCATAGAACGCATAGAACGCAAAAATAGTGTTGTAATATATATATTTTGAATTTCAACATAAGTACAATTTGCCAGGTGCCTCCAGATGTCCCTCCAAACGTGGGACAAACGTGGTCACCTTATGCATAATCCAAGCATGCTCTTCTGTGGCTAGGGAGCAGCTCTTGCATCCAAGTCCTGGTCGTGCTTCTGGACTCCCTGTGTCAGGTAGCTCTGATAGTTGCTTTCTCCACTGATCACAGAAGAGGAAGCCAATGGTGCCTATCGCCTCTCTGGGCCACGGATGGCACATTTCAGCCCTGTGCTAATTGGCCTGCCAGCAAACCACTGAAAAACACTGACCGACTTCAGTGGGGATACTGCCACGGGAGTCCCCCTTCCAAAGCAGCCATTTTCTCCAAGGGAAGTGATCTCTGTCGCTTGGAGATCAGTTGTAACCCTGCGAGATCTCCAGCTGCCACCTGGAGGTTGGCAACTCTACCTGAGCTTCAGTGCCCCTGTGGCTCTGGTCAAATAGAAACAACGGAACATATCCTTCCTCATTGTCAGTTTTATAAGGATATACGTTCCATTTTCATTACACCATGGCTGCATAGAGTCCCAGGATGTTCAGGACAATTTTATACCTCCTTGGTCCTCACAGACACAAACTGTTCTATCACCTATGAGAGAGCCAGTTTGGTGTGAGAGCCAGTTTGGTGTAGTGGTTAGGAGTGTGGACTTCTAATCTGGCATTCCAGGTTCGATTCTGCGCTCCTCCACATGCAGCCAGCTGGGTGACCTTGGGCTCACCACGGCACTGATAAAACTGTTCTGACCGGGCAGTGATATCAGGGCTCTCTCAGCCTCACCCACCACACAGGGTGTCTGTTGTGGGGAGAGGAAAGGGAAGGCGACTGTAAGCTTCTTTGAGCCTCCTTCAGGTAGGGAAAAGTGGCATATAAGAACTAACTCTTCTTCTTCTTCTTCTTCTTCTTCTTCTTCTTCTTCTTCTTCTTCTTCTTCTTCTTCTTCTTCTTCTTCTTCTATAGTGTTGCCAGGGTTTGTGCTGCAGCCATGAAAAGTCAGCGGAAGTTGACTAAAACTTAACTGGCCCAGTGAGCTGTGTATAGAACAATTCCCTGGGGCTTTTTGCACGCCTTCAAAATCGCACAATGGTTGCCAATTGGAAACGCTATTGATTTGCCATAACGCACGACGTCGTAGACAATCTGCCACACACCTGAAACCAATCTGCAAAAAGCGCTTCCTTGTAGCGCTTTCAGGGGAATCCAAAAAAGTGGATTCACCCTCCGGAAAGCGCTACACTCTTGCAACCAATCTGCAACACTAGCGAAAAAGACCTGTGCGTTAACATTGTTGCGGTTTCTTCAAAGTCCCTCCTCCTGAGCCTGTCCTCCAAACTTCCAGCGAAGCGATCGCCATTTTTTTTCTCCAAGCGAGCGGGGATAAACGCACCAGCGAGCCTCTTTCTGTTTAGAGGCTTCCCTGGCTTCAGTCCTTCACCTTTAGTCACTAAGCACAAACCACAGAAAAGCCCGTTTGCTGAAATAAAGTCCCTTTATTTTTTACACATTAATTCAGCCGAAAATCGGGCCCGTGAGAGGGAGGGGGATTTTTTTTTTATCACTCGAGGCAGCATGGCAACGATCATACGATCAAACGACAGCTCACATTAGGCAGCTGGATGGGTCTCTCCGTAGCAACGAATCTACACAGATTCGTTACAATGGGTCTGTTTTTTTTTTTTTAAACCCTTTCTTAAAGGGAAAGGGGCTGTTTGGGAGCATGCTAACGGCTGCCCATTGGCTGCTTGACGGCCAGGGGCGGGACGAGCTTGGCAATAGCGCTTCCTTTCTAGCGATTTCTGCCGAGACCGGAAGCTGTGGGAAACGCTACAAAACGCAACTGGATTCCACTACAAAGGCAGGTATGCATAACGACGAATTCCACTATTTTAAATGGCGATTTTTCATTCAGTGACCAATTTGCAACAAAGATCCCGGTGCGT
Organism: Paroedura picta; assembly: GCF_049243985.1. Classification (NCBI taxonomy): domain Eukaryota; kingdom Metazoa; phylum Chordata; class Lepidosauria; order Squamata; family Gekkonidae; genus Paroedura; species Paroedura picta. The sequence goes on along the minus strand of NC_135374.1, from coordinate 126,455,460 downwards.
AAAGCCCCCCTGTATTTCCAACTAGTTTAAAATTATATTTTAGCAGATCTATGGTCTAAACTGTTTCATATATTGTTATTTTATGAGTAAGTCCATGTTTCTGGCTATTTTATTTTTTGTAACTGCGAAACTGCTAATTTTGTCCTTGCTGGTCTATGACCGTAACAAAGATATGTCTGTCTGTCTGTCTGTCTACCTGAACTTCACCTGGCAGCTAAGCAGTCTTGCATTGTGGCTGGCCAGCACATCTCTATCCAAAGCCATCGTCAAGTAAATGATACACAGCTAAGTGGGATGTTTATGGAGATGAGGCAGGTCAAGTAGAGTTACCAACTTGGAGGGGAGGCCTGGAGATCTCCTGCGATGAAGAGGTAGTCCCCATGGCATTGTACCCTCGCCAAACCCTTCCCTCCTCAGTCTCCACCTCCCCCACCTCCACGTATTTCCGCACACAGAGCTGGCAAACCTAGGTGTCGAGAAGGCCTGGCATATCTGCTTGGTCCTCCAGTGATTGAAGCCCACTGCAATGCTACAGCGTGCCCGGTTGTGTTCTCGCCACAAAACAGCAGAGCTGTGTTATGGAAATCCAGCGGACAGTCTGTTGAAGTTCACTAGCTTAACCAGTTTTTGGATTCCAGCTTTAGAATTTCCTCTCTAGGTAAAACATTATATTTACTGAGTCCTTAAGCACAGTCAAAAGCAATTAAAGGAGTTTAAAGGCTAGTACAGGCTTGCTTCCATACAAACCAATCAAAAATCAATTTTCCACACCTATTTGGAGCAGAATTACATGTTTTATGCAATACAGTTTAGCTAAGGGAATGGTGCAATCATACATCCAAGGGTCTGTATTCAATTACTCTGCAAACAAATTCATGGCTACATGGAGGCTGGCTCTATCAAGTTACCTTAGCGGGCAGTCACTTACCTTGCAGGCAGTCGAGGAGCGCCAGCTCGGTGTTGTAGCTAAGAACGGCAGCTTCTGATCTGGCCAGCCTGGTTTGATTCCCTGCACCTCCCCCACATGCAGCCAGCTGGGTGGCCTCTGCCTCTCCCCAGCACTGACCAAGCAGGAATCTCAGGGCTCTCTCAGCCTCCCCTCCCTCACAGGGTGTCCTTTGTGGGGAGAGGCAGGGAAGGCGATTGTAAATCATTTTGAGACTCCTTTGGGTAGTCAAAAGCAGGATATAAAAACTTACTTACTCTTATATCTCACCTAGCCGGTGGGAGACGTTTTGCAAGGCAGGGATTCCAGGTGAAGAGGTACAGTGCAGCTGGATTACAGCAGAAGAGCAATGTTCCTCCCCCATTTTATCCCATCCTCACAAGGTTGTTGTGAGGACTCTCAGGTTAGTCTGAGAGTGTGTGTCACATGGGTAGGCAAGTGCCCACCACTCAGAGGCACCATTGTCCATTGTCAAGCACCTGTCTCCACATCCAGCCAGGGGGGCTAGACATTTGCCCTGTGTAAGGTAACAGGAACGTTGTCATTAATCTGGGCCAGATATCAGGTGCTGCCAAATTTCAATCCAGTTCTGGCAGTAAGGTAAAGGTAAAGGTATCCCCTGTGCAAGCACCGGGTCATGTCTGACTCTTGGGGTGACGCCCTCTAGCGTTTTCGTGGCAGACTCAATACGGGGTGGTTTGCCAGTGCCTTCCCCAGTCATTACCATTTACCCCCCAGCAAGCAAGCTGGGTACTTATTTTACCGACCTCGGAAGGATGGAAGGCTGAGTCAATCTTGAGCCGGCTGCTGGGATCGAACTCCCAACCTCGTGGGCAGACAGCTTCAGACAGCATGTCTCTGCCTTACCACTCTGCACCACAAGAGGCTCAAGCTGTCCCCATTTATGTCCTTCAGAAGTTAGGGAGAGGAGGGAACATGTGGTATGTTGCTCAGGTCCACTCCCACATCATTGCTGAGAAACAAAAGCATAGGTAAACCAGTGGCTCTGCCAAGTGTCTCAGAGGCCTCAGTAAACACCCTGTTGTGATGGTGAGGGCCCTGTGTCTCTGAGGGGGTGGAGCTTAACATGATGTGGATCCTAAAGCAGGGGTGGGCCAACAGTGGCTCTCTAAATGGATGGCAATCACCATGAGCCCCTGCTAGCACTGGAACAGTGATGCTCTGTATTCTTGGTGCTACTGGAGTTCTGGCCACTGATGGACCTTCTGATGGCTTCTGGGCTTTGGGCACTTTGTTGGACTGGATGGGCTATTGGGCTGATCCAACATGGCTTCTCTTATGCTCTGATGTTCTTAGTGGCTATTAGTCACAAGAAAGAGATGGAACACTCAGTCTAGGGTTATGATGCACTCTGGATTCTTGGTGCTGGGGGGGGGGCAACAATGTGGGGTGGGGGGGCTTCAGAAGTTCTGGTCCTGCCGGTAGACATCTTGATGGAACCTGGGTTTTGGATATTGGGTGACTATTGGGCTGGCTTAATCCAGCATAGTTTCTCCTATGTCCTTATGACTTGGTGGCAATTTACACACATATACACAATTGATTAATTGATGTGTCTAGTGTAATAGATTGCTCAAGGCTGGTGGGCTAAGTGAGCAAGAGCATTAAAAGTGAAATCCTGCCACGCAAGCACTGTTGTGATCTTTTGGTGTTGTGGTTCCTTAGGGTTAACAGAACACTGTTAACCCCAAGGAACAGGCAGCAAGCAACTGCCAATCATCAACTTCTTCTGCACCCATTTCTTCTGAACCTTATAAACTGGTTGAATCTGCAAGCTAAAATATATATTTGCAACGGCAACTCGATCTCTGATCCAAATGTCCTTTTGTGCCTCCTTAAGGGATAATAGAGTGGCATTATGGTGAGGAGGCACATAGCATATGAATGCCTCAAATGCATCTTTTGTGTAGCGGCCAAAAGAGCCACTTTGCAAAGGCAGAGGGGAGGGAGGGAGAGGGGAGGGGACTGCCATACTGGTCCATTAGGCCAATAACCACCTCTTTTTTTGTCTTTGCTTTTAAAATACTGGATTTACAATTCCTCAACAGACGTCATCAGACACAGGGGAATTCTCTAGATCAGTGGTCCCCAACCCCGGTCCGGAGACCGGTCCCAGTCCGTGGATCAGTCGGTACCGGGCCGTGGCTACTCCTCGTCCTCCTCCCCAGCTGCTGCCTCGGGGGCTGCCCTGCCACTCTGCCCCCGGCTCACCTTTGGTGCTCTCCAGCGGCCACCATGGCTGGGGCTCCCTCTCGGCGTGGCACTGCGCAGTTGCTGCTGGCAGCGCCCCCCAGCACGGGGGCGGGAAGTCAAGGGCACCAGCGGGAAAGCAAGTGGAGCAGGGGCCCAGGCGATGGCGACGTCCCTCGGCAAAAGACTCCCCCCCCCCAGACCTCAGTAAAATTGTCAAGCGTTGACTGGTAATAGAAAGGTTGGGGACCACTGCTCTAGATCAGTGGTCTGCAACCTTCTTGAGGCTGTGGACTGGCGGCAGCGGGGAGGGCGATTGCCCGGCCGCGCATGCTGCGCATTTGTGGCTGCACATGCATGTTTGCGCCACACGCGGCCGCAAACACGCATACGAGGCCCGGCCGTGCATGGCGCAAATGCTAATGTGCTGCCTTGCTTCCCTCTCCCCCCCTTCCCACAAAAAGAAGCTTGCTGGGCTGCAAGCTAATCAGGATGTTTCTTACTGGGGTGGGGTGGGGAGAGGGAGCTGTGGCCTGGTGCCAGGGCCGCCACAGCCCAACACCAGGCCACGGCCCGGTGGTTGGGGACCACCGCTCTAGATGACCATTTAATCCTGGATGAACCTACCCAACCCTTATGGTCATCTTTGGAAGCACTGCTTCAGTTGGTCCCACCATTTAATAGGTGGGTGTATGGTTGCCAACATCCAGGTGACAGCTGGAGATCTGCTATTACAGTTGATTTCCAGGTGACAGAAAGATATCAGTTCACCTGGAGAAAATGGCCAGTTTGGAAGGTGGACTCTTGGCCCTTCCCCAAACCCTGTCCTCCTCAGTCTCCAGCCCCAAAACCTCCAGGGATTTCCTAGCCCTGCATTGATAGGAACCCAGGTGAGGCCTCTCTTGGTCCCGGCTCCGAAGCTCTGAAACTCCCTCCCTGGAGAGATTTGTCTGCCCCCTTCTGTTGCCGCCTTCGACTGATAGGCAAAGACTTTCTTTGTTGCATCAGGCCTTCCTTCCTAACCTATTTCTAAGAAATGTTTTGCTGGTTTTGTATGTGTTTCTACTCTGTTTTTAACTCTTTGTTTTATTGATGTCTGTTTGGGAAGCAAGTTGAGGGTCACGGATTTGTAATGTAATTTTATTATGTAGGATAATTTAGCTGCCTCGGTGGCCTTTGTAAGGGCAGGAAAAAATGGATGATTAATAAGTAATTAGAATAAATCCTGAAACAGGAAGATGACTCCCCCACTATTGCCTGATCATGACAATAGGAGATATTAACCCTCCTAGACAAAGCTATCCAAATCAGCTTTTCAGACTGGTCTCCAGCTTTCATGGGGGCAGGACTGCCATATTGTTCTGTACATCTGTGGGGTGATTTACAAGGGACTTGTGTCTTCCCATTACGACTAAAGGCAGATATAAATAAGGGCTAGTGTTTATCTTTCCCAAGGGACAGGGTGGCCTTGCTTCTTTGTATGCATGGGTGCAACCCGAGATCATTGACACTTGGCACAAACCGACTCAATTAGTATGCAATGAACTTCCTGAGTCCCCTCTTAAGACTGTCACAGCTTGCAGAAGGGCCTCCGAGGAGATGTCTTTAAGCAGCAACATGGTTTTCTTTCCTCATTTTGCTCACTCTCTACTCTGCTCAAAGAGTCTGCGAGTGGAGATTAGATGCTGGTTCTAGATGTCGGAGGAAAAGAGGATTTTAAGACCCCACGCTCAGTTTGGCTGTTGTGGGCTGGAAGTAGAATGAGGCATTATGCCTGACTTCATCATTTCAGGAGCTGAAAAGAAGGAGAAGATTCCTTAAAAGCAGACAGCGAGAGTTGGTTTGCATTCATATAAAGATGACGAGATAGTGGCATTCTTTATAATAGTCCAACTAACAATCTGTTGTGCGTTTGTGATAAGAGAATTGCAACAGAATAAGATGGTGTGAGAAATTGCGCCTTGGTGATGCTGCATAAATTGCAGTGCTTCAAGTTTACTCTGCTCTGGTTCGGCCTCACTTGGAGTCCTGTGTTCAGTTTTGGGCACCCCAGTTGAAGAGGGTTGTAGACAGACTGGGGCGTGTCCAGAGGAGGGCAACAAAGATGGTGAGGGGTTTGGAGACCAAGACATAGGAGGAAAGGTTGGGGGAGCTTGGTCTGTTTAGCCTGGAGAGGAGACGACTGAGAGGGGATCTGATAACCATTTTCAAGTATTTAAAAGGCTGCCATATGGAGGATGGAGCAGAATTGTTCTCTCTTGCCCCAGAGGGAAAAACTAGAATGAGTGGGATGAAATTAATTCAAAAGAAATTCCATCTAAACATCCGGAAGAAGTTCCTGACAGTTAGAGCGGTTTCTCAGTGGAACAGGTTTCCCCAAGAGGTGGTGGGTTCTCCATCTTTGGAAATTTTTAAACAAAGGCTAAATAGCCATCTGACGGAGAGGCTGATTCTGTGAAGGCAAAGGGGTGGCAGGTTACAGTGGATGAGCGACTGGGACGTGAGTGTCCTGCATAGTGCAGGGGGTTGGACTAGATGACCCAGGAGGTCCCTTCCAACTCTATTATTCTATAATTCTATGATTCTATTATTTTAAGCTGTACGTGCCCATCTGGCAGGGGCTCTTGGGAATTGTAGTCCCTGGACATCTGGAGGACCACCGGTTGACTACCCCTGCTATAGAGTCCCCCTTCCGAAGTGGCCATTTCCTCTCGGGGACCTGATCTTTGTCACCTGCAGATCAGCTGTAATCCCAGAAGATCCAGGCCATCACCTGGAGGTTGGCAACCCTCTCAGCACAGCCGTCCCTTTCACTGGCCACCCGCAACCGTGGGGGAGCCTCTGTCCCGAGGCCTGTGTCTGGTTTCCTTTGCTACAGCAAATCCCTTTCATTTGAACGAAGGCCAGATAAATTCTTGAATAAATTCCGTAATGGTCTTTCTTGTCTCCACTTAACAAGGAAGATGGAATCAGTTCTCACAATTAATCTATACACAAGTACACTTGTCAGCTAAAGGACAAGGTTATTTGGAGTAGAGATGATTATGCATTCGAGTGAAAGACGTGGACGCGGAGATGATCAGCGGCTCTAAGAGGAATGGAAGTACCAAGGAGAATGTATAATGCAGAATGATGAAAAATGTTCCATTTCAGGAACGTATCAACAGCACTGGAACACCCTGGTGCGAATGTAGCATTGTAAAGTCCGCTGCCTGGCTACACAGGGCTTGCAAAGAGTGTCTCCCCCTAAAAACAAATGGCCTGAATTGAAGACTAAAGATAATGTTTTTTTTCCTGTCTCCCTGCTGCTCTGTCCCTTAATCACGTTAATCATTGAAATGAACTTTTAAATGTATCACTCGGAATGCTGATATCGCTTTTGAAAGTTTTGGCCCAGAACAGAGTCCGCTTCAGTAGCAAAGGAAGCCTCAGGTATATTAGGAAGCTGAAAGTGTCAGCGTGAGCATGCCCTGGAGGGGAGCACCTGCCAGAACCCCTGAACCCCTGAACTGTCACCTCCGCGGCTACCAAAATAACAAAAGCTATTGAGGAATCATAGAACCATAGAGTTGGAAGGGGCCATACAGGCCATCAAGTCCAACCCCCTGCTCAACGCAGGATCAGCCCAAAGCATCCTAAAGCATCCAAGAAAAGTGTGCATCCAACCTTTGCTTGAAGACTGCCAGTGAGGGGGAGCTCACCACCTCCTTAGGCAGCCTATTCCACCGCTGAACTAAGAAGCAGCAGCATGGATTCTGTCTCACAGTTTTGAGCTCTTTGTGGGTGGAGGGGGGGGGGACAAACATGTGGACAAAGGTGGCCCAGAAGATGTTGTTTACCTAGACTTCCAGAAAGTTTCTCTTCAGAGGCTCCTAAATAAGCTCAGCGCACATTGGATAAGAAGGCAAGTCTTCTTGTGGATTTAATTAATTAATTAACAGGAAACAGAGAGTAAGGCTCTATGGGCAGTTTTCAGAGTGGAAGGTGGTAAGCAGTGGGGTACTGCAGGACTCAGTGCTAGATTGGGTGCTTTTAACTTTTTCTTTGATTATTTGGAGCTGGTAATAAGCAGTGAAGGACCTATGCTTCTCGATAACAATAAGTTGTTCGGGGTAGTGAGAACTAGGCAGGACTGTGACATGCTCTTGACCAGGGGTAGTCAAACTGCGGCCCTCCAGATGTCCATGGACTACAATTCCCATGAGCCCCTGCCAGCATTTTCTGGCAGGGGCTTATGGGAATTGTAGTCTATGGACATATGGAGGGCCGCAGTTTGACTACCCCTGATCTGGAGGGATCTCTCAGGGGAATCTGTTATGTGCTCTGGAGAGGCCTGTTGAAGCTGAGCAAGTAGGTGTCAACATGGCAAATGAAGTTCTCTGTGGGCAAGTACACAGGAATGCACACTGGAGCAAAATGCCAAACTATTAATACATGGGCCCATTCCGCACCAGGATCAATGTGGCTAATTGATTACAGAAAGAAAAAACGGAATTTTAAATAGTGGAATTCGTTGTTATACATACCTGCTTTTGTAGTGGAATCCCGTTGCGTTCCAATCGTTTCCCACAGATTTCCGGTCTCTGCAAAAATCGCTAGAAAGGAAGCGATTTTTTCCGTGCTTTGTCCCACCCCTGGCCGTCAATCAAACGAGCAGCCAATGGGCAGTTGTTAACATGCTCCGGAAAAGCCCCTTTGCCCTGAAGAACATGTTTAAAAAAAAAAGAAAAACACGTTGCAACGAATATGCCTTGATTCCTTGCTTCCTCCTAACGTAGAGACCCATCTTGCTGGCAGCTGGCATGTGAGCTGTCAATTCATCGTTGCCACGCTCCCCCGAGTGAAAAAAATACCCCCCCCCGTGCACGGGCGCGATTTTCTGCCGAAAATAAAGGGAACTTGCAAACGGGGCTGTGTGGTGCTTGGTGATTTGAGGAGAGCTTTAAAGCTCTGTGGAGGGACTGCAGCCGGAGAAGTCTCGCTGGGTGAATGAAGGCTCGCCAGTTCGTTGCTCTCCACTCGCTCCGAGAAAAAAAAATGGCGATCGCTTCACAGGAAGTTCAGAGGAGAAAGCCAGGGGGAGGGACTTTTCTGAAACTGCAACAATGGTAACACAGAGAACTTTTTAGAAACTGTTTCAGATTGTTTGCAAGAGTGTAGCACTTTCTGGAGGGTGAATCCACTTTTTGGGATTTCCCTGGAAGCGCTACAACGAAGCGCTTTTTGCTGATCAGTTTCAGGAATGTGGCAGATTGTGCACGACGTTGTGCATAACTGCACATTAGTAGCAATTACAATTTGCCACACTCCTGCTACATTAAACCTGTGCCGAATGGACCATGGTGATGATTCTGAATCGGTGGTAACTTACCAGAAGAGGCATCTTGGACTTGCGGTAGATAACTGGCTGAAAATCTTGACTCAGTGTGTCACTGCCATAATTAAAAAGGCAAATGCCATAGTGGGGATTATTAGGAAGGGACTGAAAAGAAACCAGCCAGTATTATAATGGCCATGCATAAATGTGTGGGGCTGCCTCATTTGGGATACTGTGTACAGTTCTAGACACCAGACCTTTAAAAAAAGGTTGCCTTGGAAAATGTGCAGAAAAGGGGAACTAAAATGGTTATAGGGATGGAGCACTTTCCCTATCAAGAAAGGGGAAAGAGGTCAGGGCTCTTTACCTTGAAGAAACAGCAATTGAGGGGGGACATGATAGAGGTTTACAAAATTATGCCTCGGATCAAGGAAGTAGAGAGAGAAATACTTTTCTCCCTTTCTCACAATAAAAGCACTTGTGGACATTCAAATTAATGAGCAGACGGCTCATAACAGATAAAAGAAAGTACATCTTCACCCAAAAAGTAATTAACATGTGGAATTCACTACCGCATGAAGTGGTGGTGGCCACAAGCATAGACAGGTTCATCTGGAGCAAAGGTCCATCAGTGGCTCTTGGCCACCAGGCGTAGGTAGAACATTCTGTCTGGGGCAGAAATGTTCAGTCTTCTTGGTGTTTGGGTTGGGGGGGCAACAGTGTTCTTCTGGAGTTCTGGCCCTGGAGTTCTGGAGCTTCTGGAGTTCTGGCCCTGCTGGTGGACCTCCTGGTGGCCCCTGGGTTTTGGCCACTGTGCGACACAGAATGTTGGACTGGATGGGCCATTGGCCTGATCCAGCGTGGCTTCTCTTTTGTTCCTATGCTCAGGGCTGACCCTGCTTAGCTTCTGAGATCTGACAGGGTCGGGCTAGTCTGGACCACTCAGGTCAGGGCAGCTCTTCCTGACAGGAGAGTCTAAAACATTCACTCAGCAGCAGGGACAAATATAATGAATATGATGGAGGTGAGAAAGCATTGTCTTATTTCGTTGGAAATCACATGGCAAAATGAGCCAAAGCTAGCTAGAAATAAATGCACAGACATGGTGCTAAATGTATTTTTTAACTTTTCTAATGGCCTTGGGATCTGTGTTTTTAGCTCTGACTTGATCTGCAGGGATTAGCAACATGCTAGATTCAAATGAGTAGCCGTGTTGGTCTGAAGCAGCACAATAAAATCAGAGTTCAGGAGCACCTTTAAGACCAACAAAGATTTATTCAGGGCTTGAGCTTTCGAGTGCTACTAGCAACATGCTAATTAACCAATTGCTTCAAAAGACACTGATAAAGGTACAGCTATAGGGGGCAATCAGACAGTTGGCTGCTTCACATGGTCAGACACCCCCTCCCCCTTCCCTCCCTTTTCTTCCTTCCCCATGATCAAAATACAAATTGCAGCCCACTTGGGGCAGGGACCTGCCTGTATGTCTTATCCTACAGAATTCTGTGAATGATGATAATAACCAAACATAGGGCTTCCCTTATTTGCAGTACTCTTTCCCCTGACTTAAATCCCTAATTAAACTTCCAAAAGCATAGAGCAGGGGGTTGGACTAGATGGCCTGTATGGCCCCTTCCAACTCTAGGATTCTATGGAAGTCACTTCTTCTTTTCCCAGCTGAACCACTGGTCCCTCGGCCCCTTTGCCACGTATTCATCCTTAGCCCTTTCCAGGCTGTGATCGCAGAGAGGATCATTTGGGCTTGATAGCACCGCTTGCAGCTGGACAGCTCTGTGTTGCTAGGATACCATTTGGGTGGTCATCTGCTTCTGGAGCTGCTTCTATTGTTTGCCAGACTGACAGGTATAATATAGCTTTTATCCTCTTGTAATGCCCGGACTACAAGAAGCTTCCATTTACTCTTTATATTTTAACTGAATGGGTTTTTTGTTCTTTTTGAAAAGAAATAAGTGTAGGAGGGTAGAAATGATGGGCAGAAACTTGTTGCATTTGTGGTCTTTTGGTGCCCAACAATATTGAAAGTGCAACATTTCAATGATGCGCAAATGGAGTTCCAATACCAATTGAGGAAGAAATGTTTCTTATAGGACTTCTATTGATCTAAAAGACTTAGAATACCCATGGAAAGATCCTGGAACACAAACGTCCTGCTCACCTTCTATAAACCGGAAATCCCAGACATCCTTCAGACCAAAAGTAATTATTTGGCCTCCTTAAATATTTACATGCATTGAGCTTTCACATACAACTTTCTATGTTCTAACCTATAAAAGGAACCTTCCATCAAATTCCACTAAAGACAGGTCAGACCTTGTGACGCTTAGGGGAACACGAGTGTCTGTTGCCAGCAGCTTACTTCAGTTATCTACAAATGCCAAGCAGCAGTTCAAAGAGCCAGAGATCACCCTATTAGGTGAAGATCTGCCAAATCCCTTGGATCTCCAAAACAAATACCAAAACTTGATCCCATGCCTTACTGGAATTGACTCTGCTTTAGTGTCATTGACAGCTCCTAACCTGCCTCTTCAGGGAGGTAAAGGTAAAGGTATCCCCTGTGCAAGTACGGAATCATGTCTGACCCTTGGGGTTATGCTCTCTAGCATTTTCATGGCAGACTGAATACGGGGTGGTTTGCCAGTGCCTTCCCCAGTCATTAGCGTTTAACCCCCAGTAAGCTGGGTACTCATTTTACCGTCCTCGGAAGGATGGAAGGCTGAGTCGACCTTGAGCCAGCTGCTGGGATCAAACTCCCAGCCTCATAGGCAAAGCTTCAGACAGCATGTCGGCTGCCTTACCATCCTGTGCCCAAGAGCGGGTGGGTCAAATACAGATTATACGTCAACAGCTTGCAAAACTGTTTCTCTCAGCAATTATAGAAACATAGAGTTGGAAGGGACTATACAGGCCATCTAGTCCAGCCCCCTGCTCTACGCAGGATCAGCCCTAAGCCTCCTCAAGCATCCAAGAAAAGTGTGTATCCAACCTTTGCTTGAAGACTGCCAGTGAGGGGGAGCTCACCGCCTACTTAGGCAGCCTATTCCATTGCTGAACTACTCTGCGAAATTTTTTTCCTGATATCTAGCCTTTATCGTTGTACTTGTAGTTTAAACCCATTACTGCACGTCCTTTCCTCTGCAGACAATGGGAACAGCATCCTGCCCTCCTCCAAATGACAACCTTTCAAATACTTAAAGAGGGCTATCATAACCTCCTTTTCTCCAGGCTGAACATTCCCAAGTCCCTCAACCTAACTTCATAGGGCTTGGTCCCTTGGCCCCAGATCATCCTTGTCGCTCTCCTCTGTACCCTTTCAATTTTATCTACGTCCTTCTTGAAGTGAGGCCTCCAGAACTGCACACAGTACTCCAGGTGTGGTCTGACCAGTGCCGTATACAATGGGACTATGACATCTTGTGATTTTGATGTAATGCCCCTGTTGATACAGCCCAAAATGGCATTTGCCTTTTTTACCGCTGCATCATACTGCCTGCTCATGTTTAGTTTACAGTCCACAAGTACCCCAAGGTCTCGTTCACACACAGTGTTACCTAGAAGCGTATCTCCCATCCAGTAGGCATGTTTTTCATTTTTCTGACCCAGATGCAGAACTTTACACTTATCTTTTGCATCTTGTTCTTGTTCTCATCTTGTTCTCATCTGCCCATTTTTCTCAGACCCTCGAAGAACGGCAGATTCCAGAGGTGACAGTGAAGCTCCCCCCCCACAGCACCAAATGCAAATCAAACAAATTCTTATTAACAACTAGATAAGCTGTCGAATTGAGGCTTTTGAACTCTGGTGCTGGAGAAGACTCTTGCGAGTCCCTTGGACTGCAAGGCGAACAAACCGGTCAGTCCTAGAGGAGATCAGCCCTGCCTGCTCCTTAGAAGGCCAGATCCTGAAGATGAAACTCAAATACTTTGGCCACCTCATGAGAAGGAAAGACTCCCTGGAGAAGAGCCTAATGCTGGGAGCGATCGAGGGCAAAAGAAGAAGGGGACGACAGAGAATGAGGTGGCTGGATGGAGTCACTGAAGCAGTAGGTGCAAACTTAAATGGACTCCGGGGAATGGCAGAGGACAGGAAGGCCTGGAGGATCATTGTCCATGGGGTCACGATGGGTCGGACACGACTTCCCACCTAACAAAAGCTGTTAAATGGACTCAGGAACAGTCTGAATGCAAAACAAATATTGTATAAGGTCTTACCTTGGATTATTTTTGAGCACCAGTCCTCAATGGCAGTGGTCCGCAACCACCGGGCTGCGGCCCGGTGCCGGGCTGTAAAGACCTTGGCTCCCCCCCCCCCCTGCAGCAAGAAGCTCGCCAGGCTGCGAGCAAATCAGCTGCCAAAGCGGCCAATTAGCTTGCGGCCCAACAAGCTTCTTTCTGCAGGATGGGGAGGAGGAGAGGGAAGTGTTGCCGCAGGCATGGTGGTGGTGCAAACCCGCATGCGTGGGCCTGCCATGCACCCATGTTTGCGCCCTGCGGGGCCTCAAACACATATGCACGGCAGTTTTGCGCATGCACTGGCTTGTCACACATGCGCGTTTGCACTCCCACCGGGCACAAATGCGCATGCGTGGCAGGTCCACGCATGCACATTTCCACAGGGGCTGCCATGCATGCGCAGGGCCCCAGGTCGCCCTCTCCTCCACCCCTTGGTAGCAGTCTGCAATGGGAAAAGGTTGCGGACCGCTGCTCAACACCCAGATGATGAGAACCTCCCAAAACCACAGCCTTCTGTATCATCAAATTCATTGAGAAATCCTTCCATCATCCGTATGTTTAAATCCGATATCACCAATCCAAGAAATGGCAACATTTTCTATGACCAACATTCAGTCCTGGAACAATTAGTGGAACAAGATTGACTAAAAATTTTCTCATTTACTATCCTGGTATATATTGGGCTCCCCCTTCAAGGATCGCTGCCTTGCCGTGGCAGGGGGCTTGCGTAGCTTAGTGAAGCTGTGAGCTATGCTGTGCAGGGCCACCCAAGACGGACTGGTCATAGCTGAGAGCTCTGACAAAAGGTGATCCACTGGAGAAGGAAATGGCAAACCACTCCAGTATCTTTGCCATGAAAACCCAATGGACAGTTCCAATAGGCATAACGATATGACGCCGGAAGATGAGCCCCTCAGGTCGGAAGGTGTCCAATATGCTACTGGGGATGAGCAGACGGCTAGTACGAGTAGCGCCAGAATGAATGAAGCGGCTGGGCCAAAGCCGAAAGGACGCTCAGTTGTGGAAGTAACTGGTGGCGAAAAGACAGTCCGGTGTTGTAAAGATTTTTATTCCATAGGAACCTGGAACGTCAGATCCATGAATCAAGGCAAGCTGGACGTGGTTAAACAAGAAATGACAAGACTGAACATCGACATTTTAGGAATCAGTGAACTAAAATGGACAGGAATGGGTGAATTTAATTTAGATGACCATCAGGTATACTACTGTGGACAAGAATTTCGCAGAAGAAATGGAGTAGCCTTCATAATCAATAAGAGAGTAGGAAAAGCAGTCTTGGGATACAATCCCCAAAATGAGAGAATGATCTCAGTTCGAATCCAAGGCAAACCATTCAACATCACAGTAATCCAGGTCTATGCCCCAACCACTGCTGCTGAAGAGGATGAAGTTGATCAGTTCTATGAAGCCCTACAACACCTTCTAGAAGCAACACCAAAAAATGATGTGCTTATCATGGGGGATTGGAATGCTAAAGTAGGAAGCCAAAAGATAACTGGGATAACAGGCATGTTTGGCCTTGGAGTACAAAATGAAGCAGGGCACAGGCTGGTAGAATTTTGTCAAGAGAATACAATGGTCATAGCAAACACTCTTTTCCAACAACCCAAGAGACGACTCTACACATGGACATCACCAGACGGTCAACACAGAAATCAGATTGACTATGTGCTCTGCAGCCAAAGATGGAGAAGTTCTATACAGTCAATAAAAACAAGACCAGGAGCTGATTGTGGTTCAGATCATCAGCTTCTTGTTGCAAAATTTAGGCTTAAATCAAAGAAAGTAGGGAAAAGCACTAGGCCACTCAGGTATGAACTAAATCATATCCCCGACGAATATACAGTAGAGGTTACAAATAGATTTAAGGAATTAGATCTGATAGACAAAGTGTCTGAAGAACTATGGACGGAGGTTTGCGACATTGTACAAGAGGTAGCAACTAAAACCATCCCAAAGAAAAGGAAATGCAAGAAATCAAAATGGCTGTCTGAGGAAGCTTTACAAATAGCTGAGGAGAGAAGGGAAGTGAATGGCAAGGGAGAAAGAGAAAGATACACCCAACTGAATGCAGAATTCCAGAGAAAAGCTAGAAGAGATAAGAATGCCTTCTTAAATGAACAGTGCAAACAAATAGAAGAAAACAATAGAATCGGGAGGACCAGAGATCTTTTCAAGAAAATTGGAGTTTCATGCAAAGGTGGGTATGATAAGGGACCAAAATGGTAGGGACCTCACAGAAGCAGAAGAGATTAAACAAAGGTGGCAAAATTATACAGAAGAACTATACAAGATCGAGCTTAACATCCCTGATGACCATAATGGGGTAGTTATTGACCTGGAGCCAGACATCCTGGAATGTGAAGTCAAATGGGCCTTAGGAAGTCTGAGCAACAATAAAGCTAGTGGTGGTGACAGCATTCCAATTGAACTATTCAAAATCTTAAAAGACGATGCAGTAAAAGTGCTACACTCAATATGCCAGCAAATTTGGAAAACTCAACAATGGCCACAGGATTGGAAAAGGTCATTTTACATTCCAATCCCCAAAAAGGGCAATGCCAAAGAAGGGCAATGACAAAGAATGTTCAAACTACCGCAGCATTGCACTCATTTCTCATGCTAGCAAAGTTATGCTCAAAATCCTACCAGCTAGGCTCCAGCAATATGTGGACCGAGAACTTCCAGAAGTACAGGCAGGATTTTGAAGTGGCAGAGGAACTAGAGATCAAATTGCCAGCATACGCTGGATCATGGAGAAAGCTAGGGAGTTCCAGAAGAACATCTACTTCTGCTTCATTGACTATGCTAAAGCCTTTTGTGGCAAGTTCTTAAAGAGATGGGGATACCAGAACATCTTATTTGTGTCTTGAGAAATTTATATGCAGGTCAAGAAGCAACAGTGAGAACTGAACATGGAATCACTTATTGGTTCAAATTTGAGAAAGGAGTATACAAGGCTGTATACTGTCACCTTGCCTATTTAACTTGTTTGCGGAGCACATCATGGGATGTCACAAATTGGGATCAAGATTGCAGGGAGAAATATCAACAACCTCAGATATGCAGATGATGCCACTCTAATGGCAGAAAGTGAAGAGGAACTAAAGAGCCTGTTGATGCGGGTGAAGGAGGAGAGTGCAAAGGTTGGCTTGAAACTCAGCATCAAGAAAACAAAGATCATAGCATCCAGCCCTCTCAATTCCTGTCAAATATATGGGGAAGAAATGGAGATAGTGACATATTTTATTTTCCTGGGCTCCAAGATCACTGCAGATGGGGACTGCAGCAAAGAAATTAAAAGACGCTTGCTCCTGGGGAGGAAAGCTATGGCAAATTTAGACAGCATCCTAAAAAGCAGAGACATCACCGTGCCAACAAAAGTGCGATTAGTCAAGGCTATGGTGTTCCCAGTTGCAATGTATGGCTGCGAAAGTTGGACCATAAAGAAGGCCAAGTGTCAAAGAATTTGAACTCTGGTGCTGGAGAAGACTCTTGCGAGTCCCTTGGACTGCAAGGCGAACAAACCGGTCAGTCCTAGAGGAGATTAGCCCTGACTGCTCCTTAGAAGGCCAGATCCTGAAGATGAAACTCAAATACTTTGGCCACCTCATGAGAAGGAAGGACTCCCTGGAGAAGAGCCTAATGCTGGGAGCGATCGAGGGCGAAAGAAGAAGGGGACAACAGAGAATGAGGTGGCTGGATGGAGTCACTGCAGCAAGTTGGTGCAAACTTAAATGGACTCCGGGGAATGGTAGAGGACAGGAAGGCCTGGAGGATCATTGTCCATGGGGTCGTGATGGGCCGGACACCGCACCTAACAACAACAACAATATATTGGGCTGGAAATGAAATGCATCAGATCCTGATTTTAGATCCTTCCTTTCAAGTTTTGAGGTGACCATGCTCCAAGAAACTTGACTGAGGAATTCCCTTCCTGGTTATGACTGAGGACTTCCCTTCCTGGTTATATGGTCTTCTCAACTCCTGCTCATAGATCAAAGAAGGTTGACCCAAAGCAGGTATCTGCTCTTTCATCTCAACCCTTTCCCTCATTTCCACAAGTCTGGAAAGTTGTGCTCCTCTTGCTCAGACAATCTATCTCGAGGTAACAAAAGCTTCTTTTATTTTGGTAAACATTTACATGCCCCCCACGAAGAAGCTGTCTCAATTAGAGGACAACTGGACCCAGTTAACAAACTGTATAAGAACTCTCAAACAACTCTATGGCACTTACAATAAACGTTGGCGATTACAATGCAAGAAAAGGTGCAAATGATGTGGCCCTATGTAATTATATTGGTTTAAATCCAGACAATGTCTGTTCAGATACCCGCTCTTTTATCACCAATTTTCAAGTTGGCAAACACAAAGAGAGTGACCATCTTCCACCAGCCTTAAAGTTAATAAGCCCAAACTAGCTTGATCCTCTGTCTTCTCCTGCACTGGCTGAACAGATTATCTCTTACAGATGGTCTTCCAGATCTGAGGAGAGAGCCCATGAGTTTTTTTGACAATAATGCCTCAATTGCACTTTGCCAGCACGTGGTAGAGGCCAGTACCATCTATGATGCTCTCCAAAATTATTTGACTCTTGCTATTCCATCAGCTGAACTGCGCTTGAACAGGTCTTCCCACCAAAAACCACATCCCACTGATTCCGTTCACTGCTAGTTTGACAAACACTGTAGGGCTGAGAAACAGAGGCTGAGGGGATTGAGGAAACACGCCTCGCTAAGTCCAAAAACCAATTAGCCTTATCCAAGTCCTGGGACAACCTAACACAGGCACTTCAATGTCGTGACAATCGGCTATTCTGGCAAATCATGGTCCAGGGCCTCAGTGCTGATCGATCTCCACCAAATGCCAGCATAAATATGGAATCTTGAGTAGACCATTTTTCCCAATGTTTCTATGATTCCAACTTACCACCTGACGGAAATGAAGAATTGTTAATTCCTGGAACTCCCTACTTGCCTCCAGTCGGAGAAGATGAAATCAGGGATCTTATTCCCAAATTTCATTCTAGAAAGGAACCTGGCCCTATGCTGCCTTTCTAGATCTTTAAACTGCTTTTGATTCTATCCTTAGAAACCATTTATGGAAAAAATGATCATATATGGGAATGGATACCTGTCTTTTACATCTCATTCATAACCTTTACACAAACACTAGCTGCCAAATCTGCGGTGTCAGTGATGAGAAGCTTTCTGACAGAACAACTGCCAACAAAAGCATTAAACAGGGCTGTGATTTAGCCCCATATCTATTCAACCTATATGCATCTGATCTGGCTGAAAACTTTATGGGAAGACTTTATGCCCCAAGGCTTGGAAGCTCTCCCGTCCCCCTCCTTTTGTATGTGGACAATGCGGTCCTCCTTTCTCATACTAAGGTTGGCCTAAAAGCTCTTCTCCAAGTTTTCTCCAGTGATTGCATTCAAAACCAAATCAAGATCAACTTCACCAAATCTAAACTAGTTGTATTTTCCAAATCCAGAAAGCTCATCAAGTGGAAAATAAATGAACATTACATCGTGCAAGGACACCACTTTAAATACACAGGAGTCCATTTTTACCACACACTTAAATGGACCCTACATTGGAAGCAAATGTCAAACCGCACAAATCTCAAGACAAATACAAGAGCTAGATTCTACTTTTCTAAGAGAGGCCAAAACTTTCCTGCCGATATTAAAACTTTTCAAAAAATATTTATATGGCCTACCGGTATGGGGCATAGACCTGACTGCAGGGGTAGAGAGGCTGCAATCTGCCTTTCTTTGCTGATTATTGGGTCTGCCCAAATGCATCTCTGCCTATACAGTATTCTTGGAGACCAGCGTCATCCAACTTGCCTCTCTAGCCTGGCTGTGCATCTTTAAATACTGTTTTTTCCTGAGCTTTAGGGCCTAAGTGGGGAGCCTAGTCCACTTTATGTTATCTGATCATTTTCTATTGCTCTGGTTCATGAAGATAAACAACAAACTAAAGTTTATCAACCTGTCTACTGAGCTTTTGGAAAACCTTGAAGAGAAACAAGCTTATAATACCATCGGGCAATGAATCTTAGATGGTGATTATCAGAACATTGTTGCTGGAGCACACAGAACATGCTCTCCCATCTTTTTCAAAATCTATCCTCTTGCAAGGAGGATCCTGGAGTATTTTACATCCTTAACATCACCTTCCTCGAAACAATCTTTTATGCTTGCGAGACTAAACCTCCTACCGACAGCAGTGACTAAAGGTCGCTACGCCAAAATCCCATACGCCAACAGACTTTGTATGTGCTTGTTAAAGAAACCTGAGTTGGTGGGACGTGTTCTGCTCCTTTGTGAGCAGCACAACCATCTTAGAGAACAGTCCATAAATCCTCTCATGAGGGAGAACAAGATTCACAATCCCTTGACAATAGTGCACTTTCTCTTATCGGATGAAAACTCTGAAGTAACAGAAGCTATTGAAAAATTCCACCATAGGATTTTCTTCAAATGAATTGGGAACTGAAAAACCTTGTCTTTTAATACAAATGCTTTGTTATATTATTCCAATAACAGTACTTTCTTTGAAATGTTTCTTACTTGTAAATTGGAATTTTCTGTTAAAACCCAGCTCCGACCTGAATAGTCTAGGCTACCGGGTTTCGATCTCGGAACCTTAGCAGGGTCGTCCCTGATCAGCATTTGGAAGGGAGGCTACCAAGGAATACCAGGGTTGTGATGTGGAGCCAGGCATTGGCAAACTACCTCTGAACGTCTCTTGATTTGAAAACCAGTTATGACATAATAGCAACAAAACAGATAATTAAACCCAACAATTAAAAATATGTGGACCCCAACTGGGGAACTAAAGTCACTGATATAGGGATGAAATGTTTGTGTTTTTGATCAGGGACTGATGTAGTAACACTAGGAAAGCCAGTTTGGTGTAGTGGTTAGGAATGCGGACTTAGAATCATAGAATCATAGAATCATAGAGTTGGAAGGGGCCATACAGTCCATCTAGTCCAACCCCCTGCTCTACGCAGGATCAGCCCAAAGCATCCTAAAGCATCCAAGAAAAGTGTGTATCCAACCTTTGCTTGAAGACTGCCAGTGAGGGGGAGCTCACCACCTCCTTAGGCAGCCTATTCCACTGCTGAACTACTGATATCTAGCCTATATCATTGTACTTGTAGTTTAAACCCATTACTGCGTGTCCTTTCCTCTGCAGCCAATGGGAACAGCATCCTGCCCTCTTCCAAATGACAACCTTTCAAATACTTAAAGAGGGCTATAATGTCCCCTCTCAGCCTCCTTTTCTCCAAGCTGAACATTCCCAATTGATTTTGTGATTTTGATGTGATGCCCCTGTTGATACAGCCCAAAATGGCATTTGCCTTTTTTACCGCTGCATCACACTGCCTGCTCATGTTTAATTTACAATCCACAAGTACCCAAGGTCTCATTCACACACAGTGTTACCTAGAAGCGTATCTCCCATCCAGTAGGCATGCTTTTCCTTTTTCTGACCCAGATGCAGAACTTTACACTTACCTTTATTAAATTGCATCTTTTTCTCATTTGCCCATTTTTCCATTGTGTTCAGATCTCGTTGAACTCTGTCTCTATCTTCTGGAGTATTTGCCAGTCCTCCCAATTTGGTGTCATCTGCAAACGTGATGAGTAGTTCTTCCACCCCCCTCATCTAGATCATTAATAAATATGTTAAAAAGTACCGGACCGAGCCCTGAGGTACCCCGCTACTCACCTCCCTCCAGTCTGATGAAACACCATTGACAACAACTCTTTGAGTGCGGTTCTCTAACCAATTCCCTATCCACCTAATTATCTGAAAATCCAGATTGTAGTCCTTCAATTTACCCATCAGAACATCATGGGGAACCTTGTCAAAAGCTTTACTAAAGTCCAAGTAAATGACATCAACCGAATTTCCACGATCCAGCAAACCTGTTACTTGGTCAAAAAAGGAAACCAGGTTGGTCTGGCAGGACCTGTTAGAGACAAATCCATGCTGACTTCCTTGGATCACCAAATTGTCCTCCAGATGTTTGCAGATCGCTCCCTTTAATATTTGCTCCATTATCTTCCTCAAAACAGAGGTCAGATTCACTGGCCTGTAGTTTCCTGGGTCATCCTTCCTCCCTTTTTTGAAGATCAGAATAACTTTTGCTCTCTTCCAGTCCTCCGGGACATCTCCAGTCCTTAAAGAAGTCCCAAAGATGATGGACAAGGGCTGTGCAAGTTCTCTGGAAAGTTCTTTGAGTACTCTCAGGTGCATTTCATCCGGCCCAGGGGATTTGAACTCATCCAGTGCAGCTAAATGCCTCTCGACAACCTCTCTGTACATGTCAACCTGCCACCCAGACACTATTTCTTGGCTACGGCCATCTCTAAATGTGCCTGAACACTTTGACCTGTGGGGAAAACAGATGTAAAATAGGCGCTGAGACTTTCTGCTTTCTCTGCATCTTTCGTTAGAGTTTGTCCATCCGCACCCAACTTCTAATCTGGCATGCCAGGTTTGATTCTGCGCTCCTCCACATGCAGCCAGCTGGGTGACCTTGGGCTCGCCACAGCACTGATAAAGCTGTTCTGACCGAGTAGTGATATCAGGGCTCTCTCAGCCTCACCCACCTCATAGGGTGTCTGTTGTGGGGAGAGGAATGGGAAGGAGATTGGAGGCCACTTTGAGACTCCTTTGGGTAGAGAAAAGCGGCATATAAGAACCAAATCTTCTTCTTCTAGGAATTATTTAAACATCTGTTCTGTGATGGTTCTGATCCAGCAGGGTATTTTCAGGAGGCCAGGAGGACTGCTTTTTAGATTTTGGACTGTGGGGCCTTGCAAGGTTCCCTTAAGACCCTGGAATTCATTGGTGGTCTCTCTTTCAAAGACTAGCAAAGCTGACCTTGCTTCACTTCTAAAAGCAGATGAGATTGCTCTAACCTGGGCTATCCAGGTTAGGAGGCCTAGGAGTAGCCAGTAGTCTTTTCTGCAAACTCAAGAAGAAACAGAAGTACAAGAGCATACTAAAGGAAGTTTAAAGAAATCAAAATTGTTATAACAAGACCAATACAAATATTATTGTTTGTCATTTTTAGGAAAAGACAATAAATCATAGAATCATAGAATCATAGAGTTGGACGGTACCTCCTGGGTCATCTAGTCCAACCCTCTGCACTATGCAGGACACTCACAACCCATTCCACTGCTGAACTAGACTCCTAGAATCCTAGAGGGGGAAGGGGCCATGGAGGCCATCTAGTCCCACCCCCTGCTCAATGCAGGATCAGCCTCAAGCCTCCAGGAGAAGGATCTGTCCAGCTGCTGCTTGAAGACCACCAGTGAGGAGGACCTCCCCACCTCCTTAGGCAGCTGATTCCACTGCTGAACTACTCCCCACCCCCTCTCCCCCAGTATCTAGCCAGTACCTTTCTACCTTTAGTTTAAAGTCATTACTGTGAGTCCTCTCCTCTGCTGACAACAGAAACTTCTCCCTGGCCTCCTCCAAGTGACAACCTTTCAGACACTTAAAGTGAACCATCACATCCCCTCTCAACCTCCTCTTCTCCAGGCTGAACGTTCCCAAGTCCCCCTGCCTTTTCTCCTTTGGATCATCCTCGTCGCTCTTGCTGTACCTGCTCAGTTTTGTCCACCTCCTTCTGAAGTGAGGGTTGTGTAGTCATGCACATGTATAAAAAAGTTTTTTTCTTCATTGCTGCCAAGTGGCAGCCTTTCTGTTGCAACCATCTAGGGCAGGGGTAGTCAAACTGCAGCCCTCCAGATGTCCATGGACTACAATTCCCAGGAGCCCCTGCCAGTAAATGCTGGCAGGGGCTCCTGGGAATTGTAGTCCATGGACATCTGGAGGGCCACAGTTTGACTACCCCTGATCTAGGGTTTCCAAGGCAACAGATGGTGGTTTGCCGTTGGCTGCCTCTGGATCCCAACCCTGGGCTTCCTTGGTGGTCTCCCATCCAAATACTGACCAGGGCTGACTTTGCTTCACTTCTGAACTCAGACAAGATTGGACTAGCCTGGGATATCTGGTCAGGGCTGTAAAAGTTTACACAGGCACACATAAATACCTTAACTAGAATTGCAGTTGGAGAAATGTTTCTAAGTAAAGGTTCTTTCGCTAACAGGATGTTTGAAGGTTTGAATCCGGGCTGATTGTGGACAGCTAGAATAAACTTTGCATTTGTAATGAATGGCCTCTTCCCCCTGGAAGTCTGAGTGGGAGCTTTCATCAGTTTTAAGGAGGTTTTTTTAAAAAAAAAAACAGTAGATAAAGTCTGACACCAGTCCTTTATTCAAGAAATCATGTCCTTTATTGAAGAAGAAGGAAGTGGAAATCCGATAGGAATTAAAAAGAGCCATCGTTCTGAGGTCTAGGCCTCAACTTAAACAATTCTGTCCTGGCTTTACTTTTGGCAGATGAAACTCCCCTTTCTGAATGCCCATGTGGCACATTCAAAAGCAGTCAGCCAGTGCCAGGAGGCAACATCAAAGAAAGGCCTTGGCCTCTCTGCCCTGTTGTGGAACCTCCAGTTGGCCACTGGGTAGGATCAGGTACTGGACCAGATGCTCCACTTGTCTGATCATTCAGTTCTTACGTTCATGTTCTTTTAAACATTTCTTTGCCTCTCTTGCTGACTCAGATGTGTATACAGCTCAGGCTGAAAGGTTGTCCTTTGGTGTGCAAAAAAGAACTGTATGGAAAGTTCTTGCGCAAATGAAATTGCTTAAAAGATCTTCTAAGGCAAGTGCCCTGAAAAGAGGAGGGCTAGAGCAGTCTGGTTTTCCTGCCTTGGATGGTTAGGCGAATGCTTGAAACCTCAGGAAAGCATTAGCAGCTTTCTGTTCCTCCCCATAATCTTGGGTAACAGTTATAATTGCATCCATTTTTCAAATGCAAGGGCGTGGCATCTTGAACATGTCAGACTGAGGTGTGTTTGTGTACATGTTTGCCAGTTTGAACTGAGTGTCTTTATGCACACTGACAAAAATATGCATTAGTTTCAGAAATAGGGTTTCCCACCTGCAAGTGCTGAAGGAGATCTCCTGGACTTACGGGAGGGTGATATGCAGGGTGGGCTGTACGGCATTAGGCCCCACTGAGGCCCCTCTCCTCCCCTAAACCCACCACCCCCAGGCTCCATTTCCAAATCTCCAGGAATCTTCCAGCCCAGAGTTGGCAACCATATCATGTCAGCCTCTAAGCATGTTTTTTTTTAACAGTCATTCTCTGTGCAAAGCGAGTCAACTTTCCAAACATGGGAAGCACTAGATGAATTCCGCTGAACTGAAAGGCAGCTGAGGGGGAAAGATAGACTTGCCAGGCGGCCTGAATACCAGACAGGCCTGGTTTTATTTGAAAAGCAAATTTGGATCTGCGCCACTGGTGTATGATTGTAATCTGTGTGCTACAACACACCTAAGCGTTCTCCTCGTCTGGGTCCCCATGCTTTGTTAGGCAGAGTGGGAGAAAAGCTTCAGAAGAAGAAATCTGACCTCATGAATGCAAAGACTTGATTTTTTTGAATGGCACAAATGCTCTTTTGAAACTGCACATTTCCCCCCCTGGGGAACTGTACTTTTTGTGTCTAGTTACATTTAAAAAAAAAACAGGAGGGAATTCTAAAGAAAAGGCCTCCAAAGAGAGAAGAAAAGGCAGTAAACAAACCTTTGATTTGAGAAGCGACAGCCAGCCTGAACTATTCAGCTGATAGAATGTGTGAAGAAGAGACATTATATTTCACATGGCACATTTCCCAGCATCATTGTTAAGTGTGGCAAGTTTAACCCTAAAGGTAGGGTGCGATTACTCCCACCAGATTTCCATCTACATGAAGTGAGTTAATGTCAGATATTGTGTTCTGTGAGGGGACTGCAGCAATTCGGAAGGCGTTCAAAGCAAATGTTCTTCACAAGATCCGACAGCCTGACTCAAGGACTGCAGTGGCTTCTTGTATGGCCAGGCGCCCAACAAGAGATGGGGAAATATGGTGTGTGTGTGTGGGGGGGGGGGGGGGGAGCGCTCTTGCTGACCTTGAGGTGTCATTTCTGGAGAAAACCCAGAAGTGTCTAAAGTCCCCTCAAGGATTGCTAAAACCATAGATTTTCTATTGATTCCTAGAGATAATAACTGACATCCCTTTCAGGTTTTCCTCAGAAGTGAGGTCATGCAATTTTTGTTTACTTAGCCCTAGGGTTTTGTTGTTGGTCTTCTTCTCCAAGGTTTTGATGGAGTTTCTCTCTGCAAATTATATTATTACTAGGGACAGAGCCCATTGTACCCAGGAATACAACAGGTGCTAGCACACATGCCTGCCCTGTGGCTTTCCTGGGTGCTGACCCTCCCCTTGCCCCGTTCCCTGCTGGATCTTGAGATCCGGATTGTTGGAGGGGGTTAAACAAAAGAAAACTGTAATCTCAAGATCTCCTCCATGTGCAGCCAGCTGGGTTGCCAACCTCTAGGTGGAGGCCTGGAGATCTTCAGGAATAACAACTGATCTCCAAGCACCAGTTCTCCAGAAGACAGCTGGGAGGGAAGGAGGGAGGGGGAGCAGAGACTGTGCTGGGTCCCACGGGGCTGGTGAGCAGCTTTTACTCCTTCCCTCACCCACCCCCCATGACTCTTGAGGCTGCACCTCCAAACTTCAAGGAACATTCCTAATCCAGGGATCACCAACTTCCAGGTGCAGCCTGGAGACCTCCTGGAGTTGGAGTTCATCTGTAGACTACAGAGATTAGTTCCGAGGGGGAAATGGCAGTTTTGGAAAGGGAATCTTGCTATGACAGCTCATCTCCAGACAACAGAGATCAGTCTGCCTGGAGAAAAGGGCTGCTTGGTAGGGGGTCCTCTGCAGCCTTGTGCCCCACAGAGTTCCAGGGATGCCAGCCTCCAGGCGGGACCTGGGCATCCCCCAGAATCCCGCCTTCATCAGACTGTAGTGGTCAGTTCCCCTGGAGAATAGGGCTGGTTGAGAGCAACTCATTGGGGCAGGCTGTGCCCCCCCCCCCCAAACATCTAAAACAGGGTAACTCATTGGGGTAGGCTGTGATTCTCCCTTCCCAATGTATACAACAGGGAAACTCATTGGAGCAGACTGTCTTTCACACACACACACACACACGCACCTTCTAGGGCTGAGCTATTCATTGGGTCCAGCTCTTCTTCTGTTGCTGCTGCTGCTTCTCATCTCCCTCCCTCCCTCCCTCCCTACCACAGCTACTCACTGTGGCTGGCTCTTTTGCTGCTGCTGCTTCTCCCCCTCTCCCTCCAGAGTTGAGCTACTCAGTGGGGCCTCCTCTGCTGCTGCTGCTGCTGCTGCTTCTCCTCCTCTCTCTCCCTCCACACCTGGGCTACTCAGTGGGGCTGTATCTGCTGCTGCTGCTGTTTCCCCCTCCCCTCCACACCTGAGCTACTCTGTGCATTTCCTCCCAGCACATTCTGAGGATGGCAGGAAGTTGTGGGGCAGAGAGCTGACTCCTTATCAGCCCTTCCTGGCTGAGGGCTCCTTCCCAATAGGGGCTCAGCTACAGGGGAGGGCCATTCCTGGCCAAGGGCCAAGCAGGTAGAGAGTGACTAATCATTTCCGAAAATATATGGTTTACTGATGATTATTCTTTATTCTTTATTAAATTTATAGCCTGCCTTCCTTGGAACACTCAAGGCAGGTTACATAAAAAAAATATAAATTCCATAAAATCTCTAACCTGTATAATTCCCAAGGTACCTAGATGGCCAGGACCCTCCTACCTCTCATAGTCATCTAAAAAGGGGTGCACTAAAGGTTGCATAGTGAAGCCTGAGGGGAATCCATTGCTCTTAGTAGACTGACCTCAACCATAGACCTGGCAGAAGGGCTGTTTTACAGGCCCTTTGGGGATTTGTAAGCTCAATCATGGCCCTCAGCTCTCCTGGAAGTTTATTCTTCCAGGCTGCGGCCAGGACTGGGTTGATGCCAGGTGTATCTCTCTGGGGCCAGGGACCACATAGGGACCTGCAGAACAAAAGGCCCAGTGAGGGACATAAGCAGACTAGCTGTCCCTCAGACAGACTGGGCCCAAGCTACAAATAGCCTTAAAGGTCAGAACCAAGACCTTGAAGTTGATCTGGGCCATAACTGGCAACCAATGCAGTTCCCTCGGCACTGGCTTGATATGTGTCCTCCAAGATGAACCAGTGAGGACCCTAGCAGCTGTATTCTGCACCAGCTGGAGTTTCTGGGTCAAGGACAAGGGTAGGCCAGCGTAGAGTGAGTTACAGAAATCAAGTCTAGAGGTGACCATCTCATGGATCGCTGTGGCCAGACAGTCTGGGGGCAGGTAGCTGTGCTTGGCGAAGATGATAAAATGCTGTGTGCGCTACTCCTGTGACCTGTACCTCCATCATAAGAGAGGCGTCCAGGATTACTCCCAAGTTCTTTGCTGTGGGTGAGAAGTTAAGTTGTGCCCCTGCAAAGGGGGGAAGACACGTTTCCTGTTCTTCACCTTTCCTGCTCAGCTACAGGACCTCCGTCTTGGAGGGGTTGAGTTTCAGATGGCTCTGCTCTAACCATCCAGCAACAGCTTCCAAACAACTAGCAAATGTAACCTGGGAGAGAGGCAGTGTGGGTGGCCATCCATGAGGAGATAGAGCTGGGTGTCATCCACATATTGATTGCAACTCAGCCATAACTCTGGTCCAGCTGTCTAAAAGGATGCATTAAGATGTTAAATAACATGGAGTGACCCACAAGGGAGCCCATATGGGCATGATAGAGACCCATAGCCTAGCTGCCAGTAGCTGGCCAGGGGGTGCACTTACTAGCAGCAGGGGAGGCCTACACCAATGTCTCATTGCCAGCAACACCGTAACGCCATGTCCAGCACATGCTGAAAGTGAAACAATCGTGTGGCTGGTATTTGGGCACCCTGGTATTTGGGCAAAAATGTAGCTTTTTCCAAATACCAGAATGGAGCCATATTACTGGGCATGCTGGAAGTGACATCACCACATTGCTGTGATGATGCTGAAATTCTGGTGTTGGTTGTCCTCGCTTCAGATGTCACCCATGACGAGATGAGTTATAGTCATTTGGGCTGATGCAAGCAGGCAGAGCAGTTTGTTTACAAAACAATCCAGTGGTTTCCTGTGATTTCCTTCTGGAAGAACTGAAGCCTGTTGTGAAAGCTGACATGACAGGGGGTTCTCCATAGTTACCTGACTCTCAGAGTCAAGGATATTCCTGCTAACAGAATATTAGAAGAGTCCTGCTGGATCGGACCTGTGGTCTATCTAGTCCAGCATCCTGTCTCACGCAGCATCCAATCAGTTCCTCTGGAGAGCCAAAAACAGGGCACAGAGGCCGAGGCCTTCATAAGAACATCAGAAGAGCCCTGATGGATCAGACCCATGGCCCATCTAGTCCAGCATCCTTGTCTCACACAATGACCAACCAGGTGCCTCAAAGGGCCAACAAAGGGGCTTAGAGGTTGAGGACTTCCACTGGTTGTCAGATCTTGGCACTAAGATTCAGAGGATTCTTGCCTGTAGGTGCTGCTTCTGGCCAACTGTCCTGGTGGTGCAGTGAGGCAGAATCTGGTTCTGAGACCTAATCAAGACCTGCAGATGTTCATGAGCAATCCCTTCTGGATCTCGGGTATGTCCCGATCCTGTCATCAATGAACTGCAGTATATCTAGGATCCTTCTTATGAGACAGTAAAGATGCCAGCCTCCCAGTGGGACCTGAGAAGTCCCCAAAATTAGACTGCAGAGATCAGTTCCCTTGGGATAAAAGGCTGCTTTGGAGGGTGGACTCTATGGCCCACTGTGGCCCACTGAGGTCCCTGTCCTCCCCAGGCTCACATCCCTAGGATATTCCAACCTGGATCTGACAACCCTACCTCCCTTCCCTTCCCTTCCCCCATGTCCTGCTTGTGGCTGGGGCAGGGGAGGACCTGGCAACCTTGCAGGTAACAGTAATGTTCAGGCATTCAGACTTGCAATGCAAACAGTTCTTTCCTATTAATAATTGTTCGAGATTAATATACGGGTGCGAACCGCAAGGCAAAGGCCGCCGACCGCTGGCGGTTATTTACATAGCAAAGTGCGGCCGTGTGCCATGTGTCTTGTCTCAAAATAATTGGCTCGTTAACCTTAAGCATATCATTAACCTGATAATATTATTAAGGTCAAACGCAAGAACAGATGAGTATTTGGGGGTCCATGTAGCTTCACAAGGCAGGTACGTGCAATGTTTAAGGTTGAGCGTTCACAGGTATTCAGGAAGGGCTGCTCAGGAGGAAGACAATTACAGAGTGCCAGCTGGAGGCCTCGTGCGAGAAATTCTGAACGGAAATCTCTCCTGGTCAACCAACTACTGGCTTTACCAGCACGTTATTATTGAACACAGGCATGCACTCCTCTGCTCAAGACGGATTTTAAAGGGTAGGTTTAAAAATGGAGGTAGACATTGCATTTGGCACCCTCGTGGTAGCAAATGTGCCGTTATCTAAGCACTCAAACCTGCCTGACCTTTGAGTCTGCAGGCAACTTTTGAATTCTGACAGTGTGGTGACGGGTCGTTACAAAATGGTTGCCATTAAATGGCTGTCACAGGTGGAGGCAACCACAACATGGCTGCTGCACCTGACCTTCAGTCACACAAGAGGCTACTGGGCCCACGGGCACCTCCTTGAGGACCTCCGAACGAAGGCCTCCATGGGTTTAAACTGACGTGGTGAATGTCACGAATCTTCCATGCCCCAAATGCCAAGGGCTGGATGATGGAGTGCTCTTGATAGCTCTGTGGCAGAGACAGAGAAGGATTTCCCCTTCTACCTCCACCCTGCGCTGTTTAGAGCTGGCTTCCTGGCTTTGTTAACATTTTAAAGGAGAAAGTTGGGTCATTTAAGCCAGTGTTCCCCAACCTTTTTATCACCAGGGACCACTCAACGCTGGGGACCACTCAACGCCTTTTACTGAGGCCCGGTGGGTGGGTGGGGGGTTGTTTACTCCTCTACTCTCAACCACTGCCCTTCAAAATAAGATACAGACATGCCACAACAATGAAGTGTGTTGTAAAGGGCCGGGGGGGGGGATGAAGTAAAGGGCCGGGGAGGGGGAGAAGGCGTCCTTCAGGGCCCACCTCCAATTAGTCGAAGGACCACATGTGGTCCGCGGCCCACAGGTTGGGGATCGCTAATTTAAGCAAATGTATTTTTGCCTTTAACATTCTAATAATCATGCAGGGAGTTCAATCTTCAAATTGTGATGCTGAAAAATTAACAGAACGGTCCTAGGCAGAGTTAGAGCCTTCTAAGTCCACGGATGATGGTGGCTTGGGTCCAGCGAGCTTTACCTCTCAACGGCATCCACTCTCCTCCTTGCCAAATGGCTTTGCCTTGCCACAGGCCTCTGCATGGCCTTTTGAGGTCATCACAACAGACAGCTTTTCCACTCAAACACACCCGATTGTCTTTCCTGCGACCTCCCCCACTTCACACGGCTTTTGTACATGGAGCCCCCATGATGTGCAGCAGAAGTCTTTGTGGGGGTCAAACAGGATCTCTCTCTATCCACGGAGCCACCCTGTCTCCATTTTGGTTTTTAAAAAACGGTTGTTCCATTGACCGGGAGGTGAGGCTACAAAATGGCTACCATGAATCTGGTTTCCTCAAAGGACCTTGAGGTGGACTCCACTGAGCAAGTCCATCCAGTCAACAAAATGGGACATTAGATTTTTAAAGGTTTACAACCATTGGAAAGAACTGCAGCACGGCCTATAAATATTTACATGATGCATTAAACCGTAAGAAAATGACATAACAGGATCTGATTTACGATAAGCAACACGTAGCAGTCTAGACTGCAGTCCTGAATCGTTTCTCCAAGTAAGCTTGTGAGCCATTTTGGACCAGGCAACCCTACTGGTTGTGGTCAAAACCCCTCTTGGGGAGTTCATGGTTGCCCAGTTTTCAGAAAGCCGCTGGGACACCGGCAGGCACAGATCTCTCTCTCTGTCTCTCTCTCTCCCTCTCTCTCTCCCCCCCCTCTCTCTGGCAGCAAAAGGTAATCAGGGCTTACTTGTAGCAGGGAATCAAGGCTCTTTTGCAGTTTGGGGCAGCTGTCTCTGTCTCTCTCTCACCCTCGAAGCAGGAGCCACAGCAGGTAATCAGGGCTCGCTTGTAGCAGGGAATCAAGGCTCGTTTGCAGTTTGGCTGGCAGGGCTCTCTGTGTCTTTGTGTCTCTCTCAGGTGTCTGAGAGCAAAGTGGCTAGCATCCAGGGAAGGAGGGCGGGAGCTGTAGGGGCTGGCCGCACCCTGATTGGCCCAATTTCAACTTGGACACCCCCGACTCATTCCAGCCCCCAGGCTGTTTCACAATTATTAATAGGTACAATGGATAAGGATATCTTTTCTAGGCTGTCCTCCCCCAACACTGCAATGTATAAAAACGTTAAAACCATCTTAAAATATAAAACAATTTAAAATTCTCAACCTAACAACTACCACTTCCACAGCCCCTGTGCCCTCAGGTCCTCTTGTCTACAAGCCTTTTAAAAACTTGATTTCAAGGGGGGGGGGGATGACTGATGTTCGGTCGTCTAGTCTCAGGCTTCTGTGGTCTGTTGCCAGGTCTGCCATAGCAAAGTAAGGGGCCACCTTAAAGGCCCAGCTGCGTTGGCAGAAAACTGGTTCTCAAGTAATAAAGCTGGACCCTGAATAACTCCAGATCCCCTTTTCCTTCCCTGTCCAGGCTTTAGGCAAATTGGGGCTGCAGGAGTCTGAACAAAACATGCACAGCTGGTTTTCTGTCAAGCTATCCTATGCAGAGTTGATAGGCTAAGAAAAGCATGATTCTGCATAGAAGGGCGCTGCTATTGGGTTCGCTTAATTAAGTCACAATTTGGGGTGGTGGTAAAAATAAATATATAAATATCTTTAACCGCTCCTGCGTGGCTTGCGATTTGTCCCTTGCCGCCGGACTGACCCTCAGCTGCGCTTGCCGCAGCCTCGCCGACTCCATTCCTTGGCCCGCTGACCAACATCAGCTCCCCGCCGCCCTCCGCATGCCGCCCATCCAGCGCCCGCACCCGTTGATCCGCAGCCACCTGCCGCCGTCCCACACCTCTCCACGCCTCCAAGAGACCAGCCGCGCCCGGGAGCGCCCACTGCCACCACAGCTACACGTGGCCGTCTTCGCACGCCTGCCGCACCGCGATCACAATGCCGCCGCCCCGTCCTCCAGCGCCTGCGAGCCCCAACACGCCACCTGGAGGCAGCGGTCTACGCCGCCGCCGGCCCGCTCCGTTCCCAGTGCCGCGCCTCGCCCTCGCAGGGCACGCGGCACCACGTCTCCGTCCACTTCTGCCGGTCCCTCCTGCCGGACACCGTCGCCACGCCACCACACCGGGCCCTTGGCCTGCCCACGCCACTCGCGCCCAACGACGAGACCCGGCACCACGCCCAGTCAACCAACTGTGAGTCTGGCCCCGGACAATGGGGGGGTGGGGGGGACACAGACAGCCTGCAGCGCCCACGCCCAGCTGCCCAGCTGCTCAGCCACGCCTAACCCCACGTTCCCGATGCTAGCGCCCGCTGTGTTTACACGACAGCAGGCTTAATCCCTAGTAAATAAATAAAAGGGAACTTATGCCACCCAGCAACCAATCCCAAAATCAGAAACGTCTAATAGACAATTGTTACATTTGGACTGAAGGGAACATTCAAAGTTTTTTGACAGTCCTGTTTGGCAATACGGCTCTTCACTGAAAGGAGACGTATTTGTGTTCCATAAACTGCTGAACAAATCTCCCCAGTGAAGCCAATGGAACATGGCAGGAACTGGGAAGAGCCTATTGAGGAACTCTGCACCACACTGACTTCATATTTCTCTCCCTGTTGTTGTTGTTGTTTTTACCTTCTTCTGCAGCCACCCGATTGCAGCAGAGACGGTACAACTCTGTGTCGCAAGAGTTAAGGACGCCCGCGTTTGTATTGCTATTGGAGTCAATTATTGTCCAATTATCAAGACGGCAGGTTCCTCTATGTAGGTTTTAATTACTCTTTTTAGAGATTACGTTCTGTATTTACATTAGAAAAAGTTTCCTTCTTGTCTGCAATTGAAGAAGATTAGGATATCATTTACACTACACAGAGGCATAATATTGATATCCAGTGCCATCTGTCCCCTGCCTGAAATATTTACAGCATGTACATAGGGTTTTTTCCCCCCAGAAGGTGTGCTCAGTGAACAAGGCAGAAAATTACTTTAATTTCTTTGCAGCCCTTCTCTATGAAGCTTCCAGACCCCTTTTGGCATCTGAAACCAAGAGCTAGGAACAGTCGAGGAAACTGGGGACCCTAAAATCACCTCCTATATTGAATTGCCCCTGTTCTCAATCCCTACAGCCATTTCTATGTC
Organism: Paroedura picta; assembly: GCF_049243985.1. NCBI lineage: Eukaryota > Metazoa > Chordata > Lepidosauria > Squamata > Gekkonidae > Paroedura > Paroedura picta. Next base: position 126,422,294 of record NC_135374.1, on the reverse strand, counting down.
CCGAGCAGGATCCCAATGATGGGCTCACGGTTATAGGTCCCCAGTTAGGGGTTCTCCACCAATCAAAGGCGACCTCTCGCTTCTGAGATATGAGGCAAGCTTTAGACTGTGTAACAAAAGGAAAACTCAGTGGCAACCAACAATACATTGTCCAATTGAGTTCAGTTTCCCCACCCTTTCTCATGCTTTAAAAAATGGCTCAGGCAGCATCTCTAGAAATATATCAGAGTATATGCCTTGTGGATCCCAGAGACCACAATGATACAAGAGGAGAATTCCTGAAGATTCATAGTGGAGGGTCTTAACCTCCCCCTCCCCAAGACTCCTCTTGACTCTCCCCATTCTCTGGGTTTCTTCCTTATGAACACCCCCCCAACTCTCCAGATCTCCCGTTTCTTTCTCCCTGCCCACCCCACAAGTTAGTCATCTTCCCTTGGACAAGGCCAACTTTAATTTTTTGTTTTTACATTTTTCACGTGGCTTTTAGACCACAACGTTTGCACATGCACAGACATTGCTGGCTACTTGACTGGAACACAAAAAAAGGAAGATGCACAATAGAATATTCTCTCTGTATATAAAAATTGTATTAAAATCGAATATGTATTGTCAGAACAAGAATATTGCCTTGGATAGGTTCCTTGTCTTTTTGTTGGTATTAGAATAATATGATTCTAATACCAACAGAAAGACAAGGAACCTATCCAAGGCAATATTCTTGTTCTGACAATACATATTCGATTTTAATACAATTTTTATATAGAGAATAAAAAATAACGGTTTCTAGATAATTTCTGTTTCCAATACCTTTTCTTCAGTAGTTGAATCCTCCAATATAAGATTGTTGTAACAATCCTACAGTATTTCCTTATATTCGTGTTTTAATAACATCAATAGGCCATTGGCTCAAAGGTATTGGGGAATGTTAGTCAAAGGTCCTGCCCATGTTGGACTGGATCTATGGTTGTGCCACCATAACAATCCACCTTCTGATTATGATGCCCACCCAGGCTCCAGCTGCACTTGACCCAACCATGTGTGGTTCCCGCAGATTTTCCAAAGGGTGATAGGTCTGTTTCTAATCTCTCAGAAGAAACAAAAAGACTCTCTTCTTGTTTCTCACCTTAACTACTGTTGAGAAGCAACAGGGTTTCGTAACTTTTTGAGTTGTAGAACTTTGTTTACAGTATATAATTGACTTTCCTTATTGAACTCCAGCACTGATTCTTCTGAAGTTCAGGGCTCTGCAACACAGAACGGAAGGTGGATCATCATCCTTTTAATTGTATTAAGGAAACTGAATGAAGTGGCATTCTCCTTAAACAACACAAAGACAGCGATGAGGGCTAAATCTTGTCTGATATCTGAGATGGAGCATTTATAGAACAAAGTCTTTATTTTCTGTAGACTCTTCTAGGAAGTCAGGGATGCCCAACTTGATGGACCACGTTTGCCAAGACACTTCTCTTGGCACCCAACAAATGTGTGTAGAAAGTGGGCAAGGTCAACTGCAGCTTCTGCTCAGCTGGGCTTCTGATTGGCTGCTGGAGAGTTAATTGGCTGTGCAGCTGCCCACACATTCCAAGGATCTCCACTGTGTGACTGCAGCCGCTATTTTTGGTCAGCCGCTTTTCGGGCTGCACCCCCCACCCTTTGTCAGGATTCTGAAAGGTGTCCGCAGCCCCAAAAAGATCAAGGCCGCCTGTAGGAAGGGCCTACTCATCCAGCCATTCACCTGGCTGCCCAGGAAGATGCCGTTCTGTTGGCATGGTAACCGTTCTTCCTTCTCCCATGAACCTCATACCTTCAAGCCCAATGAGCACTCCAACCAGGCATGGGAGGAGCATCCCCCTGCGCAACAGGGTCTACTTTGGAGCAAGCTCTCTTTGTGCAAATGCATCACGCTCCTCAGTAGCACTGACCTCTCAGGCATGGACTTGGACAGATAATTTTCTCAAAGGCACTCTGTCCATGGGGAAGAAGGAAGGGAAAGGTGGGGACGTGAATTCTCTGGGAGGAAATCTATCATATGCCAAACAGCTCTTGCAGCTTGCCTATTACAAGACATGAAAAATAAATGGGCTGGAGATGAAGTTCATTTTTTCCCCCGGTGAACGGCTTAGGGTATAATGGGCTGAACTAGGATTTTTGAGTTGGGGCCATCTATATTCCTTTTTGCCGCTTGTCAAAATTCATAGTTAATTTCAGCAGAATTTACTCTTTTATGATAGCAAATAACCTTTGAATACCAGAGAAGTGTCATGTGCCTTCTCTCCTAAGTCTCGGCGGGTCTATTTTTAACATTGTCAATACCAGGTTTAAGCTCCTTAAGAAAACCCCTCTGATGTATTGGAAATCCCGACACAGTAACTCTCAATGCAGCTTTCCAGGTATGCCTCGGCTGCAAAGAAATCACCGAGTGAAGAAGGAACGGCATGGGATTATGACTGGTGAGAAATAAAATTAATGGATAAGGACACAAATCTCCGGCATTGAACTTCTCTCTGTCTGTAAAGTCCTGAGTCAATTACTGGGCAAATGCAGGGAGATGCTGTGGTTGTAGAGAACGCCCTCCACGGAAATAACAGGGTGGGCAGCACTCGGAAAAGGCCCCTCCCCTGCAGACATCGACACAGGCAACTTAAGGCAATATTGATGCTCAAGCCACCGGGCTGCTAATTGCAGATTAAAATGGAAAGCACTTTTTTATTCAATAATTAACAAGGCCATTGGCTAATGATGATCAGGAATTTAAATTGCCTCTTGGCTTTGTCTGAGAAAGGGAGCTAATGTGCAGTCGAAAACGGGCATGCCACTCACTTCTGAGCGTGTGACTTAGCAGAGGTGTTCCAAAACAGCCGCATGAGGCACGGGGAGGTTCAGAACCTGTGACGTTTCCTTGAAGTTTAATTAATTGCACAATACAGACCTGCACGGTGCACTTATATCAATCACATTAAGACGAATGACAGGAAGGGAAACGATCAAGCACATTGTCTTTCCAGCAAAACATAGACAAATTGCAGATGTTTCACAAGAGCTAAATGTGTACATTCAGCATCTTCCCTTTGTTAAAGCTACACCAAGCCTTGAAATATGCTTGCAGCAAAAGGCGTCCAGGCAAAGATTTTTCCGGTTACGGCATATTTTGAATGAACGTTGGCCTGCCTCATTCCCCAAGAGCTCTGTGCCATTAGCCCCCGGGGACTTCCTGGCCTGCTTGTGTAGGGTTGCCAACTTTAGATTGGTAACTTCCCGGAGAATTGGGGGTGCAGCCTGGGGAGGGGCAGGTTGGGAGATGGGAGGGACCTCTGAACAGTGTAATAGCTCTAGAGGCAAAGCTGTTGTACCCAGGAATACAATGGGCACTAGCATGCACACCTGCACCTGCCTTCCTGGATGCTGGCCCTCCTCCGCCTATTCCCCGCTCGATCTTCCAATCCAGCATGTTGAAGTGGTTAAAGCAGGGATTCCCAGTGGGGCTCCAGGGACCTCAGGGGGTCTGCAGGAGTTTCAGAAGGGGTCTGTGGCTTTCCCCCCTCCTGCCTTAATGGACTCAGCCACAAGCAAGGGAACAAGCTGCTTCCCTTCTTAGCATGACTTATCTTGTGCTTTCTGTGCCTGCATACCTCCTTCCTCTCCCCCCCCCCCAGTCCTCCTCAAGACTGCCTGTTAATGCAGGTGGTGATGTCACTTCTGGTCACATGTAACTTATGGGGGTCTGGCAGGGAGGCGTGGCCAGCTGACATCACTTCCAGGGCTCCTCAAAGCCTGAAAAATTATTTCAGGGGATCTTCCATGTTCAAAAGTTTGAAAAAGGTTGGGGTTAAAGAGTAGCAAACTCTAATCTCAAGGGGCTGGTTTGCTCCCCCCCCCCCATGCTTCTATGACCAGGTAGCTGGGTTGCCAACCTCCAAATGTAGGCCTGGAGATAAATTCATAGAATTATAGAATAATAGAGTTGGGTCATCCAATCCCCTGGGGTCATCCAACCCCCTGTACTATGCAGGACACACACATCCTAATCTACTGTCTACTGTCACCTGCCACCCCCTTGAACCCTCACAGAATCAGCCTCTCTGTCAGATGGCTCTCCAGCCTCTGTTTAAAAATCTCCAAAGACGGAGAACCCACCACCTCCCGAGGAAGCCTCAGTGAGAAACCAGTCTGACTGCCAGGAACCTCTTCTGGATGTTTAGATGGAATTTAGAATCATAGAGTTGGAAGGGACTTCCTGGGTCATCTAGTCCAACCCCCTGCACTATGCAGGACACTCACAATCCTATCGCTCATCCACTGTAATCTGCCAATCCCTTGAGCCTTCACAGAATCAGCCTCTCAGTCAGATGGCTATCCAGCCTCTGTTTAAAAAATCTCCAAAGCTGGAGAACCCACCACCTCCCGAGGAAGCCTGTTCCACTGAGGAACCTCTCTAACTGTCAGGAACTTCTTTCTGATGTTTAGATGGAATTTCTTTTGAATTAATTTCATCCCATTTGTTCTGGTCTGTCCCCCTGGGGCAAGAGAGAACAATTCTGCTCCATCCTCCATATGGCACCCTTTTAAATACTTGAAGGTGGTTATCAGATCCCCTCTCAGTCATCTCCTCTCCAGGCTAAACAGACCAAGCTCCCCCAACCTTTCCTCCTATGTCTTGGTCTCCAAACCCCTCACCATCTTTGGACAAAAGGGAGGGAGGGAGGGAAGGAGGGGAGTCTGGGAGAGTGCAGAATGAAGGTGTTGCAGGCTGGAAGTCCTTGCCTTGGCAGATTGGGCCCTTTGCTCCCTCCCTCTGTGACCATCCACACACTCTGCCACCCCCAGGAGGCTGGGATGGCAGGGAACAAAGCTGCAGCAGGTCAGTTGTAGTCAGTGTTGCAGGGCTGGCACATGGGCCTGGCTCTGTCCCTCCAACCCTCCAACTCGGTCTTGGGCAGGAGGCTGCCACAGAATCCTCCTCCCTCGCTCCCCAGCTTACCAGCTTTTCCTCTCAAGTGCCAGGCAGTGACAATAAGGAGGAGGAGAATGGGGGAAGACCCAGGTCCATTCCGCACAAGTTTAATGTAGCAGGAGTGTGGCAAATTTTAATCGCTACTAATATGCAGTTATGCACAATGTCGTACACAATCTGCCACACTCCTGAAACAGTCCCGCTAAAAGCGCTTCTTTGTAGCGCTTCAAGGGAAATCCCAAAAAGTGGATTCACCCTCTGGAAACTGCTACTCTTGCAAACAATCTGCAACAGTTTCGAAAAAGTTCTCTGTGTTACCATTGTTGCGGTTTCAGCAAAGTCCCTCCCCCTGGCTCTCTCCTCTGAACTTCCTGTGAAGCGATCGCCATTTTTTTTTCTCGGAGTGAGCAGAGAGCAATGAACCGGTGAGCCTTCATTCACCCAGCGAGGTTTCTCCGGCTGCAGTCCCTCCACAGAGCTGCTTTAAAGTTCCCCTCAAGTCACCAAGCACAACACAGCCCCGTTTGCAAGTTCCCTTTATTTTCGGCCGAAAATCACGCCCATGCACGGGGGGGGGGGGCGGATTTTTTTTTCACTCGGGGATGCATGGCAACGATGAAACGGCAGCTCACACGCCAGCTGCCATCTAGATGGGTCTCTACGTTAGGAGGAAGCAAGGAATCAAGGAATCAAGGCATATTCGTTGCAACGTGTGTTTTTCTTTTTTTTTTAAACCTGTGCTTAAAGGGAAAGGGGCATGGTAACAACCGCCCATTGGCTGCTCGTTTGATTGATGGGCAGGGGCGGGACAAAGCATGGAAAAAATCGCTTCCTTTCTAGCGATTTTTGGCGAGACCAGAAACCTATGGGAAACGATTGAAACACAATTCCATTACAAAGGCAGGTATGTGTTACGCCGAGTTCCACTATTTTAAATTCCGTTTTTTTTTTCCGTAAGCTATTTGCCACATTGATCCTTGTGTGGAATGGGCCCCAAAATTGGTCCTCACTGGGGGAGTGGCCACTCCTTATTGGGGTTTACCACCAATAGGGTAGGATATGCTTTGTCCGCATATATCCTGTCAATTATTATGGGGAAAGAGAACATCCATCTCCAAAGCAGCCATTCTATCCAGAGGACTGTCTTGGGAACTCCCAGAATTCCAGCTCATATCCTGAGTACAGAGATCATTTTCCTTGGAAAAAACCAACACTTTGGATGAGAGAGTCTATGGCATTGGACACCACAAGGATCATAAAAGGTATCCCCTGTGCAAGCACCGAGTCATGTCTGACCCTTGGGGTGACGCCCTCTAGCGTTTTCATGGCAGACTCAATACGGGGTGGTTTGCCAGTGCCTTCCCCAGTCATGACCGTTTACCCCCCAGCAGCAAGCTGGGTACTCATTTTACCGACCTCGGAAGGATGGAAGGCTGAGTCAACCTTGAGCCGGCTGCTGGGATCGAACTCCCAACCTCATGAGCAAAGCTTTCAGGCGGCTGCCTTACCACTCTGCGCCACAAGAGGCTCATACAAGGATCATAGGAACCTTAAAAGAGTCCTGCTGGATCAGACCAATAGTCCATCTAGTCCAGTGTCCTACCTTACATAATGGTCAAGCAGCTCCCCTGGAGGGCCAACTACAGGGCATAGAGGGTGAGGCCTTTCCCTGACGTTGTCTCCTTGCTGTGAGGTTCAGGGAATTCGTATCTTTGAATTTAGAGGTTCCCCTTAGCTACTATGGCTTGTAGTCAAATCCTCCATGAATGCATCTAATCCTCAGTTTATTCCTGTGGCCATCATTACATCCTCTGGCATGCATTTTAATCCCTCTCTGCATGAAGTACAGGGTTTTTTTGTTTTGTTTTTTTGTCCATCTTGAACTTACTGCCTATCAGCTTCATTGGATTTCCTCAAGTTCTAGCATTTTGGGAGAGGGCGAAAAAGTTCCCTTGGTCAACTTTTGTGATGTCCCCAGTTTCCACCACCAAAACTCCAGATGGCTTCCAACCTTGGGCAGGTAACCTGCTGCCAGTGGACATGAAAACCCAGAAATGGAGAACTGGTAGAACACACCCCTTTTGCCAGATGAAGCTGCTAGAGGAGCTTCCTACCCTTCAGAGTTATGGTTAGCAAGGTTGGTTGTTTATAGGCCATAGTTAAGTTTCAGGTTTTGTGTTATACTTGTGACTATTTTGCAAAATTGGTCACAACTTTCGGAGTGGCAGGGGTTGGAGCCTGTTAAGTGGAGTTGGTCTTGTAGGCAATCTCCCCAACTGGGGGCCTCCTTAAGGAGGCAGCTGAACTGTGATGGGGAAAGCATGGCTGCCATATGGGCCAGGAGGCCTGGGATGGTGCCGCAGGAGGTCTGTGCCCTCTTGGGCATTTTGGGTGGACACTTCCCTGGACAGGGACTATGGCAGCAAGGGGACCTGCGCTCCTGGCTGGGAACCAGAACGGGGCCTGGGGAGCTGCCGTAGCAAAAGGGGGCAACATTAGTTGGCTGACTGTTTTAAGGGCTCCTAAAACCCTGCCATAGCAACATTTCTGGGGGGGGGGGAAATCAGTTAATAAAGTTGTGGCTTTATATTATGCCACTTTATGAAATCCCCAGATGATTATGAGCATTTTGCCAATGTGATACTACGACTACTACTGTGGAAGAGCCACCACTGATGAAGATAATACAGAAAGCGGGTCACTTAACCTAGGATCCCGTTTTGGTTGACTCTTTATGACTTTATGTTATAACCTTTTCACTTATATTGGTGACTTATATTATGCCAACCTAGGTCTCAATGAGTCTTCAGTTAGCTCGAACCTCTCACCCATGCAAGTCAATATGGATCAAATTGTTTTAGACTTTTAATTAGTTATTGTATATACTTATATATTTTATTATTCTGTATGTTTTTATTAAGGTTGACTCAGCCTTCCATCGTTCCGAGGTCAATAAAATCAGTACGCAGATTGCTGGGGGGTAAACGGTAATGACTGGGGAAGGCACTGGCAAACCACCCCGTATTGAATCTGCCATGAAAACGCTGGAGGGCGTCACCCCAAGGGTCAGACAAGACTCGGTGCTTGCCCAGGGGATACCTTTACATTTACCTTTATGTTTTTATTATGATGTATCCTGCCCTGATTCTGACAAGAAAGAGCAGATAATGAATGAATGAACGAATGAACAAACAAACAAATGTATCTATCTTGTCTGGCTATGAATTGTAGTTACAGAAGGGCATCTAATGAAGCTCAATTAAGCTGAATTCTCTATGGCCTTTTGTTGGCACTTCAGAGAAACTGGTTGGCTACTGTGTGAGACAGAAAGCTGGGCTAGATGGACCCCTGGTCTGATACAGCAGGGCTTCTTATGAAGGTCCATCCAGAGGAACTAATTGACTGCTGTGTGAGACAGGATGCTGAATTAGATGGACCTCTGGTCTGATCTATTGGGGTCTCCTGAGGTTCATACTGTAAGTAGGCCTCCGCCTCTGTGCCCTGTTGTTGGCTGTCCAGAGAAACTGGATGGCCATTGTGTGAGTCAGGATGCTGGGATAGATGGACTATTGTTTTGATCTAGGCGGGCTCTTCTAATGTTAAGTTTTATGGAGTAAGTAGGAATATCCTTGACTCTGAGAGTCTGGTGACTATGGAGGAGCCCAGGTTCGAATCACCACTCTGCCATGGATGTCTTTTGGGTGACCTGGGCTCAGTCATACACGCTTAGGGTAAGTACTTTACAGAGTAGTTGTGAGGATAAATGGAAGAAAGGCGATCAATGGTGGGAACTGCTCTCCGTGAAGATGAGCCGTAATTCCTGTTTAAAGGCCAGATAGGGGCTACCTCTTTGGGTGCTCCTAGAATTGGACCCCCTTGTTCAATCTTCCTAAGACGGCCTTTTGAGGAGTGGCTCTTCAAGCTACACCAAAAGTTTGTAGCCTCTAACTCAAACCGTCGCCCCTCAGGCCATGGAGAAGACAGACATGGGGAAATTCCTATTGACTTGAATGGCGCCATAGGCTTTAATGGAGCCAAATCGCTTCAGAGCCAGCCAAATCACTTTGGCTGGTCCAGATCCAAATCAGTTGATTCAGATAGCTAAACGTGTCCAAATCGCTTAGGGCACATGGATATCACTGACATCAGCTGAGGCTTGTATTTCGTAGAGGAGACCTGTGCCCACATTTGAAACCCCTATCTAACAAGCCAGCAATCCCCAACCTATTTGAGCCTGCAGGCGCTTTTGGAATCTGGATGCAACATGGTGGGCACAGCCAGAAAATGGCTGCCACAAAATAGCTGCTGCAGGAGGCGGAGCCAGCTGTAAAACTGTTGCCCTGTGATGGGGGCTCCTGTAATGCACAATGAACCTGTTCCTTAAGGAAGGAAGAAACCCTTCCAGAGCAGGCCGCTTCTGCGAACCTTCGGAATACAGAAGAGTCCCCAGGTGATTCTTGAAGTTGTGATCAAAGTGCTGGCAAACCTTGGGGAAGTACAGAAAATTCATTCTTGGTTGCTCAATATTCCACATCTGCATTTAGCTCAGGCCATCGCTGCTAAGTTTCTTTTTTGTAATACATCTATATATGAGCGTTAGATCTCGGCAAGGAACAAAAATGAATAGAATGTGATTTTAAGGAGAATGGTCCCAATGTGTTTTGAAAGACAATGTTTTAATTCCCAAGCCATAATACAAAGTTGTTATTTTTTTTTCCAAAGTTGCCCTGGCAAACAATAAATATGAAACCGTGCCATTTATGGAAGGGAATTTATATGTTTTGTTGAGTTTCCTCCAGCGCATAATAATGATATTATATTTGGATGTTAAGTGAATCTGAACAGGCATTCAATGAAATTGTCTTCAAACGTTTACATTTTCAAGGAGATCTACAGGAGGAAACAGGGGGACTGTGAAGGAAACTGAAAATGGAAAGAAAAGATAGATTAAGCAGCATAATAAGCAGGGGATGGAGAGGAGGTTGGTAGAGGTCATGGAGGAGCGGGAGGGAAGAGATGGATACAGAGAGTAGAGAAATGTGGGGTTTTTTTTTCCTATCAATGACCTCATAAGCATGCAGAAGTTGCCAGCCATTAGCTGGCAAATAGCAGGAAGCTCGGACGTGGTGGTAGAGACAACTGGGAATGGCATTGCACGATGCTGGAAATGTTGTCACTGTGTTGTGAAGTGCTCTAAGGTATCCTTGAAACCCTGTGGTATAAACCATAGAGACTAGGGGGAATCCTAGAGTGTCATGAAACTTGGCAATATCACGTTCAGGTTCACAGCTGGAAATTATATTGGGGCATTGTGCAAGGCCATGCTTCTGTTTCCATTTCCTCCCCACCAAGGACCACATGCATCTTTGTAGACTTCTGCCAACTCTCTTCAAACACTGGGACCTCTGAATCAAAGTACCAATAACAACAAAAATAACAAGAATATGGATGAGAGGGAGAAATAGAGGGAACTCTCTGTCCCAGAAGTCCAGTGATGATGATAACAGGAAAAGGTGTGACCCCAGCTACAATGAAGTGAGGAATTAATGAACAGACCCCTATTACTCGGGGGAAATCCATTCTGGAAAAGATGGCTATTCTTTTTTTCATTTCTTAGCTCCTAAATTAAATCTGAGCACTCAAATTGAGCTCCACTTTGCCAAACCACTTCTGGTTCTTCCCAGAGCTCAGGACCCAATGGGTGTGTAGCGAGGTCATGTTGTCCTCTGGTTCAATAATGCTTCTACCAGTTTTTAATGTACTTTAATGTATTTATTTTTCACTGGAGTTTATTGTATTAATATTGGGTTTTATTATACTGTTGTAACCCACCCCAAGATGCCTAGTGCAATATGGATGGCCTATAACTACAAATATAAATAAAAGTTTAAATATTAAACCTCTGATGTAAGCCACCCTGAGTCTGCTGTGCAGGGAGGGGCCACCTAAACATCAAATAAATGCATAAAAATAAAATACATACATACATACATACATCAGAATTTTTTAAAGTTCCCATTAAACTCAAGGGTGCCTCATCTGTGATTCCTTTGTAACCCCCTTTAACCTGTTCAACTTCTATTTAGCCACCGAAGGCCTGAAATGTGACATGAAGAAATCACCATGGCTACCCTTGCGCCTTCCTCAGTCAGGGTTTGTTCAGTCATGCCCTCTTGTTCTAACATGACCTGTGTGAAGCCTTTCCTAGTCAGCCGTCTATGGGGAGGCTTGATCTTTTGCTACAAAGACATTCGGTGATGGGCGGCGGGGGGGTGGGGGGAGGTTGTAAGGATAATTCCACAGTGCTGATGCTGCTAAAACTGAGGTGATCAAATGTGGGACGACATCACAGACAAGAACTCACGAAGCGTTTTTTTACGGAACCAGACCACTGGTGCACAACAGGCAGTACTGTCTATTAAGACTAGCAGTGGCTCCCCAGGGTCTCAAGCAGCAGTCTGTCACATCTCTTACTGCCTGGTCCGTTTTAGCTGGAGATGTCAGGGATTGAATCTGGGACCTTCTGCATGTCAAGCAGATGCTCCACCATTCAGCCACAACTCTGTCCTAAGATATGAGGTTGCCTTATACTGAATCAGTACTTCAAGGTCAGCCTTGTTTGGCCAATGAAGTCTGGGGTTTCTTTTCACATCGCCTACAACCTGGTCCTTACTAGAGATGCCAGAGAATGAACCTGGGACTTCTGGCAAGCCGAGCAGATTGTTTCTTATGAATTTATTTCATTATTGCCTTTTCAATGTGGAACACATTTACTGCCGCGCTCCCTGTAACAGAAATGATAATGGACATGATGTCTGTTATCCCACCTCGGGGAGTATTCCAGTAGATGGGAGTGGCGATAACACCAGAGCAGTGAGATCCAATACTGAGCCCAACTTAGTGTTCTACCACCACTGCCACCCATCTTCCGAGGCTAGTCCCGCCCTCAGGAGAGCAGTACTGGCCTTGGAAGATGGGAGGCAGAGCCGGCAGTAGCAGAGCACTGAGGCTCAGCTCTGAGCCCCGCTTGGAGTTCTGCCATGCCGCTGTCAGCTGTTAGCCTTGGGGTGGCCACCTGAGGCAGCAGAGGACTGTGGAAAATGGCAGCCCTCCTGCAGCAAGAGAGAAGGAGGGGAAAGAGAAGGAGGTGTGTATGTGGGGGGGGGGTAAGGAGTCTGTGTCTGTGTGACTGAGAGGGGGGGAGGGACCAGGAAGGATGTCAGGGGAGAGGCAAGGGGGTTTGGGGGACAGGAGTCTCTGTGTTTGCACATGTCTGAGAGAGAGGGAGAGGGAGGGATCAGGAAGGACATTGGCAAAGCATGAGGACAGGGAGAGAGGCCAGGGAGAGTCTGTGTCTGTGTGTGTTTCTGTGACAGAGAGGGAGGGGGAGGGGGCCAGGACCAAGGAGCCCCAGAGCATGTATGTGTTCCACATACCCTGGGATCGTCAGGCTGTCACTATATTTTTTTGTTACTGCTCCTTAATTGTCATAATTCTGTTTTATTTCCCCATTGGTTTCAATGGCGAACCCATCCCCACTTCTTGGGCTTGTATCTTCATGATGTTCCATCCAAAATGGACTCACATCTTGGGGACTGCAGAACCCTTCTCCCAGGACATCCATCCTTTCTAATTCCAGACAGACTTTATAAAGGGGGCCTGTTTTTGAAATCAATGAAAGGTACCCATGTTTAATGTTAACGTCTATGGGAGAATGGATGGCAAAGATTCCGAACAAGCAGTAACACAGCTGCAATTGCATAGGAACTGTGACACAACAAGCACTTTGCTTGAAGGGCAGTAGCAAAAGGAAAAAAAAAACAAGCTGGAGTATTTGGTGACTGAAGAATGGCAGGCAGGACCAGTAGCAGGACCTTGAGATAGATTTGCTTAGACAATTGATAAGGTTTGGAAAGCTGCAGGCAAGCAAGAGAGCTCAGACAGCAAGGGGAAATTTGAGGGGAACTCTGCACTTCTCAAAAAATAGCATTAAGCCAGTGCAATGGCTTAAGGCTATAAAAATCATCCCCCTTCCCCCGCCATTCCTCACCTCATCGCTCTCTGGCTTTCTTCTCCCGCTTCCTGGAACTCTGCATGGCTGATTAAAATGGCGGAGAGGGACTCGCTACCCACCAGTCTCTCCCTGCCTGTCAATCAAAGCAGCAAGCCAATCACCTTTCTCCCCAGTCTTAAAGGGAAAGTGAAAGTGAAACTTCTCAATTGCTATGCCTATGCGTCTACTCATAGATGCATCGTGCTTATTTTAATGCCATCCCCCAGCCTAGAAGCTTAGGAGAAATATTTTTTTTCACCTTTTAGGGGGGTGGGGGATCTGAGAGGCATGCTTGTGCATCAACTATTGGGGGGTAATATTTTTTGTACTTCCCGGCTGAAGCTGAAGTTTTCCAGGCCCCTTGGAACTTTGAAAGGATCAGCCTTAAGCATCCATGATGAGTATCTATCCTACCTCATATCTTTCAGGACTATAATTACCTCATCTGGGTGCCTACAGATTGCAGTCAATCAAGAAAGCCCAGAGCTGTTCTCTTCACCTCCCTTCCTCTTAAAGAACACATCTTATGTCCTTACTAGGAAAATGTAGGAATCCTAGAAAAAGTGAAATTGCTCCAATCATAGACAAGACAAAGAAAAGAACAAAATCAAAGAAAACCACACAGCTTCTTTGTTTGCTGTAGTCTGGTTAGATGGAAAATGTGCTTTCTTTTCATATTAATTGTGATAATTAGAAAACATCCTAGTTTTGTAATTATCATCATAACTGCAAGTTGGGTAATACGTAGAACTGCTTAAGAATATGAGTTTTATTTGGTCAAAAGACTCCAACCCCTAAAAGGTGGTCCACCCTCACTCTACATGATGGAATGCATAGTAGCTAGAGCACCTGGAATTAAAATAAATAATTGGCACATCATTTGACTAGGTCATATTTTTAAAAGGAATTTATTAATTAATTTACAACATTTAGAGCCTGTATCACATGACCTTGGAATACAATCATTTTTCTGAGCATAGAAATCTTTTAATTCTTCCTTTGCTCCAAAATATAGCTCATTACTTCTTTTATCAGATGATAATAGCAGACCTATCACTCTTTTAATGGTAACAGATGGTATCTAGCTTTTAAAAATATATTTTAGCAATCTGCGTCGAACTAATAAGAAGAAGCAATATAAGAAGGGGGGGTGTTGATAAGAGAGAAATTAGTCTCCTGCCTTCCTGCCCTTACAAGGGCTACCAAGGTAAAGGTATCCCCTGTGCAAGCACCGGGTCATGTCTGACCCTTGGGGTGATGCCCTCCGGCGTTTTCATGGCAGACTCAATACGGGGTGGTTTGCCAGTGCCTTCCCCAGTCATTACCATTCATTTTACCGACCTCAGAAGGATGGAAGGCTGAGACAACCTTGAGCCGGCTACCAGGATTGAACTTCCAGCCTCATGGGCAGAGCTTCAGACTGCATGTCGGCAGCCTTACCACTGCGCCACAAGAGGCTCTAAGGGCTACCAAGGGAATTAACAAATAGAAAAACATACATAAAACCACATTTTAAAAACATTAAAACTAATCAGTCAATCAACACCCAACCCTTTAGGTCTCTGGGATAGATAGTTTAACAGGTTAAAAGGAATTAATTCTGCTGAACCTCATTCAACAGTTTTTTGCACCACAAAAGAGGAAATTTTGCATTGTCTCCTTTAAACTAGGGAACAACTATATTTGGACCAGAAGTCAGCTAACCAGATTATCCATTTAGGAGTCATTTAGCAGTCTTTGTGCTTCGTTTCTTCCAGGTTATCCATGTGGCATAGTTTCAAGTGCTTTATTGATTTCGTTGGGACTCAGACTGCCTAGTGTTTGAAGAACTGGAGTCTGAACAGAGCAATCCTAAACTGTGTTATACCATTCTAAGGTCATTTGAAGTCAATGGGTTTAGGAGGGTGTAACTACACTTAGGATCGCACTGTAAATCTCCTTGTCTTTTGACTGGTATATCTCAGGCTACTGTTATAAGCCACTTAAATGGGAGTAAGTTCCATTGAAATCCAGGGGTCTTAATTCCAAATAAATGTACTCAGGAGTGAGGTGAAAGTCACCTTCAGTAATATGAAAAAGATTTCTTGTATAGTTTAGAGCCACGGAGAATTTTGTTTAATTTCTCTCTCTCTTTCTTTGCAACTTAACTACTTTTATACAACTCCACTATGGATACTTTAATCCCCTCAGATTTTTAGAGGCTCTGTGAGTGTAACTCTCACAACTGTTTCCTCAGTCTGTTAAATCAGGGCCTTTCCACACACGTTAAATGTAGCAGGAGTGTGGCAAATTGTAATCGCTACTAAAATGCAGTTATGCACAACGTTGTACAAACCTGCCACATTCCTGTAACCGATCAGCAAAAAGCGCTTCGTTGTAGCGCTTCTAGGGAAATCCCCAAAAGTGGATTCACCCTCTGGAAAGCGCTACACTCTTGCAACCAATGTGCAACACTAGCGAAAAAGTTCTGTGCATTCCCATTGTTGTGGTTTCAGCAAAGTCCCTCCACTACAAAAGCAGGTATGCACAACACCGAATTCCACTATTTTAAATTTCGGAATTGCTTACTGTAAACAATTGGCCACATTGATTCTTGTGCGGAATGGGCCTCAGTTTTGAAAGCTGAAGCACACATTTCCCAAATGGGTGGCAACCTTTTTCTTACAACCCAGAAGGTGGATTTCTATTCTTAGCCTCCCAGAACCTGTTGGATAGGCAAGAGACAATGTTTTAAATAAATAAGACTAGTTGATACAGTCCCACTGAGCATTGGTGGTGGGAAATGCTGTCAAGGCACAGCTGGCTTGTGGTGACCTGGAAGGGTTTTCAAGGCCAGAGATGCTCAAGGGTGGTTTGCCATTGTCTGTCTCTGGTTGGCAATCCTGGGCTTCCTTGGTGGTCTTCCATCTAGATGCTAGGGAGGGCCAATCCTGCTTAGTTTCTGAGATCTGATGAGACTGGTGTAGCCTGGCCCATCCATGTCACAGCAACTGAAGAATGGTATATCACAAATGAGCTAAATTTCATGACAGATTTTGACCAGTGCATGGTTCATGAAGTTCATGGCAAAGCAACCAGCATGACTGTTCCATGAACTTCCATGTGGATATATTTCCAGACAGACTGTCTCCACTCAATGTAAATGTTCACTGAACTTCAAAGCAACAGGGGAATAGAACTTGGAGGTCATGCAGAGGACTATCTGGGGTCCCTTGAGACCTTGATACCTCCAGTTTGCACAGGATCTGTTCTATACACTCCCGAACATTTGCATGTCCAAGTGACCTCTTTTCTAATGCATTGGTTATTGAATGTTCCATTGTGTTGACTTTATGGACTCCCTGTGTGTAATCCATCACAAGTCGCTGTGAGAAAGGCAGATGAAAAATATCTTTAAAAGGTAAGTCCAGGAGCACCTTAGACAAACAAAATTTGTGGCAGGGTTTAAGCTTTCATGAGTTACTTCTCCCTTCTTCAGTAAATAATTAAATCTCTCTTTTTTTACCCTCTGTTACCCTCATATTGTTTCTAGTGCTAAATACATGCCTTGTGCTATTTTCTTGCTCTGCCCTAGCCCCGTATTTCCCAAGAGTCTTGCAAACATTACACAGTCTATATTTCCCCACAAACCTATTAGTTTGGGTCACTGGACTAGCCCCAGTTCGGCATAGTGATTTTGACCTTCTACATTTTTTTCCAGAAGGGACTGCAAACCTCCTAAGTCAGTGAAGCTCTCCCCATCCCTCCGGGAAGATTTTTGGCAACATCAGTCCACATTTTGCAGTTAGCATCTTTTAAAATTCCCCATTGGCCAAATTCCCATCTGTGTAATTCTTTTAAAAATTAATTGGTTCTGACATAGATTGAAGACTTTGGTCTGATTTAATGCGTCTGACTGTCATGTTGTTCTCTCGTAGCTACTGCCTCACATCTTGTAGCTCCCGAAATTGTTCTGTCCTGGGCAAAACGAGAAAGGAGGAATCCAAGCAAAATCCTTCATGACAAAATAAAGTTCATCATTAAATGGATTTGTGCAGTCTACGCTCATTATCATGGTTACGAAAATGCATTTGCATGTGTATGAAATGAGCTTTGGTGAAAATTGGCAGCCAAGGCTTGGGTCCAAAGAACTTCGGTAGAGTCCTGTTCATCCAACAATCCCTCTTGTCCTCCTTCCTCTGCTGATCCTGACCAAAGCCACAGGGAAGGGGGAGGATTGCTCAAACAGTGTACAGCTACTGTGGTACGTGTGGTCAGAAAATGGCTGCCAAGGGAAAGCCAATCGCAAAACAGTTGTTTCTGAAGCTACTCCCATTGGTGATACTGACTTAGGTCTTCTGAAGTACCTCCTATTGCAAGAAGAAGACTTAAATGGGCTCTTTTCTGTATGGAAAAAGGTTCTTTGGGGAAGGAGCAGGTGGAGCCAGGAAACAAATTAGTTAGGTATGATAGTGCCCACATATACCATGCTGAAACAACTGTAGGGATGCCAGCCTCCAGGTGGGACCAGGAGATCCCCCAGAATGACAGCTAATCTCTCCAGACTGTGGAGGTCAGTTCCCTTTGGAAGGTGGACTTTACAGAATGGTACCCCCCTGAGGTCCCTGTCATCCGCAAGTTCCGTCCCCAAATCTCCAGGAGTTGCCCAACTTGGATCTGGCTGGGGGGACTTGACAACCTCAAATCACTGAATTACCTAGATGGCATGGCAGTTAATGTTCCATCCAATGGGAAAGCACATTCTGAAGATATTGAAAGTGGCAAGAACAAACTAAATCAAACTATGAGGACCAAATCTATAGCTGTGCAAAAGTTGCAAAAGAAAAACAATGAAGTAAAGAAAAACTGAAGAAAGTCTATGCAAAAGTTTGAATGTCAATGATTTATAATAGGTCACCTCTTTCTTGGGGAAAACCCATGTATGCTGTTCATTCTTACAACTCCAGAATAATTGAGGGCAGGGGGGAGGTCTCCAACTTTTGTGTGCCTGTTGGCACTTTAAGAAACAATGTGATTGGTGCAGACACAAAATGGCTGCCTCAGGAGATAGACCAACCACAAAATGGCTGCTGTGGCAGAACTTCAGTTGCACAGGGAAGATTCTTGTGTGGTGCTGGCAGCTGCTGACAAAGCAATGCTTCAAAACAAAACAAAACTGCAAAGGCAATAAAATCTTCAATAGACAGTCAAAACTTTGCTGGGCAAAAGCCCTTCCTATTTTCAAAAAAGAAAAAAAAACAGAAAAGGTGTCATTGGGCACCAGGCACCCCTGGGTACCACTTTGGGAATCCCTGATCTAGGGAGACCAGAAACAAAAATGGCAGAATCCGGGGGGGGGGGGGACCAATAAAGTCATGTATCTTGACTTTCTGCAAGGAACTGGCATTCTTCCAATCAAAGTATGCTGGGGGAAAGATCAGTTCTAGATATCTGCCATGTCTACTCTACAGATTCCTTCCACACCTTCTAAATTACCATGAATATTTATGAAAGTCCAACACACACTCATACACACAAACGCACACACATATTCCACAGACATCTTCATCTCTTGTAAAGGTAGCACAGGAAATCGCTTAGGGCTGATCCTGCGTTGAGCAAGGGATTGGACTAGATGGCCTGTATGGCCCCTTCCAACTCTATGATTCTATGATTCTATGAAATATAACCTACCAAAATTCATGCAATGTGATAGGTGTATCGCTGTGTTGGTCTGAAGAAGCAGAACAATGTTTGAGTCCAAGGGTACCTTTAAGATGGACAATATTTTATTCTGGCGATAAGTTTCCGTGTGTATGCACACGTCAGATGTCTTCTACAGATGTATTTGAAGAAATGTGCATCTTCACAAAAACTTTGTTGGTCTTCAAGGTGCCACTGGACAAACTTTGTTCAGGAGATGCTGTTATGATTAAAAAATAGGCAGGGTGCTAAACTGGGAACTTCTAGATATTTTGAGGGTGGAGCCTGTGGAAGGTGGGTATGGGGCAGGAATGGACCTCCAAGGGGGGGAATGCCAGTCTATTTTCCAAAGCAACTATTTTTCTCCAGGGGAACTGATCTCAGCAACTTGGAAACCAGTGGTAATTCTGGGATATCTCCAGCCACCACTTGGAAATTGGCAATCTTACCTGAGCAAAGGGAGAGATTAAAGAACAGCAACCATTTCCAGCAAGATTGGATTCTGGCAGCAGCCTAGAAAACCACAAGATTTTCAGGGTATGAGCTTTCGAGAGTCAGATCTAGTGAATTCTGTCTCTCTCTTGAAGAAGAGTTGGTTCTTATATGCCGCTTTTCTCTACCCGAAGGAGTCTCAAAGCGGCTTACATTTGCCTTCCCTTTCCTCTCCCTCCAACAGACACCCTGTGAGAGAGATGAGGCTGACAGAGCCCTGATATTCCTGCTTGGTCAGATCAGCTTTATCATGGCAAGCCCAAGGTCACCCAACTGGTCGCATGTGGGGGAGCAAGGAATCGAGCCCAGCATGCCAGATTAGAAGTCCGCACTCTTGACCACTGCACCAAACTATCTTGAGAGATTAGATCTCCCTTGTTGGTCTCTTGAGTGTGATGGTGTTTGAAACTGGCCAGTTAGTTTGGCCAGTAGGGTTGTTGTCAGAGGAGCAAAGAGAGCTGTAACTTCCCATATCAATGAACTGAAAGGGGGGAAGTGACAAGCCCCAGGTAGGCCCTTTGACTTGCAAGGGTGGAAAGGCAGCTGCTGTGCTCCATCATTGTTTCTGACAAGCAAGCAAAGGTCAAGCCAGTCCTGGCTGCCCACAAGGCCTTGCGTGTGTCAGAAACATATCAACTGTCAGGCTCCATGTGAAATCCGGATCCTCAGCAAGAGGTCTCCTAACAGACAAAGGCGTAGTGCAATCATTTGCACAAAAGGGCAAGGCAGGACACTCATCCCCCCCTGAGCATCACCAAGACAAAGGAGGAGACCACCCCTGGGCCAGTGGCAGATCTAGTTGACTATTCTGTATTGTTTCTTTGGGGTAAAAATCTAGTCTTCTAGCAGCTTCTTTCTGTCTTTCATACTGGCACATCAAAATCCTATTTATTGAGTGCTTTTCACACCTGGACTCCCCCTCCCAACACGAATGCAAAAGAAATCACCCCAAATCACCCAGTGGCCAAAGTCTGCCACTGATTCCAGATACCCCTATGTGATCTGTTAGAATGCCGTGATCAAAATCTGGTTTGCCCATTAATGAATCTTTGAGTCTTTGATACTGCCTTCCTGATCACATCAAGACTTTGTCTTAAGGCTTCCTCCCCTAGTCCCAAGGTTGCTATTGTTGTCAGCCATTTTGTCATGTCCGGCTCAGCGATCCCATGGCACAGCTGTCACCAAGGTTCCCAATCCCGTCCCGTCTCTTTCAGCCGTGCAGTGTTCTGGCCAGTGTCCGTTTTGATTGTGTCCAACCGCCATGCCCTTGGTCAGCCTGGATTCCTTTTTCAACTGACCATTTCTATCATAATTGCTTTCTCCAGTGAGTTGGATTGCATGATATGGCCAAAGTGAGTGAGCTCCCCACCAGTGACAGATCAGGCTTTATGTGCTGTAGCATTTCCTTGTTTGTGGCTTTTGATGTCCAGGGGATCCACAGAAGCCTCCCCCAATGCCAGAAGTCAAAGGAATCGATTCTTCTCTTGTCCAGTTTTTTTCATCATCCAACTTTCACAACCATAAGCGGCTATTGAAACATGATAGATCGAACTAATCTACATCTGGCAGTCAGGCTGATGTCCCTGCTTTTCCATGTTCAGTTCAAGCACATCATTGCTGAGAGACCGAGAGCAATTCGACATTTTATTTCAATACTGCAATCACCACTCTCATCAATATGTGACCGAAGAAAAAGGTACAAACTTGCTATCAAAATAGGACAGGAGCCTACCATTTTTCTTCTCGTGTTTCACAAAACCCAGCCTGCAATTCAGGCTGCCACTCTGTGCCCTCCACCCAACCTGCTGTTCTTCTGGATCAGGTAAATATTAATATTACCCAATATTCTTCCATCTTTCCTTTTATTTCCCCATAATTTCCTTTGAGGTATCCATTTTGGATAATAAAAGCATCTAACACTTTCCCCAAGAAGGAAGAGGGACTTTTTCCTTCCTTCTTTCTAAATTCAACACTGTCTCAGTGAAATCTAACTGTTCCCCCACTTGAGCTGGCTGCATACGGTTCTTCAATAGGAAACACAATTCCAGGGAACTCCAAGCGTGGACATTCAGTCAGAATTGCTGTTGTCAAACTTTATGGAGATCTCCTAGGAGTACAATTCCAGATGACCAAGATCAGTTCACCCTGAAGAAAATGGCCACTTTGGAGGATGGACTCTATGGTTTTATGGCCCACTGAAGTCCTTCCCCTCCCCAAACCATACCTGAGGCTCCACCTCTCAAAATGTCTAGGTATTTTCCAACCTGAAGGTAGCAATGCTCTTTGTGCATCAGGACCAACACCTGATTTATTTATTTATTTATGTATTTGTCTTATAGCCCGCCACTCCCACAAGGCTCGTGGCGGGTCACAACAATAAAAACCCCATAAAACCCCCTAATACAATAAAATATTCTAAAAAAGCCGAACAACCCAACCTAACCCAACCAATCCAAGTGGCGGCGACATTATACCACCCTGCTCATAACCCAAGGAGGAAGCAAGAATCACTTCATACATACAACAGCTTGAGTTTAACAAGGCCGTGGCTCAGGCTGCCCAATTTGCAATGACGCCAGGAGACTCATGCATATGGCCGGCTGAAAGGCACTTAAGAAGGAGAAGATGAGTGGAGAGGAACAATAGTGGTGAGAACGCCACTTTTCTTGCCCATCATCATGCAACCCAACAGAGGCCATTATTTCCTGTTCTAACAGGATGGGGGAAAACTGTGATTAAGGATGAGCAGGCAAAGACCCCTCCCCAAAGCTACAGCTGTAGAAGAGGAGGTTGGGATGGCTGTCAGCTTCTCAAGCTCTTCAGATCTCAGACGGTCCAGAGTTCCATGTTCCCCATCTGGGCGAGGAGTGAGAGTTGTAATGTATGCGGACGGGGGCCTGGCATCTGGACCACTCTCAGCAATGGTGGCAAGGAAATATTTCTTAAACTGTTGAACATCTGTTGTTTTCCCTCCTTCAGACAAAAATTACGTATCTGCTGCTGAGTCCAGAACAACAGGCAGGTTTGAAATTACCATTATTGGATCTACTGGGAGAGAAGGGAAGCTGCAGTGAAATAACCGGGCGAGTTTTTGGCTTAACTCTGCAATCTTCTGTACAGTTAAGTCAAAAATGTGTATAATTTGAGCTCTGAATCCCTGGGCATTGCAACTAAGCGGTCTAACAGGATCCATAGTTAAGCCTTTTTTCATAACTGTGTACTCTCAACTTTATTTTAAAAATATCCTATTTATATTATATATTTATTATTATATTTATATTTATATCTTTGGCACAGCAGCTTTGATGATAATCCTGGCCTGGGCCAAACTTGAGACTCCTGTTCTCTGGTGCGTGTTGCCATTCAGAAACAGACGATACTAAACTGCAAACTAAATCTGAAGACGAGACTAAACCGGGAGGGGTAGCAAACACAACTGAAGACAGCAGCAGAATACAGGATGATCTTGATAGAAGATAAAATGAAGTTCAGTAGTGTTATGGATCATACAGTGTAAAATTTACAAGACCACAACAAAGACAGCTAAGCAGCAGGAGGATTTATTTAGGATACATGTTTGCAAGCATGGAGAGAAAGCTAATTGGTGCATTCTCTGAAGTCTGCATCAGTGCAGCTCATTTTTAAGACCTTGATACGTCATCATGAGGTATCCTGACGCTCACTCCCTCACTGTCCCTTTGACCAATCAGATCAACGACGAAGGGCGTACAATCTGACCTATCACGGATGGCTATATATCTTATTACAATTTTCTCGCTCTATGTTTCAAAGAATACATTCCTTTATATGGAGGGATGCTACATTCAGGAGCTATCTGCTTTTGACAAACTCAAGGTTACTTTGAGAGACAAAGAAATAACTATACACATAGTGCCACAATGAACTCAAGATACATTCTGCCTGACCTAAAAATAAACCATAGACAGACTGTGTCTAAAGTGTGTTCCACAAATCTGTATTTGTGTTCTCAATTGTGTTCCACAAATCTATATAATCTATATCAGTAGGGACAAATGTAAAGTTCTGCATTTAGGTATACAAAAATATAGGAAGGGGGAGACTTGTCTTGGCAGTTGCATGTTCGAAAAGGATCTAGAAGTCTTAGTAGACCAGACATTGAACATGAGTCAGCAGTGTGACTCAGTGGCTAAAAGGCAAATGGGATTTTGGGCTGCATCAAACGGAGTATCGAGTCCAGATCACGAGAGATGATGGTACCGCTTTACTCTGCTCTGATCCGGCCTCACTTGGAGTCCTGTGTTCAGTTTTGGGCACCCCAGTTGAAGAGGGATGTTGACAAACTAGAACATTACAAGATGTCATAGTCCCATTGTATACGGCACTGGTCAGACCACACCTGGAGTACTGTGTGCAGTTCTGGAGGCCTCACTTCAAGAAGGACGTAGATAAAATTGAAGAGGTACAGAGGAGAGCGACGAAGATGATCTGGGGCCAAGGGACCAAGCCCTATGAAGATAGGTTGAGGGACTTGGGAATGTTCAGCCTGGAAAAAAGGAGGTTGAGAGGGACATGATAGCCATCTTTAAGTATTTGAAAGGTTGTCACTTGGAGGAGGGCAGGATGCTGTTCCCATTGGCTGCAGAGGAGAGGACACGCAGTAATAGGTTTAAACTACAAGTACAACGATATAGGCTAATTTTTCACAGTCAGAGTAGTTCAGCAGTGGAATAGGCTGCCTAAGGAGGTGGTGAGCTCCCCCTCACTGGCAGTCTTCAAGCAAAGGTTGGATACACATTTTTCTTGGATGCTTTAGGATGCTTAGGGCTGATCCTGCGTTGAGCAGGGGGTTGGACTAGATGGCCTGTATGGCCCCTTCCAACTCTATGATTCTATGATTCTAAGAACATGTCCAGAGGAGGGCAACAAAGATGGTGCGGGGTTTGGAGACCAAGACATACGAAGAAAGGCTGGGGGAGCTTGGTCTGTTTAGCCTAGAGAGGAGATGACTGAGAGGGGATCTAATAACCATCTTCAAGTATTTAAAAGGGTGCCATATGGAGGAAGGAGCAGAATTGTTCTCTTTTGCCCCAGAGGGATGGACCAGAACCAATGGGATGAAATAATTTCCAAAGAAATTCCATCAAAACATCCGGAAGATGTTCCTGACACCTCAAGCGGTTCCTCAGTCGAACAGGCTTCCTCAGGAGGTGGTGGGTTCTCCATCTTTGGAAATATTTAAACAGAGTCTGGATAACCATCTGACAGAGAGCCTGATTCTGTGAAGGTTCAAGGGGATGGTAGGTTATAGTGGATGAGCGATAGGGTTGTGAGTATTCTGCATCATGCAGGCGGTTGACTAGATCAGTGGTCCCCAACTCCCGGTCTGGGGACTGGGACCGGTCCATGGATCAGTCGGTACCGGGCCGCGACTCCTCCTCGTCTTCCTCAGGGGCTGCCCTGCCAGTCTGCTACTGGCTCACCTTTGCTGCTCTCCAGCGGCTGCCATGGCTGGGGCTCCCCCTCGGCATGGCACTGTGTGGCAGCGCCCCCCAGTGGGCAGCAGGAAGTCAGGGGCACCAGTGGGAAAGCAAGTGGAGCAGGGGCTCAGGTGGTGGTGGCGTCCCTCGGCAAAAGACTACCTCCCCCCGGGCCTCAGTAAAATTGTCAAGCATTGAACGGTCCCCAGTTATAAAAAGGTTGGGGACCCCTGGACTAGATGAACCAGGAGGTCTCTTCCAACTCTATGATTCTAAGGTTCCATTGTAAAGAACACAGGGCTGAGCTGGGCTTTGGGACCTAATGTGAGCTAGGAGGGTCCAAGATCCTTCTTTGTTGCCATTGCAACTTCTGCAGACATCCGGAAGCTGGTGGCCAAATTTGAGATTCTTGGCATCATCTTCTGATGAGTTAGGTCTGCCTCCCAAAACCTTAGCATATTGCAAATAGCACAGAGGGTGAAGCTTTCCTTGACATATTGTAGACCAGGTGGTTCCAACGCCCTTCATGTTTGGCACTGAAAAGGAACTTATTAGCCAGTTTTCAGACTGCTGGTTTTAACTTCCTGAGAAGTTATGTCCGCCACAGATGGACAGACAAACAGACAGTGAGCATTTTCATTTGCAAAGGATTATGAGAGATTTCCTACCGTTCACTTTCAGAATTCGGGCATCGCAGCCACTCACGGGATATATCAGGCTGAAAAGTAAATGCTTTGAGCCCATCAAATGGGGAAATCGCTTGCAGCAAGACAAGAGTGTCACACAAAACATCAGTGTTAAATGCCATCGCAAAGGACACTTACTCTGAAGTACCTCTGAAGAACAAAGCGGAGGAGTGGACTAAATATCAGGAGGAAAAACTGACGATGATCCAAAGAACACTCACTTCTTCAAGACCAGCTTTTGTGGTATCCCAGCAGGTTACAGCCTTCCTTAATGGTGTCTGCTTCTTTTGTAGAAATCCATATCTATGCATATTTTGCCTATGTCCCCCCAAGAGCATTTTGCTCTGCTGATCCCAACAGGCTGGTGGACCCTGGCCCCAGGGAAGTACATCTGGCCTCAGTGTTTTCAGTCCTGGCCACTACTTGATGGAAGGAGCTCCCGGAGGAGATCCGGGCCCTGTCAGAGCTGGTTCATTTCTGCAGGGCCAGCAAGATGGAGCTCTTCCCCCAAGCCTTTGGTTGGAGACAATGACTTAATGACATATTCACATCTATGGCCCTGCCACACAAAAACACCATAGAGACTGGCAGTGAATCTGGAGGCTGCTATGACCATGGCTGAAAAGCTGATGATGACTTAAGTTTTGACTGTGTTTTAATTCAGTGGTCCCCAACCTTTTTATCAGTGGGGACCAGTCAATGCTTGACAATTTTACTGAGGCCGGGGGGGGGGTAGTCTTTTGCTGGGGGATGTCGCCGCTGCCTGAGCCCCTGCTCCACTTGCTTTCCCACCAGCATCCCTGACTTCCCAACGCCCGCTGCGGGGTGCTGCCAGCAGCAGCTGTGCAGTGTCATGCCGAGGGGGAGCCCCAGCCATGGCGGCCGCCGGACAGTACCAAAGGTGAGCCAGCAGCAGAGTGGCAGGGCAGCCCCGAGGCAGCAGCTGGGGAGGAGGACGAGGAGGGGCCGTGGGCCGATACCGAATGATGTCCGGACTGATACCGGTTTCCAGACTGGGGGTTGAGGACCACTGTTTTAGGTTATGCATGTTGTTCTGCTGGTTTTTAATTAATTGTTGATTTTAATTTTATGCAAACCACCCTGAGCCATTTGGGAGGGTGGTGTAGAAATGTAATAAATAATAATAACAATAATAATAATATAATAACAGAGGGAAATTTAACAAATTCTTGTTTGTACATATGATCTTTTTGAAATAGATTCAGAGGGCAGCCATGTTGCTCTGCGGTAAAACCGCTAGATCTGAGCGCTGGGGTGCCTTAGAGACCAACAAGATATTTTGGGTCTAAACTTTTGAGCATCTAAGCTCTCTTCATCAAGTGCAAATAGAAAGGCAAATGTGGTGTATTTATATATCAATCTGAAAGTCGGAAGGGTGTTGCGAAGAAAGCAGTTAGGAAAACAGGGAGCATTTCCTGTGGGCAGCAGAGGGTAGGACCTACAGTAATGGGTTTAAACTACATGTAGAACAGTATCAGCTAGATATCAAGAAATAATTTTCCATAGTCAGAGTAGTTTAGCAGTGGAATGAGCTGCCTAAGGAGGTGGGGAGCTCCCCCTCACTGGAAGTCTTCAAGCAGTGGCTGGACAGAGACTTATCCTGCATGCTTGAGGCCGATCCTGCCTTGAGCAGGGGGTTGGACTAGATGGCCTGGATGGCTCCTTCCCACTCTAGGACTCTGAGTCTAGTTCAGCAATGGAATGGGCTTCCTGAGGAGGTTGGGAGCTCCCCCTCACTGGCAGTCTTCAAGCAGTGTCTGGACAGACACTTATCCTGGATGCGCTGATCCTGCATTGAGCAGAGGGTTGGACTAGATGGCCTATAGGATCCCTTCCTACTCTATGATTCTGTGATGAGAGGTACAATACAAGAATTAAGTATGTTAGGGAGAAATGCTTAGGGACAGAAAATTAGCATCCAAACAATTCTTACTACAGATGCTGATTTTCTTCCCCTAAGCATTTCTCCCCTGCTCTAATGAAGCTCTAAACTGTCTCCCATTCTTAGCTACAACTGCTTGAAATCT
This sequence comes from Paroedura picta, assembly GCF_049243985.1. NCBI lineage: Eukaryota > Metazoa > Chordata > Lepidosauria > Squamata > Gekkonidae > Paroedura > Paroedura picta. The sequence goes on along the minus strand of NC_135374.1, from coordinate 126,394,923 downwards.
CACTTCAGCTCTCTAGGTGTCAAAATCATGTATCCCTGCTTTTTCCAGTTGTTATTTGATTCTGTTTTCTGTCCTGTATAATTGATTACCCTAGGTGTGAATTCTGGCTGAGTCAGGATAGAGTAGCTCGCTTTGGAATCCTGACTCTGCCACTCTGATCTATGGGAAGTATCATCTCTCTCCTCAAACATGGGTCAGGAGGTGCTGGAATGGAGTGGTGGCATCTGCAGGGCTTCATGCCCAAATGCGTGTTGGAGGTTAAAACAGAGTAAAAGATTCTGGATAGTTAGTCTTAGCAAAGGTTCTGAGATGTAAGCATTGTTGTACCTTCAATGAAGAGTTTTTTTCCTGCAAAATGTCTGCTTATTGGGAACAATTGCCTGGACTATTACACTGAGGGAGCCAGAGCTGAATCCACAGCACCTCTCGTGGTGGGGAAGAGTCACTACAGGGCAGGGATGCACACAATCTGCCCCACGGGGCCAGTCTTCAGGAGTTCTGGGGGGCAACCCCTTTTTCTGAACATCTTAACAGAGCAAAACACTTGACATTGCTGATTAGGCATACGAGGAGGGAATAACGGATGCTAAGAAGTAAATATGCAATCACTGCTCAGAGGCTCTTCATGCACAAATATGCCATACCGTTCTAGCAGAGATCTTTCTCTAAAAATCAAGTGCAATTCCTTTTCATTCATTATTCAGAGATTCTTAACATGCACTTAACATTAGACAATTGGAGCTAAAGATTAAATCCACTCTGAATTTTTGGAATGCGTATTGAGTTCAGTAGCAGAAGAAGGAAGGAAAGGGACAGATAAGGACAGGTGGATGTTCAGATGATTGAGAAATTACAAGAAGAAAGTAAAAAACATGCTCAGTCTCTCTGCATTAAATCACAGCCGCTTGATGGCAAACTGTTGGTGTTTCAAGGCAAGGGCTGTCCAGAGGTGGTTTGACATTGCCTGCCTCTGTGTATCAACCCTGGACTTCCTTGGAGGTCTCCCAACCAAAGACTGATCAGGGTTGACCTTGCTTTGCTTCCAAGATCTGGAGAGCTCAGGCTAGTTAGGCTGGATCCACAACCCAGTTAGATCATATCTTACCAAAAAAAAAAAAAAACGCCCCAAAAAACAGAGTTTTCTGATGCACAGCCCAATTTAGTTCAATCCTTTAAAGGCCATGTTGGTTTAGGGACTTTGGGGCTGCCCTCCCAAGAGACCCTCAAAGACTCAAAGGATCTCAAGGAAGCCCTGGGAATCCAAAACTTCCAAGAGGGAATTTGACGTTCCAAACCTCCTTCCCGGAATGATTTCTAAGGAACAGAACCCTTGCCAAGAATTTCAGTGAAGCACGGATCCTGCTGGGAGGGCAGCTCCAGGAACCAGGCAGGGATTCCGCTACTTAAAGAAGATCTTTGTAATTCCAAATTGCTCGCTCAGCTTCCACAGCATGGATCCTGACCCTTAGGGGGTCTTCTGCTGGCTGCTGCCCAATCCACACATTGAGGAGGGTTCTTTCAGAGGCTGAGCATTACCAGGAAGCTGCCAAGGTTTCGGGTCATCTCCATGACATAAGGAGAATCCAGTTCTCCTATACCGTATCCTGCTCACCTGGGACAGAAAGTCTCAGAGAGAAACCAGCTTATCCCTGCCTTAGTCCATTCTGTCTCTCTCTCCCAGGACTGCTTGTCTAATAATCTCTCTCTCTCTCTCTCTCATTTTAACCCTCTAAGCAATAAGGATGATAGCATATGGTCTCATTTTATTTCACAACATCCCTGCAAGGTAGTTGGGCCCAGGGGAATGGAATGTCTTTTTCACGTAAAAAATTACCGTATTTGCCGGTGTATAAGACGACTGGGTGTATAAGACGACCCCCAACATTTCCACTCAAAATATAGAGTCTGTTACATGACATTACAGTACTATGGACCACTATGGGCAGCTATATCTATCCCAACTGAAGTGCACCCGGCGTATAGGACGACCCCCCCCCACTTGGAGGCATGTTCTTCAGGAGGAAAAAGTAGTCTTATACGCCAGCAAATACTGTATCTTCTTTCAGAATACTTTCTCTTTCATCTCTCCTTGTCGTTTTGTGTTATATCCTATGCACTTTTTTTGCAACTTTCATCCTTGCAGGGGTTTTTTAAAGTTACATCAAATCATAGAATCCTAAAGTGGGAAGGGGCCACACAGGCCATCTAGTCCAACCCCCTGCTCAATGCAGGATCAGCCCTAACCATCCTAAAGCATCCAAGAAAAGTGTGTATCCAACCTTTGCTTGAAGACTGCCAGTGAGGGGGAGCTCCCCACCTCCTTAGGCAACCCCTTCCACTGCTGAACTAGACTCCTAGAATCCCAGAGTGGGAAGGGGCCATGCAGGCCATCTAGTCCCACCCCCTCCTCAATGCAGGATCAGCCCCAAGCATCCAGGATAAGTCTCTGTCCAACCGCTGCTTAAAAACCACCAGTGAGGGGGAGCTCACCATCTTCTTGGGCAGCCCCTTCCACTGTTTAACTACCCTGACTGAAAATTTCCCCCCTGATAGCTAGCCAGTACCATTCTACACATAGTTAAACCCATTACTGTGGCTTTAAACCCTCTGCTGCCCACATCAACCTCTCCCAGCCCTCCTCCAAATGACAACCTTTCAAATACAGCAATCCTGTCTCCTCTCGACCTCCTCTTTTCCAATCCTTTAGCCTTTCTTCATAGACCTTGGTCCCCAGGCCCCATATCATCCTTGTCTCTCTCCTCAGCACCTTCTTCATTTTGTTCATGGCCTTTTTCATGTGAGGCCTCCAGAACTGCACACAGCACTCCAGGTGGGGTCTGACTGGTGCGGTATACAGTGAGACTATGACATCTTGTGATTTTGGTGTGATGTCTCTGTTGATACAGCCCAAAATGGCATTTGCCTTCTTTACTTCTGCATCATACTGTCTGCTCAAATTTAGCTTACAGTCCACAAGTACCCCAAGATCTCATCCACACACCTTGCTCCCCAGTCCACTTTGCTACCATCCAGTATGCATATTTTTTTTAATTTTTGTGACCCAGATGTAGATCTCTGCACTTCTCCTTCTTGACTTGCATCTTGTTCTCAGTTGACCACTTCTCCAGAGTGTCCAGATCTTGCTGAACTCTCTCTTCTGGGGTGTTTGCTGCTTCTCTGTTCTGGTTTTTATCTGCAAACTTAATGAGGAGTCCCTCCATTTGAAAAAGTGACTGCATACCAAGCCCTGTGGCCCTCCGCTGCTCCCCTGCATCTAGTCTGGTGAAATACCTCTGACAACTGCTCTTTGGGTCGGTTTTCTAGCCAGTTCCCTCTCCACCTAACCATGCAAAAATCCAGTCTTCATTCCTCCAGTTCACCCATCAGAACATCCTGAAAATGGGCTGGATGTGGGCCCTTCATGGTGTTGCTGTGAGGGCCCAGACCGCTGCATTCTGGACCAGCTGTAGTTTCCGGGTCAAGGTTAAGGGCAGGCCTGTGTAGAGTGAGTTACAGAAGTCCAGTCTGACCCTTGTGTGGATCACTGTGGCTAGGTGTTCCGGGGCCAGGTAGGGTGCTAGTAACTTGGCTCGGCGAAGGTTATAGAATGCTAGCTGTGCTATTCTCATGACCTAGGCCTCCATTGAGAGGGAGGCATCAAGAATCACTCCCAGGTTCCTGGTGGATTGAGCCTCTGATAGCTGCACTCCGTCCAGGTTTGGCAGGTGTGTTTCCTTGCTTGGACCCTTCTTGCCCAGCCACAGGACTTCCATCTTTGAAGGGTCGAGCTTCAGACGACTCTACCTGAGCCATCTCATCACTGCTTCCAGGCAGCTGGCTAATGGGTCTGAGGGAAAATCAGGGCAGCCGTCCATTAGAAGATAGAGCAGAGTTGTGTTCTGTTGCACCAGGGGGGTGGACCAGAAACAATGGGTTGAAATTAATCCAAAATAATTTTTGGCTAAACATCTGGAATAGGTTCCTGACACAGTGATTCCCCAGTGGAACAGGCTTCCTCAGAAGGTGGTGGGATCTCCTTCTTTGGATAGTCATCTGACAGAAATGCTGATTTTATGAACTTAGGCAGAGGGTGAGTGGGTGGGCAGGATGTGCCAGTGTTGGTCTCTTGTGGTCCTTCCTTGCACACCCAGGGAATTGCTGATCGCCACTGTGAGATGGTCTGTGAACTCCCTCCAGGCCAAGCTGAGTTCTGCAGATTTTTTGTGGTGGTGGGAAATCACTTGGAGATGAAATTGAGGTCACTGTGGGTGGGCAGATAGTTGTGAGAACAACTTGTGACTCATGGAGGCCTTGCTAAAGCTTCCATTTTTGACATTTGCCAGAAAGCATAACCAGCAGGGGAAAGTAAGACACCCTGAGTGTTCCAAGCAGTTTTTCTGCTAGTGAAAAAGGAGAGAGGGGTTCCTTTTGATGACCAAACATGCTATTGTGGGGATTGCGGGACTTGAGGATGTCTGTGGTGGGGGGAGGGGAGCTGGGCACAATTCGAGGGTGGGGGGAACTATCAGGATCAAACTGTCAGTGGGATATGGCAGGTAGGGATATGGCAGTGGGATATGGCAGTGGGATATGGCAGATCAAACTGTCAGTGGGATATGGCAGCTAGAGCCTCCATGGATTCACAGGCATGGAGCCAGCATGAGGTAGTCGAGCAGTGGACTCTACTGGGTTGGATTCCCCACTCATCCTCCACGTGCAGCCTGCTGGGTGACCTTGGGCCAGTTACAGTTCTCTCACAACTCTCTCAGCCCCACCTCCCTCACAGGGTGTCTGTTGTGGGGAGAGGAAGGGAAGGCGAATGGAAGCCGCTTTGAGACTCCTTTGGGTAGAGAAAAGTGGCATATAAGAACCAACTCTTCTTCTACTCTTCATTGGGAGCCATTTCAGTGTTTATCTATCTATCTATCTATCTATCTATCTATCTATCTATCTATCTATCTATCTATCTATCTATCTATCTATCTATCTATCATCTATTTATTTATTTATTTTATTTCTATACTGCCCTTCTATATGGCTCAGGGTGGTTTACATACAACATGGTGGATACATGGAACGAATTAATAAATAACATAAACGAATTCAACAACAACAATAATCTAAATAACACAAGTGATCTTAAACAATATAATAGGAACAGAACTTAGGTAAGGCCCTTAGAGAGGTCAGGCTGCTTCAGGCCATGGATAGGATGTCTGAGGGGGGACCTGTTGCCGGTCTCAGGCCAATGCCTGGTGGAGGAGCTCCCTTTGGCAGGCCCTGCGGAACTGTGGAAGTTCGGGCAGGGCTCTGATCTCCTCAGGGAGCTCCTTCCACCAGGTGGGAGCCAGGATGGTAAAAGCTCTGGCCCTCGTTGAGGACCTATGTGCTTGTGTGGGGGCAGGGATCACCAGCCAGTTGGCAGTGCTGGAGCGTAATGCTCTTTTGGGGGTATAGGCGGAGAGACAGTCTCTTAGGTACACTGGGCCCAGACCGTGTATGGCTTTGAAGGTAAGAACCAAAACCTTAAGCCTGATCCGGAATTCAATTGGGAGCCAGCTGAGTTGTTGAAGAGTAGGCTGGATGTGAGATCTCCACGGTGTATTGGTGAGAATCCTGGCCGCTGTATTCTGTACCAATTGCACTTTCTGGGTCAAGGATAAGGGTAGGTATGATGCGGAAAAAGGTATGACGTTGAAAAAGCATACTTTCTTAAGAGAGTGAGGATTAGTTGCGGTCCATCCGGTCAGACTCAGAAACTAAGTAGGTTCAGCCCTGGGTGGCATTTGGATGGGAGACCTCCAAGGAATTCGGGATCATGACGCAGAGTCAGACCATGGCAAACCCCCTCCGAATACCTCTTGCACTCTGAACCCTATGGGGCTACCATGAGTCAGCCATGAATTGTAGTCCATGGACATGTGGAGGGCCGCAGTTTGACTACCCCTGATGTACATACAATACAATACATTAAATCATTTTTTAATAATTAAAATCACAATTCTGGACTGTTTGTAGATTTAACCAAATGAGGACCTTAATTCTCTGGCAGGAACATATGACAATAGTACAGTTACTAAATCAGCCCTGGATGCAACCTTTACTAGTCAAATCTTAGCATTCCTTGGCGATTAAAGTTATGCAGCTCAGCAGTGAAACTGTGCAGACTTTCCATGCTATGGGAAACAGCTCTGACATTTTTGCCTCCGTATATTTATGCAGTGAACTTTGGTGGATTGAAATTCAACACCAAACGTAAAACCGCCTCGCGTTTTCCACTGGAGGTTTAAAAAATCTGTTTCTGTACCAATATCTCAATTAAAATGTACAGTACAACTGGGACATTACAACTAAGTTACACATCTACTGAATGTTTAACAGTAATTGCAGCTAGTTTCAATAACAGGCTTTCTCAAGAAGGGCAGGGTTTCATAGTTTTGAATACACAGATTTGTGGAACATCAATAAGCCCATCTGCTCCACATCCTCACTAAGTTTTATCATTCTGATTTAGAACCTGGGGAAGGACTGACAAAGACGAAACAGATTTACTCCGAATGTTATCTTCAAAATCCTATTGTCAAATAACAAAAAAATTAATATTTGATATTTGGCATGCCTTTAGCATTCACATTTGAATCTTACTTGGTTTGCGACAATATTTCAAGGAATCCACTGAACGAATTTCAAGGGATGTTTGCTCAGATGCCAGGAGAATTAAACGAGAATTGTAGGTGCTATTCCTATTGTTTGCTGTCTCCCTTGATCAGTGTGTTTTGCCAGTGGGTGAAGACTTTCTGGCATTGTTTGGCAATTGTTCAAATGTTTTAATGTTCGCTGCCTTATGTTCAGGCCAGATGAATATATCCAGATGAACTTGTTACAAAACTGGAGAAGATCAACAAACGTTCATTTGCTGAAGTTTATAAAGGAATTGACAATCAAAAGTAAAAAAGTTGTCGCTTTAAACATTATTGATTTGGAAGAAGCTGAAGAGGAAATCATGGTGCTATGTCAGTGTGACAGCCCTTCTGTTACCAAATATTATGGATTATGCTGTTTCATGTATTCAGCCATTTTCCTGGTGTCATGGCACAAAGTAGGGGAAAAATACAGATATATAGGCACGCTTTTTTGTGTACAAAACAGAAAGGGAAACTGTGTTAGGAGATCAGAATGCACACATCTGCCACACAAAGCAAGGGGAAGTGTCTCCACGCACAACAGAACTGTCCGTCTACAAGAGCAGTTCTCTTGTTATTTCAGTGCTAGTAGAGGAAGACTGAACTTTCTGTGCAAAACATAAATTTGTAGCTAGGATAGCAACATTGGGGAAAGAGGCAGCAGAGCAAAGGATAGTAGAGAAGATCACAGGACATTCTCATGGCCGGCAAATCTTGGGGCAAAATTTGGACAGAGAGACAATTCTACTATCTTTGGAAACATTTCTTCTTGGGATTGCCAAGGATGCTATGACAAGCACAAGGTTTGTTTGGGGCCCTTGTCAAAGGGCTTGCATGTGGTTTAATCCCCTGGGGCTCTATCTGCATTGGCATGGCCACATCATAGCAGGGTATTTTAAAAACCAGGAGATGTATTAGACTGCCGCAATAAAATGTCAGAAATATTTCAGAACGTGAATATTTGTATATGTTTTTTTATAAAAAAATCCATAAACAAACAGCAAAACATTTCCATAATGTTTTCCCTATGGAACCTTTCCCCATGCTTTTTCTTTTGTTTCCATGATCGATAGTCTCCTGAAGTAGTAGAACTCGAGGGCATCCCATGAAGCTGATGGGCAGGAGGTTCAGGACAGACAAAAGGAAATCTTTACAATGTCTCATTCGCACAGGATGGCCACAGGAATAAATAGCCTTAAAAGAGGATTAGATTCATGGAGGATAAGTCTATCAGTGGCTACTAGCCATGGAACCTCCATGTTCAGAGGCATCAAGCCTTTGAATCCCAGAGCCAGGGGGCAACATTAGGGGAAGTCCTTGGCCTTCGTATCCTGTTGCTGGCAGTCTAGAACAGGGGTAGTCAAACTGCGGCCCTCCAGATGTCCATGGACTACAATTCCCAGGAGCCCCTGCCAGCGAATGCTGGCAGGGGCTTCTGGGAATTGTAGTCCATGGACATCTGGAGGGCCGCAGTTTGACTACCCCTGGTCTAGAATATTAGTTGGCCACTGTATGAGACAGGATGCTGGACTAGACAGACCGCTGGTCTGATCCAGCAGGGTTCTTCTTATGTTCTTAACACAACCTCTTCTAGATATGTTTACCAACGTGATGGCAAGTTCTTGGAGATTTGGGGATGGGTCTTAGGAGGAAACGGTTTGGGGAAGGGAGGGACCCCACTGAGGTAAAATGCCATAGGGCCCATCCTCTAAAATAGCCATTTTCTTCAGAGTAACTGATCTCTACAGGTCACCTGTAAGTCCAGGAGATCGCCAGTCCCCAGTTGGAGGTTGGAGACCCTGCTTCAATCACAGCAATAATTATCCTTTTCACCACCACCAATAGATGCAGTTGCCTCTTCTCCTGCCCACATCAGATAATCAGAGATATGAAATTCAATGCAGCCATCCAAAATATATCTTTTTTCCACCTGGCATCCTTCCCTCCCAACCCTGGCAACCATTTCCAGTAGTTTCTTAGCCAAGATGTCAGTCTTGGAGCTGTGTTCGATTTCCAAGTTTGTAGCATCAAGCGTTTGGTGACAAGCACTACTCTGTGATGCCAGTCCAGTTGGCCATGCTTCAGATTCCGTGTGGATGGTAAGCGCTCCCATATTTTTGGTGTCATGTTTCGAGTTACTACAGAGAGTAGGATTTAATTCATTTTACAACAGCCTCCCAGAAATTAGCTACCTCAGGGCAGCTCTAGTACAAAGATGATTTAAGCTGACAGGTGCCCAGTGCAGCACCAGTGCCTCTGGAATATGGACCATAGTCATAGAGTTATAGTATTGGAGGAAAAGAAAAAGAGGTGAATTTAGGACTCCACTTTTCACTGCCCAAAGGAGTCACAAAGTGGCTTACAGTCACCTCCCCTTCCTCTTCCCACAACAGAGTGAGAGAGCTCTGACAGGACTGCTCTGCAAGAACAGCTCTGAGAGAATTGCGACTAGTCCAAGGTCACCCAGCTGGCTGTAAGTGGAGCAGACTGGGGAATCAAACCAGGGCCTATTCCACACACATAGGATAATGCACTTTCAATGTGCTTTGGCAGCTGGATTTTCCTGTGCAGAACAGGAAAATCTACTTCTGAAGTGCATTGAAACCATATTATCTATTGTGTGCAGAATAGGCCCTGGTTCCCCAAGTTAGAGACTGCCATTCTTAACCACTACAAAAAGGCCTCCAGAATTAGACACAGTACTACAAACAGGGCTTGACCAGTGCGGTGTACACTGGGACAGCCAGAGCTGGTATTCCACGTGAAGCTCGCTGGGTGACTTTGGGTCAGTCACAATTCTCTTGAAACTCTCTCAACTCCACCTACCTCACAGGGTGTCTGTTGTGGCGAGAGGAAGGGAAAGCAACTGTAAGCTGCTTTGAGACTCCTTCGGGTAGAGAAAAGTGGAGTATACAAACCAACTCTTGTTTTTTTTCTGATTAGACTCAGAAAACCTTTATTGGCATACACAGTCACAGTCCAAGGAAACAAAATAGGTAAGACAAGACTACGTTCCCGCACTGGCAAACAGTGGTTATTTATTTGGAGTATGCTTCCAAGGGCATCGGTTACTCTGGCAAGTTTAATGGTATCCTTTTCTGAAAGCGTTAATTTGATGATGAAGGATTTGGAATTGACTTTGGAATTTATTTCCATCAAATATGACTGGATAGAGGCTCGTTGGGGAGAGAAGACCGGACACTCCCAAACAACATGTGGTCGTGTGTCTGGGGCTTTAGAACCATGTAGACAGAGTCTTTTAAAGGCAGGAATCTGATGAGATCTACCCCAGGACATGCTTGAGGGAAAAGATGATCATCTTCTAAAGTGAGGAAGAGCCACCCACAATCCTGCCTACAGCCAGTTTTTGGTCAGTGTATCTTTGCCATATAGACTTGAGCCACTTTTGGAGGCTGAGTGATCCTAACATATAGGCCCGTATTTGGGGAGTGGGCAAACACAGCTGAATCCATGTGAACCAGCACTGAGGAGGCCACTCAGTTCAGACCCTGTCAGCAGCACCAGCCCAGGACCTGGCGGTGGCTCACCAATGGGTGAGCCAATATCTGTCCTTTGTGTTGCTGGAGGAGCTGCTGGGGCCTGACTCTGCTTCTCCCTTGCAGCTAGCAACCCTTCAGAGCAGTGCCCACCAGGAGCTTTCCCAGTCAGTGAAATGGCCAGCCCACCTCTGCCCACAGACCCTCCACCTTTCCCAGTGAGAAACTGGGTGGGTCATGGTGGGGCTTTGCTGGGAAAGGCTTCTGATTGGTCTTTGGAGTTTTGATTGGCTGCACAGCCTTTATTTGCTTTAGGATGCTTAGGGCTGATCCTGTGTTGAGCAGGGGGTTGGACTAGATGGCCTGTCTGGCTCCTTCCAACTCTATGATTCTGTGATTCTATGATTCTATTAAAATGTTCTTTTGCTATCAGCTGCCACCACAGCAGGAGGGTCTTCACTCTGTGCCTGGAAGTAAGGTGCAGGCAGCCATTTTGTGAATGCCTCCGCCTCCTGCAGCTGCCATTTTGAGTCAGCCATCTTGAGGCTGCATCCACCATAGGGATGCCAACCTCCAGGTGGGACCTGGGAATCCCCCCCCCCAAATTGCAGCTCATCTCCAGCCTAAAGAGATCAGTTCCCCTGGAGAATATGGCCTCTTAGAAGGTAGACTGTATACCCCAATGAAGTCCCCAAATCCTACCCTCTACAAGTTTCGTCCCCAAAGTCTCCAGATTTTTCCCAACCGGAAGTTGGCAACCGGGATCAAAAAGGTTGGGAGATCTAGTCTAGACAACATAACTAGAATTTTTAAAAGAGAGTAGTGTTGCCTTCCGTGGTTCACCAAGTCCAAATGCACGCAGTTTGCATCCCATCTGAGCTTGCTAAAGCCGTGGGTTTCAGAAGGTCTTTTAAAAACAACGAAAGGGAAGCTTTGAGGGCTTGCATGGGCAGAAAGCTGCTGAAAAACACCGTCTGAATGCCTTTTCTAAGACGTTTTATTTTTCCATTTCTTTGAATTTATAAGCTCCCATCTTCACCAAAGGCGGACTCAAAGGTTGACAAAAAAAAACACAAAACAAAACAAAAACGAATGCTGCATTTTAATAAGATCCATTATTTTTAAAATGTAATCTAACTTTTTTTTAAAAAGAGAGATTTGGTAAGGATTTGGGATAATGTGATTATACATGAATATGACTGATCTGAGAAATGCCAATCTTTGCATTCTGTATTCTTTGGGCCTATGAGTTATCCAATCCTGCCAGCAAAGTCAGGGTCTGAAACCCAGGTGACCTGTCTCCTACACCAGGCGTAATCAACCTGTGGTCCTCCAGATGTCCATGGACTGCAATTCCCATGAGCCCCTGCCAGCAAATGCTGGCAGGGGCTCATGGGAATTGTAGTCCATGGACATCTGGAGGACCACAGGTTGACTACCCCTGTCCTACACATTTTAGGAGGCATTTCCTTTCAGCAGGCATTCAGAGGTAAACATTCTGGCAAACGGAAGTCCCCCTCCAGAGAAAAGGTAGGGGATTACAGCTACGAGCAGGTTCCAGGGGAGGGCTTTGCCATGCAGCTCACTCCTGCCGCTTCTGCCACAGCTCTGGCAGAAGCTGTTTGGAAGCCATGTTTTTTAAATCCCTTCCACATCTGTTCAACCCCCTTCAACTTTTCCCAGTGCAAAGTGTGCCTCTTGTTTATGATGTTCTGTATTTTTAGCAACCACAACTCTCAACGGCCTCTTCATGCTAACAAAGGAGATGAAAAGGCAGAGAAAAAAACTTACTGAATACGTGCAACAGCAATAAAGTCAATGTAACCCCTCCACACACACACACACACACAAACACACACATACACATACAACAGGTTCCACGGTCTCCTTGGTGGGAATGGTCTACAACGCATGCTAGTGTGCCCTGTGAAATACATAGTTTAGTTGGCAACCAGAACATTGTTCTAGATCAACATTTGGGAAAGAACTATTTCATTTACATTCTACTTTTGTCTGTAGAATTCAAGGATGGATACATAAGCAACATCACACCCACACAAGGGAGGGTTGCTGCCTCTGGCCTGGGAAAATACTGGAAATTTGGGGGTGGTGCCCATGGAGGCAGTGATTTCATGATTTCAATGCCCCCCCCCCCAATTCTCAATAAGCAGACTCTTTCGGAGAAGAAATCTCTTTATTAAAGAATATAATGAAACAGGTACATGAGGTTCTTTGCTGAAACTGAAATTAGCATAAGCTCGCTTGCCTACACGGCCACCCTAAAGCCCACCCCACCCCACAGCTTAAACCTCTTTTGGTGCACAGGGACCAGGTGTGCTATTTCCTGTTCCCCACTACAAGCCTGCAGGAGCAAGAGCAATAAGAGCAGTTACCCCAAGATATTCCAAAACTGTGGCCATGGGCACCCAAGGTCAACGAGACAACCATGAGGCTCAGAGTGGACATTTACTGTACATGCCCCCTGGTTTAAAAAAACGCCCAACAGACACCAAAAACAAAAGGTCCAAACTTAGGGCAACCAAAGACATGAAACATGCCAAGCAAACAGAAACAATACCCAGAGACCAAAACATAACAAGTGATGAATACAACTGACAGCATAATAAGAAACTGATACATCATGAGAAATACAGACAACATGGCAAGGACATGTGAACTGGAGAACAAGATCCTGACAGATGAGGGTTTTTACCTAAGCTGTGTGACATCCCATAGAATCTGCCTTCAGAGACTGTCACGCTGATCCCTGGAGTCTGTAGCTTTCCTGGAAGAGAGCTGAGCTGGACTTATATTCCTTAGTGATAACGCGTATATGACATTTGATGCCAAAGCTTGTGAATGAATTCTTGTCTTTATTCTACTTTTACTTGCTAGAAAGCTTACAAGATGTTGGGAATTTCTGTCAAGCCCATGAGGCCTGCATTGCGTGATAATCAAAGCTTGCTTTAGACAAGGCAGGACTGGACAGACAAGACCTTAGCAGAGATAATTAGAGCTCTCATCGAAGTCACGAGCCTCTCGACAGGGGGTAAAACTACCGATGGTGCCATTCCTTGAATATCCTGTGAAGTTAAAAGCTGAACTGATCATCACGGGAAGTGTACAATTTCTTGCTCAGGATTATTTGTAAATCATTGTAGTGTCCACTGAGTGTTTGTTTTCTGAGAATGTACATACTGCATTGTTTATATATAATCCAAAAACTGATTCATGCAGTTCAACTCAGGAACAAAGTGGGTGCTGGTAACATGGAAATCACAATGAGCTGACCAAGTTTTTTGATGTGATCTTAAATCTCATCCTTATCCATTGTTGTTCCTCTATATATTTCTGAAACAGCCTAGGGGGTGGGATGTGTCCGGCTGTCCAAGTTGGAATAGGGCCAATCAGGGTGCAGCCAGCTTTGCTCTGATTGGCCCTGCCCCTGCAGCTCCCGCCCTCTGTCCCTGGACTCTAGCCTCTTTGCTCTCAGATGTGCCTCAGTGTCTGGAGCCAGAAGCAGGTAGGCGGAGAGGTCCCTGGGCAAAGGGTCGTGGTCGAGGGCTAGCTAACAAGGGCCTCCTGGCCTGCTAGGCTGGGCCTGCTCACGAGGGCCTCCCGGTCTGTTGACTGCCTGCTAAGGAGCTCTGAGCTGGCCATGATAATGAGCTGCCCAGCCCCCGCCTGCCCCACTTGATCTGGCGGTGAGCTGCAGCCCAAAGCCACCTTAAGCTGCCTGGCTGCGGGCCAAGGGAGAGGACCCTTTCAGGACCCGTTCTTAGGAATGGGCTTTGAAGCTAGTATCTAGATAAGATGTGATAGTGTAAAATCTGGGGCGGTGTGTGTGTATGTAAATGAAATATAGCTAGGATTGCCAGACATGGCCTGACAAATGGTGGTAGAGTGGGGACATGGGGATATCATAAGCCACAGTGTGATGTCCTTTCCAGGGAAAACCCAGAAATGACATCGTACCTTTCCAGGAACTGCTGGAAATGTTATGGTAAAGCCATAGCTTCCCCCCCTGTGATTCCTAGAGGGGACTGAGATCACTTCTGGGGTTTCCCTGGAATTGACATCATGCTATTGTTGATGATTTTTTTAAGGCTAGTTTTCTCCAGCTGGCTGTAGGACTGGCAGCAGGAAATGAGATGAGGGGATCTCCCACCCCCAACTGAAAAATGGCAGCACTACATGGAACTATAGCCCTGCATTATTTTGCTTGATTTAAGTTGCCTCCCCTGGACGTCTACCACAAGAAGGACATTATGCTGTATTGCCTGCTGGTTTTGGGCTCAGGGCCAGTTGCCCCAATCCTTCCCACTGCCTCATGGGAAGCCCTTGTCCCCCTCTCCCACCTGTTTGCTCCCAGGAGTGGTGTAGACACAGGAGAGCCAAGGGGAGGGAAGTCAAAACCTCCCATCATTTGTTTGACATGGCAATCATTGTCATAGGGCAAAAACTACCAATCATCTTCCAGTGGCATTTTGTCACATCTGATCACTCCCCCACCCCCTCCAAGGCTGAAATTATTCTGGCTTTTGGTTTTTTAAAGAAAATTGTGGAATTGTGGAAAAATGTGTATTCCATTGTGGTGAAATGGCCGTTGTCATCCTCAGCTCAGTTCTGCTGATGCCTTCTAGTCAAGAAACTAGAGGAGAGTGGAGAGTGGAGCTCAGCCCCTTTTCTCATCCTACTTCTTTTGCTGATTTCACATTTCCCTCCCAGGAAAGGGGGGGGAAGGGATGGGGGGGTTCATTATACTGGAAATGTGACGCAATGCTGGCCTTTATAAAAAATAAAAAAGCTGGGAGATTTTGGGTGGTTGTTGGCAATGATGAGGATTGGAGTGACATGCAGGGGGTAGGGACTGGGGACGGCCTGATTTCTCCGCTTCTAAACAGCCCAGCCCTGACATACTGTGGTAGCTTGTAGCAAAAAAAGCGAACATGGATTATTGTGAGACTTTGGTTTCTACAAAAATAAACTCATAGAAATAAATGTATTTATCTTAAGAAAATACAAGCATCCACTTTGAAAGCATAGTCAGGACTGAGGTACAAAGCATAGGACAAACAATATAGGGGGTTGTCCCCCTCCCTTAGGATCTCGAACCAGGCACAGTTCAAAGAAGTCAAAACATAGAGACAACCATTGATGTCAGACGCACAGGAAACTCACAACAAAACTTATTCAAAAGAAAATAGTTTTATTGATTAGCACTATACGCATTGGACTGAAAGTCAAATCTGACTCGAAGCCAGATTTGCCTCAGCTTATCAATACATTTCTCCCGCCCAAAACTTGACAGTTCCCATGGAGGGGGGTTAGTGAGAAAAGACATATGTGAAACAACAACAGGATTCCAAACTCCCACCCTTGAGAGATTTGACAACAACCCTGTGTGCCCATAACAAGATAAGGTTAGAATAACATCACTATTCTATTTTATTGCTACAAACTACAAGGCCGGGGCTAGCAGGCGCCAGGTTCAATTAAGCAGTATAACTGACATGGAGGAACTCAGGCTAATTTATGACAGAGATTCTACAATCCTGACATCCCTCCGCATTAAAACTAACTTCACTCCTCCATCTAGCCGGCATCTACTGGGCGAGGACAATCCGGGAATGCCCGATGGAAAGCCCGGAGGAGGCGGGGTGCCTTCACATTCCTTGCCTCCACCCACTCTTTGTCCCCGAGGGGAAATCTTTCCAATCGACCAGATATTGAAGGCGACCCTTATGCAAACGAGAGTCCAAAATTTGGTTGACTTCATAGTGGGTGTCTTTATCGATGAAAATTGGCACAGGCTGGTCTGGAGGAGGGTGCCACTCGTCAGGGACTGGAGCTCTCCGCAGCAGGCTGGAATGAAAAACCGGATGCACATTCCTATAAGTCTTTGGTAAAGCTAGCTCAACAGTCACAGTATTAATCAGTTTTATCACTTTAAATGGCCCCACGTATTTAGGACCAAGTTTCTTTGACTTCTGTTGGCACCTCAGGTTCTTAGTAGACAAATAGGCCAGGTCTCCCACTTTCCAGTCAGGTGCAGGTACTCTTTTCTTATCCGCTTGAGCTTTATAGGCTTGTTTTGCCTCCTTGAGGCTAGCTACAATTTCTGGCCAACCTGTACTGATGGTGGCTGCCCATTTATTTAGGTCAGGAGCCTCAGTGGAGTGGAGCTCCCAGGTGGGGGCTGTTGCTAAATCAGTCCCATACACTACTTTGAAAGGTGATACCCCAGTTGAGGCGTGAACCCCATTGTTGTAGGCAAATTCAGCCATCGGTAATAAAGAGACCCAATTGTCCTGCTGGTGATTGATGAAACAACGTAAGTACTGTTCCAGGATTTGGTTTACCCTTTCGGTCTGGCCATTTGATTCAGGGTGATAGCCTGAAGTGAGGGCTTGCTCCACCCCCAAAAGTCTCAGGAGTTCCCTCCAAAACTTAGAAACGAACTGGGGGCCCCGATCCGTCAGGACACGTGTCGGGATCCCGTGCAGACGTACCACGTGTTCAATGAAAAGAGAAGCCAATTTTGGTGCTGAAGGCACCCCTGTGCAGGGAATGAAGTGAGCCTGTTTGGAAAAAGCATCCACTACCACCCATATAACGGTGTTCCCATGGCTGGGAGGGAGGTCCGTAATAAAGTCCATAGTGACATCTGTCCATGGACGAGAGGGGGTGGGCTGGGGTTGCAATAGCCCCTTTTTCTTGCCTCCAACCGGTTTTGAGGCAATACAAACAGGGCATCCCTGCACATATTTCTCCACATCTTTGCGCAGGGACGGCCACCAATATTGGCGCCTAACTAGGTGCAAAGTTTTTACAAAACCAAAGTGTCCAGCAGTTTTCGCGTCGTGGCAAAGTTTCAAAACTTTTCCCCTGGCCGCCACAGGAACAAAGAGTCTCTCGCCCTTGAAAAAGAGCCCCCCCTTCTCCGTCAGATCAGGGCGGAGGGAGCAAAACTCCGGATCTTGTGACATCCCCTTCTGGACCCAGCCCCCTGGGATGGGCGTATCAGTCTTTACGTGGCTGCGCGTCACAGCGGCCATCCCTAGTTGGGCGGGGGTGAAAACGGTGTCCACCAATGGGTCTCGTTTGCTGTTGTACTGGGGCAGGCGCGACAATGCATCAGCCAAAAAGTTCATTTTACCCGGCAGATGCTTTAGGGAGAAGTTGAAACGGGCGAAAAACTCTGCCCATCTCATTTGCTTGGCGGAAAGCGAGCGGGGCTGCTTAAGTGCCTGAAGGTTTTTATGATCCGTCCAGACTACAAATGGGATCGCGGATCCTTCTAGCCAATGCCTCCAGGTGGAAAGGGCCAATTTTACTGCAGCCGC
Organism: Paroedura picta; assembly: GCF_049243985.1. Taxonomy (NCBI): domain Eukaryota; kingdom Metazoa; phylum Chordata; class Lepidosauria; order Squamata; family Gekkonidae; genus Paroedura; species Paroedura picta. The sequence goes on along the minus strand of NC_135374.1, from coordinate 126,377,397 downwards.
CTCTTTTTCCCAAATTGCCCAATTTCGCTCTGCCCCTGAGAATTTCTTTGACAGATAGGCCAGCGGGTGTAACTTTCCGTCCTCCCCCTCTTGGAGGATCACGGCCCCCATTGCTACGTCCGAGGAATCTACTTGTACAGTAAATTGCTTAGAAGGGTCAGCATGGGCCAGTACGGGTTCGGACGTAAACAATAACTTTAGTTTGTCGAATGCGTTTTGACAGGGGGGAGTCCACAGAAGGGGCGTCCCCGGGCGGCTCGCCGTTTTTCCCCCTTGTTTGGTCTTCAACAAATCAGTGAGGGGCAGCGCCACTTTGGCAAAATTGGGGATGAAAGTCCTGTAAAAATTAGCGAACCCTAAGAAACTTTGCAGTTGCCTCCTGGTGCGGGGAGGTTCCCAAGCCAGCAAGTCACGCACCTTGCCAGGGTCCATCTCAATCCCCGCCTGGGAGACACGGAACCCCAGAAACTCCACCGCATCGCGGTGGAACTCACATTTAGACAGTTTAGCAAACAATTGGTGCTTTCGCAAGCGGCTGAGCACCTCGCGTACCAGATCAGCATGACTCTCAACATTCTCAGAATACACAAGAATATCATCAATGTAAACCAACACCCCTTGGTACAATAAATCATGCATAATTTCATTAATCATATTCATGAACACGCCCGGAGCGCCGGCGAGGCCGAACGGCATTACGGTGTACTCAAATTGCCCCAGGGGGGTGTTAAAAGCCGTTAGATATTCGTGCCCCTTCTTGATCCGAACTCGGTAATAGGCTTCCCTCAAATCCAATTTTGTAAAAATTCGTGCCTTCCCCAAGTGGCCCAACAAGTCTTTTATCAGGGGGAGCGGGTAGGCATTGCAGGTGGAGACCGCATTCAACCCACGGTAGTCAGTACACAAACGTAGCGAACCGTCCTTCTTTTTTACAAAAAGGACCGGGGCCGCCAATGAAGATGTGGCCGGTCTAATAAAACCCCTCGCCAAGTTCTTATCCAAAAATTCCCTAAGCTCCGCCATTTCCCGGGGGCTCATGGAATAAAGTTTGGCTTTGGGGAGTGGTTCCCCTTTCTTTAATTCAATGGCACAGTCAGTTTTACGGTGGGGGGGCAGTTGGTTGCACTCTACCTCCGCGAACACATCAGCAAAGTCTCGATACTCAGGAGGGAGCGCTGTCCCCCCCGATCCCAAAGCGGCCACAACCCCCGTCAGTGGGGAATCCCGCGGTCGAGCGTGCTGCTCGCAGGCGGGAGAGGTAAAGTCCACGGTCCCTTCTTTCCACTTCACTAGGGGGTCATGTTCCTTCAGCCAATCCAACCCTAACACACAAGGGAAGGCAGAATGAGGGGCTACCAAAGGCTGGATTTGCTCCCAATGTTTTTTTATGTCCAAGTCCATTGGGCGCGTTTTCGCCGTGGCCTCCCCTCCGGGAGCACATTTCCCATCCAATTGGGTGATGGGCAAGGGTTCCCTCAGCGGCACCTTTCCCACCCCCAAAGTCTCGGCCAGTGCTGGGCTCACCAGGGATTGGGTGCACCCTGAATCCACGATACACCGGACTCCCACTGTTTTCCCCGACTTGGGGTTGGAGAGCTTGGCAGGTAGGAGTAGTAAGGGGGAATCACTCACCACGCGTTTGCCCCTGTTGGCGGCCTGCTGGCGGGGCGCCTTTACAGCAGACCGTCCTCGTTTCCCGACTGCTCCTCGGCTTGATCCTCGTCCTCCAGCCCGCTTCCCTCCTCCGAGTCGTCCACTGCTGGCACGGCAGTCACCGGCGCCAGGAGAGACTTGGCACTTTTCTTGGGAGTGGGTTTCTTGGCAGGCTGGGCTTTCGGTGGGGCGCTGCTCACGGCCCTCGGGGTCGCTGTTGCTTTTGAGGGGCAGTTTGCGAGAAACTGCCCCGCTTGGCCACAACCCAAGCACAGCCCTTTTTCCATGCGCCGGGAGCGCTCAGACGGCTCCAACTTGGCTCGGGGCTTGGTTTTCGCCGGGGTGGAAGTTTTCGCCACGGTTTTGCCTGCCAGGACTTGCACCATCGAAGCTCGCTCCAATCGATTTTCCATCTCCCCAGCCAATTGGACCCAACCTTCGACTGTAAGCGGGTCTTCCAGGAGGAGGCATTTGTCTGCCAGAGTAGGATTGAGGCCCCCCACAAACGACAGCACACGTTGGGGCTCCGTCCAGTCCGGCACCGAGGAAGCCAGCTCTTTAAACTCCCTGGCGTACTCGACCACTGACAACTTCCCTTGTCGGTGAGCCCTGAGTTTCTTCTCCGCGGTCTCTCGCTCGAACGGTTCCACGTACATCTGGCGCAGGGCTCTCATGAAATGGTTGTAGTCACGAATGGCTTGGGGGTGATAGCGGTACAAGTCCACAAACCACTTGGCTGCTTTGCCTTCTAGGGCTTGGCCCACGAAGCGCACTTTCTCAGCATCATCCTGGAAAGTGAACCCCATTTCCATCATGTAGGCCTGGAGGTGCACCAGAAACGTAGGAAAATCGGAGGGGTCTCCGGAAAACTTAGCCTTGAATTTATAGGTGCTCCGCATCTCCACACCCCGGAGGTGGGCTGGTAGGCGCCCCGGGCCCCAATCCGCCGGCGCCGGGGCCGGTGCTGGGGGTCTTGCACCGCGGCCGATGCCTCGTCCTCTCCCCGCCGCTGCTCTTGCTCGTTCCGCCACCCGGGCTGCCTCCGCTGCTCGCGCTGCCGCTCGCGCCGCTTCGCGCGCCGCTGCTGCCGCCGCCGCCTCGGCTCCCGCAACGTCCGCTGCCGCCGCCGCTGCTGCCGCCGCCGCTGCGTCCTCGCCTCCGTCCGCGCCGTCTCCTCCGGCTCCGTCGCCGCCCGCGCCGCCTTCGTCCTCTCGCTCCTCGCCCTCGCCTTCTTGTTCGCGTTGCTCTCTCGCTCGAGCCTCTGCCTCCGCCTCGATTTCCAGCTGCGCCCTGGCCCTGGCCAACGCCTCAGCATCCGCTGCCGCTTGCGCGTCCGCCATGCCGTGCTCCCGCGGTGCAAGCCCACCACTCACTCGTCGCAGGCTGGTATCGTGCGCACCACCACCATGCACTTCCTTCAGCAGGCGTTGCGTTCGGCGCTTCTCCTCCGGATCCAACCGACCCGAAAGATCCTGCAGCCAGTTAGTCACCCTGTCCAGCTTGTACTGCAAGTCCTGTGTCTCACCCACAGGCTCCAGCGCGTAGCTAGGCAGTCCCAGGTGCTCCGGCCACCTCTCGTCCCCAGTAGGGCGGTCGTATTTTGACAATCGCCTGCGCTGGGTGACGTGTCGTTCCAAAAATTCCTCGGGCCCCGGGGTTGTCCCCGAGATTGCCCGCATCATGCCCGAGCTGTGCGGGCCGGCACTCGCGCCGTCGCCCTGGGAGAGGTCCCAATCCAGGCCCTCTCCCTGCTCAGAAAAAGTATGTCCCTCGCCCTGCATTTTGCAGGTGAAAGGAGTTGTGAGATTTGACTTGATGTCAGACGCACAGGAAACTCACAACAAAACTTATTCAAAAGAAAATAGTTTTATTGATTAGCACTATACGCATTGGACTGAAAGTCAAATCTGACTCGAAGCCAGATTTGCCTCAGCTTATCAATACATTTCTCCCGCCCAAAACTTGACAGTTCCCATGGAGGGGGGTTAGTGAGAAAAGACATATGTGAAACAACAACAGGATTCCAAACTCCCACCCTTGAGAGATTTGACAACAACCCTGTGTGCCCATAACAAGATAAGGTTAGAATAACATCACTATTCTATTTTATTGCTACAAACTACAAGGCCGGGGCTAGCAGGCGCCAGGTTCAATTAAGCAGTATAACTGACATGGAGGAACTCAGGCTAATTTATGACAGAGATTCTACAATCCTGACAATTTAGCCATCCAGGACAGGAAGGTCTGGGAACTACAGATCACAAAACCAGGGAAAGGAAGGAATGTGAAAGGAGGGTGAGAAGGCATAATACATAGTGGCAGGAAACTGACCTTGTGATGTCAAACCAAATCATCTGTGTTGTTGTTGTTGTTATGTGCAAAGTCGTGTCCGACCATCGTGACCCCATGGACAATGATCCTCCAGGCCTTCCTGTCCTCTACCATTCCCCGGAGTCCATTTAAGTTTGCACCTACTGCTTCAGGGAATCCATCCAGCCACCTCATTCTCTGTCGTCCCCTTCTTCTTTTGCCCTCGATCGCTCCCAGCATTAGGCTCTTCTCCAGGGAGTCCTTCCTTCTCATGAGGTGGCCAAAATATTTGAGTTTCATCTTCAGGATCTGGCCTTCTAAAGAGCAGTCAGGGCTGATCTCCTCTAGGACTGACCGGTTTGTTCGCCTTGCAGTCCAAGGGACTCGCAAGAGTCTTCTCCAGCACCAGAGTTCAAAAGCCTCAATTCTTTGACGCTCGGCCTTCCTTATGGTCCAACTTTCGCAGCCATACATTGCAACTGGGAAGACCATAACCTTGACTAAACGCACTTTTGTTGGCAGGGTGATGTCTCTGCTTTTTGGGATGCTGTCTAGATTTGCCATAGCTTTCCTCCCCAGGAGCAAGCGTCTTTTAATTTCTTTGCTGCAGTCCCCATCTGCAGTGATCTTGGAGCCCAGGAAAATAAAATCTGTCACTATCTCCATTTCTTCCCCATCTATTTGCCAGGAATTGAGAGGGCCGGATGCCATGATCTTTGTTTTCTTGATGTTGAGTTTCAAGCCAACCTTTGCACTCTCCTCCTTCACCCGCATCAACAGGCTCTTTAGTTCCTCTTCACTTTCTGCCATTAGAGTGGTATCATCTGCATATCTGAGGTTGTTGATATTTCTCTCTGCAATCTTGATCCCAATTTGTGACTCCTCTAATCCCGCATTTCTCATGATGTGCTCTGCATACAAGTTAAATAGGCAAGGCGACAGTATACAGCCTTGCCGAACTCCTTTCTCAATTTTGAACCAGTCAGTGATTCCATGTTCAGTTCTCACTGTTGCTTCTTGACCTGCATATAAATTTCTCAAGAGACAAATAAGATGCTCTGGTATTCCCATCTCTTTAAGAACTTGCCACAATTTGTTGTGCTCCACACAATCAAAGGCTTTAGCATAGTCAATGAAGCAGAAGTAGACGTTCTTCTGGTACTCCCTAGCTTTCTCCATGATCCAGCGTATGTTGGCAATTTGATCTCTAGTTCCTCTGCCTCTTCGAAATCCTGCATGTACTTCTGGAAGTTCTCGGTCCACATATTGCTGGAGCCTAGCTTGTAGGATTTTGAGCATAGCTTTGCTAGCATGAGAAATTAGTGCAATGGTGCGGTAGTTTGAACATTCTTTGGCATTGCCCTTCTTTGGGATTGGAATGTAAAGTGACCTTTTCCAATCCTGTGGCCATTGTTGAGTTTTCCAAATTTGCTGGCATATTGAGTGTAGCACTTTTACTGCATCGTCCTTTAAGATTTTGAATAGTTCAACTGGAATGCTGTCACCACCACTAGCTTTATTGTTGCTCAGACTTCCTAAGGCCCATTTGACTTCACATTCCAGGAAGTCTGGCTCCAGGTCAGTAACTACCCCACTGTGGTCATCAGGGATGTTAAGCTCGCTCTTGTATAGTTGTTCTGTATAATTTTGCCACCTTTGTTTAATCTCTTCTGCTTCTGTGAGGTCCCTACCATTTTGGTCCCTTATCATACCCAACTTTGCATGAAACGTTCTCTTCATATCTCCAATTTTCTTGAAAAGATCTCTGGTCCTCCCAATTCTATCTGTGTTACTTTAGAGCAAATCAGCTAGGCACTTTAACAGGTATCAGAATAAACAGAATAAAATCATGGCAGAAAAACCTCAGGATTCTGACAATTATCCGCATCCCCTTAAAGCAGGGCAACTAAGTGCCTGATCCCATCCGGAGTGGGAATTAGCCCAGCACGCAAACAAGTGGTGATCACAGCCAAATCCTTTATTATGTGGAGGCAGTCAGGGTGTGGTTATTTGCCAGAAAGGCAATGCCTGGATACCTGCAAGTTTTACTCTCCGTGTGCATAGCAGCTTTCTCTCTGCGAGGATTTGTGTGTGGAAACAGTACAGGCTTAACTTCTTTCTCTGTGACATTGGCCCATTCCAAATTAGGGGCTCCGTGACGGTTATGAAAACTCCAAACAAGCAGACCTACTTTAACCAGAGACCCTTGAATTACTCTGCAGCTTCTTTCTTTTTTGTCCTAATGATGGATTTCTTATAGTGAGGGCTGGGATCCTGATCAAGTCCACTCCTTTCCACGGAGCCCAACGTGCACTTAAAAATGCCCACCGGATGGCTTTTGATCTTGGCATGCTCTTTCTTCCGGAGCTTCTTGACATCCCATCATTGTGACAAATGAAATCCTTCACTCAGACAGCTGTTACAGTTATAAATATTGAAACGGGGAGCATGCCATGCTCAGTAGCTAATGAGGAACAACTTAAAAACCTTTCCTTCCAAGATGTAGGGTGAAAGGTACTTGTGGTGGATTGGTGCCTCCTGCTTCACTTGATCGGCCCCACAGAAGTAAAGAGAAGCAACATGCTTGATTAGTGTAAGCACATGCAGATGATCATCAATACTTCTGGAGAGTGTGGAATTGCTCATGAAACTTAATGATATTTGGCATTCTGATTTAGGCTCAGGAACAGGTGCCAGGAGTCTGTCACTCAGGAATAAGAAACAGCTTGAACTGCTAGCTTTGGCAGTGCTAGGCATTATTTAAATTATTTCCCACTTATTATTATATATATATATAATTTTCAGCCTGGAACATGGAACTCAGTCCTTGAATGCATTCTGGAAGGAGAAAATGACAATCCTTTTAGGATTACCTGAGCAGTAGAATCCTGGCACCGGAATAACAAATCACCATTCCTTCCCCTTGGGCTCCAAATTTAACGTGGGGTGTGCTTGGCCTCCCAGTGCCCGTGAGCATTGCTGCCTGCCTATTTTCCTGCTGGATGAGGGTTGGGTGATTTTTTTTCAGGCTGGCTGGAGAACCACAGGCTGTTTTTCTAAGGATGGCAGGCATTTAAAGGCATTCTTTTGTTCACTGACTTCCACTTCATTTTCCTCCAGAGAGTGGGGAAATATAGCAAAGTTGCACAGGCATAGAAGTGTGGTGTTGTGTTACATTAAAAAAAAACAACTCTCTGACACAAAAAGGAAAAACATTTATTGAGGTAAATTCAATTCGAATCCATGTTGCAGAAGAAAGTAGAAAAAGAGAGCTCTTTCTGCCCCAGCAGCACTGTGTCCGGCTGCTGCTGGGCATTTGCAACAGGGAAGTTTGCCCCGCCTCTTCCCGGGTCCAGATGGAGTTGCTGGAGTTGCTAAATAAAAAGGGCTGTTCTGAAGAACTGGAGTCTGTGTTCACTGGACCTGCAGACTTAATAGCTTTTGTTTTTGTTTTCCAGTGTTTTGTGTTTTTATCAGTCAGCAGAATAGGAGAGGAATCCTTCAGGACCCCGTCAAAGTGTCTCTCTAGGCCAGGCTTCAGTTTCCGGAAGAGGCTGAGAGCTGCCCAAGAAGCAGACACGAAACCCAAAAGGAGGCAGGGAAGACCCTGCAGCCTCCTCCTCCCCCCCCCCCCCCCCGCGACCATCAAGTGCCTCCAAGCTGGAAATTCCATTTACCTGTTCTGGCAATCAGCCCCTGATAGATCCGTCCTCCACAAATTCATCAGGTTTGTCTAAGTACATGATTCAATCCACTTTATCTGTAAGTCTAGAGGCTCTTGAAAGTCACATGTATCTGGTCACAGACATGGAAAAGAAATCGAGGGGGGAAATAGTTCAGAAACAAGTTGGACAAAAATCTCATGCCACAAGTACATGTGCTGAAGAAAAGCAAGCAGTCTGATGGTGTCACTGGGTCAGGAGAGACCCCACCACACCCCACCCCTTCAGTTTCCAAATCCCCAGGCTGTGATCGGTGGAGGTTCTTGCTACAGGACATTGAGGTTCTTGTTACAGGTTCTGCTGATAGGCAGAAAACCACGAGACAGCCAGGAAAGGGATCCAAACAATTTATTCAAAGGAAATTCAAAGGTCAGCTTGTATTCATTATAAACTTTGTTATCGTCTTTGCTCAAAGCAGTATTCAAACATGTGGACTAACTAGGGTTTTTTAAAAAAAAAAACAGCAACATTAATATCTATAAGTAGAGGAGGAGGAGGAGAATAAAGCAGCTGGGTTTCAGACCTTGCTTGTTGCTCCCCATAGACATCCCAAAGTAGATTACAAACACCTGTTTGTACCTCACTTTTCACTGCCCAAAGGCAGTTTACAATCACCTTTCCCTTCATCTCCCCTCAACAGACATCCTGTGAGGTAGGTGGGAGCTGAGAGAGCTCTAAAAGAACTGATATGCAATAGCTCTAAGAGAACTGTGACTAGCCCATGATCACCCATCTGGCTGTATGTGGAAGAGTGTGGAACAATAACAACAACTTTACCTGCTCTTCCTGGATAGCTCAGGGCAGGTAACAAACATGGTTTAAAACAAGCCTAGAATAAAATCAGAAGATAAAGCATTCAAACATAATTAGGAGTTGTATGAAGCTCTGTTCTCCAGACTAGAGTCCCCCTCTCTTTAACCACTAGACCATGCTGCCCTTCTTCACCAGAGATGAGGTGGGCCCAGTCCTGACACAGCCACCATCCTCCCAGTTCTCAAGGGCTCCCTTGGCACCAGCGGGCAATGGAGTTGTGGGCTGCCTGATCCAGGCTGGGAAACTCGGGGAAACTTGGGGGGTTTAGCCTGGGGTGGACAGGGACCTCAGTGGGTCATACAGCCCACACCCCAAGGCATCAATTTTCTCCAGGGGACCTGATTTCTGTAGTCTGGAGATGAGTTGTAATCCTGAAGGATTTCCCATTTCCCCACCTGGCTGGCTTCCCTAGGAACAGGTCAAGTAAAGAGGGATGTATCTGTGCCAGGTGGGTTAGCAGTGGTCAGCTCTAGGTTTCTCGAGATTTGGGGTTGGAGCTTGAAAAGGGCAGCATTTGGGGAGGGACTTCAGAGCCCAAATAGTCCCCCCCCCTCAAATGCAAGCATTTTCTCCAGAGGAACTGATCTCTGTAGTCTGATGATAAGATGTAACTCCAGGAGATCCTCATACCCAACCTGGAGTTTGGCCAACCCTTTGTTGGATGTTGGGGCTCAGCAGCTTCCTGGCCCTTCTTACCAACAAAAGTATTGTTTGGCCACCCTAAAGGTCGCAATAGGCATCTCACGACCAGCAGGAAGTTTGTGTTGATCCTTGGTACTGAGAGGCATTAGCCAAGACTGAATGAAAATGCCAACTGAGTCCAACCGAATAAATTAACTCAGTGAAACATAAAAGCAAGCCTGGACATTAAAGCATAGAATCATAGAATCATAGAGTTGGAAGGGGCCATACAGGCCACCTAGTCCAACCCCCTGATGTGATGCCTCTGTTGATAAAAAGTACCGGGCCGAGCACCGAGCCCTGAGGTACCCCGCTACTCACCTCCCTCCAGTCTGATGAAACACCATTGACAACGACTCTTTGAGTGCGATTCTCTAACCAATTCCCTATCCACCTAAGTATTTGAAAATCCATAAAAAGAACACAAAACAAATACACCAATCAGAAATTATGTTTCTTCAACAGTCCTCAGGCTAGAAACAGACCATTAAAAAGATGGAACCCGTTAGTTAAAAGAACTGTCTTGGTCTGGCACCTAAAGGTAAGTGAAGTAGATACTGGGTGGGCCTCAACAGGTGTCCTCATTCAACAAGTGAGGGGCCACCAGTGAAAAAGCCCTGTCACTCTTTCTCCCCATCTCAAATTGCTTATCTTGTAGAAACGCACACTCAGAAGTATTAAGCACTTCTATAGATATTCCTTCTCAGATTTGTTCAAAGGGGCTTCCTTTAAGATAAGTGTTTTTAGGATTGCATAGACACCGTCCTACTCATCCTGGCATTCTAAGTTACAAATCTGGCCGTGGCAGAACCAAAACGAAGTGTGCTAAAGTCTCATGGAAAGAACTAACTCTTCCAATAATAGCCAAATTACCTCAAATATTACATTTGCCCATTGATAGGAAATTCAAGGAGGTGTTTACCTATCCAACTCAAAATTAAAAATGGGTTTTGAAGTAAAATATGGCTATTTCAACAAGCACGGTGAAATGTCAGACAGATGCACAGTGCTTGCTGCAGAAGATATGGCTACATATAAAGTTAACATTTAAAAGTGAAATTTAAAAAGAGGGAGGTTTTTTTTTTAATAACACTTGTTGATCACCAATGGAAATATATATATATATATATATATATATATATATATATATATATATATATATATATATATATATATATATATTTAATTATATTATATTATATTAATATATATAATTAATGTGCGATTCTGCAATCCCTGTGCTTTTGCTCCTGAAACGAAGTCTGCTTTTAGCTTTCTCCTTTGAATATTCTAAGTGTTGACTTTTTCAAAGGGGAGGTTAATTTCGCGATGGATTTAAATTATGAATGTTTGTAGTGTAATATTCTATATATAGGCACAGGGTATGAACCAAGGAGAGGAAGGTCCCACAAAACAATTCCATAATTTTCTAAGGAACAGAAGGCAATGATTTCATTCAGGAGAATAACAAAAGGCACTTAACAAGATGTGCTCAATATCAAGGGAGGGTGGATGAAAATGGAGTCACTGACGTCTACGTACAATTCTAAAGTATGGTGAAAGTGAGCAAATGCAGCTTCCCCTGATTGCGGCCTCTAGACAAAGAATTGTGTCTCCTGCCCCAAACAAATCTATTTCATCTACAGCTTTATGAGAATCATGAGATTAGCTTGTTTCCTGTACCTCCTCCTGCTCCTGCCTCCTTGGTTGTTTATTATGAGGCTTACTTACCACCCACCCCTCCAGCATAGACAGCTCAGGGTGGTTTGCAACATATCCCGTCATGCAGTTTACAAAATTACAATGTTACATTCAATTAATTACAATTCAAAATTTTATCCATCCATCCATCATCTCTCTCTCTCTCTCTCTCTCTCTCTCTCTCTCTCTCTCTCTCTCTCTATCTATCTATCTATCTATCTATCTATCTATCTATCCATCCATCTCCTGCTGCTCCCAGGCTAGCTGGCTTGTGGCTGGTTACAATACTTAAAATCCCACAATAAGAAAACTTAAATCCCCATCCCTTAAGGAAACCACAGTGGTTTAAGCCCATCCCCACCCATTTCCTCATGCTAAATGTACCCTTTTATCCATCCCATGCCTCAGGGGAAGAAAAAGAATAAGGGGGTCATCCTGTGGCAAGGAGGGGCCCCGGCCTCAACCAAATGCATGCCGAAAGAGCTCCATTTTGCAGGCCCTGCAGAACTGTGAGAGATCCTGCTTTTAACATTTGTTGTTGTTGTTGTTGTTAGGTGTGAAGTCGTGTCCGACCCATCGCGACCCCATGGACAATGATCCTCCAGGCCTTCCTGTCCTCTACCATTCCCTGGAGTCTATTTAAGTTTGCACCTACTGCTTCAGTGACTCCATCCAGCCACCTCATTCTCTGTCCTCGATCGCTCGCAGCATTAGGCTCTTCTCCAGGGAGTCCTTCCTTCTCATGAGGTGGCCAAAATATTTGAGTTTCATCTTCAGGATCTGGCCTTCTAAGGTGCAGACAGGGCTGATCTCCTCTAGGACTGACCGGTTTGTTCGCCTTGCAGTCCAAGGGACTCGCAAGAGTTTTCTCCAGCACCAGAGTTCAAATTCTTTGATGCTTGGCCTTCCTATGGTCCAACTGGGATGACCATAGCCTTGACTAAATGCACTTTTGTTGGCAGGGTGATGTCTCTGCTTTTTAGGATGCTGTCTAGATTTGCCATAGCTTTCCTCCCCAGGAGCAAGCATCTTTTAATTTCTTTGCTGCAGTTCCCATCTGCAGTGATCTTGGAGCCCAGGAAAATAAAATCTGTCACTATCTTCATTTCTTCCCCATCTATTTAGCAGGAATTGAGAGGGCCGGATGCCATGATCTTCGTTTTCTTGATGTTGAGTTTCAAGCCAACTTTTGCACTCTCCTCCTTCACCCGCATCAACAGGCTCTTTAGTTCCTCTTCGCTTTCTGCCATTTGAGTGGTATCATCTGAGGTTGGCTTTTAACATTAAAACACAGTAATAGTTAAAATGCATTAAACACAATCCGACTATCTATTAGCCAAGCTCTTTCAGCACCATTATCATTGCTTGCTTCTCGGTGTCAGGGGGTGTAGATTTAGCCCCGTGTTCACTAGACTAGCCCCAACCAAATACCTGGCAGGAGAACACCATTTTGGCTGGCCCTACTACTCTTCCTGTGGCATGACTGTCTGGTGTGAGGTCACATAGTTATGCCGCTTTTAGAGGGGAGCCATGTTGTTGGCCTGTGGTAGAACAGCTGGATCCTGGTATGAGCCTTTGAGAATCAAAATCTTGTTGGTCTCTGATACTGGACTCAAATGTATAGTTATGTAAGACTCTTTTGTACCCTACTGTGGGTGGGGAGCACAAGTTAGTAGTGGGAATCGGTCAAATGTGGTATTTTGGTCACTATGAGAACTTATGGGAGGTAGAGCAACTGCTTGGCATACAGAAGGTCCCAGGTTCAATCCCTGGTATCTCCAATTGAAAGATCTAGCCAAGGGTGATGTGAGAGACCCTGAATAGCCTGGCTTTACAAAAGAGTAGTTACCTAAGGATTCATTTCAGTTGCTTCCAAATACAATAAAGTCACCAAAGTAATCTCAGCTCCCAGATCATAGTCTTTTCTCACGGGAGTTGATCTCCATCCCTATTGATGTTCCTGGGATCTTCTAAGTGCAAGGTGTATGTCTCAGGGTCAGGAACTCCTAAGACTCTGCTTCTATCCCCCTGTCCCAGTCTGAAAACAAGGACAGAGGAGATCATTCAAGGAAATGAATTCAAGATGGTCCCTTGAATTTGTAGGCGCACAAACACAGAGAAAAGCAGGTTTTGCACTAACATGTATCGGCAGCACACACCCCAACTCTCTATTTCTCTCTCCCTCATGCATACACACACACACACATGCACACACAGAGATGACCCCCCTTCACTTCTCCAAGTGGCCGTCCTACTTTCATAAAGACATTGCCCCCTGAAAGATTCAATCTGTCAACCCGAAATTTGACAGGACTCCCTTGTTCCTGTTTTGTTTATCGACAAAAATGGCTTGACAGGTGTTACGCAATTTGTTCACACTTTACTCTTCACTGACTAAAGTGACATTTTAGAACTTCACAGCCCTGTGGGAAATTCCCTCACAATGGTAAAATAAGCCCCTGGTTTATTCCTGAGCGTTTGCTACAAAAGGACTAATTGAATCTTTTGGGTGGGTATGTCAGAAAAAAGGGGGCAGGGGGAAAGGGGCACTTTGCTTTAAAAAAAATCTTGTCTGGTAGAACTCAGCTTTGTTCATGAGATTCATAGATGCCCATACCGGATTATAGACTGAAGTGACCATTTAGAATATTTTATTTTATTTATATGCTTTATCCTATGATTTTCTCACTCACAAAGTCAATATAATCAATGGGATGGGTCATCCAATTAATAATGAATTAAGATTTGGGTTGTAGAACCAACCAGAAACCTAAAAACAGAAGAGAAGCAAAGCAGATGTGTGACCATGACATGTTAAATGATGCAAAACTACACAATGAGATCCAAAACTACACTAAACTATCCAGAGTAGTACAGACTACAATCTGTAAATGCTCCATGGGAGCGGTATTAATAAAGCGCTAAGGGCAATGTGGGAGGAGAAACGGGCGGGTCGAGTTCGGGATAAAAACCCCTCCGAGTGTCAGTCAGGGAGGTGAGGGGGCCGGGGGAAGAGCATTCGCCGCCGGAAAAGGAGCAGGGCCACCACGTCAAAGAAGCCGGGTCATTGGGAGGTCATTTGTCCTTCCTTCCCTCCCTCCCTCCCTCCCTCCCTCCCTCCCTCCCTCCTTCCTTCCTTCCTTCCTTCCTTCCTCAATTTCTCTCTCGCCTATCTGCCTCTATCTCTCTGCCTCTTTCTCTCCCTCTTCCTTGCTCTGTTTCTCTCTTCCCCCCTTCTCTCTCTCTCTCTCTCTCTCTCTCTCTCTCTCTCTCTCTCTCTCTCTCTCTCTTCTCTCTTTCTCTCTTTCTTTCCACCCCACCCACCCACCCCGCTAGCACCCACTCTATTTTGGGTACAGCAGGCTTAATATCTAGTCCCCAATAATTTATCCAAGTAGCTGTGTGATGCCAACTCCAGGCTGGGAAATTCTTGGAGATTTGGTGGTGGAGCCTTGAGAAGGAGGAATGCTCGGAGCCTATAATTCCATAGTCCAGGAACTCTTCATGTAGGCTTGTATGAAAATGCATAGAACAGGATGGACCTTGTTACCACGATCTTGCAGAATCCCATGCATATGCTTTCTACCTGTATTTTAAGACAACAACAACTAAGAAATGGTATATTTCTGCTCTTAAGTATACAATACTTTTCTGGCTCTATAAGGGAAGAATGCTGGGGGGAAAAAGAAACAGACACACTTTAACTGAGAAGCCATTATCATGGTTGTGTAATACACACATTAAATTGCACATCGTTATTTAATTATCACTGGCATGGGAACGCACCATGTCATTTAATACAAAAGGATATTTGCACTGATTACAATATGTCAAAACACTCAATTTTTTAATGTATGTAGTACTTTGTCAAGAAATTCTTGTTCTGAAATTGAATTTCATACAATCAGGAGAAACTCTTCAATCCCCTCAGGCTTTTTCTTGCAGAGATTCTGTCAAGTATGTGCGTAGGGAAGAGTTTCTTCAGTTAAATAATGAAAATAACTTAATTTCCAGGGGCGAAGGAATGAAGAGATGGGTCCAAGCGCTCATATTAAAGAGGCTACAATTCTGTTCAAGGAGCTTAGCATCACGTGCTAGCTGTTGTAATCCTGCTAAATTACTCTGGGGGCCTGGAATAGTCAACAAAGCCCACAATGTCTCCTAGCACAACATAGCCTGCCACACTACTGCCAGTGAACCAAACTGGTTGGTATGGATTCGTGGCCCCTGCTCTCTCCTCTCCACCACTTTTTGCAGGGCTCCTAGCCATTTAAACTGAACACCTGAGTCATAATACACAGACGTTGGGTTTAAGTGACTCAGAGCTGACCCCAAGAAAGCCCCTTTAAGCAACTGAGCCACATGGAGCAGTTTGCTCTGCATGGCTCAGCTGTTCAAATGGTCTTTCTTGAACAGCAAGCCCAGGGACTCGTTCCTGAAGAAAGCCCATTTAAACAGTTGAGCCATGGGAGCAGACTCAGATATTTAGAGCTCAAAAGAGCTGAACTGTGGAAGCAGACTGCCTTGTGGCTCAGTTCTTTCTTATCTAAACAGCTGATCAGCTGGGAGCAGCCTGCTCCCACCACTCAGCTGTTCTGAAAGCTTCCACTGGGGAGGAGAAAGAAGGAGCTTAAACCCCTGACTTTTTGCTCTCTCCAAATCCACAAGCTTCTACAAACCACCTCATGGAGGTTTGTGCCTAGGCTGCAGCTCACAAACTTCAGTTTGCAAACCATGAACCAGCCCAAATTTGTTATGTGAGCTGATATGTGCCTTGTGAGCTGATATGTGCCTGCTCAAGGGTGTGGACCATCACAAGGCAATGGTTGCTTCATAGAGGCCTCAGGTCAGAATTCTATCTGCCTTGATGGAATTAGGCCAAAACGGACCTCCCTGCTTGCTCGTAGATGTTTTTTCAGTCCCCTGTCCTCCTGCTGAAGAGATCAGGCCAGGTCAAAGAATCTTTCACATCAAAATCACAAGATGTCATAGTCCATTGTATACGGCACTGGTCAGACCACACTTGGAGTACTGTGTGCAATTCTGGAGGCCTCACTTCAAGAAGGACGTAGATAAAATTGAAATGGTACAGAGGAGAGCGACGAAGATGATCTGGGGCCAAGGGACCAAGCCCTATGAAGATAGGTTGAGGGACTTGGGAATGTTTAGCTTGGAGAAAAGGAGGTTGAGAGGGGACATGATAGCCCTCTTTAAGTATTTGAAAGGTTGTCACTTGGAGGAGGGCAGGATGCTGTTTCTGCTGGCTGCAGAGGAGAGGACACGCAGTAATGGGTTTAAACTACAAGTACAACGATATAGGCTAGATATCAGGAAAAA
Source organism: Paroedura picta (assembly GCF_049243985.1). Lineage (NCBI taxonomy): Eukaryota > Metazoa > Chordata > Lepidosauria > Squamata > Gekkonidae > Paroedura > Paroedura picta. Next base: position 126,361,180 of record NC_135374.1, on the reverse strand, counting down.
GTTTTTCACAGTCAGAGTAGTTCAGCAGTGGAATAGGCTGCCTAAGGAGGTGGTGAGCTCCCCCTCACTGGCAGTCTTCAGGCAAAGGTTGGATACACACTTTTCTTGGATGCTTTAGGATGCTTAGGGCTGATCCTGCGTTGAGCAGGGGGTTGGACTAGATGGCCTGTATGGCCCCTTCCAACTCTATGATTCTGTGATTCTATGATTCTTTCCCTGAAGTCTTCAGATTTTTTTCCCATGAAGTCTTTCTGGTATCTTAAGACCTCCCAATCTCTGTTCCCTGCTAGATACCACCTGTCTATATGGAAGGGGAGGGGGTGTCTCTTGCTATACCTATAAGCATTTCTGAAAAAAATGGCTGAGATGAGGCTGGAAAGCAACTGAATTGATTTCTTCGCTCCTCCTTGTTCTCTGCCTAGAAGGATATTTTTGTTTAAAAAGAACCTCAAGGCAAAGGTTTTGCTCAGTTCAAACCTCCAGAGAAAATTTCATTTTTTCACAGGAGGCGTTGTTTTTGACCTTTAAAGCCCTACATGGAGACCACAGGGAAGTCTGGGCTTCCTGTGCAGAGGCCGGCCATTGCAAGCCACCTCTGAATGTCTCTTGCCTTGAAAAGCCTATCAGGGTCGCTATAAGTCGGCTGCCACTTGATGGCTCTTCTACCGCTAGAGATAAGATCCTGGATGATCAAGGAACTTTCTCAGTATATAGGATCGGCCTGTGTTTGGAAATCTGAAAGAGCAATTCCGAAAAGAGTTGCATCCTTCTGAGTCCTTTGACCCCAGAGGATTTTGAGGAGTCTAACTGTGCTCAGATAATGCTGTGATTCAATGCACAGTATCGCTGAAATAACAGAGATGGAGGGTTGCTTGTCCCTGGGTTTCTTCCAGTATGCCTTAGGGCAGCTTTTGCAACAGCTTTACAACGCTAGTAAGATACCTTACAATTGTGGCAAAGGATAGGTGTGAACTGAACTATAAAGCAGAATTCGTGATGAATTTTGCCCTGTTTGTGGTTTGCAAAGCAAAGTTTATGGTGGGTTTACCACTCAAGTATCCACCAGTTCATGGTGATTCATGGATAGAGTAGAAAGCACAGATTTAAAGGGATACCCCTTAAAATCCTTTCAGTTTCCTACAAAAACAACAAAACAGCCGAGCAGTGGGGAAACAACGTGTTCCCTTCCCCTGAACAGTTTTTAGAGCTTTCTGCAAACCCCATTTAATGGGACCGAGGTCTCTTTAAACAGGATTTGATGGTTCATGAACTAAGAACCAGTTGGGTTTGTAAACCAACTTCCTGGTTTGGTTGGGTTCATGGTTTAGTTCGTTTGGCCATGAACCATGAATCTACATGCACTGCATTCTTCCAGTTCATGCCCCTACTTAATTGTAGCCATTGGCTCCGAGTTTCATGTAACCACAATAGAACTAATACAAAGCTGGAAGCTGGAGACAGATATGTCTCTCTTAAGAAAAACTGTTTGTGCCATCTAATTCTTTCTCATTTCTGTGAGGTTTCTACTAGGGTTTGGGCACTTCGGGGGCTGAAGTGGCCGGTTGCTCCTGACGCAGCCAGCCCTATGCTGCGGAGGGGAAGGGGAGGGGCGAGAGACACATCTGTCTCCAGAGAGACACATCTGTTTCCAGCCTCCAGCTTCATACTAGTTCTATTGTGATTGCATGAAACTTGGAGCCAAGGGCTACAATTAAGTAGGGGCATGAACTGGAAGAATGCCCCAACAACAGACTGTGATTTGGTGCAAAGATCAATGCATTGGAAAAATGCAACTAAACCTGATCAATGCATTGCAAAGACTAAATAACAATAGCAATGGAGCACTCGTATCCGTTTCCCCACGCCTGTCCCGCTTAGTTCCAGTTTTGGGTGGGAAACAGGTTCTGCAGGAAGAAAGACTTAACCAGTCTCTATGAAACAAAACAAAAGCCGAAATGAAGAGGACCAAGGACACGCAGCATAGCCTGTGTCACCCCCAGCTGACCACCAGTAACGCTTGACAAGACAAAGGGGAACCTAAACCAGGCCAGGTCAAAGGGTAGCCAACTGGTGGGGTACAACCGGAAGGTTGGCTGCATATCAAAGGCATAAGTTAACATAGAAGAGTGTATGGCAGATAAAAGACTAAAACAGATACATGACAGCAGAATGAATACAGGGCAGAATTAACCACTTCTGACAATTTCTTCCAAGGCAGCTTAAAAAAAAATAGTCCCCACAGAAGTATTTTATTTCTACTGTGCTCCTGTTAGATGAAACAGCTCCTCCCCTCTCGAGTCTGACCAAAATCACTGGAAGACATACATGGGTGACTTCCTGCATTGCTGTGAGCTTTAATCTTTATTGCTACTGAACTACACTATTACCCGTCCTGTAGGACAGGGGTAGTCAACCTGTGGTCCTCCAGATGTTCATGGACTACAATTCCCAGGAGCCCCTGCCAGCATTTGCTGTAGGATATGTAGGATGTCATAAGGGGGCACTTATAAGATACCCCAGAGCAGCGTTTGCTGGCAGGGGCTCATGGGAATTGTAGTCCATGAACATCTGGAGGACCACAGGTTGACTAGCCCTGCCCCAGAGGACTGATTCCTTGTTAGACCACTGATATTAGCAGAACCATTTAGTGATACTAAATATAAAAGAGAATTTGGATATACAAGATATATGTCTTAAAATAAAAGGTTGATTGCTGAAGACTAGTTTTGACAGTAATCTTTGTAGAAACCAACTTTAAAGAAATGCAACATAATATTGATAAGGTATCACTGAGGAAGTAACACGAAAACGAGACTGTGCCCAGGAACATGTTTGAGGAAAGTTTGAAAACTACTTCTTTCTGTCTACACCCCTTTGAGTGGCAGCAGACCCCCTGTGGTGCCAGCAGGACTCCAGGCAGCCCTTCTCCTAAGAAAGGTGCACCCATCTCATGGCCTCCTCATGTCAGAGGAGATTTTAATGAGGACTTTTCTCTGGGAGCCCTTCCATGCCCCAGAAGCTATGGACTGCCAGGTAGAAGTTCACCTTCATAAAATGGATGCACAAACGCAGGAAGAAAACCTAAGTGCTTGATTGCGACGGAGCCCCAGTGTGAAAATACGGCTGGGAAGTCAACGTGCTAATGTCTACGTTTCTCAGATGCAGACCGAATAATAGCATTCACCAAAGGTGTGTGTGGTGGGGGTGGGGCTTAGAAATCCACTTATGGTCCAATCACCTGAAATGCGAGCTCCATTTGGGTGGGTGGAAGTTTTAAAATATGAGATCAGTTTTTTTCCTTCTTAGCAGGCCATTGTGTAGGGAACAGAAAAAACACGGAGAAAGAGTGTATAGTTCTGCCTGTCCTATTACCCCTTTATTCTTGACCAGCTCAGGTGCAAATTAACATGGCTTGGGGCTGTTTCCCCTCCCTCTGCATTTGCTTCAATCCAAATAAGCCGGGCCACTCCGCAAGCCTGAACAAAGACAGCGAGCGAGAGAGGGAGAGAGGGAGAGAGGGAGAGAGGGAGAGCCTTTCTCCTTTGGCCATGTTTGACGCTCAGAATCAACCTCACCAGGCTGTAGCATTTGCCAAAGGAAAGACATGAGGATTCTGCATCGAGCTCATTCCACGGCTGCTCAGAAACAAAAGAACTGCACATTTTGTGAAGTGCTCCTTCTTTCTGGGTGTTGTGCCACCTACATAAAAGACTACAATTTTTCTTCCCAGCATGCTCCCGGTTGTTTTAGTCTTTTCTAACCCTTGGGCTGTTCCAGCTGCCTCAGAGAATACTGATTAGGATCCACCCACTCTCAGGAAAGCAACGCTGAAGTATTTGTTTATATAGAAACCGTATATGCCACCTGCCCAGAGACGGGCTCAATTCAGCTCCCCTTTTTAAGTATCATTTCTTCAGTCAGGTTGATGATGGTGGGAAGTGCCCTCAAGTTGCCCTCCACTTACGGCAGCCTGGTAGGTGTCTCCTGGCAAGGCTGCAAACAGAGATGGTTTGCCATCTCTTGCTCCTGCGCAGCCCCCTGGGATTTCCTTGGGGTCTCCCATCCAAGTCCCAGCCGGGTCCAACCCTGGGTCGCTTCCAAGGTTTGACAAGAGCGGACCAGCCTGGAGCATTCAGGCCAGGGCAACCGTAAACCGCCATAAAATGCGAGTTTAAAAAACAATCCAGGGGAGAATTTCAGATAAGACTGCCCAAAGTGCTTGCTGTTACTTTTATTTGTTAGGGTTATGAATCACTTTTCAGCACAAAACTCTCCGAACAGTAAAATGATAACACAGGGCATGCATTAGGATTGGGACCAAAATGGAATCAAGTGAGAAACTGCTTTATGCAGACAAGTTCCCATGTGTAGCACTAAAAAGAAAATCCCCCAACCCTCTAAATTCTTCTTTATGAAGTTTCTCCATAAAATCCAAGGGATTTGGAGTCATTTTATAATCAATTCCATTTTGATCAAAGAGAAATTAGAAGAGAGAAAGAAGAAGAAAAAGAGTTGGTTTTTATACTGCAAAGAGACTCGAAGGAGTCTCAAAGAGTCTTACAATCCCCTTTCTTTCCTCTCCCCACAACAGACACCTTGTGAGGTAGGTGGGACTGAGAGAGCCCTGTCAGAACTGCTCTGTGAGATCAGTTCTAACAGGACTGTGACTACAAAGTTTGAGTCCAATCGCACCTTTAAGACCAACAAAGATTTATTCAAGCTTTCATGTGCAGGCACACTTCCTTAGGACTGTGACCAGCCCAAGGTAACCCAGTCCAAGGTAACACAGTAGGAACCCAAATCTTTCTTGCCAGATTAGAAGCTGCCACTCCAAATCACTACACAGAGCTGGTGGTTGCAGGAGATTTTGCAACACTTCAGTATTTTACTTTATAGATGGGCAGAGAAAGTTTTCCCACACCTTCCCTTCTCCTAGCTAGAGAACCTCCCTGTGGTGAAAGCATTAAACAAGTACAAGGACTGAAGTCCTAAGAGGCTGCACTGTCTTGGGGACAACAAGTGATTCCTCTGTAAAAAGAGATGTCCTTTTTTTACTCCTCATAAGGCATGCGTCTAGACCAGGGCTAGTCAAACTGTGGACCTCCAGATGACCATGGACTACAATTCCCAGGAGCCCCTGCCAGCAAATGCAGAATTGCAGTCCATGGACATCTGGAGGTCCACAGTTTGACTACCCCTGGTCTAGACTCTCGGAGTATCCGGCAACCAGGCAAGAGACATGTGGAGGTGGTTTCCCATTGCCTGCCCCCCCCATCAAGAGGACCCCTGGTGTCCTTTGGAGGTCTCCCATCCGAATACCAGCCAGCGCTGACTCTGCTTAGCTTCTGAGGTTTGTCTTGCCTGGGCTGTCCAAGTCAGGGCCTTGAATACAGAAAGAAAGGAGGAGAAGAATCAATGGCTGTATTTTTTTTTAAGTGAACCCGTTCCACTTGGCAAGTGCTACTTGCATGTCCGAAAAAGGGAGCTCCATGGTCTTTCAATGGACATGGGTGTGCAGTTGTGCTCAGTGTGCCTCCTGTGCAAATTTCAAAAGTTCATGAAATTTAAAAAAACGAGGAGTGGGTTCTGGCCACCTCCTTCCCCTAACAATACAGCTTTTGTCTTGGGTAAGTAGCCGACCCCTGAGGCAACAGTTCTCTGGCCAGGGACGGAAGGAAACAGGAAATGGGAAAAGGATGAGTGGAACGGATCAGTGGGATCTGAACATGGTCATGGTTCTTCAGAAGAACCATGTGTGAACGAGACCATGGGGTGCTTGTGGATTGTAAACTAAACATGAGCAGGCAGTGTGATGCAGCAGTAAAAAAGGCAAATGCCATTTTGGGCTGTATCAACAGGGGCATCACATCAAAATCACAAGATGTCATAGTCCCATTGTATACGGCACTGGTCAGACCACACCTGGAGTACTGTGTGCAGTTCTGGAGGCCTCACTTCAAGAAGGACGTAGATAAAATTGAAAGGGTACAGAGGAGAGCGACGATGATGATCTGGGGCCAAGGGACCAAGCCCTATGAAGATAGGTTGAGGGACTTGGGAATGTTCAGCCTGGAGAAAAGGAGGTTGAGAGGGGACATGATAGCCCTCTTTAAGTATTTGAAAGGCTGTCACTTGGAGGAGGGCAGGATGTTGTTCCCATTGGCAGCTGTGAATGTCTGTCCAATGGGTTCACTTTTCAAAGGACTGCAGGGGTCCGTAATTTGAACACAAGAAGCTGCTTTCCCTGGTCCATCATAGCCAGTATTGTCTACGCAACACTGCCCACAGTTCTCCGGGGTGTCAGCTTGGAGGAGTCGGTTTCACATCACCTCCTGCTTGGTCATTTTAAGTGAAGATGCTGCGGGCGGGGTGGCAGTAGGCTTGAACCTGGGATCTTCTCCAGGCCAAGCAGAGGCTCTGCCACGGAGGCATGGCTTTCGCCTTAATTCCAATTCCACCAACTCTTACCTGGCGTTTGTGGCTGGAGCAATCGGCCTTCTCTTTGAGAAAGGCTCTGTGCCTTTAAGAATTAAGTTGCCAGCAGAACAGGCCAAAAGAATAAAGCTGGCAGCAGAGCAGTTACTCCACAATCTGTCCTATCTCTCCCCCCCCCCCACACACACACTCCTCCCCCCGAAATAGCCATGCAGTGATGGGGAAATAATAATGCAAATAAAAAAAAAAATTCCTTTGTTGGATTCCTGCCTAAGCCGCCCCTGTTAAAAATGGCACGGAACTGTTATTAAGAGAATTAAGCAAACAAAGATGGCCATCATCCATTTGGACCAAGAGCAAATGCTGTTGGTTCCTGTTTTCCCATCCGTTCTGTTTTCTGTGTGTCTCATTAAAGCCATCATGCGGGAGAAGGGGCGCGGAAGGGAGGGCGATCCCAGGCCCTCTCCACGTAGCTTGGGGGGCGGAGGAAAGAGGTTGGAAAAACAGAATCCTGCCCCTCTTGTGCCACTGACAACACTCTGAGCTGCCAGCGTTAGCAGATCAGCATATTTATCTCCATGCTGTGACGATCTTGACAGTGGGTGCTATCGGGCTGAGGAACAGGTCATGCTGGCTCTCCCCCAGCCAGCTGGCAACCCACAGTCGTACGAAAGTGTATCCTAGAGGGGGTCACAACCTTTTTGAGCCTGGGGCAGTCTTGGAATTCTGACCCAGGGGGGTGGGGGCAACTGCAGGACGGCCGCTGCAGCAGGCAGAGACAACCGTATACCGGCAGCCCAAGCAGAAGAGCTGGCGTTTTGCACTCGGCTTTTCACAAAGCAGCTTAGAATCAGCTTCCCTTCCTCGACCCACCCTGGGAGGTAGGTGGGGCTGAATTGAAAAACAAAAATGCTGGGACAGAGGCGTGAGTGAGGATACTGTGGTGGCAGCGGCCAGCAAATCAAGGCCAATATAATCTGCGCAGCCTGTTAGATGTCCAGTGGCCAGTCAGAAGCTGGGCCTACTCCCACCTCCCTCAGCTTCACCCACTTTCTAAAAACCCTTATGGGTGCCAAGGAAACCGTAGATCAGGGGTAGTCAAACTGCGGCCCTCCAGATGTCCATGGACTACAATTCCCATGAGCCCCTGCCAGCGAATGCTGGCAGGGGCTCCTGGGAATTGTAGTCCATGGACATCTGGAGGGCCGCAGTTTGACCACCCCTGCCGTAGATGGACCCCCAGGCCCCATGTTGGGGATCTCTGCCCTGGAAGAGATGGAGCTGGAGTTAATTACTCATTAGTATAAGCCAGGGGTGGCCAAACTGGAGCTTTCCAGATATCCATGGACTACAATAACCATGAGCACCTGCCAGCATGCTAGCAACTGTAGTCCATGGTCACCTGGAGGGCCAGTTTGCTCACCCCTGGTATAATCAAGATGGCAGACAAACCTTTTTTTTTTTGTAATAAAAACCATCGGGTGGGTGTAGGCTCCTGGCCCCCCTTCAGTTTGCTAGAGAAGCTTTTATCCTGTCTTAAGGGATCACATAACCTGCAGCTATTCTGCACACTTCTGCTTGACACAGCTGTGCCCGAGATGCAAGGTTGATGACGATGATGAGGATGAGGATTGCAGAAACGGAATTGAGCCTGAGTGGTGTCATTCCCCAGGAAATCCAAAAGCTGCCGTGAGATCCGTCTAAACAGGCCCTTCAAAATATAAGCTTTACGGCTTTGCAAAGGGATGATCTGACTCGGAACGTTCCCTGGTCATCGGCCAAGTCAAGCTGGAGAGCATCCGTCGCCAGGCGCGACATTAAGGGCATGCGCATCAAGCTCATCCCCAGATTAGAAACAGAAATAGCCATAATTCTCTCAAAAACAATGCTAAGTCCTCGAGAGGAAAGGCCGAAACCCCGTCTCTCACACTGCTCTGTGCGGGGAGGGACCAAAGCTAAATTGACACCTCCGTTTTACACTCCCCAAAGTGCTTGTGCTGAACATGCAAACGTGGCAGGTCGGCTCTGTCTGTTGATGGGTTGATGGTGCACAGAGCTATGGCAAAGTCCGTCTTAGAAGGAAGACGTCTGTGTGAGCACCGGCATCAGGGACCCAGGGCCTTGCATAGCAGAACTCATTTGCCTCACCACACAGCATAGGAGTGAACGACACCCGGTTGTGAACAAGATATAATAGTCTCTGAAGGGGTCATGTATTTTTGACCGCCAAGGAAGGCTGTAAGGGCCGAAAGCATGTGGTCTCCTGTGGTTCGTAGGACATACCCTCTTGGAATTCTTGCAGATTGTATAGTCTGATATTCAGACCCCGAATGTTTCTAATTTTATATGGGCACACGTATTTAAGTTATTTTATTTGTTGTAGCTTGAGCCTCTGGACAAAACCGGAAGATTTTGGGTCGAGCTTGTTTCCCCTCTTTCGTTGTCTGATCTGCTCAGGGGTCCCCAGTGTGGAGTGAAAAGTCGGCCTTCAGGACCTGCCGACAACAACTCAGCGCAGGGCTAGCGAGGGGCCGTAAAGCACTCCAGTGCGCGACAGATGCCTTCATGCTCTCTGGGTAGGCATTACGAGGAGGCTCGTAAAATGCCGTATTAACCGTGCAGTCGGCATAAAAAACCCAAGGATGCCAGTTCGTTAATGGTGTCAAACTCTAAAGGAGCCTTTGGGGCAAATTTCCTTGTCCCGGTAATAAAATTATCCATAATAGTCAAATTTTAATACTAATCCAGTGTATTATTTTTTAAGTTCTCATGGTGGTGGAGGGGGGTGGGGGGAGGGGGTGGAATCGAGGTGAGGAACAATGAGAAGGTAGGATTCAGAAGGAAATAGCAGGAAATTCATGAGGCCGTTCTTCTCGCACAAACAATTGACATTTGCTGATTTGTTATTTGAATCTCTCTTACAAGTAAAATGAGAGCATGGGAAGGAAGGCAGGGTGTGATATTTGACTGCTTGTGTATTTGTATCTATCAATGTGTTTTGGAAACAACATTGGGGAGGGGGCAGACCCCGATTCCAAAGAGCTTAGTTTTCATAGTGGGGGAGGCAACTGGAAGAGGAGAAGGAAACAGAGCAGCTCTGCAGTGGTCAGACCCCTCCGTTCTGGAGGCCTCACTTGAAGAAATTGAGAGGGTACAGAGGAGAGCGGCGAGGATGATCTGGGGCCAAGGGACCAAGCCCTATGAAGATAGGTTGAGGGACTTGGGAATGTTCAGCCTGGAGAAAAGGAGGTTGAGAGGGGACATGATAGCCCTCTTTAAGTATTTGAAAGGTTGTCATTTGGAGGAGGGCAGGATGCTGTTTCTGCTGGCTGCAGAGGAGAGGACACGCAGTAATGGGTTTAAACTTCAAGTACAACGATATAGGCTAGATATCAGGAAAGAATTTTCCACAGTCAGAGTAGTTCAGCAGTGGATTAGGCTGCTTAAGGAGGTGGTGAGCTCCCCCTCACTGGCAGACTTTAAGCAGGGACTGGACAGATACTAATAATAGATGCTTTCTTCTGATCCTGCATTGAGCAGCGGGTAGGACTGGATTGCCTGTATGGCCCCTTCCAGCTTTATGATTCTACTAGAAATTAAGCTCGCTGTAAAAAGAATACAGCGGGCGCTAGCACGCCCCGGGCTTGCAGCCGTTTCTAGCCACCCGGGCAGTGCGGTTGCTGGCTCTTTGACTCGGTGGCTGTGCTGGCCAGGTGGCGGGGAAGGGTGCTCCCTCCCGAGGCTTCCCCCCCTACCCAAGGCAGGGGCTTTGGGGGGTAGGAAAGAAGTAGGGCAAGCGCGTCTTCAATGCCCTGCTTCTTTCCTGGTGCCAAAGACCCCCCCCCACCGCCGTCCTGCAAGGTCCTCCGACAATGAGGCGGGGAGTGGGCTTCGCGCCTCCCGCCTCATCAGGTCTTGGGCCAGCGGTCCCTTGTCGCTGGACTGACATACAGAGGGCCCAGTCGGCAGGCGCTTAGGGCACCCCGCTTGTCATGCTGGGGGAAGGGGCCAATGGCCACCCTTCCCCATCCCGGACAGGACCCTCCTCAAGGCCCCTTACGGAGCGGTTACAGATGATTTTTTAGTTCTTCGTAGAATCATAGAGTTGGAAGGGATCTCCAAGGTCAACTAGTCCAACCCCCTGTACAATGCAGGAACTCACAACTAGCCTGGCCTGGAGGAAATTCACCAACCATCCCACAGAGGCAATTAGCAATTGTCTGGGTATGCAAGGAAAGGCCCCAAGAGACAAACACTGGCACATCCTTTCTTGCCCACCAACTCACAATCAGCCTAATATCATTAAAATCAACATTTCTGGAAGATGACCTCTGCTTAAAAACTTCCAAAGGGGAACCCACCACCTCCTGAAGAAGCCTGTTCCACTGAGGAACCACTCTGTCAGGAACCTCTTCTGGATGTTTAGCAGAAAATTCTTTTGAAGTAATTACTGGTTCTGGTCCGACCCTCTGGGGCAACAGAAAACAACTCTGCTCCATCTTCAATATGACAGCCCCTCAAGTATTTGTAGATGGTTATCATATCACCTCTTAGTTGCCTTCTCTCCAGGCTAAACAGATCAAGCTCCCTCAACCTTTCCTCATACGACTTGGTCCCCAAACCCCTCACCATCTTAGTAGCCCTCCTCTGGACATGTTCCAGTTTGTCAACATTCCTCTTCATCTGTGGTGCCCCAAACTGAACACAGGACTCCAAATGAGGCCCTACCAGAGCAAAGAGGTGAGATCACCTTGCATGATCTGGACAGTATACTATTTTTAATAAAGCCCAAAATCCCATCTGCCTTCTTAGCCACAGGGATTCATTCGAACTGGGAGTGGGTAAAAAAAGCCCAGTGCAGACGACATCCTGGTTGAAGGATTCACGGGGGCCGTAGCACCAGTGTAAGGATTCATGGGGCCTTAGCAGAGCACAACTGGTGCTGTTACGTGCTGTAGGAGCAGGGCGCTCTTCCCGAGGTAGTTGGAGCTCTGCAGTCCAGAAGAAGAAGAAGAAGAAGAAGAAGAAGAAGAAGAAGAAGAAGAAGAAGAAGAAGAAGAAGAAGAAGAAGAAGAAGAGTTGGTTCTTATATGCCGCTTTTCTCTACCCGAAGGAGTCTCAAAGCGGCTTACATTCTCCTTCCCTTTCTTCTCCCCACAACAGACACCTTGTGAGGTGGGTGAAGCTGAGAGAGCGCAGATATCACTGCTCGGTCAGAACAGCTTTATCAGTGCTGGAGGGAACCCAAGGTCACCCAGCTGGCTGCATGTGGGGGAGGGCAGAATTGAACCAGGCAGTCCGCACTCCTAACCACTACACCAAAGTGTGAAGGCCCCCTAACTACAGCACTCTGGCGGAACACGTGCTGCATGTGCTGCTAGTATCAGCGGCCCCTGCTGCAACCTGATGGCCCTTTCCCCCCCAGACCTTTGGGAAGTGCTGCTGTCTGAGCTGCGGTTTGAAGCATGAGGCTGGGAGACAGGCCCGTTCTTCATTGATCAGCCGGTAACTAGATTTCTCGCTGTGATCTGAAAGTGTTCTTCCCTCGCCACAGGTTACTTAGCCGCTTTCGGGAGCTGTGTTGCTTTACTATGTGTCAGTTATTACTGAGATAGCTTAATGAGCTTGTTAGCCTGTCAAAGAGCATGTTAATTTCACTTCAGCTTTGTTAATTTCCCTCCCTTTGGTAAGTTCCCTGAAGCTGCTTCTGATCTTGATAACTTGACAGCCACGCGGCTGTTTACGAGGAGGAGCGGCAAACAGAGCATGGGCTCCGGGGAGAAGGGTCTGTGCGCGAGGGGGGGGATTGGGGGTAATACGTAAAGGGTAACCGTAACATCTACAAGATAAGGACGTGGGGCTCCTCAGAAACTTTTGGCTGAAACCTCTGCTAATTGAGGACCTAGATCAGGGGTAATCAAACTGCAGCTCTCCAGAGGTCCATGGACTACAATTCCCATGAGCCCCTGCCAGCAAATGCAGAATGGACCTCTGGAGGGCAGCAGTTTGACTACCCCTGACCTAGATGCATCGGGCAAAGCCTTAAGCCACAGAGCCTGTCCACAGAGAGGATCCTGTTAAGGCATTTGTGTCCCGCATCATGTTGAGATTTATGCTGTGTGCCTGCTTCTTTCTGGGAGCTGCAAGTGTCTAATGCCCTCCTGTCTCTGTGCTCAGGCAAATTCACCAAAGTTGAGTATATGAAGTTGTGACTTCCGAAAACAATGCTACAGACACCATATTAGAGACAACCAGCTCTGCCCCCCTTTAAGCTTGCGAGTTCTCCTCCTAACTACCCGTTCCCACATGGCTTTTGTCTGTGCAGGTTCCTGGCCTCCAGCATAGCAGTTTTGGGTGATCAAAGGAGACCCTCCTGCGTATTTTCACCCATGGAGTAGCTGGTTTGATGTAACCCCTTTTGCTGGATCCATATTCCATGTTAGGCTTCACAATTCTCACTCTATCTATGATTAGCATCCATCCAATTTCAGAAAATCCTCCTACATGCAGAAAAAGCAGGGAGAAAAACTCTGTATGTATGAAAAAGGCACAATTGGCATGATGTTAATATTAGACAGCTGTTCAAGACCAAAGGATAGCATTTCCTGGCTACCGTTCATGTCCTTGAACATGTTCCAGACACAAATGATCCATTTCTAATTGAGCTAATGCATACTGCGCACTCAAAGGTGTCTCAAAATGAGTTCCTTTCCACTCATATATAGGGCATGATGTTCCAGATGAGAGCAAAGCAGGTGCTTGGATGCCAGAACCAAGTCAAAGGTCAACTGAGGGAGAAGATTGTTTTCTCTTGCAGTCATGCTGTAGTAAGTGCGTCACTTTTATTTGGTCTTCTTCATCATTCTCCACTTTCCAAAGATAGATCCTGTTTCCCCTGAATGGTCTCTTCTTCAGTTTTCTTTTTGTTCTCTTTATGCAAGGAGTCATTTTCAGATTTTAATCTTGTTTCCCTGCCTCTTAAAAATGACACATTTTTATAATGAAAAGACTACAGAAGGTTTCAGACCCAATATTTTTCCTCCTTGTAATCAGCAGGATCATGCTGTGAGAATCAGCAAAGCCAGGGGCCACACCTGAACTTCACTCGTAGGATGTCAATCGAGAAACTGGTTTCCAACTCGGGTACCTGAAATGTATGAGCTGTTGTGGCATGTCGAATTTTGAGTATGCCAGAGACCTCTGTTTCTTGCTGCTCATTACAGTCGTAGCCATGGAGAAATTTTGAATGAAGCATCATTTTTTTAATTTGACTGACCAAGAACCACATTCATGTATTCTTGTTGTCATCCAAATTCATTTTTAAGCAGACCATTAGTCCCCCCCTAAGTAGCATGCATTTTTTTCAGGGGTGGGGGGTGGAAGGGTGGATATGCCCCACTGGTCTGTTTCTAGGATAACCAGAGGTAAAGGAAGTAGAAGGAATAAGTGAAGAAATTTTAAACAAATCTTTAAGCAGGGAGCAGGGGCACGCAGGGAGGACACAGTGCAGACATGCCTCCTAGCGCCCACTGTATTCCTGGGTGCCATGGGCTTTGCCCCTGGTCACCATAAAGTAAATCGGGGTCACCAAGCCTTTGAAGCACTACCTGGAAATATGGCAGCCCATCTCTTCATGGTGTTTTCAAGGCAAGAGAAGAACAGAGGTGGTTTGCCAGTATCTTTATCTGTAGAGCAGCGCCAGTCTCCCTGGGGGGTCTACCCTCCCAGCACAAAGCCTGTTTCACTTCCGGACTCAGATGCAGTTAGGCTGGTCTAGGCTTCTCATGATCCATGAACATGTCTACAATTTCTTGCCTGTCTGATGTATCTATTAGCTTCTAAGACAAATAAAAGGTTTTAGGAGGGAATAAATCGACTGAGGATTGCTCTGCATGTGCAGTTCAGTGTTGATGAATGTTTGTTGTTAGAGCGTGTTGGAATTGCAGTCAGCAAGTAATCTGGTGACAGCAACCCTGAAGGATTGTTGTTTAGCAATTACACTGCCAAGCTGCATCCGTGTTCTTTTAGCCTTACTCTGGACTTCCTTTGGGTGCTGTGAGTTGATTCTAGCATTTCCGCATTTCGCCTCATTTCCTCACCTCATTTCCCAGGCAGAAATTTGCAACACGCTTTCTGCACTGCGTCCAACAGAGGCAGCCTCTCATCATGCTTTGCTCCCTTCTCCTTTTCCAAAAATGTTTTTCTTTTTTGCAACATGGTACCTGCTTGCATGGGGAAGGCACTGGCAAACCACCCCGTATTGAGTCTGCCATGAAAACGCTAGAGGGCGTCACCCCAAGGGTCAGACATGACTCAGTGCTTGCACAGGGGATACCTTTACCTTTACCTTTTACCTGCTTGCACCTTTGTTTTCATAGTGACCCTTAATCCCACCATTCAGCACTGCTGATTGCTTCCCCCTTCCCCCGCAAAGTGTCTTAAGCCCTGAGTTATAAAATTATAACATCATTTTTAAAAGGGGTGAATGCATTACGGCACTCTTTCTAAGTTTTAAAAAAGCAGTCTTGCAGTCTTACACAGCAGTGTTATGATGTTATAACATTCCAACTCAGGTTTTTAAAAAAATCATTTGGGACACTTTGGAGGGAAGGGGGAGGTAATAAAAAGGCCAATTTTTCAGAACAGGGGGAGGGAGGGGGAAGAAAGAAAGGACAATGAAAGGAGTGTTCACAAACAACTCAAAATGGCAGGTAGAAGGAAAAAACCAGTTGCACACATATTTTTGCATTCGGCAATTATGAATTCGACACCCTTAGTCCCTGTTTTTTTAAATGGTTTTCTGGGGATTTCTCTGCTGTGGGGGAAGTGGGTCTGTGGGTCTGTGCCTGAAGAGGCAAATTTCAGTGTGTAAACGGACAAAAAACCTCGACCCTTTAAAAATGCAAATCCAAACGATATCTCCTGTGCAGAAACAGCCTCAGTGGCGCCTTTAAGGCCAACTGCTGTATTCAGTGTATAAGCTTTTGTGTTTCTGCACATGTCTCTCGTACAGTGGAACAAGATATCCTCAACCATTCCATGTAGGCAGAAAGAGGGTGGGATGGGAGTTAATTGCCAGGAAGGGCTGGCTAGAGTGACGTTCTAAGTTTTAGTGCTTAGGTTAATGGATGTTGTGGAGGAGCCAGGGCTCAGCAACAGGGAGGACTCCCCAGAGGAGGAGGGGCCTTGTGCAGCCAGCCCACAGTCCACCGGAGCTGAACACCCGAGAAATGAAGTGCAAATGTCCCTTGACTTGCAGTCAAGAGTTGGTACAAAACCGCCTTCACCCTCCAGGTCTGATCTAGCTGTTGAAGGCCAGCGACACTTCCCCACTTCCTCAGGGTCACCGGCATCCTTGGAACGGCACAAAGGAAAGCTGAGGATGACTTATCATGCCCGCCTCGCTGCTTAGTACGAGCTGCTGTCTGATACGGGAGAAGATTGTTACTGAACAGCTGGCCACACACATCCCGTCTCAACCACTGGCTCACAGGAGAAGCTGGTGCGCATGGGTGCCACGTGTTTGAGAGGCCAGGTACTTGCCGATATAAGTTTGACTGATCCCTGGTCAGTTCGCTAGACACCGAGTTTCGGAGATCTCCTCTGGCCTGGTTCAGACGGAAACTGGGAAGGATGCTGTAACTTGGCAATGGAAGCTGGATCCAGCAGCAGCCTGCCTCCGAACTACAGAGCTCAGAAAGAACAGAGAGAAAATTGTGTTAATATAATAAATGAGGAAACTAATTTTTTAAAGATATGTAACAGTGAGGGGTGATGGTTTTCTAGATAGAAAAAATATTCATATTGTTTTATTTTTGAAAAATAAGCTTATAGAAGTATTTAAAGCTTAACAACCAAATGTTCTTTCTTTCTCTATTTAGATATATGATACATGATAACTCTCAATTATTTGAGAATTTAGAATCATAGAATCATAGAGTTGGAAGGGACCATACAGGCCATCTAGTCCAACCCCCTGCTCAATGCAGGATCAGCCCTAAGCATCCTAAAGCATCCAAGAAAAGTGTGCATCCAACCTTTGCTTGAAGACTGCCAGTGAGGGGGAGCTCACCACCTCCTTAGGCAGCCTATTCCACTGCTGAACTACTCTGACTGTGAAAATGTTTTTCCTGATATCTAGCCTATATCGCTGTACTTGTAGTTTAAACCCATTACTGCACGTCCTCTCCTCTGCAGCCAACGGAAACAGCATCCTGCCCTCCTACAAGTGACAACCTTTCAAATACTTAAAGAGGGCTATCATGTCCCCTCTCAACCTCCTTTTCTCCAGGCTGAACATTCCCAAGTCCCTCAACCTATCTTCATAGGGCTTGGTCCCTTGGCCCCAGATCATCCTCATCGCTCTCCTCTGTACCCTTTCAATTTTATCTACGTCCTTCTTGAAGTGAGGCCTCCAGAACTGCACACAGTACTCCAGGTGTGGTCTGACCAGTGCTGTATACAATGGGACTATGACATCTTGTGATTTTGATGAGATGCCTCTGTTGATACAGCCCAAAATGGCATTCACCTTTTTTACCGCTGCATCACACTGCCTGCTCATGTTTAGCTTACAATCCACAAGTACCCCAAGGTCTCGTTCACACACAGTGTTACCTAGAAGCGTATCCCCCATCCAGTAGGCATGCTTTTCATTTTTCTGACCCAGATGCAGAACTTTACACTTATCTTTATTAAATTGCATCTTGTTCTCATTTGCCCATTTTTCCATTGTGTTCAGATCTCGTTGAACTCTGTCTCTATCTTCCGGAGTATTTGCCAGTCCTCCCAATTTGGTGTCATCTGTAAACTTGATGAGTAGTCCCTCCACCCCCTCATCTAGATCATTAATAAATATGTTAAAAAGTACCAGGCCGAGCACCGAACCCTGAGGTACCCCGCTACTCACCTCTCTCCAGTCTGATGAAACACCATTGACAACAAATTTAAAGATTTGCTGTTAAATATTGGAATAATTATTGTTATAATATAAGTTTCATTTTGTAGTAGATTTGACAGTAGCGATAGCTTTTATCCTCAATATGAAAAATAACTATTGTTAATGTTGTATGTATTATTTTGAAATTATATTTTTCAATGATAAAACAGTTTAAATGTATGAAATTTATATGGGGAAAATTTTAAAAAATAAGTTTATATTTATATGAGTACTATTTTAGGTGGCGGGAATTTAAAGACAGGGAATAGTTATTACCTTATTTACTTTCTACTTTTTATAAAAGTGATGTAATATTGTATTAATAATAGTATAATTATGTTACTATAGTTTTATGCTCTATCAAAATCATATAGTGGATTATTTGCAAATAGGAACAAAAAGCGGAAAATAAATTCCCCGTAATATGTAATAATAAGGTTGATGATTCTCTAGATGGCAAAAAACTTTTTCTTTGTTATTGCTTTATGTTTCTTCCAGACTCATTTGTTTAAAAGTTAAGTAAAATTAAATACGTGCAATTTGCAGCAGTGAAAAATTAAATACTTGTTATTTATCTATATAGTATATGATGAAGGCAAAACGCTGCAAGTCATGTATATATTAGAACTTGAAGCATTGCTCTTAAGTCATAATAACAACAGTTGTAAAAAGAAAATGCAGTAAATGCAATATTGCAGTGCAAGTAGTGCTTATAATCTATACTTTACTCTCTCTATATATCCTTATCCATGGTTCCTCTATATATTTGTGAAACAGCCTGGGGAATAGAACATGTCCAGCTGTCCTAGTTGGAATAGGGCCAATCAGGGTTCAGCCTGATTGGCCCTGCCCCTACAGCTCCCTCCTTCCCTGGACGCTAGCCACGTTCCTCTCAGACGTGCCAGAGACAGAGAGAGACACACAGAGCCCTGCCAGGCTGAACATGAGCCCTCATTCCTTCCTATCACTCCTGCTGTGAGGGAGGCAGAGAGAGACACAGAGAGAGCTGCCCCAAGCTGCTGACAGAGACACAGCGAGAGCTGCCCCTGCTGCAGTGGAGGGAGAGACAGACAGAGAGAGCTGCCCCAAACTGCACACTTTCCCTCCTTCCCTCCTAAGAACAAGCCCTGATTACCTGCTAGGCCTCCTGCTGCCAGGCACAGGGAGACAGGCAGGGAGAGGGAGAGAGAAACACACAAACACAGATCTGCACCTCCCGGTGTCCCCTGGGTCCTAGCGCCCAATGCATTTCTGCTTGCAGTGGGCTTTCTTGATACTGGGCTTTCCTGTAGGGGAGAAAAAGGATGGACAGTCGGTCAGCCTGAACACTGGAGTAGCATGTCAGGCTATGAAGAGGAAAGTCTGCCTCTCTCCATATAGTTCCTCTGTATTTTTAAGGAGTGAGGTACTCTTGTTTAGCTTTCTCACCAAATTACAGTTCCTAGTTTGGACTGAGTGAAACCAAAGCCTTCATTGATACGCAGTTGTAGAAATAAGTTGCCCTGACCTCCTGGCCTCTTTCAACTTGGAGCAGCCTCTGTACAACTTCTGGGGTTGGGGGGCTGCAGCAGGCCCAGAAACTGCCCCCTGTTGGCCCTCTGGGACCAACAGTGACCAGAAAAAGCTTGAAGAATGTTTCAGGGGTTTCTCAATTTCTAAACGTTGAGAAAAGCTGACATAAAGGCAATAAATTCTTTGCCAGCCAATGTTTTCAAGTTTGTTTGTAACATGCAACCGTTTTTATTTACATTGATATTAAACTGAACTGGAAAATGTACAGACTGAAAGGTTTTCAGTTCTTCAAGCAAATTTTGCTATCAATTAAATTTTTTCATTGAAGGAAGAAACTATCAAGCTTAAGCAATATTTGATGTTTACTGTTATTAACAATTACTGCCACATAGCATTTATTTTTGTTTCCCACCTGGAGCATGGCATCCCTGTACCTCCATGGGATCCAAAACTAGAGAGTCCACCCTCCCAAGTAATCCTTTTCTCCAGGAGGACTGATCTCTGTTGCTTGGAAATGACCTACAAGTCCAGCAAATCTCCAGGTCCCAACTGGAAATTGGCATCCCACAACCTCTCTGGGACACAGTGCCACAGAGTTGCCAAACAGTCCTTTTATGTACAGGAGCCTGGAGATGAGTTGTCATTGCAGAGTACCCCCTCCCAAACAGCCATTTTTCCTTGGGAGCTGATCTCTATAGTCTGCAGATAACCTCCAGTTCCAGAAGATTTCAAGCCCACATCTGGACATTGGTGACCCCTGGTTTAGGAATGTTCCTTGAGGTTTGGAGGCGGAGCCTCAAGAGTGTGGGTGGGGCAGGAGAAGGAGTAAAGATTGCCTACCAGCCCCGTGGGACCCACCATGTCCTCTCCTTCCTTCCTTCCTTCCTTCCTTCCTTCCTTCCTTCCTTCCTTCCTTCCTTCCTTCCTTCCTTCCTTCTTTCCCCCATGATTTATGCTTTTGCCAAGTTGCCAAGCCCCAAGAAAAGCTACAGTACAGCTGTGCACCCTAGTGCCCATTGTTTCCCTGGGTGCAATGGGCTTTGCCTCTAATAATAATAATATTGCATCAAAGAACTGTCATGAACTTTCAATATGCTGGGATGGTGACTGGTGGCTGAAGTCCACCATAAGAAAGGGACTTGTCAAAAAGGACTTGTCAGAGGATGGGTGGAAATCAGGACCTCAGAATTCCCAGAATCATCACCATTTATAGAGAAAGAGATCTGGGGGCATTTCTGCACACTGGTAAAAATAGCGTTATGCCAGCTGAATGGTGTAACGGCGGAAGAGAGCAATGCGCTTTACATGTGACTCTCTTCTGCCTGTCAATCAAGTCAATCCCCTTTCTCCATGTTTAAAGGTCCTGCGATGTCCGCTAATTTTTTTTTACAATTAATACTTCTCTGTTTAATCACCTATGTATAGATGTGTAGTGTTTTTTGAATGCCACCCCTAATGGAATCACGAGTTTTTAGATAATTTTAAACATTAATTTTGTTCCTGATTTTTTGGGGGGAGGGACTTTAGAGAGGCATGCTTTGTGTCACAACTATGGTATAAAACACTTTTATTTCTGGCATCACCTGCACGCTTGTGTGCCTATTTTTTGCTACAGGCTTTTCTCAGTTTTTAAAAAGCACATCCCATCCCCGTAAGTGAGGGAGGCAGGTGCGAAGGTGGGACATTGAGGGCATTTCTTCACCTCCATACATTTCTTTGGCCGCTGGCCTGCTGGTTGTCCACCAGGGGATGGTGCTTTTTAGGTTGGTGAATCCACTTTTTGGGATTCACCAAATCACGCTTTAAAATGGCGGATCTAGTGTGCAGTTCACTGGCCGGACGCGGAAGGTTGGTGATGTCATGCGGAGCGGCCAGAATATAATGACTATATTAGGTAAGCGTTACACTATATTTATCACATGCAGAAAAGCCCTGTATTTTTGGGAGACAGACACAGGAAGAATGCTCCATAACTTTGTTGTTTGTAATGGAAACTTGTTCCTTTATCACATGGTGATAGCGTTTAAAAGATTTAAAATAGGGATATCACAATTGTTTTTTAGCTCGCCATTTTGATGCAAAGCAAACTGAATAGCTGTAGGTATTTCTGTTTGAAATAGCTAATTTCTGTAAAAGAATAGATCCAGTGTGCAACAGGCAGCAGCGAACGTGTTAAATTTAACACAGATTATTTGCATCCATTTTGCCTCCTTCAAATGTGTCTGCAAGTTTAGTTTTCTGGTGTAAATGAAAATACTTATTAAATGTCAGTAGCAGTAATAAGTGATTGATATCTAATTAATGTGTCATATGCGATAGTTTTTAAATGTTAATTAATGCCTAAAATCTCTCTGAGTGCTGCTTGACCTATTAATTAATATTAGACAAAAACATATAATTGTCTCCTAAATGAAGTGGTTCCCACAAGAGTTTTATTGGAAGTGGTTCCCTAAGATTGAGAGGGTTCTCACATTGGCAACATCCCCACCCCCCAACAGTGTGTTTTGGCACTGGGAAAATCCATGAATCGGTCATTGTTGGACTAGAAAAACACTGTTTTCAAGAGCTCCTTGGTGTTCAACTTCAGACTTGCAGAATCACCAAATTTTACTGGGCAAAATGTTTATGCTAGAAAAATGCCCGGAAATATCAGCAGCACCCAGCTATTACTGTAGTAGCGTGGGGAAGAGGAAGAAAGGTGGGAGAAAGTTCCACAGGATGGATGCTTTCCATGCAGGGACGGTGTCAATATCCGTGAGCTTCTGGCAGGGCCTGTTATAGCTATCAGAATACAGAGGGAGCATGGTTTAATAAATCCACTCCTTTCTCTGAAGCTGTGGTGAATACGGCTTCCTTTCTTCTTGTCCTGGGGGTATTATGCATCAAGGAAAACTCACAAAAAGACTGCCAAAAACATCTTATTTTTTCATTCTTAATGTGGCACCATTTTCACAGCGCGAAACTCATCATGTTATTTTCGTTTTTGCATTGCAAACGCTGGCCACAGTTCCGGCAGTGTTCTATCAGTGAGGCTTCTGAAACTAGTTTCATGGTGACTTTTCTTGTGTTATGGCCCTGAGAGTGGTCTTTTTAAATGCATACATGGCAATGTGTTTTTGGTATCCTCCCTTTTCTGCTTGCAGTCCCTTGTCTACCAATAGGAGCTGCTGCTGATACTCTCGCACGAATGCTCCTGAGACTACAAAGTTCTACCTCTGATCAGTGACCATTGGGGGGGGGGGTGGAGCTCAAAGCGCCTACTGCTGATTTTTGCCTCCTCTGTCAGTGATCAGATGAACATGCCTGTAGTAGCCAAAGGACAGCCTGGGTGTTCCGTGTGGCTTTTTCTGAGGAAGGAAGGGCTTAGCCTTAACCCCGGATGGCTCTTTGGCTGCCACTTTAGAGCGATTTCCCCCAGAAATCAGTCCTTTGTAGCTTGAATTCCCCAGACCAAGGCTCTCTGTCTTTAAGTACCTGGCCACAATTGAAATCATAATTGTGGACATTAGTTGGAATGTGAGTGATGTTGACTAGCAATGTCACCCCCCCCCCCCAGAGTTACTGTAAGAATTTTTAAGGTGCATAATTGTTGGGGGGGGGAACCAACGCAGCATCACACCTTGTGCATGAATGGGAATATTTTAAAATTGCAGCCTGGGTCCTGCTTATCTGCAAGATGGAGCTCTTTTGCGAGGTCCTGATATTCAATCTGGGATCCCCCTCTGGTAACATCTGATAATGTCTGACCGATCTGATCCCTCACTCCCACTAGTAGAACGGTAGGACAAAGGGGTGACTTAGTAGATGCTATGGGATTTTATTGTATTTTATCTATTTATTATTGTAAACCGCTGTGAGCCCACCAGGAAACAGCGGTATATAAAACCGATTATTAAACAAAGAACAAACAAATAAATAAAGTTTTCAAAAAGGATGATTTAAAAGGATTGGCAATCTGGCTGTTTTGAAAACTGATACATGCATAATAGACCCTGGAGTGGACTAAAATGCTATCCTGAATTGAAAGACCAGTGTTGCTAAAACAGCACATCAGCACCACTGTCACAGCTCACTGTCACAGACCTCTCTCCCCTGCACCCCACCCATGCACCACTCCTGTCCCCAGTCCTCCTCTGCCCATGGGCTTGCTTCCAGCTTCCCAACATGAATGGGAACAGCACTCCTGAGAGCCACAGCAGCTTCCCGGCATGTGTGCTCTTGGGAAAGAGCATGAAATGCATATGGGTGATGGGAGGGAGACATCTGGATGTGGGACAGGGGAGGATGCACAGTCAAGTCGCAGGCCAGTGGGTGGGTGGAAGTAAAGGGAGGCATGAGGGGGACTTGGTGGTGGACCTAAGGGTGGCCCTGGGCATTGTCTGGTCAGCCCCCACCCAAGCCTGGAACCAGCACAGCATAGCCTGGTACATGTTAAATGCAATTGTTAGAGATTCATGGATTTTCCACATTTCCTTGCATTTGTGTCTGATGGGTTTGCTCTACCTGCCTTCTGGTTAATGAATGTCTGCCACCACTTCCAGTTTGTGCCTTTTAAAAATATATTATCAGTGTTCACCAGCACATATGGGCATCAATTAAATGACTGTATGAAAAGGAATTTTAATGCAATCCCATGGTTACATCAAAGAACACAGACTGGGGGGGGGGGGATGACTCAAGAGACTTCAGTAAGCAACCCTAGACTACAAAGATCAGTTCCCCAGGTAAAAATGGCTGCTTTGGAGGGGGAACTCTGTGACATTCTATCCCCCTGAAGTACAATGCCCTCCCCAGGCTCCATCCCATCCAGAGGGCGGGGCTGGCAACCCTAATCAAAATCAATAGGATTTGTATGTGGGCTGTGAAGGGAAGCTTAGAAGTTCCTTCTGAGATGAAATAAACAAGTAGATTATATCGAAGTGGGACTTTGTAGGTCCTCCTAACACCCCCAGAAAATGGGGACATTCAATCAAACTGTGTTTTCAATGCCCTCTTCTGTCCTTTATAGTGCCAGATGTCCTATTACAGTAGTCCCCAACCCCCGGTCTGGAGACCGGTATCGGTCCATGGATCAGTCGGTATCGGGCTGCAGCTCCTCCTCGTCTTCCTCCCCGGCTGCTGCCTCAGGGGCTGCCCTGCCACTCTGCCACTGGCTCACCTTTGGTGCTCTCCAGCGGCCACCATGGCTGAGGCTCCCGCTTGGCGTGGCACTGCACAGCTGCTGCTGGCAGCGCTCTCCAGCAGGCAGTGGGAAGTCAGGAGCGCCAGCGGGAAAGCAAGTGTAGCAGTGGCTCAGGTGGCAGCAGCAACGTCCCTCGGCAAAAGACTCCCCTCCACAAGCCTCAGTAAAACTGTCAAGTGTTGACCGGTCCCCGGTGATAAAAAGTTTGGAGATCATTGTCCTATTAGGACTGTAAGCTAGTAAATGGCCACAGGGGCCTGATCCAGTCCAAAGGGAAGTGAAATTGTTCTGCAGGAAGCAGTCTTAAGGAGTTTTCCAGGCAGGAGATGTTCAAGGTTGCTCTGCCATTGACTGACTCTGCATAGAGTCCCTGGACTTCCTTGGAGGTCTCCCACCCAAGTACTAGTCAGGGCTGACCCTGCTTAGCTTCTGACATCTGACAGCATCAGGCTATCCTCAGCTATCCGGGCCAGGGCCTTCAGTAAGCAAGTTCAAAAGCTTATCTTTCTGCCTTCCTACAATATCCATGAAGTCCCTGTGGTTTCTCAAAATCCGAAAGGGGAGAAGGGTTTCCAAATGCATCTCTCCTAGGCCTTTGTTCCACGGCAGTCATGAGTGGGCTAAAGCATGTTGTGTGTTCACGGGAAACAGGAAATCCAGATCCCTTGTGTTAGCCCATCTGTGAGAGCTCACTGGTTCGGCAAGGTGAGAACTGGGGCAGGGGGAGAAAAAAGTCACTGTTTTTTTTTTATCAGAAAAAAATTGATGGGTGGGTGGCAGTTCATCTAAAGTCTTCACTCAAATAAACAATTCTGGGATCGTTCCCACTGTGTGGAAAATGAGCATTGTCATCCTGTTAATAAAGAGGAGGCAAAGCCCATCTTTGGAATTATAGCCCCACAAGCCTGCTAAAACTATATAGTAAATATCTGTTAGCCAAATTGGAGGCCTGGGAAGCCAGTGGGCTTCTTCCATTTGTGGTGGTTCTTCCATTAAATAATTAATTAATTCATTCATTCATTCTTCATTCATTCATTCATTCATTCATTGGATTTATATCCCACCGTTCTCAGAGATCAGCTCACAGCAAGTTACCAAAAAGACAATCCAAACGATAAAACTCCATAAAATACCCCTTAAAACCCCACTAATTACAATTACAGCAATCCAAAGATGGCAACAACAACCCTCCTCTTAAGGCGCTTAAGAGGACGGCATGGAGGGAAACCAAGCTGCCCAAGCTGTCTGATGCAAGTCCAAGGGGGACCCATACCCTTTGCTCTAGAACTGGCCCCAACCATAAGCCTGCCGGAAACCTGTTTAACAATTAAAAAAAGAATCTGTTTAAATTTAATGAACTCCCACTGATTCAGGAAACCCTTCCAGGGCTCTCGTGAAGCCTTGGCTGAGAAAGTCTGCGCTATACCAAGCTGATCTGACAAGACAAGGTTAGTCTGGGCCCTTCAGGCCAGGGCATCTAGGATTTACACAAAGGGAATTGTTCAGAACCTTGCCTCAACCCCAGACCATCTGAGATGAGAAGGCTCTTTGCAAAACAGTTGAGGGCAGACAGGGGGTTTTGTTGTTGTTCTGGAAGCCTCTTTTGCGTAAAGACAGGCAAGGTCTCCCTTCCCCAGTTTTCTTGAAGTTTGAAACATCCGGGCTCTATCACGACAAGCCCAAACCCTTGCATACTGAGCATGCTGGAAACTATCCTTTCCCCTCCCTCCTTCAGTCTGTTCTATGCAAGCAGATTTGGGGAGCAAGTGCGAGGGAGAAATGCTAGTTCACCTCCGGTTTCTGTGTATGAATTTTCCACTTGGCTTAGTGAATGCTCACAGGTTATGTTCAAACTGCCTTTACAGTTGGCCTGGCCAAAGGAAAGAGACGGTTCCCCTCTTCTTAATTCTTCTTTTTTTAAATCCCAAACAACGGTGGTCCTTTTCCTGATGTATGGGATGTATACCAGCTGGACACAGGAGAACCACAGTAAGTGTGGCCTGAGGGCAGGGAAGGCATGAAAACCTCCCCATGTCTTAAAAGTTACCAAAATGTCTTGCCTTTTCCCTTCCGTACCTGGTGAATTCCCAATGGGAGGGATTCTGGGGTCTTATGAGGAGCTATCTCTCTACAAAGTGGGACAAACTCTTGTTTATACGAGACATACTTGAGACTGTGAGAAATCTTGAAGAGTGAGAAGAGATTCTTGGAAGACTCTTAGGGATCTATACTCAGAAGAGTGTTGATAAGCCAGCTAGAGAAAGAAGGTAAAGCTGAGATGAGCAGACTCTGAATGACAAACCTGGAACTATGAAGGTATTGCTACTTCTCTTTTTAGCATCATAGGGAAAGAGGATTGCATTTATGCTGACCTTTCCCCCCTGTGCTCAGGTGATGTTGTATGTTGCTGTCAAACTGCCTACTTTCAACTTCTTGTATACAGTAATGGCTTTTAAAAAAACTCCCCCCCCCCCAAAAAAAAACATTGGGAGTTATTTAGTTCTTGCAACAATAGACAAGCCCTAAGTGCTATTGACAGTTATCGAAATATAAGAGGGAAGCAGCGAGAGCCGGCAGGAATGGGAATATCTGTAAAAAGTGAGGGTTCCAAAGTTTTCCCTTATGTCTCTGAATTTGAACAGAGGGTCTGGTGTCCAGAAAGCCAGACAAATGGCCCTCTATTAACCTGATGGTGGCAGTGGAAAGTAAATTTTATTCATGAAAGAAAGAGGTGAGAAAAAGGTGAGATGCAACTGGAGGGGGGAATTCCTCAGTGAATTCTAGCATCTTGAGACCAGGATTAACTAGGCTGTCCAAATCTTTGGTTGAGATGAGGGGTCCTCCACTGCCAAGCTCCACCCCCTCCTGCCAATCAGCTGTCCAGAGGGGGAACCCACCAATAGAAAGAGAAAGGCCCAGGCCACCATCAGTATGACACAGGAAGTGACATCATCAAACCAGTGACTGATGGGAAGCACTCTGGTATTTGGGCAAAAACTCTATGATGGATGCCAATTTGACTATGTAGTTTTTGCCCAAACACCAGAGCGTCACACTGGCAAGCCAGAAAGAGAAGCTCTGATTCTCAACACAAGCTATAAAAAATTATTAACAACAACAAAAGCCCTACAGAATGAGATCACTTTACTTGATCCCTATAGCTGCATAGAAAGAAACATCTTGACAACCTGTTTGAAATATAGCATACAACATTGCATATGTATGTAGTGCGCTGATGCAGTAAGTGAGAACGTGTAGTAGACTAATAATGGTGACTCACTTGGGAGTAGGAATCTTAGCGTTTTAGCCCTTCCAGAGTCACTAATGGCAAGAAAAGGGGACACAGTCCAGGGAAGAAGCCATCTCTACTTGACAAGACCTCTTGCTGCTGGGGAGAGGAATGGGAAGGCGACTGTAAGCCGCTTTGAGCCTCCTTCGGGTAGGGAAAAGCGGCATATAAGAACCAACTCTTCTTCTTCTGGGTCCTCTTCCATGCTCAGTGGCCACAGGCAGGGTCTGCCCCCTGGTCCACCAAGTTCTCCATCTATTTCTACAAGATTCCATCTCTGTGACCAATGAGACAATACCCATTACAATACTTGAGGGAACATGGCAAAGCTGCAAGGTAGAGATTTATGGAAGAAACAGCTTGGCCATCTGGCTCTGTATACCATTTCCTCCCCATGTACGTGGGGGTCTGATTTGGGTCAGCCCGTGTAGACTGCTGGATCCTTGAATGGTCTGCAGGACCCAATGCTTCCAGGTGATCTGCTAGGTGGGAAGGTTGAGAATTGGCATAGACAGATGTCAGCTGCCATCGATGCAACTGCTGCCCAACGGCCTCTCAAATCCTGCCCGAAAGAAGCTCTCTAGTATATGGTGGAGCTTCATGAGAGGAAACAGGAACTGAGACGCCCAGCGTGAGTTTGGAGGAAGACTTGCTATGAGGCTTCAAGAACATCTTATAGGACAGTTATGAAAGCCTATGAGATGCTGGTGAAGGCTGCGAAGTGTGAATTCTATTGCGCCCACTAGGTTGTGCCCAGCACAAATATTTAGGGTAGTTCAGGCCTTGATGGCCCTTGAAGAAGGGCAGCAAAATGACAGTCAATTAGGCATTAGCTGTGAGCTTCTTTGCGGACAAAATCTCAACACTCCGACATGGCCTTCCTGCAACTAATGACGCAAGAAAGGAAACTAGAGGCCCCTTAGTGGCCTTCAGAGGGAGAATTTGGAGGCCATGAGGGCCCTGAGATCTTCCGGGAGTTCATTCCACCAGGGAGGGGCCCTAGATTATTAATATTGTTATTGTTGATTTATTTAATCTATATACCTCCCTTCTCTTGCAGCTCTGGGTGGTGTACAACATATCATTCACATTCTTATATAAAGCATAAATACGAACAACTTTTAAACAATTAGCAGCCCATGCAGCTGTCAAAGGACTGGCCTTATGTGGACTTTCCAGGGTGTTTGTGTGAGAATCTGGGCCGCTGTACTTTGAACCAGGGACGAGGGAAGGCCTGTGTAGACTGAGTTGCAGGAGCCCACTCTGGAGGTGGCTGTCACTTGCAGCTGGGTGTTCCAGGGCCAAATAGGCTCTTAGTGGCTTAGCTTGGCAAATGTGGAAGGATGCTAGCTGTGCCCGTCTCATGACTTGAGCCTCCATGGTTAGGGAGGCAACAGAGATCCTGGTTCCGGGCCGTCTGTGCAGTTGTAGGTTGCACGCCATCCAGCCTGGGGAGACAAGCTTCCTGATAAATAAATAATTAAGCCATCTTTCCTAATCTAGTCCATGCACACTGGGGGATGGCATGTACAGGAAAGGCCAAGCGATTCTCACAAGGCTTCCCCTCCCCCTGCAACCTTCCCAAACTGTTCTAGCCCTCAGAGTGTTGGCATTAACACTTCAATTTACAGATGTGTTTTTGTTGAAAGTTGTGGGTTTAGAGAGCTGTGATAGTTCTCTGGGAATCTCAACACCCATTTGTTAGAAGGGAAATGATTGTCTCCATTTTCCCCTTTCCAAAATATTTTAAACAACAGATGCTGAAAGTATCAAAGCACCTGGTGATTTGCCGGTGAGAGAAAATATATTGTTCAGGCAGGAGAGCAGGCTTCTCCCACCAATCGGAAACAAGATTTCTTAACAGGTGATAATTGACCTCCATGAACGTGAGAGAGGTGAAATGAAGATGCAGCATGCCTCCCGGTTAATTCTGGCATGCACATATTAAGGTAGGATTAGTCATAGCAATGGAAATATTAGTAAGATCTTTTAACTCCTTCAGGACTTAAACAGGACGTTGAGTTTCCTTGAGAGGCGGAGAAGAGCAGCGGTTTAATGTCCAAACTTTGGATTAAGAAATCCTGAATTTGAAGCTTTGGCTAAACCAGAAGTGCATACGTTTATGTTATTATTTATTTATGCCACCTTTCCATATTGATCAGGGTCCCCAAGATGGCAAACTCAGAAACATTCCACCCTTGGACGATTTCAAAGAACATTTAAAACTCATAAAATAATTAAATAAAAACACATTGGGCAAAGAGCTCTCTCTCTCTCTCTCTCTCTCTCTCTCTCTCTCTCTCTGCCCACCAGATGAAATACTGAGATAATTCAAACAGAAGTTCAGACCAACTTCAAGGTGCAGGACTAATGAAGCCACACATCTGGAAGTCTCAAATATGCTTGCTAACCTCCAGATGTTGACTGGAGATCTTCCACTATTACAATTCATCTTCAGGCAACAGACATCAGTTTACTTGGGGAAAATTTATTTATTTATTATTCTGAAGAAAGAATTCTGAAGAAGGTTGGTGGGTGCAACCCCAAAATGGCTGCCACAGGAGGTGAAGGCAACAGGACTTTCAGAGGATTTGGAGTCAGCTTCAAAATGGCTGTCACCAGAAGTGGGGCCAGCCACACACTATCCGGGAGTGAGGATATATGACAGTCACTTTAGAGAATCAGAAGCCCTGCTAGGCAACAGCTCCACCTTACCCTATCCACTTTCTAAATACAGAAGAAGAAGAAGAAGAAGAGTTGGTTCTTATATACTGCTTTCCTCTCCCCATAACAGACACCCTGTGAGGGAGGTGAGGCAGAGAGAGCCCTGAAATTACTGAAGAAGAAGATGAGCTGGTTCTTTTACACCCATATGTCCATTTATTCTTTTGTGTAGGGCAGGCTTTCTCAACTAGGGTTTCATGAAACCCTGGGGAACCCTGATGATGATGAAGAAGAGTTGGTTCTTATATGCCGCTTTTCTCTACCTGAGGGAGTCTCAAAGTGGCTTACAGTCGCCTTCCCTTTCCTCTCCCCACAACAGACACCCTGTGAGGGAGGGGAGGCTGAGAGAGCCCTGATATTACTGCTCGGTCTGAACAGTTTTATCAGTGCCATGGCGAGCCCAAGGTCACCCAGCTGGCTGCATGTGGGGGAGTGCAGAATAAAACCCAGATCGACAGGTTAGAAGTCTGCACTCCTAACCACTATGCCAGGAAAGGTCATGGTGATCGCTGTGGTACCAATGGGCACCACGTTAGGGACCCCTGCTCTAGCAGAGTTGCAGGTGGTTCTGCCTCTGGACTTCCAGAGAAGCTACAAAGAAGGAAAATGGGGCATCCAAAGAAAGCCAGACCCAGACATGAATGCAAACCCAGCATCCTTACTGGACAAGAGGCGTGCCTTCTAGCCGTAGAACTAAAACCGGTGTCTAACTGAAGGTAGACTTTGCCGCTTTCCTTTAAACCATGAGAAATTAAATTGCCTATTATATAAAACAGGCCGTTAAAATATAGAACAGTGATTTCATGTTTCAACCCTCCCCCTCCTTCTTCATGTCACAGTTGAACAGCCAAACTAATTGATGCTGAAGTATTTATGTTCCTTTTTCCGCTTTTCTTTTCCCCCAATGAAAAGAGGGAGAAAGAGAGAAGCCCCAGCCATTCCGCGCCTCTCTGTCATTAGTGGTGTCCTCGTTTTCTTTGTTTAGAGCCTGCTGTGTCTGTCAAGGGCTCCTTCAGGATCCAACACATCCATTCAGCTCCTCTAAGGGAAGTCTAGTGCCACTTAAAAACATTGTTAATAGCAACTATTAGATACAAAGCATCCAAGTCTGGTTTTCTTTTTAAAGGTACGGCGGATGCGAGGTCACTGACGGAACAATTCCGGTCTCATCTATCCAATCCTTTATTAACCTTCATTCGATGGACACGGACAATGGGAATGCATCACGATGCACAAACAAGGCCTCTCCCATCATCCGTAATGTGATTATTTCAGTTCCTCAGACGCTTCCTCGTCTCCCGTGGAGACGCATCTTTGGGAACAGTGCTGGTCGGGTATCTGAAGTAATGGCAGTTAATCAGTTTGTTTGTTTATATACATTTATGCAGCGCGAATCAGACTTCAAATGATCCGTGCGCATTTCACTTAGGGAGGGTGGGAATGTGCAAGGTTCGCTGTGCATGATGCAATAAAAACAGTCGTGGAATATCTCACGAAGGCAAACCGTAATATGAACACTATTATTAATAAAGCAAAATTGGAAGCAATAGATCGCAAGACTTGCCAGATAATGGCAATGCATCACTCACTGCACCCTGGAAGTGGTGTTAATCATCTTTACTTAACCAAGGAAATTGGGGGGAAGAGGGCTCCTGAAAGTTACGCTAGCAGCCGAAGCAGAAGAAGAGCACTGAAGGCCTACACCAAGAAAAGCCACAGAGATGCTTCTAGTTGGGCAAGGCAGACTTATTTAAGGATACAGAAACCACAGCAGATTGCAAAAAGACTGAGTCTGCTCTTGGGCTCTCCTCTGCCCCCAGTCTCTCTGCTCCTGTGGCACCTTAAACTGGTGCTGGTGCTATGGGCCCTGCAAATCCATAAACCACTCCTGCTCCAGTGAGGTGGAGAGGGACAGCTATCATCCTACCTGCCTCTTCCACAAGTAGCCACTGAGCAAAGGGTCGCCAACTCTGAGCTGGAAAATACCTGGACATTTTGGTGGTGAACTTGATGAGGCAAGGATTTGGAGAGTGCAATGCCATAAAGTCCCCCCTCCAAAGTGCTTGTTTTCTCCAGAAGAATGGATCTTGGTAGGCTGGAGAACAATTGTAATAGAGGGTGATTCTGCCTGGAGGTTGGGAACCAAAGCTGAGCAGCTGCAGTGAGATCATGATGATCTCCTCAATGACATATGAGAAACGGCACACTGGAGAAAGCCATTCAAGGCCCAAGAGAGGGAAGTGAGAATTAAGACAAGGAAGAAGAAGAGCTGGTTTTCTGGACCCTGCTTTTCACTACCCAAAGCAGCTTACAGTTGCCTACCCTTCCTCTCCCCACCACAAGCACCTTGTGAGGTGGGGGGGGGGGACTGAGAGAGCTCTGAGAGAACTGGGATGGGCCCAAGATCCCCCAGCTGGTTGCTTGGGGAAAATCTAACCAGTTTCTCCAGATTTGAGGCCGCCACTCTTAACCACTGTACCAAGCTGGCTCTTGCACATCTGTTGACCATCAGTCATTAAGCTGACACTAAAAATGAAAGAGAAGGCTATACTGTAACAAGGATGGGCATCTTCTGTGGGTGAGACTGGAGGGCATCCAGAATTACAGCTGGTCTTCAGACTACAGAGGATGATTCCCCTGGAGAAAATGGCTGCTTTGGAGTGCGGACTCTATGGCCTCATTATTATGGTTTGCTGTTGTGTCACAGTTAACTTATGGTAACCTCAGAAGATTTTGAAGGAGTCATCCAGAGGCGGTTTGCAATTATGTGTCACAGTGTAGCATCCCTGGACTACCCTGGTGACCTCCCCTCCAGGGGCTGACCCTGCTTAGATGCTGAGATCTGACCAACACAGATCAGGGCTCCACCTTTCATTTTGGAAACAAGTAAATATATTATCCAGGGAATTCTCAAGACTGCTCTGCTAGCTCATCATCATCATGTCGCATAAAAAGTGTTTGGTGTGTCTCACAACATGTTGAGCCTTGATTTACCCTCACTGGGTGACATGCCTCCAAATAGGATAAGGGCACTCACCCACTGAGGGCCAAGCACAGGATCTTCCTCCTTCTCCGGGTTGCTTCCTAGCACTTAACAGGAGGATAAAGAGCCAGCATCAGGTAAGCCGGGGAACTATGGGAGGCCGTCCAAACATCAACTGCCCTGCTGTACTCCAGCTTCCCCACTCTTCCCAGGCTCCTGGCCACTGACAACATGGACAGAGCTGAGAGGGTGTTCTCCATGCTGGGCCCCCTGCTCTTCCCTGCCTCCTGTGCTGCTCTCCCCGGCATCCTGCCCCCTGGGGAACCTGAGGGAACCATCTGGGCCCCACCTGGTTTTAAAAACAGGCTTTACTACTAGTAGATAATAATATGTCCCCCATGTGCAGCAATGCTTTGGCTATGCACTGGGAAAGCAGCATCTCCATTTTTGAGGACACATGCTTGAAGATCCATCTACCTAAAGAATGAAACCCACGCAGAGATTTAAGTCTAATGAGAAAGATGCATGGTAAAAATTGCAGAATTGGTGTTAATTAATTTAAATGGATATGTGCTTTTAAAACATATTTATGATTTATTGTTTGATGTCACCCACCCTGAACCTCACAGGAAGGACAGGTGGGAAAACGAAAATTATCTAAGCAAAGCAAGATTGGACAGGTGGGAAAACGAAAACTATCTAAGCAAAGCAGGCTGATCTCTGGATGGAAGACCCCCAAGAAAGGGCAGGGATGTGCTTTCATCTCTCCATCTCTTGCCCTGAAAACCTTTCAGCATTGCCTGAAGTCAGTTGTGATCTGGAAGCAACAACATCCATAGCCAAGCGAGCGGTTTCCCTAATTTTAGGCTTGTTTAACAAAGATGTCGGTGCCAGAACGGCATGTTCCTCTGGATGTAATTTTGTACTCCGCACATTATAAGATAGTGGCAAAGTTAATGAAGTTTTTTTAAAAAAAATCCCCGCCACTCCACCAAATTTAATCCCGTCTCCCAAGTTGTTTCCAAGTAACACTTTTTTGTTGTTCCTCCGGGTGTTGAAATGATAATGTAATATAGCAACAGCGAGGATGGGGGAACAAATTATCCTGCTCCTGAATATGGGGGGAAAAAATCCTCCAGCATCTCAGGTTTTTAAATGAAGAAATCGTTTTCCCCTTTGTGATATGTATGTGTGTGTATATATAAATGGCTTATATTAAAAAGAGACAAAATTTATGTCTGTATTATGTATTCCTTGTTCTATTATTGACTTCTGGGGTGGCATCTCAGGGAGCAACAGATGCATTTTATGTGAATATAGTGTGGAAGGAGCAAAAAAAAGTAGCTCGCTTCCAATTAATTTCTATTGACATTTTCGGTTTCTTTTTCCCCCCGGCTCTTGAATCATCACATTTCATTTCCTTGGTCCTTCTCTCATAGAGCTGGAGGAAATTAACCACTGATCTGCCTGCGTTCACTGGATTTTTTTCCTTTGCCAAAGGTTCACACTCACTCTCGTGAGTTGGAAATCTGAGGAAAGAAATCAGATAGAGAAATGTGCCTCATCCACTGTGGGCATGCAGCCGTGGCACATGGAGGGAGTGTCCTTCCCGCCAGTCAGGACCCTAAAAAGGCACCACAAGACGACATAACCCACGAGGAGGAGGTAAGCAAAAAGGACCCACTACCACAAATGTGTCCCATCCAAGTTCTGTTGGCATAAATGGTAACAACAGAAGAATGAATGAGTCATTAAAATTAGACAGTGTGACCAGCAGGGTTACCAGCTCAGGAGTGGGAAGTGCCTGGAGAATTTGCGGGTAGAGCCTAGGGGTGGTGGGGTTTGGCGAAGGGAAAGACATCAGCCGGATCTAGAGTCAACCCTCTATAGCAGCCATTTTGTCCTGGGGAATTGATTATGATAGTCTAGAGCAGGGGTAGTCAAACTGCGGCCCTCCAGATGTCCATGGACTAAAATTCCCAGGAGCCCCTGCCAGCATTCTCCGACGCGGCGAGACCGCTCTGCCGGCCGGGAGAAGGCGGCGCGGCCCACCCCCCACCAGTGGCTCTCTTGAGCCTTCTCCCGGCTGGCGGAGCGGCCGGGAGAAGGCGGCGTGGCCCACCCCTCACCCGTGGCTGTCTGGAGCAGCCGGCCAGATTCCCTGGGCGGGTGAAGCAGCCTATGAGGAGCCGCGCTTCACGTGGCTTCCCATGGGCTGCTTGGGCCGGGATGGACACTCGGAGGGATGGACACCCCTCCGAGTTTTTATCCCGGGCAGGGTCCGCCCTAGCTCCTCCCACACAGCCCTTACTCCTTTATTCAGTCCGCGGCTGTTTAAAGATAGCACAAAATCCCTTCTGCCTTTTTAGCTACCAAGTCACACTGATGACTTAAGTTCAGTGTCTGGTCTACTAAGACATCCAGATCCTTTTCACAGACACTACTGCCAAGACAAGTCTCACCCATCCTATAATGATGCATTTGATTTTTCCTACCTAAACACCAAATTTTGCATTTTTCACTATTAAAGTTCATTTAAACCCAGTTTTCTAGCCTGTCAAGATCATCTTGTATTCAGATTCTGTCTTATGGTGTGTTTGCTACCTCTCCCAGGTTAGTGGCATCTGCACATTTAATAAGTACCCCTTCTGTTCCTTCATTCAAATCATTTGTTAATATGTTGAACAACTCGGGGGCCAGGACAGATCCTTGGGGGACTCCACTTGTCACTCCTCTTCAAGAAGATGACGAACAATTTACAAGCATTCTTTGGATGTGATCTGTGAACCGGAATCCGCAACCTGATTCCTGCCTGACCATTCCCTTCAAAGGGAAATAAAAATGTGTTAGTTTTTGTTTACTATCAGCCTTTCATGTGCCATTATAAAACAAGAAACAAAGAAGAACTTGTCTCTCCCCTCAGTTCCCCAGACTTGGTCAACATCTACCCATATACCTTTAATGATAAATAAGATAGAAAAATGGGGCTGCTTGTTGTTGTTGTTGTTGTTGTTGTTGTTGTTGTTGTTGTTAGGTGGGAAGTCGTGTCCGACCCATCGCGACCCCATGGACAATGATCCTCCAGGCCTTCCTGTCCTCTACCATTCCCCGGAGTCCATTTAAGTTTGCACCTACTGCTTCAGTGACTCCATCCAGCCACCTCATTCTCTGTCACCCCCTTCTTCTTTTGCCCTCGATCACTCCCAGCATTAGGCTCTTCTCCAGGGAGTCCTTCCTTCTCATGAGGTGGCCAAAGTATTTGAGTTTCATCTTCAGGATCTGGCCTTCTAAGGAGCAGTCAGGGCTGATCTCCTCTAGGACTGACTGGTTTGTTCGCCTTGCAGTCCAAGGGACTCGCAAGAGTCTTCTCCAGCACCAGAGTTCAAAAGCCTCAATTCTTTGATGCTCGGCCTTCCTTATGGTCCAACTTTCACAGCCATACATTGCAACTGGGAAGACCATAGCCTTGACTAAACACACTTTTGTTGGCAGGGTGATGTCTCTGCTTTTTAGGATGCTGTCTAGATTTGCCATAGCTTTCCTCCCCAGGAGCAAGCGTCTTTTAATTTCTTTGCTGCAGTCCCCATCTGCAGTGATCTTGGAGCCCAGAAAAATAAAATCTTTCACTACCTCCATTTCTTCCCCATCTATTTGCCAGGAATTGAGAGGGCCGAATGCCATGATCTTTGTTTTCTGGATGTTGAGTTTCAAGCCAACTTTTGCACTCTACTGCTGCTAAGGGGAATCCTGTGAGGAGGGTGAAGTCATCAGAGTCAGCTTTGGATAGTAGTGGGGATGGTCAAGAGATGGTCTCTCTATTGCTCCGACTGGATTTATCTGTAGGATTCGATACAGTAGATCAGGCCATTTTGTTGAGGCACCTGGAGAAAGAAGTAGGTATTAGGGGATGTACTTTGAACTGGTTCAGATCAAAGGGTTGCTATTGTAAACTAGTTGTCATCGCTCTAGGACAGGGGTAGTCAAACTGCGGCCCTCCAGATGTCCATGGACTACAATTCCCAGGAGCAACTGCCAGCATTTGCTGGCAGGGGCTCCTGGGAATTGTAGTCCATGGACATCTGGAGGGCCGCAGTTTGACTACCCCTGCTCTAGGACCTATCTTGTGGGGCTCCAAAGGGAAAAACTCCATCTCCCTGTGCTTTTTAATCTTTATGTAAAATAAATCTTTGGGGGCTGATTGTCATCTATAAGCTGATGATACTCAACTCTGTAATGTCTTAACCAGTTCTCCTGATGATGTGGTAGGAGTCCTAAAGCTGAGGACCTTCACAGAGAGTGGCAGTATATAAATCGAACAAACAAACAAACAAACATATAGCTGCCTGGCTAAAAGTCAACAAACTGAAATGAATCAGAGGTCATGCAGGATGGGAAGGTGGAGGCCTTGAAGTCAACTCTCCTCCTCACTTTCACTGGAGTTCAGCTGACCATTGCAGGATCATCTTAGAGTCTTGGGGTCAGGGCTGGTTTATCCACGTAGCACGTCCTATGGGCCCCACACTTCCAGGGGCCCCTGGCTCATAGAACCTGGTTGGGGCAGTGATGTGAAAGACACCATCTGGAGTCCCTGGAGGCAGGGCTGGCTCAAAATTTCTGGGGCCCCTGAGCCGAGTGTTCCCAGGACTCTCCTTTGCACCCACTCACCCATGTGTCCCCCTACCTGCATCTCTACTTGCTCTGCTCACAAGCCCTACTGCTGCCTATGCTCCAGGAATGCCAGCCTCCAGGTGGGACTTGAGCAATAACAGCTCCTCTGTAGACTACAGAGATTGATTCCATTGGGGGAAATGGATGCTTTGGGGGGTGGATTCTGTGGCATTGCAGCCCACTGGGGACTGTGTTCTCCCCAGGATCCCTCCCAACCTGGGGCTGGCAGCCCTCTCCCTGAGGTTCCTGAGCAGAGTTTGCAGCCAGAAGCATGAGTGGCAGAACTCATGCACAACTCATCAGGCAGGGAAAGACCCGGCAGTATCCGTCCCTGCCAGCAGCCAGGGGCCCAGGCAGCTGCCCCACCAGAGGGTATGCTGATGCTTGGCCTGCCTGAAGAACTGTTGCCAATCAGAGCAGGCAATACCAATCATGATGGACCCAAGGTATGATTCAGTATAAGGCCATTTCATGGATGCACCTGGAAGAAAAGGCTGACAAATTTGCATGTCAAAGTTATTTGTTTAGTTTGAAATTTTATGAAATTGGACCCAGGATAGGAAGTTCTCTAGGAATTACCCTGGGGAACACATTCCGATTTTATTCATCCGCTAGGAAAGAGAGACACACTTTCCAATGGATCCGTAATGGATATAATGGATCACATTCAAATTGGATCTACAGCCAAAAGGGACATTTCCGCCTAAAGGTCAGAAAATGCAGCTGTATTGCTTTAGATTTCAATATTGCATTTCAATTAAAAAGGGAGAGGAGCCATAAATCCTAATCCAGGCACTCAGGGAGGGATTGCTCAGTTACAGCCTGAACTTTCTTTATTTGAAAAGGCGGCGTCTCTGCTTTTTGGTGTACTGACGAGAACAGAGGAGTACATTTCATTTGCTTTCTGTTGGGATAGACAAATCATGGGCTCATGAGAATGCCAGCCTTATTATTTACCTGGTTCGGAAATGCCACAGCAGGATCAATGTCCAGCAGCCGTAGACTTTCAGCCTGCCTTGTAGTCATTCCACGGGATGGGAAGAGAACACAGCTGCTTTGGCGGCAGTAAGTCCCAACTCAAATTAACTCCAGGCACAAAGCACAATGCGGCTCTTAAAAGCCACGAGGTCCTCTCTACCACAACTCTCTTCAGCATGCTCCTTATACACAGCATCATCCCCCCCCTCTTTTGCTAGGGCCCCCTCATTCACCTTGGCAGTTGGCATGGGCAGCCAGCAGGGGGCGCTCTGCTGCACCACTCGATGGGAGTCCTTGGCCCCCTGGGACAGGAGCCCCTCCCCTCCAGTTTCCCGGAAGGATAACTCAAGCAGCAGGGTTCCATTGGGTGGAAAGAATTTCCCCATGAATCCGGATGGTCACATTAGGCTGCAACGAATCTCATGTCAGAGCTGGGATAGAAGAAGAAGGCTTCAGAGCAATTTCAGTTGGGTGGCCCGAACCTTTGTCCAAGAAAGCTCCCTCCAAGGGAAGTGTCTTGACTTGCAAAGGAAAAGCTGCTGAAGTTGGAGAAAGGCTCCTTCTTCTGGGGGAAGGCTGCAAAACGAAAAGCAGAGGAGAAATATGCTAATAAAGTCTGCTCAGTTGAGTGGCAGGAGAGGGGTTGGACATAGTGTGACTATGAGTCCCTTCTGCATGTTTCGTTACTGATGTCACTAGGGCTGCCAACCTCCAGGTGGCACCTGGAGACCTCCCACTATTACAAGTACTTTCTACAGCAGGGGTGGCCCAACCGTGGCTTTAATTCCCGTGAGCCCCTGCCAGGACCCTCCAACACCAGATTTCAAAGGAATCCACTTTTCCCTCCTTTCTTCCTGCCATCTTCCTTCATTGCCCAGCTTTCACAGCAATGGGGAATTACTCCGGCATGAATCCACCAGTTTCTCAGGAGGTTAGATGCAAATTGTTTTTGTGTGGTGAACTGCCCTCGGTATTCTCCTTAGAAACCTGTGGAAGGAAAGGCACAGCCTCATTGTGCTCATCTACAGGAGGACCATTCATCTGCCAAGAGGCCACGGATGACCCACATTCCATCACAAGCAAAGCTGCACTATGTCCTGCATAGTTCAGGGGGTTGGACAGTGTTGGTGTTTCAAGGCAAGGGCCGTCCAGAGGTGGTTTGACATTGCCTGCCTCTGTGTATCAACCCTGGACTTCCTTGGAGGTCTCCCAACCAAAGACTGATCAGGGTTGACCTTGCTTTGCTTCCAAGATCTGGAGAGCTCAGGCTAGTTAGGGCTGGATCCACAACCCAATTAGATCATATCTTACAAAAAAAAAACACCCCAAAAAACAGTTTTCTGATACATAGCCCTATTTAGTTCAATCCTTTAAAGGCCATGTTGGTTTAGGGACTTTGGGGCTGCCCTCCCAAGAGACCCACAAAGGATCTCAAGGAAGCCCTGGGAATCCAAAACTTGCAAGAGGGAATTTGACCTTCCAAACCTCCTTCCAGGAATGATTTCTAAGGAACAGAACCCTTGCCAAGAATTTCAGTGAAGCACGGATCCTGCTGGGAGGGCAGCTCCAGGAACCAGGCAGGGATTCCGCTACTTAAAGAAGCTCTTTGGAATTCCAAATTGCTCTCTCAGCTTCCACAGCATGGATCCTGACCCTTAGGGGGTCTTCTGCTGGCTGCTGCCCAATCCACACATTGCGGAGGATTCCTTCAGAGGCTGAGCATTACCAGGAAGCTGCCAAGGTTTCGGGTCATCTCCATGACATAAGGAGAATCCAGTTCTCCTATACCGTATCCTGCTCACCTGGGACAAAAAGTCTCAGAGAGAAACCAGCTTATCCCTGCCTTAGTCCATTCTGTCTCTCTCTCCCAGGACTGCTTGTCTAATAATCTCTCTCTCTCTCTCTCTCTCTCTCTCTCTCTCTCTCTCTCTCTCTCTCTCTCTCTCATTTTAACCCTCTAGTCCAGTGGTCCCCAACCTTTTTATCACTGGGGACCACTCAACGCCTGACAATTTTACTGAGGCCCGGTGGGGGGGGGGGGGGTAGTTTACTCCTCTACTCTCAACCACTGCCCTAACGCTCTCTGATCACTATGGTAATGTTTAAACCTCCCTTCAAAATAAGATACAGACACGCCACAACAATGAACATAAGGAACATTTTGTTTTCATGGAAACTTTAACTCCTGACAATGACAAATCAATGGGAACCCTGAGCTTGTTTCTCTGCAACGAGATGGTCCCATCTGGGAGTGATGGGAGACAATGACATCCAAAGTGTGTTGTAAAGGGCTGGGGGGGGATGAAGTAAAGGGCCGGGGGGGGGGAGAAGGCGTCCTTTGGGGCCCACCTCCAATTAGTCGAAGGACCACATGTGGTCCGCGGCCCAGAGGTTGGGGATCGCTAAACTAGATGACCCAAGAGGTCCCTTCCAACTATGTTCTATGATTCTATGCACACCCTGATCTATGTTTGCCAGGCTGGGACAGGAAGCCAAAGAGGCTGTCCTGTCCGAAGTCCCTTTTCTGAGTGTGTGTGTGTGTGGGGGGCAGATGTCTGGTATCGTCCAAAATTAATTATCCCCCCCCCCAGTGACAGGGATTAAAGTAAGATAACAAACAGGTGCTTTAGATGGCTCAATTTTTAAAATTGGTGGCAACACTAAAAGAAAACCCTCAGAGCACAATGCATAAACCTATGGGAAAATGAGGGGGGGGGGTGGAAACATGAAGTAATGGTCACCCAGAGGGAAGGAGCAGCACAGAAGTAGAGAACAGTAGAGAAAATATGTCCCAGCAGGGTTTGGGAAGGAACAAAAAACAATAAGATATGCTTTGAGCTGCATCTTCCACTGTAATAACTTGGCTGCAGTCTTTTGTGTTCTGAATGAAACTTCTAGAAGCACCTTTCATACTGAGGACCTGTCAGGGACAGAAAGATGGGTCCTTACAGGCAGGCAGATCCTAAAGAGCTACAACTGCACCACCAGCCCGGAGGTCTGAACCATGGCTACGGAGGTGCTGAAAGTTCCTAAAAAATACCTTGCAAGTATTTACTGAGGGCCATTCCGCACGGCTTTAATGTAGCAGAAGGCTTGCAAATTGTAAACGCTACTAATTTGCAGTTCTGCAAAACGTCACACACAATCTGCCACATTCCTGAAACAATACCGCAAAAAGCGATTCGTTGTAGCGCTTAAAGGGAAATCGGGAAAAGTGGATTCACCCTCCGAAA
The DNA here is from genome assembly GCF_049243985.1 of Paroedura picta. Lineage (NCBI taxonomy): Eukaryota > Metazoa > Chordata > Lepidosauria > Squamata > Gekkonidae > Paroedura > Paroedura picta. The sequence goes on along the minus strand of NC_135374.1, from coordinate 126,319,237 downwards.
AGTGCTACGCTCTTGCAACAATCTGCAACAGTAGCGAAAAAGACCTGTGTGTTCCCATTGTTGCGGTTCCAGCCAAGTCCCTCCCCCTGGCTCTCTCCTCCGAACTTCCGGATCGCCATTTTTTTTCTCTCTCGGAGTGAGCAGAAAGCAACGAACCAGCGAGCCTTCATTCACCCAGTGAGGTGTCTCCGGCTACAGTCCCTCCACAGAAGTGTTTTGAAGCTCCCCTAAGTCCCCAAGCACAACACAGCCCTGTTTGCAAATTCCCTTTATTTTCGGCCGAAAATTGCGCCCATGCGGGGGGGGGGGATTTTTCTTTTCACTTGGGGGGAACGTGGTAACGATGAATCACCAGCTCACACGCCAGCTGCCAGCTAGATGGGTCTCTCCATTAGGAAGAATGAAGGCGTATTCGTTGCAACGTGTGTGTGTGTTTTTTAACTGTGCTTAAAGGGAAAGGGGCTTTCCCGGAGCATGATAACAACCCACCCATTGGCTGTTCGTTTGAATGACGGCCAGGGGTGGGACAAAGCACAGAAAAAATCGCTTCCTGTCTAGTGATTTTTGCGAGACCAGAAACCTGGGAAACGAATGAAACGCTACTGGATTCCACTAAAAAGGCAGGTATGCGTAACGCCGAGATTGCACTTTTAATAATAGCATTTCTGCTTTGCGGGACCAATTGGCAACATTGGTCCTTGTGCGGAAAGGCCTTGAGTATTAAGTCGAATACTGATCAAAGAATCTGACAGCTACCAGTATAACTAAGCCCAAGGAAAACCTCTCTCCTCTCCCCCTCCCAGCTTCTGTTTTAGGATATTCAGCTATACTGATGATTAGTTGGGGCAGCAGGAGCTCTCTTGCACCTCAGCTGGGGCTGGCTCCTCTTGCAACTTGGTTTAAATCCATGAAGGTCAGTGTGTGGTAGGGACACGGATCCTACTGAACTCCCCAATAAGCAGACTCTCGGTTGAAGAAATCTCTTTATTAAGGGGTTAACCACAGGCACATGAACACTCTTTGCTGAAACTAAGGATAGCAAAAACTCACTTAGATTTAAGATGCCCTGGCACCCCTCAGTACACACAACAAGCCTGCAAAAGCGAAAGGGGAGGGGAGTGCCGTCTGCTAGCCAAGGCAACGAGACTGCAAGGAGGCACCAAAGAGGCCTTTGGAAATTTACTCCCAGCCTCTCTGAAGTCACAGAGTTCAAATAACATCACTTACAATTCCTAGCTGCCCTCTGGTCAAGCAAGCCTAACACAAGCAGTCACGAGGAAGGACAAGACATCATGGTTCAATTGGGATCACAGCACAGAGAATTGACAAAGAGAACTTTTTCTTCTTCTCCCCAAATACTAGAACTCTGCATCCAATGAAGCTGATGGGCAGTAGGTTCAGGATGGACAAAAGGAAACACCATTATATATAGAGAATGATTAAAAAGTAGTAAAAAATGACTAAATTACTCCGCCCCCCAAATTCCCTTTTAAAATATACCGGGGCTTTCCGCACCGGGATCCTTGTAGCAAATTGTTTGCTGAACGAAAAATCGCCATTTAAAATTGTGCAATTCGTCATTATGCATACCTGACTTTGTAGTGGAATCCAGTTGCGTTTCTATCGTTTCCCACAAGCTTCCGGTCTCAGCAAAAATCGCTAGAAAGGAAGCGCTATTGCCAAGCTCGTCCCGCCCCTGGCCGTCAAGCAGCCAATGGGCAGCCGTTAGCATGCTCCCAAACAGACCCTTTCCCTTTAAGAAAGGTTTTTTTTAAAAAAAAAAAAACACACACCCATTGCAACGAATATGTGTTGATTCGTTGCAACGGAGAGACCCATCCAGCTGGCAGGTGTGTTTGAGCTGTCGTTTCATCGTTGCCACGCTCCCCCCAAGTGAAAAAAAAAATCCCCCCCCCCCTCTCACGGGCCCGATTTTCGGCCGAAAACAGTGTAAAAAATAAAGGGAAAATACATCAGCAAACGGGCTTCTCTGTTGTTTGTGCTTAGTGACTAAACAGCTCTGGGGAGGGACTGAAGCCGGGGAAGCCTCTAAACAGGCTTGCTGGTGGGTTGAACTTCGCTCGCTCGGAGAAAAAAAAATGGCAATCGCTTCGCCGGAAGATCAGAGGAGAGAGCCAGGGGGAGGGACTTTGTAGAAACCACAACAATGGTAACGCACAGAACTTTCCCGCTAGTGTTGCAGATTGGTTGCAGGAGTGTAGTGCTTTCCGGAGGGTGAATCCACTTTTGGGGATTACCCTGAAAGCGCTACAAGGAAGCGCTTTTTGCGGATCGGTTTCAGGTGTGTGGCAGATTGTCAACGACGTTGTGCATAATGGCAAATCAGTAGCGTTTTCAATTGGCAACCATTGTGCGATTTTGAAGGCGTGCGAAAAGACCCACCCATTGATTCCTCTTATTCTTCCCTCTCCCCCCCCCCCTTTAAAAGAAGGATGTTTCATTGTTCTTTGATTCTCTGTGTAGCAACATTGGTGCATCTTTTTGTGACTTCACCCCTTGCAGTTGGTGTAGGCCAGGGGTAGTCAACCTGTGGTCCCCCAGATGTTCATGGACTACAATTCCCATGAGCCCCTGCCAGCAAATGCTGGCAGGGGCTCATGGGAACTGTAGTCCATGAACATCTGGGGGACCACAGGTTGACTACCCCTGGTGTAGGCTATTCACCACAGAGCAGTGCTCTAGCAAGAGAGCAGGAAGGTTTGAGAGAGGGTTGTGCATGGAGTTTTCCTGGCATTACAATTGACCTCAAGGCCATAGAGACTGAGAACATGGCAGCCTTCGAGGAGGGGGATTCTATGGCATTGCATCCTGCTGAAGTTCTCCCCTCCTCAAGCCCTCCCTCCCCAGACTCCATCCCCAAATCTCTAGGTATTTCCAAACCCATCGCTGCTGGCCCATAGTTTGGCAAGACACGACCCACCTCTGAAAATCTGCAGAGTGAAATTCTGAAATTCTCCACCACTAATTTACTAACATTTATATCCCTCTTTTCCTTCTGGTTCAAGAGAACTCATGGTAATAGTTAAAAACATTTCTTCCCGTCCCCCTCTTAAAAGATGCCTGGCAGTTCAGCCTCCCTCAAAATCCCTGGCAAATGGGGGGGGGGGTCCTGAAATATCCAGTGAGCCCTTCCCCCCATCATCTCTTCAGGGGACCCCTGCCACAGAGACGGAGCCATGAGGGAAAAGTCCTGGGCTCCGGTTGATGACAGATGGGCCACCTGGAGTGGTGGGATGGTCAACAGATGCAAGGATGCCCATGTCCAGGTGGGACATGGGAATCCCACGGAATGCCAGCTCATCTCGAGACGAAACAGGTCAGTGCCTCTGGAGAAAATGGCTGCTTTGGAGGGTGGTCCAAGGGCATCGTGCCCCACTGAGGTCCTTGTCCTCCCAGTCCTCCCAAATCTTCAGGAGTTTTCCAAACTGTCACCCTTTGCTAGTGACCAGGGAGGACTGGGCAATCCTCAATGGATCCCCAATGCCATAGATGGTGCACAAGGAGGACACGAGGAAGCTTTTTTTTTGTCCCCCGCTTTTCACTACCTGAAGGAGTCTCAAAGTGGCTTACAAACACCTTCCTCTTCCTCTCCCCACAACAGACACCCTGTGTGGGGTAGGTGGGGCTGAGAGAGCTCTGACAGAACTGTGACTAGCCCAAAGTCACCCAGCTGGATGCATGTGGAAGAGGAGTGGGGAATCAAGTGTACTTCTCCAGATTTTGGACCACTGCTCTTAACCAAAGCACCAAGATGATCTTTCAAAGGCTCCATCCATACCTGATTTTATGGCATACCATAATCTTCTTAAAAGGAGACATGAACAGTTTGAGAAGAACGTGTGTGGGGAGGGAGGGGAAGAACACAGAAACTGGCTGACACAACACAAGCCCAAATGTCTGAACTTTTCCATGTTCACATGGCTAGCAGTTTAGTAAACAGGGCCTTCATTAGTGAAGCAAACCAACAACTGAAGCTGAACCTTTGCAAGTTCATAGAGACACCAGGGCCTGCCAGGAACATGCCGTCAACACTTAATGTCACCTTTTATTTGGCCTGCTGGGATGCTCGGAGCCCCAGTCTCAGAAAACACAGGTCTAAGCGGATACATGTTACAAGGGCATATTTCCCCCCTGTCACCAACGGCCCTCTTCTCCAGAGAGTAAATTGATTTTGAAGATCTGCCACGGGTTTCAGGGAAAGGACAGAGGGCTGAACTCTGCCCTTTGGTATAATCGCTTTTCTGATGTGTTTCGTTTTAAATAGATCCTTAATTGCATATTGTGACACAGCTGACAGTGGGCTCCTCTCCCTCTCCCTCTCCCTCTCTGTCACCTTCATTAATTTTCTCTCTCTCCCAGTTTTCCAAATAATTGGATGTTCTTCAAGTTCTATAGATTTTCTTTTCCAAAAATGATGGCCTTCCTAGGAATCAGAAGGTAGGGGATTCTCAGGCCAATTTCTCAAGATCTGCATCTCAGCATCCAGTCTTCGTGTACTTGGCAGATATCATATTTGTAAGAACTCCTCGGTTTCTTGCCCAGAGCCAAATACTATGGTAAGGAGGCTGAGCGTGTTTCTCAATGACTCTTCCCTCAGCAGGCAATATGGCATAAAAAGAATCTTCTGGAAAAAAGCTGGCTAGCCTTCCAGTGCATTGGGAAAGCAATTGGACTTATGGGATGCTGGCTAGGAAAAATGCAATTAAGTTCATGGATTATGGCCTGCCCAGTTTGTGAACCACAAACTATCTTGGACTTTTAGCAGCCAAATAAACTGGTTTATAAGATTCATTAAATGATGCAATGATACCCCAGTGTGCCAGAGACACTAAAATTTTAGGAGATCTCTGGAAGACTCTCTTCTACCTGGCCTCCAAGTTCGGTGAGGATTGAATTTATGAGGTATGAGTTATAGCCTTCCCCCAGTTGGTCCTTGAGCAGCTAGAGCAGATGGCTGTAATTACTGAGTCAGCATGGCTTTCTGAAGAACAAGTCATGTCAGACTAAACTTATATCTTTTTTTGAGAAAGCTATTACCTTGCTAGATCATGAGAATCCTGTGGACATTGTTTACCTTGATTTCAGTAAGGCTTTTGATAAGGTTCCACATGATATTCTTATTGGCAAGTTGATAAAATGTGGTATAGATCCTATTACTGTTAGGTTGGTCAAGAACTCGTTGATATATCACACCCAAGAGGTGCTTGTAAATGGTTCAGCATCTTCTTGGAGAGGAATTATGAGGGCATATCTGTTCCACTTATTATTTTTGGTAAGGCCTAGGAGGAGGAGCTGGTCATATGGCTTAAGTGCTACTCATCACTTAACACCCATTCAGGGTGGCTGTTCCACCCCTGAGTGCCTCCTCCTCCAACCGGCATGCTTGTCTGTCCAGCGGCCGACCAATCACCTTACGTCCCCCACCCCTGACCCCTGACAGAAATGATGATTTTATTTTCTGTCATCTGACAGAAATGATGATTTTATGAACTTTGGCTGATTATGAGTGGGTGGGTAGGAAAAGATGTGCCAGTTTTTGTCTCTTGTGCCCTTCCTTGCATACCCAGGGAATTGCTCATTGCTGCCATGGGATGGTAGGTGAATTTCATCCAGGCTAGGCTGGTTTCTAGAGATGTTTGGTGGAGGGATCACTTGGGCATGAAACGGGTCACCATGGGTGGGTAGGTAGTTGTGAGTTCCTTATGCTCTGTGGGCACCAACTTGTTGGTCATTCCTGGCCCCAGAAAAGTGCACCTGGCCTTGACCAGGGCCAAGGCCTTTTTGGTCCTGGCCCTTACCTGGTGGAACGAGCTCCTGGTAGAGCGGGAGCTACCAGCATTCTACAGGGCCTGCAAAATGGAGCTCTTTTGCCAGGTTTATGGTTGAGGCCAGGAGCCTCTTGTGGCGCAGAGTGGTAAGCAGCAGAAATGCTGTCTGATGTCCATAAGGTTGGCAGTTCGATCCCAGCAGCCAGCTCAAGGTTGACTCAGCCTTCCATCCTTCCGAGGTCGATAAAATGAGTACCCAGCTTGCTCGGGGGGTAAAACAGTAATTACTGGGAATGACACTGGCAAGGCCACCCTGTATCGAGTCTGCCATGAAAATGCTGGAGGGCATCACCTCAAGGGTCAGACATGACTCGGTGCTTGCACAGGGGATACCTTTACCTTTACCTTATGGCTGAGGCCAGGGCAGTGAGGAAGATCTGATTGGGGTTCCCTGGTGCTAGGCAATTTTAAGACCATCTGTTGTTGTTGTTATTATTATTATTATATTTCGATTTATTTCCTGCCTCTTCCGGAAGGCTTGAATTATGGTCCCTTCTTCCCACTCCCCTTATTAGATGTTATTGGTAGGATGGGAGAGTGAGGATTACTGCCATGTTGTTGGGTTTGTTGTTGTATGTTTTGTTTTTGTGTCTTTGGATTGTTTTAATGGGATTTTATTGGGGTTTTTAGTATGGACTATAGAGCCTCTTTTGGCGCAGAGTGGTAAGGCAGCAGACATGCAGTCTGAAAGCTTTGCCCATGAGGCTGGGAGTTCAATCCCAGCAGCCGGCTCAAGGTTGACTCAGCCTTCCATCCTTCCAAGGTCGGTAAAATGAGTACCCAGCTTGCTGGGAGGTAAACGGTAATGACTGGGGAAGGCACTGGCAAACCACCCCGTATTGAGTCTGCCATGAAAACGCTGGAGGGCGTCACCCCAAGGGTCAGACATGACCCAATGCTTGCATAGGGGATACCTTTACCTTTTTAGTATGGACTATTGTAACCCACCACGAGCCAGTCTCTGGGGTGTCGGGAAATAAATTTTAATTTTAATAATAATAATAATAAAATAAAAATTGTGCAGGGGGTTGGACTAATGACCCTGGATATCACTTCCTACTCTATGAGGCTGTTCTGCCATGTGAAGCAGTTTTTATGTGTCCATCATATGTTCAAGAAGTTGGGAGAGGTGATTTGGGGGCCATCACAATGCTTGCAGCTCTCTCCATAACTAGATAGATAGATGATAGATAGATAGATAGATAGATAGATAGATAGATAGATAGATAGATAGATAGATAGATAGATAGATAGATAGATAGATAGATAGATAGATAGATAGATAGATAGACTTTTCTCCAAGGATTCAAATGTTTTGTTTTTTAAATGAGGTTTACAACTTCAGATTATGCATAATACTTTCCATTTGAAACTTGGACATGGTGTTAAGAATATGGCCTCAAAGAGGTTATTGTTTCCCTTTCTAAGCAAAAAGTCATTAGTCTGGGTGACTTGATAATTTTGTATGTAATGAAGTTAACATAAATTTATCCATCTTTGTCTCCACTCAAGGGGAATTTGGACCCGTATGTGAACTTACTAAGCATGTATGCAAGCCAAAGGTAACGAATGTTAGTCCTTGAATCAGACAAACTGGAAGCTACAAAGGAAGAGGTGCTAAAGGAAGAGAGCTAGTTTAGGAAGCTGGGGTGGCCGTCTTTCCCTCCATTTTTTTTGTGGAGGATTTTGAGAGATAGTTCAGAGGGTCAGCTTCTATTTATTGCATCGGAATCTGGAGGAGCATCACACACAACACACACACACACAACTTCCTGACCAAGATTGGTTGGCATTTTCCTAATGTGAAGAGGGAAGGCAAAGGAGTTGTTTGGTTGCCACTTCAGGGAAAGCACAACAGTGCCTAAATAACACTTTGTGATCATAAGGCGCATTTCATGTGCAGCAAATCCTTCACATATAACCTCAGAAATCCATACAGGATAAGTAGGCTGCTGTTGTGGCTGTTTGTGGCTGAATTAAGGGACATCAGAAACCACAACATTCAAAAACCAGTGTGGGAACAGAGCACTCAGTTGCCTACATAAGAGCTTTGTTCTCTTACAAAGGAATTTCACAGGTAGATCAGACAGAAAGACTGCTGAATTGCAACTGATAATGAAGCTCAAGACAATGCATCCTCCAGGACTTAATCGAGACATAGGTTTTCTTTCTTATTACCAGTGCTAATTTCTCCATGCCTATCTCCATCCCTACATCACCCCGAATCCAATCACACCTACTACTACTATTTCTCTACTGCTGTCATTTTCCTGTTATTGTTACTGATATGAGGACAGATGGACTGACATTCTAGCTGTATCTCATGAATGCTCACTGCCGGCCACAAATGTTGGCATTTTTTAAAGGTGCAACTGATTCTTGCTCTTTCCTTTCAGGTGTCTATTAATTAATGATTGCAACAGCAAAGAGCTGACCGTCACCACATATACACTTTCCAAGTCAGTAGGGTGGTTAGGAGTTACTTAAATTGTACAGTGTACCAATTTGTTTGCTGATTAAGCAATTTTGTGTTTGTTTCTAACATAAATGTCGGGGAAGGAAAAGTGGGTTGGAAAAAGAGTGTGGCTTTTGGTTCTGAGATGTCCCAGTTACTGGCTCCTCTTGTCTCAATTATTTTTATCAGGTTCATAAAATGATGCAGAGCTGAGAATAAGTTTATCAGTGGCTACTAGCCAAAGTGACTGAGGGAATCCCAGAGCCAAGAGGTCACAGCAGGGAAAGGTCTCAGCCTCTATGCTGTATTGTTGGGCTCTAGAGCGGGGGTTGTCAACCCCCGGGTTGCGGACCGGTAATGGGCAGTGAAAGCCTCGGAACCGGGCCGCCACTGGCCGCCCCTCCCTCCCTCTCCCCCCCCCCCCCGCAGCGAGAAGCTCTGCCGGGCCTTGCAAGTGCCCGGCAAGTGCCGTGCTGTGTGGGGAGGGAGGGAAGCATGGCCACCGGCACGCCGGTGGGTGCAAATGCACATGTGCAGAGCTGCTGCGCATGCGCATGTGCATTTGCGCCCCCAACAGGTGCAAATGAGCATGTGTGACAGTTCTGTGCATGCATGTTTATGTGGAGCTGCCACGAATGCGCATTCGCACTCGCCGGCGGGGCGCAAATTGGCATGTGCAGTAGTTCTGCACATGCACATTTGCGCAGAGCTGCTGTGCATGCACGGCGCCCGGGCTTCGCTCTCCCCCCATCCCCGCAGGCTGATCCCCAGCCTTAAAAAGGTTGGGGACCGCTACTCTAGAGAAACTGATTGACCTCTGGGTGAGGCAGGATGCTGTAGAAGAACCATTGGTCTGATCCAAAAGGGAATTTTCTGATGTCCTTCTCAGGAAAGGCCTTGGTCTCTATGCCTTGATGGCCTTGCCGGAGAACCGCTAGGCCACTGTGTGAGAAGCGATGCTGGAGGAATGGATGGACCATTGGTCTAATCCAGCAGGGCTCTTCCTATGTTCTTATGACTGCGTTTAACTCAGTGAGATTTTATGTCTTTTTGTAATCATGTGTTTTTGTAATCACGGGAACCCCGCCCTCCCGGGAGGTCTCCTAGGTTTCCTTGGAGATGTCCTGGACATCGAGTCCCTGAATCACCCTGGCGAGACGGGTTGGGATGGGTGAAGGATAGATGCTGGCATGGCCACTACCGCAGTGACTGCCAGCACCATGGTGCAGAGCCTGGTCCAGGAAGAGTCCCGAGAGGTCGCCACCATCACAGCTGTTGCCACCCCAAGCTGGAGCCAAGAGGATGCCAAAGGGCTGCATCCAGGGCTGCAGCAAGCAGCAAGAAATTGTGCTGCGGATGCCTGAGAGCAGGGGTAGTCAACCTGTGGTCCTCCAGATGTCCATGAACTACAATTCCCATGAACCCCTGCTGCTGTTGCAAGGGCTACATGACTACAAACAGGCCCCAGAGTGCCAGAATGCCTACGTGTCTGTTGCTGCAGTGGCGAGGACCTAGAAGGTGAATTTCAGAGCTGGGGCCCTCCAAGGGGAGGTTGTCCCAGGGTCAGGACTCCACAGGGAAAACGGGGGGGGGGGGGGCAGAAGACATTACATTTACCGTCCTACCCCATGACCCTCAAGACTCATGGGTAGACTTACCTGATCTGATGCTGGGAGAGATGAAAGAGCCTGGGGGGGCCTGAGGTGGTGGAGAATGGGTCTTGGAGACAAGCCAGGGAAGAGAGCAAAGGCCAGTTCAGGACGAAGGGCAAGATTTAAGTAAACTCGGTTGGGCCAACAAGAAGGCAGGAGGCGAGGAACGGGAAGAGCATAAAAAGGAGAGGGCCAAAGTGTGGTTGGTTGGGAAGTGAAAAGAGAAGTGAGCGGAAGAGAAGAAGGAGCTGGGAGGAGACACTGAACAGGAGAGAATCTGGATGGAGACAGTCCACTCCCAAGCTGAGCTGGAGGGGGAAAGGCCTGAAGATTCTGGTCCGGGGGGAGAATCGGAAGACTCGGAGGGGCCTACATCTTCTTCATCGGGCAGTTCAGCTGGGGCTGTCAAAGTTAGGCCTCTGGCTTCACAGCCATGTTGCGTGTAGTGTAACTACAAGAACTCGAATAAAGCAAGAGCCCACTGGATGCACCTTAAAACCTGTCCTGCATCCCTCTTCATTTGTGACCTGAGGTGATTGGACGCCACACCTGCAGAGGTCGCTCTGAGACCTCACAGCTCCTCTAGGCAGGCAAACAGCTGATCAATGGTTTAAATTAAAAGACATATCAATATATGGGGAGGGGGCAAAAATTTAAATAGAAGGGGAAGCACATTGTTTTCCTGCACATCTCCCACCCCTATCAAAGCACCCTCCTTTCACTTACATATATAGTTTAACTTCCAAAGAAGTAGAATGGCTTAATGATGAAGGGAAACGGTGCATTCATTGAAAAACATCTACTTCTCCCCCTTTTTGAACCTTTAATGTCCAATTTTCAATTGTGATCTTCAGATTATGTTCCATGATGTGTTGGGGGCTGTGAAGTCCCTTTCAGCTTATGATGATCCCTAGAATGAAAGCCCTCCTAAACAGGCCGTCATCAACAGTCATAGGGGCACAATAGCAGTGCGGCATGAATAGCAAAATCCATAATAGCAAGGCTCATGCCCAGCTGCACCACAGAGACCAAGGGAGATCCCAGCGGCTTATAACTCCGGGATCCTGCTGGCCTTCAGGGTGCCCTGGGACTCAACATGTTCAGCTACAGACCACATACAGCTACCCTCTGAAATAATCTTTGCAAAGAGCCATCATGGTCTTCATTTCCATTTTGTTTTGAAATTAAAAACTATGGGAACCAAAATGAATGGATTCCCAGGACTGGTGTCTGTGGGAGGCACATTCCTGGCTAGATTGCCTTGGTTTTCTGTCCAGTTTGTATGACATTTTCAGAGACTGTTCCTTTATCTCTCCCTTCACCCCCTAAACCCAGAATAGCAGAAATCTGTCACATTGTTCAAAGTATTAGCCAAAGCAGCCAGCGGTGTGTGTGGGGGGGGAGAGGTGCTGATGGCGGTACGCAACCCAGCGCCTGCATGCAGGTGCAAAGCCACCCCCCACCCCCCACCCCGTGCCACGACACTGGCTGCTTCGGCCTGGAATGGCTGCTTTGGACACCAAAGGGCACAACCCTAGTTCAAAGTTGCTCACAGGAGTTCCCCCACCCCAAAAAATAACGGATTCAGATAGAGTCATTTGTTGTATGAAATACATGAACTGGCTTCTGTAGGAACCCGTGGTGTCAGGTGGGTGGTGGTGGCAGTGGGTGGTGGGGACTTCCAGGGAAGTTATGTCATCACATCAGAGCCAGCTAGTTCTGGGAGCGGTGGCATATAAATCAAATAAATACAGATATACTGATCTCTAAGAAGGAACTCTGGAAGGGAGGGAGGGAGGGAGGGAGGAAGGAAGGAGAAGGAAGGAAGGAAGGAAGGAAGGAAGGAAGGAAGGAAGGAAGGAAGGAAGGAAGGAAGGAAGGGAGCAGGGAAGAAGTGAAAAAGGGAGGAAGGAGAAAGGTCACTCAGCTGGCTGCATGTGGAGGAGCAGGGAATCCAACCCAGCTCACCAGAATAGAAATCGCGCTCCTAATCACTACACCAAGCTGGCTCTCAGCCACAAGTTCAACAAGCAGAGAGTTCTGACCAGTAGGAGGAAATGGAGCTGCAGACAAACCAGGGCTTTGATTCCAAAGTTTCTGCTGTAGCTCTTCGTTGCTCTGGCCAGCCTCTAGCTGCAGCTCCCTGTTTTGTCATCCCATCTAGCTCACCTGAGCCAATTAAGCAATGCCAGCTATGTGCTGTTAGAGAGCTCCAGTCCAAGAGACACCAGACCATGTTAGGAAGGCAGCTGCTGACTGAAAAAGCCTGAGTCATCACAGAGTGAGGCCTGAGGAGCTGCTGACAGCCTACATTAACTTGGGGCTGGGAGGCCTGGGTTGAGGACACAGCTTTACAGCTACCTGTGACAACTTCCTTCTGCTGATGCCCTTGGACTGCCTAAATGAACCCTTGACTGAGTCAAGACATTCATTCCATTATTGGCATACTGTTTCTGAAATACTGGTTCTCTCTTGGTGTAGAGCCAGGTTGGTGTAGTGGTTAGGACTGTGGACTTCTAATCTGGGGAGCCAGGTTTGATTCCCTGCTCCTCCCCACATGCAGCCGGCTGGGTGACGTTTCTCCTTCCTTCCCTCCTTTCTCCCTTCTCCCTTCCCTCCTTTCTTCCTCACAGGGTGTCTGTTGTGTGGAGAGGAAAGGGAAGGTGACTGTAAGCCTTTTTGAGGCTCCTTCGGGTAGAGAAAAGCGGTATATAAGAACCAACTCTTCTTCTTCTTCAGTAATCTCAGGGCTCTCTCAGCCTCCCCTCCCTCACAGGATGTCTGTTGTGGGGAGAGGAAAGGGAAGGTGACTGTAAGCCTTTTTGAGGCTCCTTCGGGTAGAGAAAAGCGGTATATAAGAACCAACTCTTCTTCTTCTTCAGTAATCTCAGGGCTCTCTCAGCCTCCCCTCCCTCACAGGATGTCTGTTGTGGGGAGAGGAAAGGGAAGGTGACTGTAAGCCTTTTTGAGGCTCCTTCGGGTAGAGAAAAGCGGCATATAAGAACCAACTCTTCTTCTTCTTCAGTAATCTCAGGGCTCTCTCAGCCTCCCCTCCCTCACAGGGTGTCTGTTGTGGGGAGAGGAAAGGGAAGGTGACTGTAAGCCGCTTTGAGCCTCCTTCGGGTAGAGCAAAGCAGCATATAAGAACCAACTCTTCTTCTTCAGCAATATCAGGGCCCTCTCAGCCTCACCCACCCCATAGGGTGTCTGTTGTGGGGAGAGGAATGGGAAGGCGACTGTAAGCCGCTTTGAGCCTCCTTCGGGCAGACAAAAGCGGCATATAAGAACCTACTCTTCTTCCACCTTCTTGTCAGCTTGTCTGTGCTTCCTTCCAGCAGAGAGCTGAAACCAGAGATCAACACAGGAGACAAAGGAAGCAGCTGGATTCCCTCCCTTGCCTGGGGAAAATGAGGCTGAGAATGGTGAGAAGAGGCTGAGAATGGTGCCACTTACCAGCAGAAGGGGTTATCAGAAAGGCCAGCTCCTCTTCTACTCAGCAAGCAGCAAGAAGAGGAAGACATTTAAGCCTCACAATGGGCCCTCATTGGGAGAGTGCTGTTTCTCCCTATTGGCACACCCCCTGGGAGGGCCAATCAGAGAGTGAGCTGTCTGCACACAATTTGAACTTTATTATGGCTAAAAATTGTAATATGACAACTACTCAACACACATACAAAGAAAAATTGAGTGTAAGTACACAGATTGCATGTGCATTCAGTGCTACTTGTGAACAGGGCTATTGATAGTGAGGTGGGAGGAAAGTGCTGAAAGCACTGAAGTAAGACACAGGATACTGCAGTATTTAGTACTCCTGCCCTCTAAACTTCATTTTCTTTCAAACTGGACACAGAACAGTTAGCCTGACAGTTATCAGCAAACACGGAGTGTGTGCTTTCACACGTGCTAAATAATGCAGCTGAAATCCATTCACTTTGCGACTGGATTTTACTGTGTGAAAAAGCAAAATCCACTTGCAAAGAATCACTAAAGTGCATTCAAAGCAGATTACAGGTGCATTGTTCAGCACGTGTGAAAGCGTCCAGCTGAAGAGGAAGAACACATTTTTCATCAAGGGAAATTTGTGACTAGCAGATAGAGTCACAGAATGAAATTCCCTCACAAAGCCAATGAAATGGTACAATGGCTGGCAGAAAATGGAAAATTATCAGAAGTACCAACTGAGGTCCATTCCGCATGACTTCAATGTTGCAAAATGCTTCCAAATTGTAAATGCTACTAATTTGCAGTTATGCACGATGTCGCACACAATCTGCCACACTCCTGCAACAGTCCGGCAAAAAGCGATTCGTTGTAGCGCTTAAAGGGAAATCCAGAAAAGTGGATTCACCCTCCAAAAAGTACTACTCTCTTGCAAACAATCTGCAACAGTAGCGAAAAAGACCTGTGCGTTCCCATTGTTGCGGCTCCAGCCAAGTCCCTCCCCCTGGCTCTCTCCTTCGAACTTCTGGCGAAGCGATCGCCATTTTTTTTTCTCGGAGTGAGCAGAAAGCAACAAACCGGCAAGACTTCATTCACCCAGCGAGGCTTCTCCGGCTACAGTCCCTCCACAGAACTCCTTTAAAGCTCCCCTAAGTCACCAAGCACAACACAGCCCCGTTTGCCAGTTCCCTTAATTTTCGGCCGAAAATTGCACCCGTGCAGGGGGGGGGGATTTTTCTTTTCACTCGGGGGAGCATGGCAATGATGAATCGCCAACTCACACGCCAGCTGCCAGCTAAATGGGGCTCTCCGTTGCAACGAATTAACGCATATTCCTTGCAATGTGTATGTTTTCTTTTTACCTGTTGTTAAAGGGAAAGTGGCTTTTCGGGAGCATGATAACGACCACCCATTGGCTGTTCGTTTGATTGACGGCCAGGGGCGGGACAAAGCACAGAAAAAATCGCTTCCTTTCTAGCGATTTTTGGCGAGACTGGAAACCTGTGGAAAACGATTGAAACGCTACTGGATTCCACTACAAAGGCAGGTATGCGTAACTCAGAGATTCCACTATTAAAAATAGCATTTCCGCTATCAGGAACCAATTGGCCACCTTGGTCCTTGTGCGGAATGGGCCTGAATATTTTTTGGTGGGTAGTACTGGGCTAACTGTTCTGGTTGGATAATGTCTCTGCCTCATGCATATTTGTTTGATCTCACTCCCACCTGCTGCCACCTCTTAAACAAAACTAGGCAAGGGGCCAGAATAACTTTCAATTCAGTTCTGACCATTATCAAGAGCCTGAAATAATTCTTTTTGCACTAGGAATATTTACTATATTTCCTAATGGAGCATACTTCAGATCAGAGGGTGATTCATGAATTCAGATGATTCATGATTCAGATCAGAGGGTGACTCACTGTGCAACTAAGTAAATTAACCTGAAATGCACAGAGGCATCCTCTACCATCATCAAAGGAAACAGGAAACATTCAATGACTGAAGTAAACTGGACGTATACACCCACTCATTAAAGTGTATGAATATTTTATTTGAAGTATAAATAGTCAGAGGGAGGAGTGAGAAAGAGGCATAGGAAGCTTTCAATAAATCATGAAAATAGATATTTTATTTTCAGTATGTTTTGCATTTAATTATTCTCAACCTGGGACCTTTCTCCCAGTGCTCTAAAAATTGGCAAAGATGATCCTTTGGGCGAGTAATTCCACCCCTGAGAAGTTAATCCAAATTGGATGAAAAACAAATATATAACAGCTGAGGGTGTGCTTAATTACCTATAAAACTGGGGCCTTTTCTCCTCTCTGCCTGACATTTGGCACACACGAGCCCCTGAAAAAACTGGATCCAATTTTGTTTTCTAATCAAATGTGAAACAAGAAAAGGTTAAAACTAGAACCATATTTTCTCTTGAAAGCAATGGAAAAATAATAAGAATGAAAATAAACAGGATTCCTAATTAAACAAAAACGAACGGTTCCAATTTTTAAAACGGCACCTTTATTTGAGAGTGATTCACTTTCGTTTCTATGGGATCGTGCTATATAAAATGCCAGGCATACTAACAGATAATTCACTTCTTTAAAAAGGAACTGATTGGACCTGAGAGGGGCATAGTCCACCAATAGGAAAAAGGCAGTCCAAGGGATCTGCCCAGTAACTGCTGACAAAACCATACTGACTTTTTTCCTATTGGTGGAATATCCCTCACTGAAGGCCAATAGTGGCTCTTGCTCCGGAATCTGTCCCCCTCCCCTCAGGCCTGCTGTGAATATGCTGTTAGAGGGCTGGACAGCCCTTAGCAGTGACCTTGAGATGCTGGATCAGACCAAAAGTTCACCTGTCTCACACAGTGACCAGCTTGTTCCTCTGGACAGCCTAGAGAAGGGGTGAGAAAACTGTGGCCCTCCAGATGTCCATGGACTACAATTCCCATGAGCCCTGCCAGCCAATGCATTGGCTGGCAGGGGCTCATGGTAATTGTAGTCCATGGACATCTGGAGGGCCACAGTTTGCCCACCCCTTGCCTAGAGGCCAAGGCCTTCCCATACGAGGCCTCCTGGCTGTGGGATTCAGAGGATTACTGCCCTGGCTAAAAGCCATTGAGAGATTTATCCTCCGTGAATCTATCTAATCCCCTTTTAAAGCTGTTTGTATAAGTGTAATGAATGAATGAATGAATATTTGGCAGTCAAGTGTCTGGGGTGACTCCAGTGGAAAACACAGAGTTATATCGGAACTGAAACTGTGAAGTTGCTCTGTGCAGTTACATGTCTGTTGCTCTGTCCAGATGTGGATCCAGATGTATGTTACATTTCCTGGGAAGGTTTCCAAGGGGCTGAATTGGTAAATGCATAGCTAAAGTTCTTGTAGACTGAAAGTTGTAAGCATAGATCAAACATGCCAAATCCACCGTAGCCATGTATGATGACCTCACCTCTCCTTGAGAGACAAGATTTCCCCTCCATTTTTCTCTCCCTTTCTGACTGATCATCCTCATTGATTCATTTTCAATTTTTGTGAAGAACAGCGGCCGCCCCATCCTGTATTTTGCTGCTGGCTGAGCCCAGGAACCTGAGGGAAGGGACAAAGTATCCCTTTTTAACTTAAAACTACTGAAATGGCACTCAAGAGTGCTTTTTAAAGTTCAAAAATATCAAAATATCTTATTCAATGGAGAGGGGAAAGATCGGGTGAAATCAGAGGTCTGAGGGAGATCAATAAAACTCTGAGATAACTCAGGAGATGCCCAGACTACAGTTCATACATTTCAAGCAATGGAGAATTTCTTAAGCTTTTCACTTGTGACTCCAGACGTTTGAAGAGGAAATGCATCTCTACATCACAATTAGAGAGTGTTCAGCACTACAGTGAGAGGTGAGATGCGGCTGCGATCTGTGACTAGATATACTGGCTCATCATGGCTGAAATCTGGAGTGATCCTTTCTGCGTGTGAAGAGGGCCTTCCGCACATCACCTCAAAAAAAGAGGCTGGAGGGTCAGTCCACACACTGAGCTGTTCCTTCCCAAGGGCCCAGAAATCAAGGCTATGAACGTGGCCTGAATGGTAGCTTATAAAGCACGGGTAGTCAAACTGCGGCCCTCCAGATGTCCATGGACTACAATTCCCATGAGCCCCTGCCAGCGTTCGCTGGCAGGGGCTCCTGGGAATTGTAGTCCATGGACATCTGGAGGGCTGAAGTTTGAGCACCCCTGCTTTTTAAAGGATGATAATCCTGACCCCGGACTTCCAGAAGTCCCATGCCATTGGAAGGGGACTAGCAACATATCTTGGGGGTCCCACCATGTTCAGGCAAGGAGGTGCTGTGTGGATTCGCTTAATTTCTACTGGAAACTATTGGTGATCTTTTCCAAGGATGTGAAGTCAAGCGCCCAACCCTAGACTAGAGAATCCTGGCCTGACTAACGGAGGGCCTGTTTCATTTCAGTATAAGGCAGCCTCATTTTTGTGTTCATGTGAAGAGCTCCTGCTTTGTGGGAACAATACCTGTATAGGATTTTAGGTGGCTGAAGATCCTGAGGAATCCTGTCAGATGACTGAAAGTGCTGGGGCAGCCAGGAAAGAAGAAGGAGCAGTTCTTATACACTGGTTTTCTCTCCCCTAATGAGAGTCAAAGCGACTGACCATTACTTTCTCTTCCGCTCCCCACAATAGGCACCCTGTGAGGCAGGTGGGGCTGAGAGAGCTTTGAGGGAACTGGGATGGACCCAAGGTCACCCCGCTGGCTTCAGATAGAAGAGGGGTGGGGAACCAAACCCAGATGTCCAGATTAGACATCTTAAGGAGAGCCAGTTTGGTGTAGTGGGTAGGAGTGCGGACTTCTAATCTGGCATGCCAGGTTCGATTCCCCGCTCCCCCACATGCAGCCAGCTGGGTGACCTTGGGCTCGCCATGGCACTGATAAAACTGTTCTGACCGGGCAGTGATATCAGGGCTCTCTCAGCCTCACCCACCCCACAGGGTGTCTGTTGTGGGGAGAGGAAAGGGAAGGGGAATGTAAGCCACATTGAGACTCCTTCGGTTAGGGAAAAGCGGCATATAAGAACCAACTCTTCTTCTTCTTCAGTAAAATCAGGGCTCTCTCCACCTCCCCTCCCTCACAGGGTGTCTGTTGTGGGGAGAGGAAGGGAAGGCGACTGTAAGGCGCTTTGAGATTCCTTTGGGTAGGGAAAAGCGGCATTTAAGAACTAACTCTTCTTCTTCTTCTTCTTCACCACTCTTAACCACTTCACCATGGTGTGATTCTGGAGAAAGAGAATGGGGAATCAAGTTGGTTCATCTGATCTCTTCCTTTCCATCTTCTCATATGCTTATCTCTCAATGGTTTTTTTTTTTTTTTCTTAGAAGGGAAACTTTACACTCTGAACCCAGAAGGTATGAACTTGAGCTACAATGTTCTAAGTAGGGGCTGATTTTTCATGGGTTTGTGTGTGTGTGTGTGTGGGGGGGGGCATGAAATCACAGGCAAGCTGTAGCAACCCCATCATGGGGTTTTCAAGGCAAGAGGCAAACAGAGGCAGTTTGCCAATGCATGCCTACACTGCTTAGCTTCCAAGGGCTTTGCTAACAAGTTCTGGGAAGATTGGGCTAGCCTAGGCCATGTGGTTGGCCTCTGCCTGCCTCTGCAGAGCAACCCTGGACATCCCTGGCGGTCTCCCATCCCAGTCCTAACCAGGGACAACCCTACTTAGCTTCTAAGATCTGCTGAGATCAGTCTGGCCCGGGCCACCCAAGGCAGCGTGTCCATTGGGATACCAAAGCTGTAACAAGTCAACCTTAAAGCCACCCATTGGATATGCATTTGTGCAACCATTCCAGGTTCATGTCCAGAAAGCTGATACGCAGTCTAGGCCTTAAATGTTACGGAACCGCAAGAGGATGAGGAGGTATATATTTTGAAGCATAACTCAGTTACCTCATTCTGATTCTTTGGGAGCTTCAGTTAGGGGAGAGATGTATTCATACAACAAATGACAGCCTGCCTGTGCCATGACGCTGCCTTGCTGATGAGTAGGTGGAAGGTATGGTTGCGGAGATGGAAGAGGATTAAAACACTGCCGATTGCCACCTCAAGGGCCCTGGGGATAGAAAGGCATTCTACAAATCTATTAAATAAATAAGCCAACCCATCAGCAGGAGAATATAAATTGTGTAGCTCTTGATCAAGCAAAACTCCTTTTAATGCCTCAGTGAACAGGCTTGAATATTCATGACCTACCAAGAATGAGTACAGCAGCTGAAGTTTTAAGAAGCCGCAAATTAAGAGTGCTGTAATTGCTTCTAGAGCAGAGGTAGTCAAACTGTGGCTCTCCAGATGTCCATGGACTACAATTCCTATGAGCCCCTGCCAGCGAATGCTGGCAGGGGTCATGGGAATTGTAGTCCATGGACATCTGGAGGTCTGCAGATTGACTACCTCTGCTCTAGAGCTTCTGCTGTGCCTTGAGATGTTCCTAAAGTAATGATGAATCAGAGGACAGAGAATACTGCTGTGAAGATGCAGTTGTGTGCTGGATGGGGACTTGGGGGTCATGATTTCTCCCTCCCCAGGACTGTTCTCCACTTGCAACCCCTCTTGGAATGCTAAATATGATCATGGTTGTCTCATTCTTGCTAACAAGGCATCCTGTTGACCACACTGTTCTGATCTGCTTTCCCCTTGATTAATACTGATGAAGAACATAACTTCTCTAGATCATCCTCTGAATATGAATGATCATTAATTGGAAGCCAGAAGTCTGCAGCAACTGAACTTTCGGACCGTGAAGGATAGACACAAATGCTCATCTTTTTAAAAAAATCCACGCTAGAAGATGAGGGTTCAGTGGGAAGAACTGAACTGTGTTCCTACACAGGACCCAGACCATAGGGCAGGGGTAGTCAACCTGTGGTCCTCCAGATGTCCATGGACTACAATTCCCATGAGCCTCTGCCAGCGTTTGGACATTAGGGCAGGGGTAGTCAACCTGTGGTCCTCCAGATGTCCATGGACTACAATTCCCATCAGCCCCTGCCAGCATTTGCTGGCAGGGGCTCATGGGAATTGTAGTCCATGGACATCTGGAGGACCACAGGTTAACTACCCCTGCTTTTGGGGACAGCATCAATTCTTCCATACTTTTACATTTTGTTTTGGGATGACCCAAATATGACCTAGTGTGAAATGCAGGGATTCAACTGGTCATGCTTACATTACAAATGATAGGTTCATACCCTACATGAATACATGATGTTACCTCCCACTGAATCAGGTCCTTGGCCCATCAAGGTCAGTATTGTCTACTCTGGCATGGGCTCTCCAGGGACTCACCTGCTCATGCCCCCTACTACCTCATCCTTTTCACTGGAGATGCCAGGGATTGAACCTGGCTCCTTTTGCACACCAAGCAGGTGTTCTGCCACAAAGCCATGGCCTTTCCAAATGAAATCATCTGTCTTGGGGGGGGGGGGAGCTTTATAACTATTCAGTTTATGCATTCTCCATACAGCAGTTTCCAAGGTGCTTATCTAAATGAAACAATTCACCACTGAACACTGGTGCCAAAGGAGATACATTTGGTGCTATCTTTCCTCTCTGTAATCTACAACAAGAACTTTATTATAAAGTTGTCAGCATGATCCCATTTAATTTACGGACTTCTGTTGGAGAACGTGCACCTCCAACCCCATCAGGGATCTTTCCCCTTAGCAGATTTTAAACGGTCTAGTTTCAGTGCAATGATCTACTTCTTTTTCCGTTTGTTTCCTGTTGTTTTAGAATGACGAGCTGCATATGGTTTCTGTTGTAAACATTATTACACAAAAGGAAAATCTGCCCCTGACCATATGTACATTGCTACAAATTGTCTAAGCATGTGTTACTTTAAATCTTCTATTTTGCTCTAGCTTTCACAATTATGTATACATTGCATAATTATATCATTAGCTCATGTTCATATTTTGACAATGCTGTAGATAACGGGTGGATAGAAATAGATGAATGCATTGTTTTACAGTCAGAAAAGTTACTTTGCCTCTGGGAGAATGTGTCAGGTCCTACGTGTAAACTGAAGCCACAAAAGTGGGTCAGCGAAGAAGGTATCCCCCCTTTACAGAAAGCTAGTTGCTGACATTGTCCCCATATTGTCCCCACAGATGCTGTCATTGTCCCCATATTCACTCCATCGTGATCAGCAGACCAAACAACACTGGACATACCATCTCCCACTCATTCACTTATTCATCTTCCAATGTTTTATGTCAGGGGTAGTCAAACTGCGGCCCTCCAGATGTCCATGGACTACAATTCCCAGGAGCCCCCTGCCAGCATTCGCTGGCAGGGGGCTCCTGGGAATTGTAGTCCATGGACATCTGGAGGGCCGCAGTTTGACTACCCCTGTTTTATGTCATTGAATGCCAACATCAGCAGTGCTCTTCTACCGTCTACACTGGACCAAGAGGTCAGTCCCTACGCCAGCCTTTCTCAACCTTTTTACCCTAGAGAAAACTTTGAGGAACCCCAGAAGTGATGTGATCAGGCCGCACCTTCCTGCCATGCCCCCAGAAGTCCCATGTCACCAGAAGTGACATCACCCAGACATTCCCACCAGATGTGGCATCACCAAGCTAGCAGGGACTTGTTTGGCTGGGTCCCCTTCCCACCCCTTCCAGGCCCATCATCAACCATTTTGAGAGGAGGGGGCAGGTTGACCCTATAAGGTCATGCTACCAAATACATTTTTTTTAAATGTAATATATAGAACCAATTGGAGCCAGCTTGGTGTCGTGGTTAGGAGTGCGGACTTCTAATCTGGCATGCCAGGTTCGATTCTGCGCTCCCCCACATGCAGCCAGCTGGGTGACCTTGGGCTCGCCACGGCGCTGATAAAACTGTTCTGACCGGGCAGTGATATCAGGGCTCTCTCAGCCTCACCCACCTCACAGGGTGTCTGTTGTGGGGAGAGGAATGGGAAGGCGACTGTAAGCCGCTTTGAGCCTCCTTTGGGTAGAGAAAATCAGCATATCAGAACCAACTCTTCTTCTTCTTCTTCTTCTTCATCAGGGTGCCCCAGGGTTTCTTGAAACCCTAGTTGAGTAAGCCTGCCCTATGCAAAAGAATAAATGGGCATATCTCCACCGTTAAAAACTGCAACACTCATAACCCTGTGAGGCAAATGCTAATCTTCCAGGTCATTTCGTTGCTGGACTAAGAGTGGCTGCCCTCAAAGACTAGAAGCATCACGTGGAGATTGTGACATCACTGACCTTAAAATCCGTGGGAAGTTGTGCCCTGCGATGTCTCCTGGCCCAGCCTGCAGCTGGAGAAGGTCACCTGGATCATCATGAATTTAACACAGCCAAGGCAGCCACCTGCCTGCTTCCCGGCCCTTGAGGAGCCCCCCTGCCAGCCAATCCTTCCCCTGGGACCAGCCAGGAGGGTTGTCTGGGCCAATCACGCTGCCTTTCTTGTTGGGGAGGTCACTGTGAAATGGCAGCTCTGTAAGCCCTTTGGCATGTTATGTATACTGTGTTGTCCTGGGAGGGATGCCTCAGTTGTCTGGACAGATTCTGGCCCGACTGCTCTGGATTCTTTTCTTTGCGCTGGTTTTGATTCATTCCGTGTGTTCCCGCAGGAGGGTAGTAAAGGGGTGAGTGACATTTAGTCCCTGGATTGGGGGATTTGGGGAGATGTATTTATTTCACTGAATGCACACGAGTACACCTGAAGCCTCCTTGTCCTGAAGCACAGCATTGGCCCATCAAGGTTACTATTATGTGCTCAGACTGGCAGCAGCTCTCCAGGGTCTCAGGGTCTTGCATCTTGCCTCCTGCCTGGTCTGTTTGACTGGAGATGCCAGGGACTGAACCAGGGACTGTCTGCACTGCAAGCACAGCCTCTGCCACTGAGCCATGAGCCTGCTCTTCATTATTGTTTCGGGTTCTGCGTGCCTGGATCTCTGGTGCCTTTTTTTCCTGTTTCGTGCTTTATTATCTCTTTTATTTATTATTTTTACAGCAGAGTCAATTAACCCCAACTCCATAAATGGTGTAATTTGTCAGATGAGTCAAGTGGGTTTGTATTGTGGGAGGGGCCTGGGAAGGCTACAGGGAAGAGTGTCACTGTTTGTGTGTGTGTGTGTGGGGGGGGGATGTGATAGCCTTGCATTTAATTTCCAAAGTATAAACACTGTGTGTGTGTGATTAATCCCCCAAAGGTCCAAAAGCATCATGCTGTTCGTGTGGGAAGAAGGGAACTTTTCTGCAGGGACCCACATGCCCCACCCCCCTTGCCGATGAACCAATTGCAAAGTGACGCAATCTTGACTGAAGTATAAAAACCCAAAATCCTCCCATGTCTCCATAAAGTGATAGGTGGACAGGGAGGTGCTTCATTAGATCATCTAACATGCAGCCACCGTGAGCTGTGGGATGGCCGTGTGCCTTGCATACGGAATTTTCATCCTTTGAGATGTGTGGAACTACAAAGAGCAATTTCGCTATCTTACCAAAAATTTCCTATTCATATATAAATTTTCCTATTTGCTCCAAAAATGTCACGAGGAGAAACCTCCATAGTCACCCTGAAGAGAAGTAAAATTTTTGTGGATTTTTTTTTTTTGTCCTGGAAAATTTCTTTTGGTTGCCTTTGGAGTTCCCCACGTTTTATTGGGGAAGAGCCAACCGATTTGCTCTGATGTTTCTGGCCTGGGAACCACGAGACTGGCGGACCAGCATGTCAGAGTCTTGTTCCTTTTTTCATGCACATTCTACTGAGCAAGCTAGATGTTTCTCGGGTCCAGCTCCTCCAAAATGAAGGCTAACTTTTGTTATCAAGAATTATGCAACATTCACTAAACTCATCTAGGATTGTTGACCTTTGCTGTAACACATGACTCTCTGGCGGTGGCGGCGTCAGAGATGGAAAGTAACCTCAGGGCCCAGCCCATTTAGGAAGACGTCATAAAGTTTTCAAGCCAAGAGACGTACAGAGGAGCTTTGTCATTTCCTGGTGTTGGAATTGCAGTCAGCAAGTAATTTGGTGAAGTCAGCCTTGAAGGGCTGTTGTGAAGCAGTTTCAACAGTGGAGCTGTACCTGTGTGCTCACTAGTGCATGAAGTGGTCACAGGTGGGGTTGCAAGGGGTTAAAAACTTGGGAATATGTACTGGGGATTCCTTGGTTTAAGGTGGGCTCCTGCCCACTTCCTGTTCCTTCAGGAAGCAAAAGAGCAGATCAGTGTGTGCTTTGCAGAAACAAGAAGCAGCAGCCATTTCGGCTCTCTTCATCTGCAGATGTGTAGGCATGTAGTCTGCTTGAGCCAGCCACAGGGGCTTGCAATGTGTTTTCTTTGGAACTATCTTTTAATCTTTTGTACTTTGCTTCAGTAAGCAGACTGAAGCAGATGAATATGATATATTTTTGTAAATAATCTTTCACAATAAATAGTCTCTTTTAAACCTCAAAGCACTGTGGATCTTTGTCTCATCCACAAAGGGAACTAATAACTACATACTTTCAAAAGGTTCTGTTACTGTGCTGCTCTAATTTCCTGGAAGGGCCTAGGACCATGTCTAGTCCCAAAGTCCCTGTCAGCCTGCTGCTGCGTGGCAACCTGGGCTTCCTAAGTAGTCTCCCATCCAACTGCTAACCAGGATTGTCCCTGCTTAACTACTGAGAGCTGATGAGACAGGGGCAGAGTTTGCACTTACTTTGTTTATTCCATTGGCAATCCTGTTGAATCCAGATCGCTTTGAACTCGGGTCTTCCTCTCCCCCCCTCCCCATTGAAACAGGAAAGTCTTCTGCACGTGGTCAGGGTAGTTCAGAAGGGGGGGGAGCCAAGCCTCTTTCTTTCTTTTCTTGAAGGGGGAGAGAGGAGCCAAGCAGGGAGCCTCTTTCTTTTCTTGGATGTGGGAGTGGGGGGAAGAGGATCGAAAAAGGCAGAGAAGGGAGAAAAAATCCAGGACCGACAGAAGTTGAGAGAAATTAGGGGCTTCTCCTTTAAGGCAAGCTTGTCACATGACCAGTGTGACCTATCAGAAGTTCTCTACCACGGAGCTTTCTTTCCCAATCCGAATTTGAAAAATATTGAGCATTAAAAGCACTCTAAGATATCGCACAATAAAGGCAGGGTCACTCCGGATCAATCTTTCTTGCTGCAGAAGGAAATTTTAAATCACCCCAAATCCAAACGGAAATCGCATTCTGTGTAGAGGGCAGGGACTGAATCGATCTGGGGTTGGAATAAAAGCTCCGTGCAGTTTGCAGCAGGGTTAGCCTGAGCCACTCAGATCAGAGGTCTGTCTTGCTGCCAAGAAAAAATGAGGTCCAACTCCAATCAGTGCCTGGAACATTTGAGGCTTTAGAAAGAATACCTCTCATTTGGAAATGTGGGGGTGGCCACACTTTCTTCCTGAGTATAATCTGTGACTGTATTACACACTGCATTCATACTACGTAGGATCACGTCAAATGCGGCTTGATTGTGCATAAAAAATTAACATTTTATGAATAAGCTGTAGTAATGAAGATCTTTCTTCACTGATTTCTCATTTCTCATTTCTGATGACTTCCTTTCTCACCCACTCTTGTTTCAGGACGTATGCAAAACGGTGGCTGTAAGGGAGATGCTAATGGGAATCAGTAATAGTAATTTAATCACAGGAATTAGCATAATCAGCATTTCCTGCTCCTCTAAGCATATGCAGCCAATAATGAGAGGTTAATTAGTAATGTAATTGTGCTTTATGGTCTTTTCTGTCTCAGGGCACAAGCTCCATCCACCGACTAAAGCACCAAAGCTTTGAAGTTTGGCTCAACATTCCAGCTGGTTTGATTTCTCCCTCTTCGTCCTGAAGCAAAGAAAGGCGTAAACCTGCCTGTATCCCCCCCCCCCCCCCCGTCCTTGAAGTGGTTTCTATTTTTCTTAATGCCGCTAGAAGACAGACCACCATGCTAATGACCAAACTGGAATTAGAAGTACAGCATTTTCAAAAACAAAACAAAAAACGTACCTGAAGTAAAAGGTAATTTTCTTGGTCGTGATGTTTGCACACAGCGAGGCAAATGCCCTCTGAAACAGTGTCCTTGATGGGCTGCGTATATACCGTATCATGAGATCCCTTCTTTGGAGCATTGCATCCGTGGGACTTCAGCAAGAGAAAAAGCACTCAGGTGTTTAACTTCCCCACTGAACTCTGTGGGGCTCCACATGACATTTCCACATCCTGCGTGTATCCACCTCTGTCAGGGAGGAAATGCTCAGAGCAACAAGAAGAGTGGTGAAAAGATCAGCTTCGGGAACTTTTTGTTCCCAAAATACACCTGGAAGCGCTGGCAAAAGTCACCAAACTATAGCACAGCTTTACCTCAGATCCTGGCGGCGTAGCTTCAGCGAGGCGCTGGAGCAAAGAGAGAGGCTTCAGAATGGCCTATTAAGCACGGCCACTGAAACGGCGCCATGGAGAACGCGGAGGAGGAAGAAGCGTAACAAACCGATTACGCACGGGATGGAACGCAACGGCGGCAAAACCCAGAGTATCCGATTATGCACGTGGCTACTCAGGAGCCGCTTCTGGTTGCACCCTGGTCCCGGGAAGCTCCACTTTCTTCCGCATCTCACTAACACAGCTTTTTCGGCAGCATACATTGACTCGGCACCCGGTTGCTGCCTGCAGCGTGCATAATTGGTGATTTTAGCTGCAGCCATTCAACCTCGAATGCGGACCTTCCACTCCGTGCATAATGGGCCAGTATTACAGTTTAGTTGCCTTGTGAATATATCATGCTCACTGTTTGGCCAGCCTTACCCATCAGAGCACCACAGACAAGCTAGTTACAGGAAAAACGGTTCTTACGTGCTGCCACAAAAAGGAGGAGACAGCCAGAGACTGCCTGCAATACTGACAGACAAAGATAATGACTTGGGACAAAACCCCTTCCTTCTCTTCCTGTGGAAGAGGAAATTGGAGTTCCCTTTTGAAACAACTGCACCAACTGCAGTTCCTGTTTTGCCTCTGCTGAGCACATGCCCAGTGCCTGGCCCTTTACAGCAGCCAGCCCAACCAGCAGCCAGGTAGGTAGTTTGAAACAAGAAAAGATGTCCCTGGCTGTGTTTTTGGTGCCTTGTATGCAAAATGGAGGAGAACTGGCAACTTTCAGGTGGAAGTCAATAAAGGCTGGGCTTTATTGGAATTTGGTGGTAAGAAATGCATAAAAATTCAATTTCCTGTGGGATTTTTTTTTTGTTATCCAAAGATGAATACATTAAGTGGGTCACTCAAAACCCACAAATAGTAGGGAAATTAATTACTCTGAGAGGCTGAACTATGCCCTTAGTTCTTCCATATCCCTGCTTTTGACAGGAACTTTCACAGCCTGAAATATGTCCTTAATTTTTCCATACTCACTCAGATCCCATCTATGAAAAAAAATAAAGTTGCAGAGGTGCAATTTCTGCCCAGAAATCCAGTGCTGAAGAAGTTTTGTTTTTTGTTGTTTGACTTGGGAACATAAAGGGTGGGGGGTGTCTCATCTTCTAATATACCGTCAAACCAGGAAAGTGCGTGACATTTTGGCCTAGTGAAAAGACAGCATAGAGAAGAAGAAGAAGAAGAAGAAGAAGAAGAAGAAGAAGAAGAAGAAGAAGAAGAAGAAGATTATTCAATGGCCTTTTTTTAGTTTCCTTGGTGACAGCCAATCAGAGATCACATATTTGATAGGAAGTCATCCTATCATTATGTAGCCACAGTGTTATCTGTTGGCATACTAACTGACAGAGTCATCTCCTGATAGTCTAAGGGCAAATGAAGCCCATTAGAGTGAAGGCAATATTTGCTGGCCACAAATACAAGCCTAGCCAATCAGGAATCACAGTGTTTCAACAATGCTTGAAATATTCCTAAATGGGAAGTACATTTAGATTCTGACAAAGGTTTCAATAAAACTTCATCCAACATCTCATATCAGCTCTAGTTAAGAGCAGCCAACTCTAATCTGGAGAATCAGGTCTGATTCCTTCCTCCTTTTCCACTTGAAACCTCCTCCTCCACATGGGCCAGTCACAGTTCTCTCAGAACTCTCTCAGCCCCACCTGCCTCACAACATGCCTGTTACAGGGAGAGGAAAGAAAGGTGATTGTAATCTGCTTTGAGACTCCTTGAGATAGAGAAAAGTGGGTTAAAAAAACTCTCTTCTTCTTCTTCTTCTTTTTTCTTTTTCTTCTTTTTCTTCTTTTTTCCTTTTTTTCCTTTTTTTCTTTTTCTTTTTCTTCTTTTTTTTTCTTTTTCTTTTTCTTCTTCATCTTCTCTTCCTCCTCCTGAGCAACCATCAGCTGTGACACAAAATGGCAGCATTCAGGTCAAGCCTAAGATTACCCTGTAATCTGAGAATTATCATAGAATCATAGAGTTGGAAGGGGCCATACAGGCCATCTAGCCCAACCCCCTGCTCAACGCAGGATCAGCCCAAAGCATCCTAAAGCATCCAAGAAAAGTGTGTATCCAACCTTTGCTTGAAGACAGCCAGTGAGGGGGAGCTCACCACCTCCTTAGACAGCCTATACTGCTGCTGAACTACTCTGACTGTGAAAATTCTTTTCCTGATATCTAGCCTATATCGTTGTAGTTTAAACCCATTACTGCGCGTCCTCTCCTCTACAGCCAATGTCCTCTCCTCTACAGCCAATGGAAACAGCATCCTGCCCTCCTCCAAGTGACAACCTTTCAAATACTTAAAGAGGGCTATCATGTCCCCTCTCGACCTCCTTTTCTCCAGGCTGAACATTCCCAAGTCCCTCAACCTATCTTCATAGGGCTTGGTCCCTTGGCCGCAGATCATCCTCGTCGCTCTCCTCTGTACCCTTTCAATTTTATCTACCTCCTTCTTGAATTATACTTGACTGTGTTGCCTGAAAACAATTACCTTGGCAATGAAGAAATGATGCCTCTTGTGTCATTTGTCCCCAGGCACACAGTCCTCATGCCGGGGAGAAATCTCCTTGGCAAGAAAACACAACGTCCACTTCTAAAAGTATGGAAAAGAGTTCTGTTTGCGGCCGGCGTAGGCAGTACACATGAAATGGCAGGACGAGGAAGGAAAGGAGCATTATGATCCACGCGCCTGACAACCAACCACAGTTATGATAGACAGCATGCACAGTGCGACAACAGTCACAAATGGCTGGGTGCCTACCCAGGAATACCAATCAAGAGCTCTTCCTGCTCCTTAATCTCGGCAAGGTCCTGCTTCTCAAAGAGTGCTTCGGGGGAGCTTGATAATTGCTTTCTTTTTAAATACCCAAATTAAATATACATCTATAATGCCAGACACATTTGTCTCGTACCTTGTTTCTGCAGCATGACACTTTTCAGAGCCGCGTCGCTGATTTATAACCAATACGACTTGATTTTCAGTCATTTCCGTGATTTATAAATCGGGACTTTATGTACTCCGGGTATTAAGGTCTATTTTATGAATCCCAGTTTATTTGTTAAAGAAGACTGATTTAGTGGGGGGGACAGATTTATTAATCATTGCTTGGAAATTCGAGCTAAAGTCTTGGTTTCAAGTCGTACATTTATAAATTAGATGCTTAAATCAAATTCCAATTTATACATAATGGGCTTGGCAACAGGGATGTGCAGGGAAGTCATACATCTGCTACCTGTTTTTACCTGAGGATACAAAAATATATCCTGTTCATCATGAGTAACTCAGTTATTATCAGCCTAGCTGAAAATGCAGCTCCTTTTAATCAAAACCTCTCTCTCGGCTAGAGTCACTCCACCTCAGGGCCGGTAGTTTCCTGCGTTTTCATAGTCTACATCCCTTGGTCTGCATACAGTAAAAGCCCTCAGGACGGCCAAACTGAGATTCCCCAGATGCCCATGGACTACATTTCCCAGTGCTGGCAGGGACTCATGGGAATTGTAGTCCATGGACATCTGGAGAGCCACACTTTGGCCACCTGTATTAGAGTCTCATTTAAGGCACTGATGTGTTAGGCCAGGGGTAGTCAAACTGCGGCCCTCCAGATGTCTGTGGACTACAATTCCCAGGAGCCCCCTGCCAGCATTCGCTGGCAGGGGGCTCCTGGGAATTGTAGTCCACGGACATCTGGAGGGCCGCAGTTTGACTACCCCTGTGTTAGGCTATCTCTGATGTGCTTAGTGTGCAGCATGCATCAAAAGTGACAATATGACCTCTTTCCAGTTTTGTCTTGGTGGCTTCAGCACATGGTGCCTTAAATAGGCACCCTGGAGCCTGCCCCCTACACTGCTGCCTGCGCATGTCTCCCAGTGCTCCTACACTAACACAGGCCGATACGGCCGCATCTCGCCTGGCCCCAACTGTGTCAACTGCGGGCTGCCGTTGACTCACGGCCGCTCTATGTTAGCCATTCAGTTGTGTCCGACTCTTGGCGATCCAATGGCTCAGCTCTCTTCATGCCTTTAAATCTTGCACCACCAGCCCCGCTGGCTGGGAACATCTGTGCCTGCACCACCAGCACTTCCATGGTCAGAACATATGGCTGAGGAGACGGGGCTGAGTAGCGAGGAGTCAGGGTGTGATGGACTGTCACGTTGCTTCCAACTTATGCATCCACCATGAATTAACGTTCTCCAAAACATTCACCTCTCATTAGCAGTCATTCTTGGGTCTTGGCTTCACTGGTTGGGTCAACCCATCTCAGGTTGGGCCTTCCTCTTTCCCTGCTGCCTTCAGCTTTTCCTCTTCCCATAATGTGTCCCAAGTAGGATAGCCTCAGTTTAGCCATTCAGGCCTGATTTGGTCTTGGACCCACTGATTTGTCTTTTTGGAGGTCCACAGAATCTGTAAAACTCACCTGCAGCACCACATGTCAAGGCAACCCCTGTCCTTCTGTTCAGGTTTCTCCATTGTTCAGCTTTCACATGCAGGCATAGCCGTGAGGAACACCATGGGATGAATTGACTCGACCTTGGTCACCAGGGACACATAAGGATCGTTTCTGTCTTTGTCAGTTTCAATCTGCTTCTGACTTCCTGCAGCATCCCTTTTGCTTGAGGATGGAACCAAGGGATACAGAAAATGTTCAACGATTTGCAGTAGGAGAGGTCAAACCATCATCAACGCAATAGACTAAAGTGTCTTAGGAACTAGCAGTTCAGGGGAGGGGGGGAATCTAGAAGAAGGTGTGAGGGCGAGAGAGAACTACCTCACAATACCATTGAAAATTGTATTTGAATAAACACATTATTTCTCCAGCTACTCCTGGAAAAGAAATGAAAGCATATGGCAAAGAATGGAGATGCGGTAGGAACAGAGCCCCCCTGCTCATTCTCCATCCCTTCCTTCCACTTTTCCTTCTTATTGCAATAAAGGCAAAGGCATGTCCCCCCGCTGTGTCCGGTTCATTATTGGGGTGGGGGGGATGGTGATTAAACAATTACTTTTAAAAAAATAATGTTTTGAATTAAATTAAAGAGAGCTCCTTTGGAAAACAAAGGCAGATGCAAAGATCTAAATGGATAGTGAGAACAAACATTTCCAGTAGGATTGAAAATACATATGAACACATGAACTTCATTTCCCAGAAAGTAGAAGGGGCAACCAGGGGGTCTGCTATTTTAGAAGAAGAGTTGGTTCTTATATGCTGCTTTTCTCTCTCCAAAGGAGTCTCAAAGCGGCTTCCAATCGCCTTCCCTTTCCTCTCCCCACAACAGACACCCTGTGAGGGAGGTGAGGCTGAGGGAGTCCTGATATTACTGAAGAAGAAGAGGGGGCTTTTTGCACGCCTTCAAAATCACACAATGGTTGCCAATTGGAAACGCTATTGATTTGCCATAACGCACGACGTCGTAGACAATCTGCCACACACCTGAAACCAATCTGCAAAAAGCGCTTCCTTGTAGCGCTTTCAGGGGAATCCCAAAAAGTGGATTCACCCTCCGGAAAGCGCTACACTCTTGCAACCAATCTGCAACACTAGCGAAAAAGACCTGTGCGTTAACATTGTTGCGGTTTCTTCAAAGTCCCTCCCCCTGGCTCTCTCCTCCAAACTTCCGGCGAAGCGATCGCCATTTTTTTTTCTCCGAGCGAGCGGGGATAAACGCACCAGCGAGCCTCTTTCTGTTTAGAGGCTTCCCTGGCTTCAGTCCTTCACCTTTAGTCACTAAGCACAAACCACAGAAAAGCCCGTTTGCTGATGTATTTTCCCATTAATTTTTACACATTCATTCAGCCGAAAATCGGGCCCGTGAGAGGGGGGGGGGGGATTTTTTTTTTTCACTCGAGGCAGCGTGGCAACGATCATACGATCAAACGACAGCTCAAACACATTAGGCAGCTGGATGGGTCTCTCCGTTGCAACGAATCTACACAGATTCGTTACAATGGGTCTGTTTTTTTTTAAAAAAAAACCTTTCTGAAAGGGAAAGGGGCTGTTTGGGAGCATGCTAACGGCTGCCCATTGGCTGCTTGACGGCTGGGGGCGGGACGAGCTTGGCAATAGCGCTTCCTTTCTAGCGATTTCTGCCGAGACCGGAAGCTGTGGGAAACGCTACAAAATGCAACTGGATTCCACTACAAAGGCAGGTATGCATAACGACGAATTCCACTATTTTAAATGGCGATTTTTCATTCAGTGACCAATTTGCAACAAAGATCCTGGTGCATAAAGCCCCGAAGAGTTGGTTCTTATATGCCGCTTTTCTCTCCCCAAAGGAGTCTCAAATCGACTTACAGTTGCCTTCCCTTTCCTCTCCCCACAACAGACACTCTGTGAGGTGGGTGAGGCTGAGAGAGCCCGGATATTACTGCTTAGTCAGAACAGCTTTATCAATACTGTGGTGAGCCCAAGGTCACCCAGCTGTTTGCATGTAGGGAATGCAGAATCAAGATTAGAAGTCCGTACTCCTAACCGCTACTCCAAGCTGTCTCTCATTTAGTCTTGATTCTTACCAGTAGGGAAGGACTGGCTGATGAGGTAAAATTTGCACTTGGTAGTAGTGACCATGTGATTTTGGACATTATGATCTTGGGAAAGAGAAAAGCTATACGTAGTCACACATACAGGCTGGACTACAGGAGAGCAAATTTTAGCAGAATTAAAGTTATGTTGGGTAGAATCCCATGATCAGAAAAACTTAAGGAGATGGAAGTCCAAGAAGGTTGGAAGTTTCTCAAAAGTGAAACATTTAAGGTACAATTGCAGACAAGTCTCTTGAAAAGGGAAACTGGAAGGAACCTAAAGAAACCAGGGTAGCTCCATAAACAGTTTTTCAAAAGAGTTAAGTAATAAAAAATACTCCTGAGCCAGGGGGAACAAGAAGACATGACATGGTTGCAGCTGCGTATCACCGTCCCATGAGTCACGCCCATCCTCCAAGTGGAATTTACTTGTGATGCTCTTTGGTTTTGCAGAAGCCATCCAGATGAGAGTGACTCTTCCTGGTCCGCACTGCTGTAGCCTTGTGCCAATGCAAAATGACAGGAAAGGCCGGGGGTGGGGGGTGGGAGGGCCTTTCTTTCTTTCTTTCTTTCTTTCTTTCTTTCTTTCTTTCTTTCTTTCTTTCTTTCTTTCTTTCTTTCTTTCTTTCTTTCTTTCTTTCTTTCTTTCTTTCTTTCTTTCTTTCTTTCTTTCTTTCTTTCTCCTGCCTGCCTGCCTTTTCCCCCTGTCTTTCTCTCTGTCTTTTATTCTGTCTGTCTGTCATTCTTTCTGTCTGTCTTTCTTTCCATTCTTTCAGTCATTCTTTTGTCTGTCTGTCTCCCCCCTCCATTACCCCACTAGCGCCCACTGCATTCCTGACTGCAGCAGGGTTTTTTTAATTAGTTATTACATGATTTGGATGAAGGAATAGTGGGAGTGCTTATTAAATTTGCAGATGATTCTAAACTGAGAGGTGTCCCTGAAAGGGACCTTGTTTGACCAGTTAGATGACATGCATCATGCAGCTGAACATCTCAGTAGTACTTTGCCAAAGACTGATGAAAATGTTGCTCTAAAACTGAAGAAAAAGACAAACTGTCTCTAACCAAAGTAATCAACCATCTTGAAGAGCCATATAGGCATAAGGATTGCAATCATAAAACTGAACTAAATATTGAACAAATAGCTTTAAATATAAGCAACAAACACAAGATGATACTCATGCAGAAAACAAGGACACTTTAATGCTTCTAAGCAGAGGAGTGCTAGAGGTGATGTCAGAAAATCAACTAGACAGAGCAAATAAGAGAGTACCACCTTGGGCTCGCCACGGCACTGATAAAACTGTTCTGACCGGGCAGTGATATCAGTGCTCTTTCAGCCTCACCCACCCCACAGGGTGTCTGTTGTGGGGAGAGGAAAGGGAAGGCAACTGTAAGCCGCTTTGAGCCTCCTTCGGTAGGGAAAAGAGGCATATAAGAACCAACTTTACTTCTTCTTTAACTAAATCAGCAATTGTGGCAGAATCTTCGACATGGGAATAGATTAAAAAGATGCCCAGTAGCCAAACAGAAAATTAGAAGAAGACTGCAGAAGAACCAATTGAAGCTCTGATTGAGGACTAAACATGGACATTCATAGACTTGCCTCAAGGAATGGGAGGAGCAGGATGTAAAGGGGTTTTCTAAGAATCCCACAAGGCTTTATGGATTAAGATGAACCTGGACTATACACACTAGATCGTGAGAGGGGGTACTGGAATGTGGAAGACCTGTAGTATGCATGATTCAAAAGATCTAAAGAATATCCAACAAGCCATTTCTTTGCCTTGCATATTTAAACTCTGCCAACAGGCTGATCCATTATTAGGTATGGTTATAGAGTTTAGTGTGATTATTTCAGCTAACTGTTTAAGTACAGAAAGTCAATTATGAAATGGTACAAAGGAAAATATTAAGAAAAATAAATAAATAGAAATAACAAGTTAGAACATGTTTCTTCAGATATGTTGGAAAGTTGAGAACCAACCATGTGGATCCCCCCTCACAGAGAAATCCATGATAGATCTAGAGCAGGGGTAGTCAAATTGCGGCCCTCCAGATGTCCATGGACTACAATTCCCAGAAGCCCCTGCCAGTGAATGCTGGCAGGGACTTCTGGGAATTGTAGTCCATGGACATCTGGAGGGCCGCAGTTTGACTACCCCTGATCTAGAGTATTACAAATAGAAAATCTAGGCAAACAGGAAAAATCCTGGATATGTTTTGATGCTTAAGAATAACTTCCTAGTTTGAATGTGTCTTTGGAAAGCAATATGGCAACATATAGTCTGTCTAGTTTTAAGCTTTAGAGCTTTGACCAATCATCCTAAATGGCCAAAAATGCCACTTGGCAGCTGTGATGTATTTTCTTGTTAATCTATATTTTTAAAAATAATTTGTGTAGCACCATTATGCATTCAGGTGATTATTTCACATTGTCCCTTGCTTTTGATTAAAAAAAATGGATTGACTAATTGTTTGCTCAACCTGACCTTGGCAAGGAAATAAGCCTAATAAACCAGAAAGTATCTCCCAGATTTACAGAATGCCTGCTTAATTAAAAAACCACAAGTCATAGTACTGGCACAGAGAAATCTTTCAATTCTAGATTATGGTCCTATGAGAGTCATAACAACTCTTTGCTGATCCATTGCTCTAAGAAAAGTATTTTTCTGCCCCGTCACACACAACCAGAGTTTCAAGTACCCTATTTAAATAAACCCAGAGTGCTGTGGCTAAGAGAGAACAGTTTCTAATCATGAACTACCTTGCATCCTTGGTATCCCTTTCTGTTTGATTAAAGTATGGTTTGATTAAAGTATGGTAAAATATGGCAGGATGTATGTCAAACATATAGACTGCTTGAGAAGAGAGTTTAGGAGATTTTCTCATGCACTCAGGGTGAACATCAAGGTGTAGGTCCGGGACTACCAGGGAGACTCACAAAATGTCTTGGGTATAAGCTTCCGATAGTTAAAGCTCCAAGCTTTTATCCTCAAAAGCTTCTCCCCTGACCATCTTCTGGGTCTCTAAGGATCTCCTAGACTTGTATCTAGCTGTCTTACTGAAGACCGATGCAGCTGCCCTTCTGAAATTCCCTCCTTATGTAATGTCACTGGAACCATGCCTCCCATGGCAGACTGTATAATTGTAACTTGAAAGCATATGAAAAAGTCTGGCATGGAACTGCACAGAGGGATATCTCAGTTGAAGGAAGAAAATGCCAACCAACTGCATGTATCAGCAGAGGCCGACATATTCCTTTACCCAGGTTCCTGGCACGTCAGTAGTCTTCAGAAATTGTGATCTGGAGCCACTTCATATCTAATGCCAAAGCTTGGTTGGGGGAATCATTAGTAGTTATTATCCTTGAGGCTGTGTGATGGGGAGAGATTGATGTGGAGAAGCTGCAGCCATCTTCCTCTCCCATCCTTTGTCAAGATCCCTCTTCAGTGGAAATGGCTTCCCTTTCGTGTTCGCCCAGGTTCTCTGCTGAAGTCCCTCCACATCTGTTCGACTAACCCGTCTCCAGCGTAGAAAAAGGCACTGATCGATTGCACCGTCATGCTCCACATTCTGTTGTTCTTGGCAGTGGCTTCCTCTTCGCAGCCTCCAAAGAGGATGGGAATGGCAAGGCGGTTTCCAGAGCGACATTCTCTCTTCACAGGCTGAAACAAATTGGATGGCTTTGATCTGACATGTACTCGCATGAAAAGGCCTTGAGTCCATCCCTGGAGGCGTCCACTGGCACGATGAAATACATCTTATGCAGCGTGAGACGTTCTGATGTGATGGCAACCACAGACCCGTGGGCAGCACCAAAGTTCACAGGAGGAATTGCCTTTCAACAGCAGCAAAGCAATTGTTTTAATCCAGCTTCACTGAAGTCACGTTGTTTAAAATGAGCTTTGTGGAGGAGATTTGGTGACACACACACACAAAAATTAGCTACTCTATTGCTGGAGACAAAATGGTTAGCTTTCCATATACACATTGGATCTGCTGGTGCATTCCTCTGCGTGTACAGATTTGCTGGTGTTAAAATATCTGTCTCTATCTGCTTTCCCTTCCATTGCTCCCTTTGCTTTGATAAGTCTTCATTGAACTAGATTTCCCCAAATGGAAGAGTGCCCATGAACACCCATAAGTGAAACAGAACAGCCAAGAGATGAAGTCAGCCAGTCCTGTTATCTAGCTTATTAAAAAGTGATTAATGATGCAATGTAAACATCCCTTTGGACGTGGTTAAACAAGAAATGAGAAGACTGAACATCGACATTTTAGGAATCAGTGAACTAAAATGGACAGGAATGGGTGAATTTAATTCAGATGACCATCAGGTATACTACTGTGGACAAGAATCTCGCAGAAGAAATGGAGTAGCCTTCATAATCAATAAGAGAGTAGGAAAAGCAGTCTTGGGATACAATCCCCAAAATGACAGAATGATCTCAGTTCGAATCCAAGGCAAACCATTCAACATCACAGTGATCCAGGTCTACGCCCCAACCACTGCTGCTGAAGAGGATGAAGTTGATCAGTTCTATGAAGCCCTACAACACCTTCTAGAAGCAACGCCCAAAAATGATGTGCTTATCATCATGGGGGATTGGAATGCTAAAGTAGGAAGCCAAAAGATAACCGGGATAACAGGCAAGTTTGGCCTTGGAGTACAAAATGAAGCAGGGCACAGGCTGGTAGAATTTTGTCAAGAGAATACAATGGTCATAGCAAACACTCTTTTCCAGCAACCCAAGAGACGACTCTACACATGGACATCACCAGACGGTCAACACAGAAATCAGATTGACTATGTGCTCTGCAGCCAAAGATGGAAAAGTTCTATCCAGTCAATAAAAACAAGACCAGGAGCTGATTGTGGTTCAGATCATGAGCTTCTTGTTGCAAAATTTAGGCTTAAATTGAAGAAAGTAGGGAAAAGCACTAGGCCACTCAGGTATGAACTAAATCATATCCCTGACGAATACACAGTGGAGGTGACAAATAGATTTAAGGAATTAGATCTGATAGACAGAGTGCCTGAAGAACTATGGACGGAGGTTCGCAACATTGTACAAGAGGTAGCAACTAAAACCATCCCAAAGAAAAAGAAATGCAAGAAATCAAAATGGCTGTCTGAGGAAGCTTTACAAATAGCTAAGGAGAGAAGGGAAGTGAAAGGCAAGGGAGAAAGAGAAAGATACACCCAATTGAATGCAGAATTCCAGAGAAAAGCTAGAAGAGATAAGAATGCCTTCTTAAATGAACAGTGCAAACAAATAGAAGAAAACAATAGAATGGGGAGGACCAGAGATCTTTTCAAGAAAATTGGAGATATGAAGAGAATGTTTCATGCAAAGATGGGTATGATAAGGGACCAAAATGGTAGGGACCTCACAGAAGCAGAAGAGATCAAACAAAGGTGGCAAAATTATACAGAAGAACTATACAAGAGCGAGCTTAACATCCCTGATGACCACAATGGGGTAGTTACTGACCTGGAGCCAGACATACTGGAATGTGAAGTCAAATGGGCCTTAGGAAGTCTGAGCAACAATAAAGCTAGTGGTAGTGACAGCATTCCAGTTGAACTATTCAAAATCTTAAAGGACGATGCAGTAAAAGTGCTACACTCAATATGCCAGCAAATTTGGAAAACTCAACAATGGCCACAGGATTGGAAAAGGTCAGTTTACATTCCAATCCCAAAGAAGGGCAATGCCAAAGAATGTTCAAACTACCGCACCATCGCACTAATTTCTCATGCTAGCAAAGTTATGCTCAAAATCCTACAAGCTAGGCTCCAGCAATACGTGGACCGAGAACTGCCAGAAGTACAGGCAGGATTTCGAAGAGGCAGAGGAACTAGAGATCAAATTGCCAACATACGCTGGATCATGGAGAAAGCTAGGGAGTACCAGAAGAACGTCTACTTCTGCTTCATTGACTATGCTAAAGCCTTTGATTGTGTGGAGCACAACAAATTGTGGCAAGTTCTTAAAGAGATGGGAATACCAGAACATCTTATTTGTCTCTTGAGAAATTTATATGCAGGTCAAGAAGCAACAGTGAGAACTGAACATGGAATCACTGACTGGTTCAAAATTGAGAAAGGAGTTCGGCAAGGCTGTATACTGTCGCCTTGCCTATTTAACTTGTATGCAGAGCACATCATGAGAAATGCGGGATTAGAGGAGTCACAAATTGGGATCAAGATTGCAGGGAGAAATATCAACAACCTCAGATATGCAGATGATACCAC
Organism: Paroedura picta; assembly: GCF_049243985.1. NCBI lineage: Eukaryota > Metazoa > Chordata > Lepidosauria > Squamata > Gekkonidae > Paroedura > Paroedura picta. The sequence goes on along the minus strand of NC_135374.1, from coordinate 126,279,611 downwards.
TCTAATGGCAGAAAGTGAAGAGGAACTAAAGAGCCTGTTGATGCGGGTGAAGGAGGAGAGTGCCAAAGTTGGCTTGAAACTCAACATCAAGAAAACAAAGATCATGGCATCCGGCCCTCTCAATTCCTGGCAAATAGAAGGGGAAGAAATGGAGATAGTGACAGATTTTATTTTCCTGGGCTCCAAGATCACTGCAGATGGGGACTGCAGCAAAGAAATTAAAAGACGCTTGCTCCTGGGGAGGAAAGCTATGGCAAATCTAGACAGCATCCTAAAAAGCAGAGACATCACCCTGCCAACAAAAGTGCGTTTAGTCAAGGCTATGGTCTTCCCAGTTGCAATGTATGGCTGCGAAAGTTGGACCATAAGGAAGGCCGAGCGTCAAAGAATTGAGGCTTTTGAACTCTGGTGCTGGAGAAGACTCTTGCGAGTCCCTTGGACTGCAAGGCGAACAAACCAGTCAGTCCTAGAGGAGATCAGCCCTGACTGCTCTTTAGAAGGCCATATCCTGAAGATGAAACTCAAATATTTTGGCCACCTCATGAGAAGGAAGGACTCCCTGGAGAAGAGCCTAATGCTGGGAGAGATCGAGGGCAAAAGAAGAAGGGGACGACAGAGAATGAGGTGGATGGATGGAGTCACTGAAGCAGTAGGTGCAAACTTAAATGGACTCCGGGGAATGGTAGAGGACAGGAAGGCCTGGAGGATCATTGTCCATGGGGTCGCGATGGGTCGGACACGACTTCGCACATAACAACAACAACAAACATCCCTTTGGGGGTATGAGGGAGAACTCTTATGCTTTGTCCTAATTTATATAATTTCCAAATAAGAACAGTTGTAGACCACTGAGCAACAGGGGTTGAGTTCTCCTTCCCATAACAATGTGCATGGGCTCTGAGAATGTTTCTCAGAACCCTTGAAACTACGTAATGCAATGTTCATAGCCATTTCCCTTAAAGTTGCTCAAAGCACTCAAACAATAACACCTCTCTACAACATTCATGAGACATCCAACAGGTATAGCGCAGTCTAGCCTGATCCTGTCTGATCTTAGAAGCAAAGTAGGGTTAGTCCTGGTTAGTACTTGGATGGGAGACCGCCAAGGAAACCCAGGATTGCTATGTGGATGAACAGAATAATACACTACTTCTGAATTTCTCTTTCTTGCCTTGAAAGCTCTATGGCAATGCTGGCAGGGGCTCATGGGAATTGTGGTCCATGGACATCTGGAGGGCTGCAGTTTGACTACCCCTGCTCTATGGGGTCTCCCTCCATGGGTCAGCTATGTCTTGAGAGCTACTGTGGTGTCATGGTTAAGAGTGGCAGACTCTAATATGAAGAACTGGGTTTGATTCCACATGCAGCCTGCTGGGTGACCTTGGGCCAGACCCAGTTCTCTCAGGACTCTCTCATGCCCAGTAAGTTCATAAGGTGCCTGTGGCAGGAAAAGGAAGGGAAGGGAATTGTAAACCTTCTCTTCTTCCTCTTGATGGCACTTGACACACTCAATGGCCTGTATCCTACCACTCCACTAGGCCACAGCCATCTTTTGCAGCAGGCCTATCTGGACACCAGAATCCCGTTGTGAAGGTATCAGTTCAAAAGGGAGGACTTCAAACATTCACACACGCAGCTAAACATTGATTCGAAAGAGGTCGTGACAGAATGGGGGTCCAAAGAGGAATGGGGCCGTCAATGTGCCTTTGGGAACAGGCCAAGCGCATCAATGAACCCTAGCCTCTGGGTATGGGGAACATCTACCCATCTAGTGCCTTTTTCTCCTTCTGCCCTTCTCCCTCGTCGTCCCTTTGAGCCTAAGGACAACCAATAAGCTTCCTACCATCTTGGCCCTCCTGGGTCCTTGCTCAGCACTCTAACCACTAGGCCACATAGGCTTTTAGCCAAGAGCAGATCGCGGTTGACTTCTCTAACTGATTCTGTACCTGATTATACTATTTATAGAAGAACACCAAGAAAAACCAGGACCCCGTCAAAAAACCCGACATATATAACCAGTTTACTCAAAATATACCTTTAGTCTACACCAGGCTTTCTCAACCAAGGTTGCATGAACATTTATCAGGTGACATAATCATATATGGTCCTGTCAACTTGCCGTCCCTTCAAAAATGACCAATGGTGAGCCTGGAGGGGGTGGGAAGGGGAGGGGTCCTGCATGGGCGTGGACTCAGCTATGATCCCCAACCATATTCTGCATGACCATTCCACTGGCTTCCTGTCCCAGCCTGGCAAACATAGATCAGGGTGTGCATAGAATCATAGAATCATAGAACAGAGTTGGAAGGGACCTCTTGGGTCATCTAGTCTAGCGATCCCCAACCTGTGGGCTGCGGACCACATGTGGTCCTTCGACTAATTGAAGGTGGGCCACGAAGGATGCCTTCTCATAGAATCATAGAGTTGGAAGGGGCCATACAGGCCATCTAGTCCAACCCCCTGCTCAACGCAGGATCAGCCCAAAGCATCCTAAAGCATCCAAGAAAAGTGTGTATCCAGCCTTTGCTTGAAGACTGCCAGTGCATTTCTAATGCATCCGCCCAAGTGTCCCAATGATTTTATGTCCTGAGAGTGTTGCATGACATAATTATAATAACTGCATGTAAAGCTTCCTGAAATCCCTTGTACTTGATAGAAAGCCTTGCTGAACTCCAATTTGTTATTACGTCTCTGCAAAACAGTTGCTCAGTTTTAAATTTGTGCTAAATAGATCACCTCTTGCCCTCCTGGTTTCTTTCTTTCTCTCACACACACGTTTTTTTAAGGTTACAGCTGAACATTCAAAATTACTTTGCTCGGTGCTGGAAAAAAGATATGCAGGAGTAGCCGTGCGTCTCTCAGAACTGATTAAACCAAATCTTTTTTCAACTGGAAGCTGAAACACTTTATCAGGCCCAGACAGCCCGTACAAAGTAAATTCAATGGACTCACCTGTGCCCCTAATAGTAATAAAGTGGAAAGCAGACACTACGGCTGCAGCCGGAATAATAAGAGGGGGAACGCCTTCTATTCTCTTATAAAGTTGTTCCATCTGGAACCGCCAGTCCTCTGCCTGAATAAACCTGCAAATAAACACAGGCTGAAGTCTCGCAAAGGAGCTTCTCCCACTGGCTCCAGGGCCCTTGTCAGGGCCTGAAATTCATCCCATGCTGGCCCAAACTTTCAGCAGAGATCACAGCGACAAATGAGCAAATCATATTTGCAACACACACACACACACACACACACACACACACACACAGCTGAGCTCTATCATGCAACAAAAGCACAGGACATGCATGTGCAGAGGAAAGCTTTTCCCTGAAAAAAACTGAAATGCAGGCTGCTGAGAGCCACCATGGGCCCCTGGACAGAGAGTTCCCCTGCCCGCCACCCCATATGAGCCTGGTCCAAACAAAATATCATGGCAGAATAAATCACTTGGCTTGCTGTTACCATGCATTTATTGTAATAAAAGCATTGGCCTGACTATTTATATCCTGTCTTTCTCCTGTGCAGGAACCCAAAATGGCCTACCACGTTCTCCTGCCCTCCACTTTATCCTCCCAACAGGCCTGTGAGGTCAGTGAGGATGAGAGAGTGTGACTAGCCGAAGGTCACCCAGCAAGCTTCCACAGAAGAGTGGCAGGGATTTGAACTTGGGTCTCCCAGGCCCAAGTCCAGCACTTTAACCATAATGCTGGTAGGTATAACCCAGAAAATACTTCACCAGAACCTTCCTTTGATGACCAGGCTAAGACTGTCCTCATGGACATGCCCCACCTTTTTCAGAAATGTTTCCAGGAGTCAAAGCCACCCTTCTCCCCTTTGTGTAGCCAGATTAGACCCTTAACTCCCACCTATCCCCCCTTGCTTATTTCTGCACCCTCAAAGAATACTATTTTGGCCTCTTCTTCTTGACCTCCACCTTGTCAGAATCCTGTTGTTTCTGCCATTATTTAGCCATGTTTATGTAGCTAGAGATGTAGAGGGTTAACCCTGTAGGGATTGGAGTCGACCTGTCTCCTTGGTCATGTTTTATTGCCCCATGTAATCTTTATTGCCCAGATGTCCCTCCCAGCATTCCTTCCCACCCTGACCCTCTCACCCCTACCTGATTCATCTCCTTCCCCCACCCCTCTCCAGAACCTTGGTATCCCTCTATCTGGGTGTTTTGACTAGTTGATGCTCTCCTGCCTTCTCTGGATTCCCACGGGAGCAGGGGAAGTGTTGTCAGAGTTATATGTGGAGACCTATACTTTTTGCCCCAGTTTTGACAATGCCTTGTTGAGAGTGCTTTCTCACCCAATAAATGAAATCTTTTGCTTCAAATCAAGAGTTTGCTTTTCTAGGTAACTGAAGATCCTCATATCCCCGGGGTCAGGATTTCCCCCCAAACTGCGTATTTTCTTGTGCTCAGAGCTGGAGTTGCCTCCTGAGCTGCTTAGATTCCCTTTTGCCCATGGAGACATGGCCTGGCCTGGCCTTTGGGTTGGACCCCTGCCTCGGTGCTTCCACCCATGGGAAGACCGAGAATCAGCAGCTATAGCTGATTATTTCCCCTTACAGCTCTGACCCCCTGTCTTCCATATTAGCTGGAGTAACATGCAGAGTATTTGGGTGCCTGAAGTAATTGGTTCTTTAAGTGGGTACTTAGTATTCAGAACTTGATGTTATTTTGACTGCTTGAAATTTGATAATTTCTCAGTCTAGATAATGGAATGATTTCCCATAATAAAGTCTGTCTCTGGTTTCCACTAAATCTAGATCTCTGCATTCCTTCCTACTTTAAAGTGACATCTAAGGTTATCAACCTGGCAAATACCTGGGAATTTATGGGGCAGCACCTGGGAGGATAGAGTTTAGGGACGATGTGCTGTCACTACTGACTGAAGCTTCAGGCGGCCTCCTCTATCATCTGTGTTCTTTACCACAGAGGCCAGGGGGCAATTCCTAGAGCACCCTTTTTTTCTCAGCTCCTCAAGGCTGGAAATTGAGGTTGGGGGACTAGTCCTCAGGGGGAGGAAATTCAGGTTAGGTTTGGGGCTAGTCCTTGGGGGCAGGAAACTGGGATTGGGGGCTAGCCTTCTGGAGTAGGAAATTGGGGGTGGGGAATAGTTACTGATGGCAGGAAATGGGGGTTGGGAGACAGGAAATTGGTGTTTGAGGGCTAGTCCTCAAGGACACTCCATCACTAAAGCAGTCTTAATGATGTAATTACATTTTAGATTTTCTTTGAGCTGGATGCAGAAGCTATGCCAGAGGCTCATTGGTATGGACTGAATGAAGAAGAAGAGTTGGTTTTTATACCCCAATTTTCACCCAAAGAAGTTTCAACGTGGCTTACAATCGTCTTCCCTTCCTCTTCCGACAACAGACACCCTGTGAGGTTGGTGAGGCTGAGGAAGCACTGATAGGACTGCTCTGTGAGAACAGCTCTAATAGGACTGTGACTAGTCCAAGGTCACCCAGCTGGCCGCATGTGGTGGAGGAGCAGGGTCTTTTTGATATTTAGGTATAATCCCATCTTTTCACTTTCTTCTTTTAGTCTCTTTATCAGGGTGTTCAGATCATGCTCCAATGTTTTAGCCATATTATTTATGTAACTGTGAAATTGTTTTGATTTTGCTGGTCTATGACCGTAATAAAGAATACTACTACTACAGCAAGGAGCGTTGTATTATCTGCATAGCGGAGATTATTGATGTTATGACCTCCAACTTTGACTCTGACCGTAGATTCTTCCAGATTAAGCTTCTGCATAATGACCTTTGCATAAAGGTTAAAAAGATAAGATACACCCTTGTCTCACTCCTTGGCTGACCTTGAACCAATCAGTGTCCCCATATATTGTTTGTACTGTGACCTCTTGGTTGGTGTACAATGAACTGACGAGGTGGGTTAAGTGGGACGACACTCCCAATTCACATAAGGCATCCCATAGCTTCTTGTGATCAACATAATCAAACACTTTAGAATAATCAATAGAGATGGCCTTTTGATATTCGTGTGTTTTTTCAAGAATCCAGCACAAATTTGCAATGTGGCCTCGGGTGCCACAACCATGTCGAAAACCAGCCTGGACATCCGGGAGCTGAGCATCAATGGTTGATTTGAGACGGTTCTGGATGATCTTCAATAAGATTTTACTTGCGTGGGAGATCAGGGCTGTAGTTCGGTAGTTTGGGCAGAGGCGACCATCACCTTTCTTAAATAATGGGATAAAAATGGACCTTTTCCAGTCTATTGGCCAGATGCCAGTTTCCCAGACTTCTTGCCATAATGCTGTGATTGCTGCTGGTGGAAGAGATCTGAGTAGTTCCACTGGAATGTTATCTATTATTTGGGAGCTGTTTCAGAGTCTAGATCAGTGGTAGTCAACCTGTGGTCCTCTAGATGTCCATGGACTACAATTCCCATGAGCCCCTGCCAGCATTCGCTGGCAGGGGCATTCGCTGGCAGGGGCTCATGGGAACTGTAGTCCATGGACATCTGGAGGACCACAGGTTGACTACCCCTGGCCTAGATCACTTCTCCCAGTATAGGCGGTTCCAATTCGTGTTGGGTGTTTTCTCTCCTAGCAAGATTCTCTCTTTTAAACCACAAATTGTTGTGAGTCTGGATCTGTGCCTCATCCACAAAGGTCACTAAGAACTGCATACTTTCAAAATGCTGCTACTCTGCACCTGTATTTCTCAGGAGGGACTCAAGACAAGTCCAAAAGTCCCAATATGTACATACACTGTGTTTATTTCAGGCTTCTTCCCTTCCTGCTCCCAATAAGTTCACCCCTCTCCCACAGTGGCTGGTTAGATGGACCTGCCCACCCTTCTCTCCATTGTTCATTGATAGCCAGTCCTGTCAGCACACTGTTTCGGTGTCCACAGGGTCTCAATGTGGGTCTTGCACACCCAAAGCTCATGGCAATATAAGCCTCCTCCCATAAAGATCTCGATTGTGCCAGGTGGCATTTGTTACAGACTGAAAAGTCTGTCCCTCCCAGATACCAGACCTAGATACTTAAATGCGATTGATCATCCAAACTGCCCCTCATGGGCTCTATCACTCAATCAACCATCTGTGAGCAGTTGGCTATTTTGCTCTTCCTTCCCAGTGTCCCAGGGGCATTCATATGATTACCATTGTCTACATTTGAGAGACTTGGAATCGATGTGCGGAGGGCATTTCAATTCACGGCAGCATAGCACATGACAACAAATGCTCCGTAGCATGCAACATTTTGCAGATGAAAACAGCAGCCCATTTCCTAACGGCTAGGATTGGTCCGTGGAGACCCTCAGCAGACATATTGCTGAAGACGCTTTTCCCTTTACCACGAAAAGAGGAAGGAGGAGTTTAACAACTGTGGAAGATTCCTTAAGAGTCATGCACACACAGTGTTTAAGACTATATTTCATATGAAGATGTTTGCCTTGGACAGTCCAGGCTAGCCTGTGCTTGGGAGCTAAGCAGCCTCGGTCCTAGTCAGTCCACAGATGGGAGACCACCAGAAGTCCAGTCAGGCAACAGAGAACCACCTGGGTGTGGCCAGCCCAGTCTCCTCGGATCTCAGAAGCTAAGCAGGCTCAGGTTTCGTGGGTGTTTGGAGGGGAGACCACCAGAGAAGTCCAGGGTGCTATGTGGAAGCAGGTAGTGGTAAAATGGTTTCTCTCTTGCCTTGAAAGTTGCCCTAAATTGGCTGTGACTGACTTGATGGAACTTCCCGCCACAACACTGTGTTAAATCATGCTCTGCATCTGCTTGTACATTATGAATATATAATGCAGCTGCAACTCAAAAGCATTCTGCAGCATTGTCCTCTGAAGAGGTAGTGGTGGGACCTGGTGGCAATTGTGCCAGAGAGGCACAGTCCACAGTCCACCCTCCAAAGGAACCTTTTCTCCAGGGAGCTGATCTCAGTTGTCTGGAAGTCAAATGTCATGCCAAGAGATTCCCGGGACCCATTTGGAGTTTGGCAAACTTACTCAGTCAGGGTGCTGCTGGGCCATGTTCTGGGCTGAATCTGCATGGAGCTTTTATTCCAATCTCAGGTCGATTCAGTCCCTGCTGTCTCCACTGAATGCAATTTCCATTTTGATTTTGTCCAATTTAAATTTTCCCTCTGCAACAAGCATGATTGATCCAGAGTGACCCTACCTTTTCCCCGCAATATCCTAGAGTGGATATAACCCTCAATATTTGAAAAATTGGCATGAAAAAGCATGCAGATCTCTGCCTGTTCCAAACTTGCTGCTGAGCCTCCATGGCAGAGAAGCCCTGATTGGCCAAAGCTTCAGTTCAAAGGCGTCCTCATTCCTAGGCCGCAAGCTTCCCTCAACAGAAGCTGCAGAAGTCCTAACTTCTCTCAGCAGTGATTTGCCTCTTGGCTTTTTTCTCCCTCCTCTGCTGTCTCCAATCCTCCCCCCCCCCCCGCTTCAAGAAAAGAAAGAAAGAGGCTCCTGTTGTGCTTGTCTCTCCCCCCTTCTGAGCTTCCCTAACCACATGCAGAAGACTTTTCTGTTTCAATGGGGAGGGGGGGGGAGGATACAGGCAGACCCGAGTTCAAATCGATCTGTATTCAGCAGGATCCACAATGGAATAAATAAAGTAAGTGCAGATAGAGGAGGCATATCAAAATCACAAGATGTCATAGTCCTCCTGCATACCACACTGATCACTCCATACCTGAAGTTCTGAGTGCAGTTCTAGAGGCCTCACTTCAAAAAGGATGTGGAGAAAACAGGGAGAGTTCAGAGGAGACTGACAGGGATGATCTGGGGCCTGGGGACCCAGCCTGATGAGGAAAGGCTGAAGGACTTGGGAATGTTCAGCCTGGACAAGAGGAGGTTAAGAGGGGACAGGATTTCTGTCTTTAAATATTTTAAATGTTGTCACTCAGAGGAGGGCAGGCAGTGGTTCTTGTTGGGAGCAGAGAACAGGACTTGCAGTAATGGCTTTAAACTACGTGCAGGACAGCATCAGCTAGGTATCACAGTCTGAGTAGCTCAGCAGTGGAATGGGCTGCCCAAGGAGTTGGGGAGCTCCCCCTCACTGGCAGTCTTCAAGCAGCGGCTGGACAGATCCTTCTCCTGGATGTTCTAGGCTGATTCTGCGTTGAGCAGGGGGTGGGGCTAGATGACCTGTATGGCCCCTTCCAACTCTCTCATTCTATGATTGCTGGGCAGGTTTCCCAACTGCACAGATCCAGCCGGGGGGGGGGGGGGGGAGACTCCATAGCAATGCCTTAGGAATTTCTCCTAGTCTCTATGGATTTTGTTATGGAGATCAGGGGAAATTCCTGGAAAATTGCCCCCAAGTGGCATTGTATCTTCTTCATCAAGCATGGTGTCATGGTTAAGATCAGCAGCCCCTAATCTAGAGAGCCAAGTTTGATTCCCCACTCCTCCTTCACATGCAGCCAGCCGGGTGACACTGGGCTAGTCACAGCTAAAGCTGTTCCTGCATAGCAGTTCTGTCAGAATTCTCCCAGCCCCACTTACCTCACAGGGTGCCTCCTGTGGGGAGAGAAAGGGAAGGTGATGATCAATTTTTTAGGGTCTTCTCAATGGTAGGAAAGTTGAGAAAGGCTGGCCAGAATTGGAAACACAGTTCAAAACAGAGGCTCGTTCTTCTGTGGATTAAGAAGTGCTGGCCAGGTTGATGGGGTAGTCCATGCCTCCCTGGGAGGGTAGTTGCTCCAGCCTTGAAACAAGCTATAGAGTGTCCAAGGCTTAGTCTGTACCGCCATGACATGGCTATCGTCCTGTCTCAAGCCTTCCCACACTGAGGAAGCTGAATGAAGAGTTGATGGATGGACACAACTGCAGGCTGTTTGGATCCATTCCCTCCTGGTTTTAGGACTGGATGTGGGACTGAAACAGCCTTGGTCACCCTAGTGGGTGGACAGAAGGAGTGTGACTCTATTGATTCACCTGGACTTTCAGGACCATCTATCACAGTGCCTTTTGCGGCTGGAATTGGGAGGCCCCATTTTGCAATGGTTCTAATCCTACCTGGAGGCTAGATTTTAGTGGGTGCTGGGGGGCTGCTGCTCAGCCCGTTGGCTTTTAGCTGTTGGGATCCTACAGGTCTCCGTCTTGCTCCCTGCACTTTTCAACGTCTACATGAGGCTTGCTGAGACCATCCAGAGATTTGGGCTGGGTTGTCACCTTTGTGGTTGACACTCAGCTCTATCTTGTACTTCCAGCCAATCCCAGGGACATGGTTGAAACCCTCAACCATTGCCTGGAGGTACAGAGTGGATGCTGCTAATTTTAATCCAAAGAAAGCAGGGGGTTAAATGTTAAATGACTCATGAACTGATACAAACTGGGTCAAGTTTATGAACCAATTTCCTGGGTTGCAGGGGTTTGCAAAAATGAGTTGCATGCTGACCCCTGTATATAACTTCTGAAAATGAAGAGAAAAAATGAAAGAACTGCTTAGGACTACAACAAAGTTGGAAAATTGCAACCCGGATCATCCTTACTTGGGAGGGTCTCCCGGGCATCGTAGCCCATGGACATCTGGAGAGCCGCAGTTTGGCCACCCCTGATATAGACCAATCTCATCAGATCTCGGAATCTAAGCAAGGCTGGGACTTGGATGAGAGACTACCAATCCTGGCTTTGCCTAGGAAGGTGATGGCTCCTTCTCCCTTGTTTGCCTAGAAAGCCCCTTGCTGGGGTCACCATAAATCAACACTGACATGTCAGCACCCAGGTCCATAAGGAAGACACATGGAATCCAGAAAGATTTACATCTGAGTAAGGTTGCACGGGATCCTTTGCTTTCTCGTGGCTTGATACATACATTATTTAGGTATGCTAAATTAAGGATCTTTTTTTAACTCGGGGAAAGTTTCCAGCAACAGTGAACGTACATTATTATCTCTAGAAAATTATGTTTATATTTATCAAATCCGCCTTCATAATGATGCCGCAGGAGTGAGCAACAGGGCGGCCACAAAAAGTATGAATTAGAAATGCTCATGCATTATTGAGGGGGAGCATGTAGGAAGTCTATGGAGGAAGGAAGAGCAATAAGATCTTATTGTATGGATATTGATGTGTCAATAATTCTCAAGCGATTGGTAGATTCATTCACGCTTCATTAAAGATTTATTGGGCTTTAATTTCCAGGCAAACGCAAACGAAAGGCCCTTCTCCGAGGATCACGGAAGCAAACCTTTTAAATATCTTCCCGTGTGTTTATTTTTCATATCATCTATCAGTAATACTTTCTCCGTGGCCCAGTGTTTGTCAGTCAGCCTGAGACGTTGTTTCGTCATTTATTAAAGATTTATTGCTATTTTACCCCAGAGGAAAGTTTACATGACGCGCGTTAGAAGAAAGCGAAAGAAAATAAAGGAGAACGCGGGACAACCCTATTCATTAAGACATGAGGGCTCCATTTTAAGAATGAAGTGAACTGTAGGAACCAGAGTATTTACTCGCATGGAAATGGGATAAAAGCTTTTCATGTTTTATTCAGCTCTTGAAGAAATATGACTCCTAGCCCTGTGCAACAAATATTCTTTGTGAGTGTTCATTTAAAGACAAACCCTGGGTACAACATGCGGGGGGGGGGGGGGACACACGACACAGCAACAACCCATATCAAATGTGTAGTACAAACTGTGATCTGATCACAGCAAGATTTAATGTAATAGGAAAAATGACAGCAGAGCCAAAGAGAATGGTAAGAATCTGGGACAAACATGCAGGAGAACTCTGTCAATATTAGGCCGGCTGCTTGAAGAAGAGGAGCTTTTAGCTTTGGTGCTCGGATTTTTACTACCTGAAGGAGCTTCAAAGTGGCTTACAATCGTTAACAGACACCCTGTGAGGTAGGTGAGGCTGAGAGAGCTCTAAGAGAACTGTGACTAATCCAAGGTCACCCAGCTGGCTGCATGTTGAAAAATGGGGGAATCAAACCCGGTTCTCCAGATTAGAGGTCATCATTCTTAAGCATCACACCAATCATCTGAGAGATGGATTTAGAGGAATGACCTTGGGATCACCCGGGAATGAAATGTGGCGAAGCCACAGGGACAGAGGGAATTTGTAGATAAGAAGACAACTGTCATCTCAAAATCCATTTTGGGGTGTTGGGGCTTATATGCATTCAGGAATACCCCGTAGGAGAACTTTACACCATGGCCCTGATCCAAGGAGTCCTAGTTATGTTTTAGTCCCATTGTAATCAATGGAACGCCAGATCTCCTTGGGATCCCCCAGAATCACATCTCATCTCCAGATGACAGAGATCAATCCCCCTGGAGAAAATACATGCTACGGAGGCTGGATTTTGTGGCATCATCCCCCAACTGAGAACTTTGTCCTCCCCAGGCTCCATCCACAAATCTCCTGGAGCTGCCCACCCTACTTGCACAAGTGAGTGGAAATTAACTTAGAAACATAGGATCCTAGAGTTGGAAGTGTCCATAGAGGTCATCTAGTCCAACCCGCTGCCTAAAGCAGGATCAGCTTAAGGCATCCACGAAAAGTATCCGTCCAGCTGCTCCTTAAAGACCATCAGTGAGGGGGAGCTCACCACCTCCCTAGGCAGTCGATTCCACAGCTGAACTACTCTGACTGTGAAAATGTTTTTACTAATATCCGACCAGCACCAGTCTCCATGTAGTTTAAACCCATTCCTCTGCTGCCTCTGCTGCCAGCAGGAACTTTCCTCTGCCCTCCTCCAAGTGACAACCTTTCAGATACTTAAGGAGAGCGATCACGTCCCCTCTCCACCTCCTTAAGCGAAGCGCTATTGACTTCACCAGACCTCAGGCATTCCACGGAGCGGAATCAAAAGTTGTATTTGGAATGCATTTATTACATTAAGACAGCAGTCTTAAGGAGGTTTACCCAGACATAAGTCCAGGAAAGTGCTTTTAGGATCGCAGCCTTGAAAAACCTATTGTCTAATTTTCTAATAGGCATTGAAAAATAAATATTAGGTCATCATCTAGTTTTAAAATAACTGGCCAAGAATAGATGCACAAGCATTCAATGGTATATTTTAATAGCAAGTAAAAACAAAGGTGTTTTTTTAAAAAAACAAAACCTTTCCAGCTGGGTGTCCAGCTTAAATCTTTCTTGTTCTGAGACAGGTTCTGGGCAGATAACTGCAGAGGAATGGGAAGGTGACTATAAGCCACTTTGAGCCTCCTTCGGGTAGGGAAAAGCGGCATATAAGAACCAACTCTTCTTCTTCTTCTTCTTCTTCCTCTTCTTCTTCTTCTTCTTCTTCTTCTGTGACTCATAGCAATGGAACTCAGGACTCCGCAGCCATTCTGGACATGAGGCCAGCCTGAGAACAGTCCAAGGCAGGCACACCAGCCATGAAAGAGTTACGAAAGCTGCTGAATTGCTTTTGGCTTCCGCTCAAGGTGCTGTCATTGACCTGCACAGCCCGGCAACCACATAGGAGAAGGGACACCTCTCCCTTTACGAAGGTAGACATCAGGAGGGACTTGCAGGGGGCTCATTTCCCACTCCTCAACCATTTCCTGTTTCCCTCCTCCTGGCAACCACCACATCCTCACAATCCCCTGCTTCCTTCTCTTCCCTTTCAGCTGATGGACCTTTCACCTGTCCCCACATCTTCCATTGTATTTATTATTTATTTAGTTCATTTATACCCCCCACCTCTGCGTCATGGGAGCCCAAAACATATATAATTCTCTTCCACTATATTTTCAAAACAAGCCACTGGGGCACCTCAGAAGAGGCCTGCTGGATCAAACCAATGGTCCATCTAGACCAGGCTCCTGTCACATAGAGGCATCCCCCTGATACTGCCTCCCGGCCATGGGATTCAGAAGATTAGTGCCTCTGAATATGCAGGTTTCCCTCAGTCACCTCCTTTTCAATCTGTTTGTTCCTGTGGCCATCTCTGTATCTTCTGGTAGCACATTCCACATCTTAATCAAACTCTGTGTAAAGTAACATTTCCTTTTGTCCACCCTTAACCAAGAGCTGGTTTTTCGTTGCCCTCTTTTTATTACCCAAAGCAATCTTACACTTTCCCTCCTTCTGCCTTTAAGGTAGGTGGGGTTGAGAGAATTCTGGGAGAACTGTGGTTGGCCCAAGGTCACCCAGCTGGCTGCACGTGGAGGAGGAGTGGAAAAGCCAAGCTGGTTCTCCAGATGAGAGGCAGCCTGTCTTAACTGCTACATGAGGCTGGCTCTTTTTCCTTCCCCCAAGAATTCTTCTATTGCCCATCAGCTTCACTGGATAGTCTCGAGTTCTCGCCTTTGGGAGCAGGAGAAACATTTCTGTTTCAACTCTCTCCACCCCGTGCAACATTTTAGAAACTTCTATCATATCCCCTCCCCCTTAGTCATCTCTTTTCTAAACTGAAAAGTCCCAGACTCTTCGGCCTTTCATCCTGGGGGTACTCCAACCCCTTAACCTATGACTGCTCCAAGATCTACCAACAAGCTTTCATAACAGAGTGGAGATCTGAACCTGGATCTCCCAGATCCTAGTCTGAAACTCTAACCACAACAACGGAGTAACTTCTCTGGGTAGCTGCTGTTGAGTAAGCCATGCCAGGGGGAGTCACGCGGATCACATGCTAGCAAGTTGCATTGTGGTTGCTGCCAGGCCACTAACTCATCTCTCTATGGTTGCCTAGGGAGGGCCTGATGATTTCTCAGGACTACAACTAATTGCTGGACAACATATATCAGTTTCCCTGGAGATAATGGTTACTTTGGGGGGTGAACTCTATGGCAGTATAGCCCACTGAGCTCCCTCCCCCATGCACTCTCCACTGCAGGCCCAACATTTCCTAGAATTTTGCAACCTTAAGTTGGCAACACTATCTTCCTCAAAGGCCAAAATAGCCCTGAAAAGCCCCCCCCACACACACACACACACAGACCCCGCCTTTTACTCACAGAAACAAAACCAAGCTTCACCTGACAATACTGCTGTAGTTGCCTAGCGATGGCCACAAAGGATATTCATTTCTCAAAGCTTTGCTTCTATTATTTTTAGGGGGGATAGTTTTAGATTTTTCTGCAAACCTGGGATTTTCCTTTGGATGTTGAAAGTTCTGTCGTCTCTGTCTTGTCTCTTCTTGGCCAGTCTCTGGATTGATGTATCCACAGTTTTGGCCACATTGAAAACCAGACATGCCAATGAAATGTGTATGCTGGTCACAGGGTTAATTTTACCTTGCTGTCTCAAGTTATGATGGCAGTCTTCCATTGGCAGCACCAACGCTGTGCAAGGGGATTCCTAATAAATCAAAAATAAACAAACAAACAAATAAATGTGCACTTCCCCCCTCCCTCTGCCTTATGCAACATAAGGTTGTTTTATTTAGAAGAGCCCTTGGGTTATTTTATGGCACCACGGCTGTCTGCTGAGGGATTTTTTAAAAGCCGGTTTCTATTGTGTACCTAATAGCTGTTTTAGTACTGTCGATGTGTTTTGATATACATACTGGCTGCAGAGAAATCAAATCGAGAACTTTTAATTTGAATATATAAACCGCTGAAGGGGATGCTGGCTCCCTGCTTTTATGGCAACTATTTTGAAGGCCAAAAATATGTAAAATAAAATAATCCTGGCCAGGTCAATGTTTCTCGAACTGCTGGAAAATGTATTTACAGTCTTTCATAAACTACAGTGTCCTAGAATGCAGGGCCCTGAACCTCCACGGACACAACCCCCAGGGAAAATTATTGGGTTCTTGGATGCTACTATGACTGTGCGAAAACAGAACACTCTTCCATGACAACCGATTTGCCCTTTGGTATGCACTCTGCAACAGGACTTTTTTTTAGCCGCAGAGCTTTGTAGCATTATGCAGTATCGGCTCTTCTTTCCAGCTATCCGGGATTAATTTGCAAAACACTTAGTTCTTCTGTTTTGTTGGCAATCTCAGAGTATGCCAAAGACACAGACTTTGCAAAAAGAAAATCTACACATCCAAAGTTTAGTCTGAAGAAGCAATTTCACAGAGTGGAACAGTCTATAAAAATACAAGTAAGCAGATATTTTTCAACTAGTAACGGAACAAAAACTTTTTCATGGAGAAAAAAACCCCACATGTAATTGGCTAAAATATAATGCAGGCATAACTCTAAGTGCAGATTTCAAGCCAGTCCCAATTAATCATAATTTTTATAGGGGCATTTATCAGAAATAACTATATATGTGTGTTTGTGTCATATTTATAAGATAATGGTTTACTAAAACTCTTAATATGCAATAATCAATCATATATTTTTACTTCTGTTTTCCAGAATTATCTTTAAAACTAGAAATTAAGCCTGCTGTAACTAAAATACAGCAGGCGCTAGTGAATTTGGAAGAATAAGGAAGGAAAGGAAGGTAGAAGAGGGAATTTTTGAGGGATTGGGGGGAAGATGGCGACGGCTGGGGGGAGCATGGCAGCGACTTCTGGGGGTGGGTGGGCGGGTTGTTGGGAAGGGGAAAGCGGCGCAGAGCGGGGGCAGATTAGGGGGGCGAGTTGGGGGGGCCAAGAGCAGGGAGGGTGGGGAGGTGGGTCTGGGAGGGTGGCGCGGCAGGGGGAGCTTACCTTGTCCGTCACTGTGGCGGCAGGCATCCTGGCTGGCTGGGCAAAGTCACAAGGTGCCCCTCCCCAGGCAGCGGCGCCATGGAGGCCATCGATGGCGGGCGGCTGGCCATGGTAGCGGTGGCCATGGCCACAATCTCGACCTGGAGGTAAGTCTGGTTGGGAGGCTCGGGAAGATCCCCGCCCTTGCAAGGCTCCTGCCTCGGCGGCCAGAAAGGAGCAGGGCTGCTGAGTCTTCGACCTGGCGGCCCTGCTCCTTTCCTGGCATCCCCTTCCCCAAGCAAGCTCTCTGCTCCTTTGCTGGCGGTGAACCATCTGTGCGGGCAGTCCAGGGCGGGCCAAGTGGCCAATGGGGAGTCATGCAAAGCCAAGTTTTTATCACGGGCAGGCCCCGCCTTTTCTCCTCCCACACAGCCCTTATGGCTTTATTCTTACTGCTCTGCAGAGCAGTTTACAGATAGTTACATGAAACCACTGTAATTTATTTCCCTGTGACATTTATAAATGAAGCTCTCTTTTTATGTGATTTTTGTTATCATTGTGGGACTTGACATCCTTTGTTTTATACTGCGGTCCCTGACATGGAGCCTGTGAGTGTCACACTGTCTCCCGATACCTTTTCTGGTGCCAGCTAAGTGTTTTTAGAAAGTGGGAAATGCCGGGGGAGGGGGGCTTATGCCCCACAGGGCTTCTGACTGGCTATGCCAGGGGTGGGCAAACTGTGGGCAAACTGTGGCCCTCGAGATGTCCATGGACTACAATTCCCATGAGCCCCTCCCATGGACATCTGTAAGGCCACAGTTTGCCCACCCCTGGGCTATACGGATTCAAAAGCACCCTGTTCCACACCGTTTTACCTGAGCTGCTGAAGAGTTGTTGTGAGAACCATACTCCTTGATGCTTTGCTGGGGGCTCCACCTCCACATGCAGCCATTTTGTTGTTGTGCCCTGCGTGAGCATTCCAAAGGCGCCTGCCTGCTCAGAAAGGTCAGTGCTTCACACTGTGTATTCAGCTTGGATTACAGTGCATTGCCATGGAATGGGTTTGATTCTGAGCACTAGGGATTCTCCCGAATTTCCCACTTTCTGAAATACAAGCAATAGCTTTCGGTACCATCCGAGACATGAGTGCGTTACAAAACATTGTAAGAGTCTGGCACTTTCCAAAAACAGTACAATAGGCTCATCAAGGAGAGGCTGTTTCCCCTTCTGTTTTGTTCATTGTGCCCTGCCCATCAAGCCATGGAGGCCGCGGCTATTAGAGAACAGTGTTACCAGTATCCAGTTGGGACTGGAGATCTCCCATAATTACAGCTGATCCCCAGAGCTGAACTGCTGCTTTGGAGGGGGACCTCTTTGCCATTCTACCCGACTGAGCCCTTTCCCTTAGCCCTACCCCAACACCAACTTCTCTATCTCCAGGAATTTTCCAACCCAGAGCTGGTTGCCATAAAAAGTTCATGTTGAGATGAGACCCATTTAAGGAAGGTGGACACGGGAGCAGAAGCAACAGTATGAGTGGCAGCAAGGACACATCTCTTAAGCTTTTCTGTTCTCCAAATGCTTTGTCCCCCTTCTTAGCAGAGGACTCACACAAATACATGAAGCTGCTGCCTAGTGAATCCAGCCCTTGATCCATCAGATTAAGTATTGCCCCCTCAGCCCTCCAGTATCTCAGGCAGGGAAAGGGCCTCCACATCACCTACTGCCTGGTCCTTTCGACTGGGGATGCTGTCAGTGCAGATGTTCAACTGCTGAGTCACAGCCCCGCCCCCCAGTTTAGAAGGCAGGGCCCCAGAATCAACAAGATGAGGAATTCTCTTTTTTGGAGGTCTCATAGAGTCTTCTTTTTTACTCACTCTCCGTCTTAACAATAGGCACCTTCTTCCATTACAACGCTGCCCATAGTGTCAACAAAACTTGTGAGGAAGGTTTACAAGAGACAATATATTCTACCATTATTGAGATGTTGCTTCATTCATTACTTCTGCATACTTAGAAAGACCAGACAAATGTTTCCATCGTTCCCAATCTCTTTTGTTATTCTGCTGCAGAGATTGTGAAGGTAACTCCCCGTTATTCTTCATTTAATCCTTGCAGAACCAAATAACAATTCTAGAGTATAGCCACCAAAAAAGATGGGGGAACCACTAAATGAAAAAGATTCTTTTGAAAGCAATCTCTTCCCCCCTGCTTTCTCCTGTCATGGGAACACGGACTCTATTTTGTCTTTATTTCCAAAGCGAATGATCCTATTATAAGGGATGATAAACCAAAATGGGGCGAGGGAAACATCTAATGAACGTTTCCCGTCCCTGTGGGAGGCAATTTCTGTTTCCAGTCACTCCCTCTCCCATCTTATTGCAATGGTTTGTCACAGGGTTCTATGGGTTGTATTGTGATTTTATTGATTTTATATTTTGTAAACTGCCATGAGACAGCTGATGTCGAGAGTGGCAGTATAGAAATTGAACCGTGAATGAATGAATGAATGAATGAATGAATGAATGAATGAATGAATCTCCTTTGTTTAAAGCTTTGCAAAAGGGTAGGAGTTGGATGCTCATCCAGGTGGCCAGACCGAGATGGCCCAGGCTAGCCTGGGGCATTTGGCCACTGGACTTTCAAAGGTTGTTGGGCTCAGATCTAAAAAAAGCCATCTGCACCTGACCCCAATTTCCATTCTGATGCTGCACAGCCCCCCCCCCCATTTGCATACCTATACTGTGACTCTGTATTCACACTAGGTATTCACCAGCATATCCAAGAGTGGATTTTGTCCACTTCAGTGACGAAATGTGGGCCCACGGCATTCTCTTTCAAGTACAGATGACTTTGGACTGTCTTTCCCCACTCACGGTTCCGGCATGGACATTGTGCTGAGCTCTCTGAGGATTGGTTGGCTCCCAGAAGCAGCAGGCCCTACAGGAGGTGGCACACACCTCTCTACCCCCCCCCCCCCGCATCAAACAGGGAGGAGAGAGTAGACTGACAACTGGAACTATTCAAGTGCAGAAGACAGCATCTGAGTGAAGGCTGTTTTGAGTCAGAAAAAAAGGACATTGCAGATCTGTTGCAAGACCTGGGTTCAGATCAACCAGAATTCGGCAGGATCGAGAGTGGAAAAGAACTGGGAGTGCAGAGAATACCCTGATCTCATAGGCGCCTAGAAGCTAAGCAGGGTTGGCTCTTGTTTGAACTTGGATGGAAGACCATCAAGAAAGTCCAAGCAATGATAAACCACCTCTAAGCATCTGAGCTTTGGAAACCCTATGCAGTCACCATAGGTCATAGAAGTTAAGTAGGACCAGCTCTGATTAGTACTCAGATGGGAGACCTCCAAGGAAATTTAGGATTACTATGCAAAGATGAGCAACGGTAAGCCTTCACTGTCCATCTCTTCTCTTAAAAAATCTCTAGAGCAGGTATAGTCAACCTGTAGTCCTCCAGATGTTCATGGACTACAATTCCCATGAGCCCCTGCCAGCATTTGCTGGCAGGGGCTCATGGGAATTGTAGTCCATGAACATCTGGAGGACCACAGGTTGACTACCCCTGCTCTAGAAGGTTTCCATACATTAGTTATGACTTGACTGTACTGGCTGGAGGTACAAGATGGACAACGCCTCCATGTCAAAAAAAGTGCCATGCTTCTTTTCACTCCAGCAAGGGTGCATATGTGGCATGAGAAGTCACCATTTCTGGGAGTGCACCCTGCTGACTTCCCAGCTTGCGTACAAAATGTCCACAACGTCCATATAATTTATGGGTGTTGGTTCTAAGAAATTTCATAATTTTTGTGCCAGTGCTCCCCAGCCACAATATATTTACTTACACTGCATTACAAATATGTAATATTCAGCTAAAAAAAATGATTGAGAAGTGCCTGCCGATAAATCAGTGAAATGGAATCAGAACAGTATATTCGCAGAGGAGGGGGATATGTATATATACAGTGCACACACCCTAGACTAGAACTCAATTAATATTTAAGAAGAGAGCATTGCCTAAAGAAGTTTTTATTACATTCATTGGTTTTCCGACGTCAACTCATTTTTCATGTTCTGTTTGCTCACTAAATCAATGTATGACAAGGGAAAGGCGAGGGGGCTTGGTGCAACCACAGCCATAATAATACATGTAAAGAGGTTTCCACAGATATGTGCATGACAATTTGGTAAAGAGTCTTGTTGTTGGAAAATGCAAGAATTGTCGTGTGCATGACTCAAAAGCATATGAAGAATACCCAGCAGGGGGCATTGGAGAAGATGTAGATTTAGCATAGCTAGAGTAGGAATGTCCGCATTAGGGTTGGGTGCTTCAGCATCCGAAGTGGCCACTGGCGTCCAAAGCAGCCAGCGCCGCATCGTGAGCGGGGGAGGGGAGGTGCTGGCTGCTTCGGGTGCTGAAGCACCCAACCCTAGTCCTGATATTCTGCAGATAGATCATCTAGTGTTCTGATTGGCTCCTTGGGGCATTACAATATTGGGTATTTTATTATCAGGAAAACAAGAATATCCATGAACATCCTTGCATGTTTTAATATGAGCTTCATCATTAACCAAAAAACATTCTTGCAATCCACAGATGTAGATTCAAGAATCTTAGTAGAACATTAACTCTGTCAAATTCATTTGTTATGCAGCGAAGCGATGGATCAGGAGGTGCAGCTGATGGGACATGAATATATCTCAATACCTGCATTCCCTAATTAAAAGGAGAGAAACTGGGATGGGGGGGGGAATAAGACTGAAAAATTTCTACAGCGTTTGTACAGTCCTTTCTGCAAGAGATGGCAAGGCCTGGAATGTATGCTTATTGCAAACTGCATGAAGAAAGGGGGGGGGGAGAATCTTTTAAAAATAAGCAAGAAAGCAACAATATAGAAGAAGAGGAGAAGGTGTTGTTCATATGCTGCTTTTCTCTCCCCAAAGGAGTCTCAAAGCAGGGTGTAAACTGCACGGAGCTTTTATTCCAACCCCAGATCGATTCAGTCCCTGCCCTCTACACAGAATGCGATTTCAGTTTGGATTTAGGGCGATTTAAAATTTCCTTCTGCAGCAAGAAGGAATTATCCGGAGTGACCCTACCTTTATTGTGCGATATCTTAGAGTGCTTTTAATGCTCAATATTTAAAGGCTGTTTTGAATCTGGGCTCTCCTCCGTGGTAGAGGACCCGTGATTGGCCACCGGTAGTCATGTGACAAACTTGCCTTAAAGGAGAAGCCCCTAATTTCTCTCAACTTCTGTCCGTCCTGGATTTTTTCTCCCATCTCTGCCTTTTTCGATCGTCTCCCCCCCCCCATCCAAGAAAAGAAAGAAAGAGGCTTGGCTACCACCCCCCCTCTTCTGAGCCT
Source organism: Paroedura picta (assembly GCF_049243985.1). Lineage (NCBI taxonomy): Eukaryota > Metazoa > Chordata > Lepidosauria > Squamata > Gekkonidae > Paroedura > Paroedura picta. The sequence goes on along the minus strand of NC_135374.1, from coordinate 126,257,694 downwards.
CCCTAACCATGTGCAGAAGACTTTCCTGTTTCAATGGGGAGGAGGGGAGAGGAAGATCCTAGTTCAAAGCAATCTGAATTCAACAGGATTGACAATGGAATAAACAAAGTAAGTGCAGACTTTGCCCAGGTTACAGTCGCCTGTGAGGGAGGTGAAGCTCAAAGAGCCCTGAGATTACTGAAGAAGAAGAAGAGTTGGTTCTTATACGCCGCTTTTCTCTACCCAAAGGAGTCTCAAAGCAGGTTACAGTCGCCTCCCCTTTCCTATCCCCACAACAGACACCCTGTGGGGTGGGTGAGGCCTGGAGAGCCCTGATATTACTACCCGGTCAGAACAGCTCTAATTAGTGCTGTGACTAGCCCGAGGTCACCCAGCTGGCTGCATGTGGGGGAGGAGCGGGGAATCAAGTCGGCACTCGTAGCCACAGAAGCATGAGAGTAAAGTTGTTGTTTTTTAAGTTTCTAATCACTGAATGCTTCCCCAGTGATGGACACAAACCGTTCCCTTTATTCTAGACCAAAACCTTCCCTTCTTGCACTTCTAAAATATACCAAGGGTGAAATTAAACGTCACCAATTTAATCCAGCCGCTGAGTATCTTTTATATAGATAACTCCATTCTTGCCAGATAGATATTTAATCCTATCAAAATTGTGATTATATCCTTTCTGCGTTTCAGTTTTGCATTAAAGCCCCCCCCCCCATCTTTTTGAAACCACTTAACTGTCTTTTTTGTGTGTGTTGAGCTGATTCCTGCCCTGTAATTTCAGATGCAAATTTCTGAAAGACATACATTGTTGGCTTTCCACTGTGATAATGGTGGAAGATTTATTGCTGGGCTTTCTGCTAGAAGCTTTCCTACTTAGGGACCCCAGAGTGCTACACTCCATATTGATGTCCACTCCCTTCGTCAAAGAAGCCTCTCTAAAGGAAGAGTCTGTTAATGTAAAGAAGCTGTTTACATCCCTTAATTTGTTACAAATACATAGCAGTAAGAACTCAACATGTGATCTTGAATGACTTCCTGCTTTATTATCTGTAAACTAAATATATGTCGCCCCGACCACTCATTCCACACACACTGCATAATGCATTTTCAGTGTGTCTTTTGCAGCTGGATTTTCCCGTGCAAAACAGCACAATCTGCTTCCGAAGTCCATTGTCCAAAGCCCAGCCCAATCTCATTGCATCGCAAAGCTAACAGGGTTGGCCTTGGCTGGAATTCAGATGGGAAACCACCAAGAAAGTCCAAGGTGGCTACACAGAGGACAGCAGTGGCGAACCACTTCTGAATTTCTCTTGCCTTCAAAACCCAGTGAGGTCCCCGTAAGTAGGGTTGCCAGCTCTGGGTTGAAAAATACCTGGAGATTTTGAAGGTGCAGAATGGGCAGCACGGGATTTGAGGAATGGAGGGACCTCCAGAGGGGATAATGTAATAGAGTCCACCCACCAAAGTTGCCATTTTTTCCCAGGGATGCTGATCTCCGTGGTCTGGAGTTTGGTTGAAAATCCAGTTCTCTGGGCTCCTTCTCTGGAGGCTGACCCTTGTCAGCTGTGCTTTGACAGCACTTACCATCATATGTAAACTATCATCTAGAGGAGGGAGTCTCCGTAGAGTCAAGAAACATCCATGCTTGAGAGAGAGATGCCTACATCATCCCCCCTCCCAGTTTCTAACATAGTTTTCTAATGCTGGAATAGGCCTATGCATAGGAACAGAGCTCTGAAGAAATGTTGCAGCCTCCCAAGGAAGGGGGCAGAAATCATGAGCCTTCTTTGGAGTGCTGGGAAATGGGCCCATTATGGGAGGGTTCAAGCCCTTAGAGATGGCAACCTGTGAGGGAGGGGAGGCTGAGAGAAGAAGAAGAAGAAGAAGAAGAAGAAGAAGAAGAAGAAGAAGAAGAAGAGTTGGTTCTTATATGCCGCTTTTCTCTACCCAAAGGAGTCTCAAAGTGGCTTCCATTCGCCTTCCATTTCCTCTCCTCACAACAGACACCCTGTGAGGTGGGTGAGGCTGAGAGAGCCCTGATATCACTGATATCACTGCTCGGTCAGAAAAGCTTTATCAGTGCTGTGGTGGGCCCAAGGTCACCCAGCTGGCTGCATGTGGGGGAGGAATGGGGAATCAAACCGAGGTCTCCAGATTAGAAGTCTGCGCTCTTAATTATTACATCAAGGTTTTTAATAGTCAAAAGTGCACTTTATACAGATTGTCTGCACATTCACTGTATGTGGTGAACAGAACGGGAGGAACACTCTAGGATTCAATGGGAATAAAGTTTATGGAAAAAACAGACCCAATCAATATGGCAGAGCTCCCATGACTGTCCCAGTCTCCCACTAAGTGGATACCATGAGCTTGCAAATCATAAGATCAAGCTGTGAAAGTAGAAAATATATATATTCTGCTAGGTGAATGTATATATTTAAGAAAAATATAATGAAAAAATGCAGGAATATTTCTGCCTAATATATAATTAAGGATGGATATGATCCTGGAAATGCACTTCAGTTTGGTTTCTGGTTTGTTGCTTGCCCAGTTCGCCTACCATGAACCATCATGAACTTTTAAGGGGCTAAATCGAACTGGTTCATTTGTGAGGTTCATGATACAGTAGAAGAGACCTTCCATGGAGTGCTAGAGACACAAGACTCCAGCTGACTCTTCTTCACCTGGGTATACAGAGTCTGAGTTCTGGCCCCCAAAGCAAGTGCTTTCTTAGGAAAGGACAGATGTGGGCTCAGGAATGTATAGAATGGATCCTGTGCAAGGTACAGACCCCAAACCTGCAAGGGCTCTCTCCTTTATCTGCCATCCAAGACTCGTGGGAAATGGATTTATGCCCCCCCCCAGAAGGTGACCCCATCTTCAATTGTTTTCATTAGAGGAAAAAGCAGCAAAAGAAACAAGGACAACAGCAGAACAGAATCAAAGTCCCAGGGAATCCCAGCACTAGAAACTGGGTGGCATTTTAGCAAGCCCAGCAGAACCAGTGGCACTGTAGCATTTCAAATCCAAGGCCAAGCCAGGGAATCTCTGCAGAATACACTCAACATCTGGGAGAGGGGCATTTTTTGTAAGCCCAGATGAACCAGTGCAACATACAGAACACCCTGAAGTACTAGTGAAACTAAAGAGTGCTCAGCAGAATCCAGTCCCAATGTAGGAATGCTAGTTCAGCAGGACTGATGTGAAGGACAGAATCACAATCCAAATAAGTGATTTTTTTTGACCAGCCCAGAATAACCAGTTCAGTATTTAAATGTCCAGCAGAAACCAGTGCATTGCAAGCTTTAAAGGCTGCTCTCAAAGCAGAAAGCCCTTGAATGGGTAACCATCAGGGAAATCTAGGGTAGCTATGCAGGGACCTGGCAACCAGTGGGGGGATGAGGGACTTATGAGAAGAAAGAGAAGGGCCCAAGCCTCATCGCCAGCAATGCATATGAAGTGATGCTTTCATGCCAGCAAGTCCAGGCAACATTCTGGTATTTGACCAAAAGCTCTATGGTAAAACTGACTTTTTCCGTATAGTTTTTGCCCAAATAGCAGGGCATCACCTCGATGTCGTTGGTGTGATGACATCACCTTCTGTGTGATGCCACCAATGAGGCCTAAGCTTTCTGCTGATAACTCCCCTCTGCCAGCCAGCTGATTGGTGGCTGGGGGAAGGGCCTGGCAACAGGGGTGGGGTAGGATCTGGCAACCCATTTGCTGGAGGAAACAATAGCAAACCACCTCTGAATGCCTCTTTCCTTGAAAAACCTTTGGGGTTGCCATAAGTTGTCTGTGACTTGACAGCATTTCCTACCACCCAATTCAGTATGTGTCAACGCTTGGAACTTAGCACTGTCTGAACTCTATTTCTGGGACTGCTGATTTCATACCTGATCGTCCAAAAGAATGTTACTTTGGAACTACAAAGCCGACACAAATCATAGACACAAAGAGAAGAACAGAAATGCATTATTCGAGGAGCTGTGAATGATGGAGCTATTGCGCAGACATTTTATTTCACCCACACCGTGGAATTACAACCTGTCTTGACTCTGCTAAGTCACATACACTAAGCACAAAATAAATAAAAGAAAGCACTGCTCCTGTAGTGTTCGGAACATCTGTTTTATCAAAATAAAATGGCTCGATATTCCACATAGCTGCCAAATAACATGCTTTTCAGCAATAAAAATAAAAATAATAGAATCTGAGAGCTGTTTTATAGCATTATGTGTGGATGTAACAAACATCTTAGAAAAAAAATTACAATAATGTAAGGTGATGGATTGCAAAGATCTCAAAAAAGACATTCCAGACATTTTCAAGCAGATAATGGATCTTGATGTTGATCTTATAGACCTTGAGTATAAATGTAAAGTAAATTGCACTTCACAGTTACTTGAAATTTTACTAATGTTAATTGCAATTGTCAGAGATAATTCTCATTTCCCCATTTGTGGCCAGAAATGCTGCAGTTATTAAAATATGGCACTTTGAAGGTGCCAGTTCTTGGAGACCACCAACCAGCATGCTGGGTCAGCCTGTCATACTTTCTTCCAGCTGTTACCGCATAATTGCCTGAGTGTGGCCATTTATGACCAGGATGCTTGCAACGAGGAGAAGTTTATGAAAGATATTTACAGTATTTACTAAAAAATAATTAAAAGTTATTGCTTGAACTGTTGGTTCATCTGCTCATTTTTCATGAATTAATTAGAACATCTGAGGAGTCTTGCTGGATTAGACCAGTGGTTCAACTAGTCCAGCCTCCTGGATACCTTCTCTCTGAGCTTAAAAAGACTGTTGACCATTTTAGATCCAGCTCAGTTTGATCTGACTCTCCTTGATCCTGTTAAGGTTTGACACCATATTGCCTGCCTGATACAAGAGGACACAGCCCAGTGACTTGCCATACACAACGAGAATAAATGCATTTGCAAGGACCACACAGGAAAATCCATAGCTAAAGGGAAATTTCAGAGAATATTCTGTTCAACCATCTGGCTTTGAAAAGGTCTTGATGGACAATTGCTGCCATTTTATTTTCTTCACAATAAGAAAGCATTCAGAAATTGCAGGCTTGAGATCATCCAATATCCTGCTACCCCAGAGAGAATGGCTGATAGCCCCAGTCAATAAAAGGTCCTGGTCCCCTTAACTGTTTTAAAAGATCACTGATTGTTACCATTTACAAGCACACCCATGTGTACTGAAACTATGCTGGGTAAACCTCAAAAGATACTTCCAAGGCCTGCTTCTGAAGTCATGGCAAGTTCACCTTATGCTTACCATTTGCTCATCTGTAGCAGATACGGTCAACCTCCTCTTCTCAGCCCCAGCCCCCTCCCCTCAGTAGCAGGAGCAAATAATGGTCAGGCAATGGCTTCCATGATGCTCTAGGAATCTCCCAGTGACTCTATGGTCTTTATGACAGATTTCAGGGGGAAATCCCAGAGCAACCCGCAGAACTGGCATCACATCCTCCCCAAGCCCCATCCTACCCAGGCACAGTCCTCAAATTGCCTCGAATTTGTCAAATCAGTGCAGGCAAACCACCGTCTTGGGATCTTAAGCGCTTAATGGGTTTCAAATAGAGCACAATATCCACCAAATCCACTGGATGAAAGCAGGTTATCAGCAGGCAAACAAAAGGAGAATGTTATCACACAGGCCTACCTGATAAGAAATCCGGAGGGGCTTGGAACAATGATTCACCTCGCCACTTGCAGGAGTGTTACAGAGGGCTGGTGGAAGAACTGCTTACATAATTCAGTGTCTCGATGTAGAACTCAGTAAATGGTCATCTGTATTACCTCAGCTCCCTGGACAGCACTGGACAGATGTTATAATTGTGGGGAAAGTTCTCTCTCAACCGCTCTCAAAAAGACCTGAGCAGCTATTTAGACGGCCTCCTTTCCCCTTTTGACTTACCTCAGGTCTTCCTGGAACTACACAGATGCGGGGCACAACTTGCCATTACAAACCAGGAACTCTTATCACCATTTTAGAGCTAAGCATGGGCCGTGTAAAAATGCTTTGAGGGCTTGATCCTGACTGGGCCCACAGAAGAAGAATAATTAGTATTTATATTTCTCTACCAGAAGGAGTCTCGAAGTGGCTAACAACTGCCTTCCCTTCCTCCCCCCCCCCCAAAACAATAAAATCAGAGTCCAGTTGCACCTTTAAGACCAACAAAGATTTATTCAAGGCGTGAGCTTTCAAGTGCAAGCACCCTTCTGACGAAGGGTGCTTGCACTCGAAAGCTCACGCCTTGAATAAATCTTTGTTGGTCTTAAAGGTGCAACTGGACTCTGATATTATTGTGCTACTTCAGACCAACATGGCTACTCATTTGAATCCCCCTAAACAGGCACCCTGTGAGGAACGTGAAGCTAAGAGACCTCTGAGAAAAACTGCTTTGTGAGAACAGCATTACTAGGGCTGTGACTAGTCCAAGGTCACCCAGTTGGCTGCATGTGGAGGAGCGGAAATCAAACCCAACTCACCAGATTAGAAACCACTGCTCTTAATCACTACACCAAGCTGACGCTGAGGTGCGATCAGGTTCTGTTGTCTACACACTATCGGCCTTTTCAAGGGGTCTCATAATGTCTAGTTGTTTCCTCAGACACTGGAGGAAAATATGCTGAGAGGCCACTCTGTCAAGTTTAATCCGCTGCTCTACCAAACCGTAGCATATGGTGAGTGTATCTGACAGGGACTTCTAGAATCCGGATGGTGCGCAAACTGCTGCTGGTGGTGGAATGTGCCATCAAGGTGCAGTTGACTTATGGTGACCTTTTTAGGATGGAGTAACCCTTAAATATTCTTCTGCATTTGAGTAGCCCCAGAAATTACACCAGCTAGTCACACCCAGGAAGTCACATGTTTGTCGTGTGTATCACATAACTAATAAAATTAAATGCTTGTTAAATAAGAAGTCAATTTTATTCTTGTGTGTGCAGTACCTTGACCATTTCCACACAAGCAACTGTTCGGATCTGTATTTTTAAATGCTTGACTTTCCGTCTGTTTCTGCATTAAAATCCACCTTTCCAGGTGCAGTCCCTAATTGCCTTCTGGCTTACATGTTTTGGAGATTCCCCGTTAACAATGATTTCATCTGTCGAGGCAGAATCTAATTCAAGGCTGATCAATGGAAGAATGTGTGCATTCGGGTTTTCCCCCTATGCTTGCCGTTTTTAGTTGTTCGTGACACCCCTTTTCTTGTGGCTATTATGCCTCACTGAAGGCCCTCCGCTGCCCGAGTCCCTCCCTTCTCAATCTCCACCCTCAACATCTCTGGGTATTTCCCAAGCCAAAGCTGGCAATCCTACAAGAAAGGCACGGCATTAGTTCTGGTGTTTCCCGGAAGTGACATCATGGCATTGGTCCAATTGCCATGTATTAATCATTTTTCTCCCACTCCTCCTTGGAACAGGAAATGGATGCTGGAAGGCAAGTTGTCAACTCTGGTAGCAACCCTGGATTTCCTTGGTGGTGTCCCATTCCAGTACTTACCAGGGCCAACCCTGCGTAGATTCCTAAATCTGACAAGATCAGGTTAGTCTGGGCCTTCCAGGTCAGGATATAAACCACTGCAACCTGAATAATATCTCCATAGCATCATCATGTGGGTCCTTCTTCTACCAAAGGAACTCTCTTCCACCAAACAAAGAAGCTCTTTCTCTGAAGGAAGTGCCCTTGGATGGGGGGAAGCGCCATCCTTGCAAGGATGGGAGGATGCAGCCCACTGAGCCTGGTGGCATCAATGGGGGATAAGCTTTTGGGAACCTCCGTTCACTTCATCAGCTGTTCTGGCTTGTGTTAGGTTTCCTCCCACCAGGTACGACAGCTTTCACCCTACCTGTCGACATCTGACCTAGCTACTGTGATCCTCAAAATGGTTACCTCCAGATGTAATTCTGTAATTCACGCTGTGCAGCGCAGACCTTGATGCTGCTCCCTCCCAAGGGGTCCTTATGAGAATCCCATGGAGTGCACATATTATGCTTGTGCTCTCCCAGCTGCACTGGCTCCAGATTGGGACTGAACAAGGTTTAAGGTTTTGACTCTGACATTCATGGCCCTAAATCATTTGGGACCCCTGTATCTTCGGGACTGCCTCCTCCCCTATCCTGCTCCCTGAGAACATTAAGATCATGCAGTCTAAATCTGGCCAATGTCCCCAGCCCCAAAGAGATAAAACTGGCCTTGACCAGGGCCGGGGCTTTTTTGGCCCTGGCCTCAGCCTAGTGGAATGCTTCTGCTTAGAGAGATGAGGGCCCTCTGGGATTTTAAACAATTCTGAATAGCCTGCAAAGCAGAGCCGTTCCACCAGGCAGAAAATAACACCTCAGGATACTGGCCACCCTACTAAAAAATCCATTGTATTATTATTCATTGTTTTTAAGTCTATGGGTAACCTCTGCGAGCCAACCAGGACAGGGTGGTATTTAAACAAAATAAATAAATAGTTTCCTTTTTGTCCTTTGTCCTTTTAGCTGTGCTGACTAACCATTTTGCAGTTTATCTTATGGAAAGAATGCCAGACTGCTTCTCTTGCTGAAATGTGTACATATGGTTGCCAACTCTAGGTTAGAAAATGCCTGGAGATTTGGGAGGGGGCAGAGCCTGGGGAGAGGGAGGTTTCCAGGGCAGCCATCTTCTCCAGGGACCCTGATCTCTGTCGTGTGGTGATCAGTTGCAATTGGAGGTCTCCTGACCTTACCTGGAAGCTAGTGACTATCAACTATGGACTGGGCCCCCAAAGCTTTGTATGGTTCAGTAGACACAGACTCTAATGTTCTTAAAAAACACAACTCCTTATTGAAGTGAACACCAACCAACACCAGCATTACCAAACAAGGAACAAGGGGAGAACCATGACCTTGTATACACTTTAGTCGGCCCACCAAGAGCCCTGATTGGCCCTTAATGAAGCCCTTTGAGAGATTATGGTCCATGATTGGTTAACGTTCAAGGCTTGATTGGCATAGTGGCTGACATTAGCACCATTCTGTCCATATCCACAACATTCAGGTTTGTGTTGAAGTCTATCATGAATCATGAAAGGGCCTTAACTATTCGATTGCCATTCATCTTAACACTCCGTAAACGAATGAAGCCAAACACTCCACAGACAGACATCTTTGCAGCTACGATCTTGGCCAAGTTTCCCCTCTGATGTGTTTCTTGTCCTAGCTTTGAACTCTTACTGAAAGTGCAACAATGGGAACCGACCAAGTGAATTAACTTCAAGGGCAGTCGTTCTGCTTGGCACAGGTGGAGCATCAGCCCAGCACATTCCGTATTAGAGATTTTCCTGATGTCTGTTCCATTTTGAGTCCCGCCCAGCACATAATTTCCAAAACTAGCAGATGGTCCCCAAACCCAGCAGATGCCACCTAATTGCCTTCTTTTTTGATATCATAATATTTGAGATATAACGATTGGCTAGTGTGGAAATAATTATGATATCAAACACAATGATTTATGACTAAGCGGAAATCCCAAACAAGATTGTCTAATTATTAGAAGCTTTCTTCCAGCATCCCTACATTCTGGGCCACGGGTTTTGCCTGTGACTTAATCTGCTATATCACAGGTTTACAGGGGCCTCCAAAGTAGAGTTTCACCTTGGTAAGTCTGCCAAAGTCAATGGACTTAGAAGCGTTTGAATCTGTTTAGGGTGTGGGGATGCTAGCCTCCAAATGACAGCTTATCTCCAGGCTACAGAGAGCAGTTCTCCTGGAGAAAATGCTTGGAAGGGGGGACTCCATGGCCTTGTACCCCACTGAAATCCCTGTCCTCCCCAGGCTCCACACCCAAAACTCCAGGCATTTCCGAACCCAGAGCTGGCAACCCTAGTTAAAGCCAGCCAAAGGGCAATGGGGGAGTGATTCAAGAGAAACTATTAACTGTTCATGCTCCGTGACCTTTGTTCCTTGGTGCAGACTGATTGGAGCCCTTTTCCTGAACTCCTCATTTTTTGAAAGAGAAATAAAAGAACAGCTCAAAGGGAAAACAATGTGGATTGCACAGGTGCATGCCCTTTACAAATAAATATACTGAGATTTGTGTTTGGTGTCCAAATGTGGCCACAGTTGCATAAAAGAACTCTTTAAGGAGACTCCCCCAAAAGCCGAGATCCAAGCCAGCCCTAATCCGTTCAGCAAAAAGCTACAGATCGTTAAATAAAGTACTTTGTATTGTTGATGTTTTGCAGTTACAAATATATGGGTTTTTTTCTCCTCCAGAAAATGAAAATCACAGTTATGTATTGCATTCCTAATTAAGGTGACCTCGTCTGAAATAGAAATGGAACGAGATGTGAGGTCACCGTCTGTGCCACCGAGCTGAGAATAACAAACAATAACAGGAGCAAATGAAAATAGCTTTGAGAAAACGCAAGTGGGATTTGGGGAGACGTTTCCATCGCATCCGTCTCTGATAGCCACGGATGTTCCTTATCTGTTTTTAACCATCAGAAAATTTACGCTGTGCGTCTTTGCAGAATTTAATTAGAGCATCACAGAGATGGATCATTTCGCGTGGAGAGTTGAAAACATTCACTTGAGGCCATTTGGGACCCCCAGTTCTCCTGTTGCTGCAAAAGGCCTGGTTCTGCCTCTTTGGTCTGCTTCTCTTAAATCAGCCTCCAGGACTTCTCTGAGCTACATAGCCCTGCTAGCCTCTGGGTGGGGTCTGGACATCATCTGGAATTAAATAAATCTCCAGATTATAGAGATTAGTTCCCTTGGAGCAGGGGTAGTCAAACTGCGGCCCTCCAGATGTCCATGGACTACAATTCCCAGAAGCCCCTGCCAGCATTCCAAGGACGTCTGGAGGGCCGCAGTTTGACTACCCCTGCCTTGGAGAATATGGTTTCTTTGGAAGGTTGACACTATGGCAGTATGCCCACTGAGGTCCTGCCCTTCTCAAACTACACCCCCCATAGGCTCCACCCTCTAGATCTCTGGGAGTTTCCCAGTCCAGGCATGGTAACTGTAGGTCAGAACATTTGAAGGCATAGGGCTGCTTGTTGGGTGGACTCCTGTAGAACTAGCAGAGAAAATTAATTGCAAAGTATCTGAGCCAAGATGTATTTTTTTTTCACTCGGGGGGAGCGCAGCAACGATAAAATGGCAGCTCACACACCACCTGCTAGCTAGATGGGTCTCTCCGTTGCAATGAATCAACGCAGATTCGTTGCAATGTCTGTGTGTGTGTGTTTTTAAAACCTGCCTTAAAGGGAAAGGGGCTTTTCGGGAGCATGATAACGGCCGCCCATTGGCTGCTCGTTTGATTGACGGTCAGGGGCGGGACAAAGCTCGGCAATATCGCTTCCTGGCTAGCGATTTTTGCAGAGACCGGAAACCTGTGGGAAACGATAGAAACGCAAATGGATTCCACTACAAAGGCAGGTATGCATAACGACGAATTCCACAATTTAAAATGGCGTTTTTTCGTTCTGCAACATAGATCCTGGTGCGGAATGGCCCTGGGCATTCACACAGGGAAATAGGAACAGAGTGTTCTTTGATATGGGAAGGTGTTGAAGCGATTCAAACACCTGTCCTTAGCCTAGCCAGAGAGAACAGCCTTGAAGGGAGGAGCCCAGGAAGCAGGATGAGTTCTGGAAATGCAAGCGGAGGAAATGGGGGGGGGGGGTGCCCCTGAGCCCGACCAAGATGCCAGAGCAGAGTAATGGAGTAATTCAACAACTTTTAAATTAAGCCACCTGGGCAAGAACCAGGGGTTCATGACACCGGGCCTGATGCCTGACTCTGATGCCTGACATCATGGACAGGATGTTGGGCTGCCAACCTCCTGGCTTGGAGATCTTCAGGGATAACAACCAACCACAAGGCACCAATACCTCTGGAGAAAACAGCTGGAAGGAAGGAAGTAAAGGAGGGAGGGAGGGGAGAGAAGGAGGAAAGAATAAAATAAAGGAAGGAAGGGGGATGAAAGAAGGAAGATGGAATGAAGGAAGATGGAAAAAGGAAGGGGATGAAGGAAGGTGGGGGAGGGAAGGAAGGAAGGAAGAAGAGAGAAAGGAGGGAAAGAAAGAAAAAGATGAAGAGAGAAAAAGAAAGGGAAAGAGGAAGAAAGAAAAGGAACGGAAAGGAGTAAAAGGAGGAAAGAGGGAAGAATGAATGAATGAATGAATGAATGAATGAATGAATGAATGAATGAATGAATGAAGGAAGGAAGGAAGGAAGGAAGGAAGGAAGGAAGGAAGGTGGTGGGAAGTAGGGAGAGAAGTAGTGGAAGGAAGGAAAGTAGAAAAAGAAGGAAAAAGAGTGAAAGAAATGGAGAGGGAGGAAGGGATGGATCCAAGGGTAGTATTTTCTCTGTCTTCTCTGGCTCTCCCTCCCAGGAATCACTGGCCCCTTTGGGGCTGGAGGGAGGCCTTTCCTGCCCCCCCCCCCAACTTGGGAGATTGTAAAGGCCATGCTTTGTCCCATGGAGGGGCTGCACTCCTTCTCCATTCCCCACCTCCATGAGCTTGGGTGGATGTAGAGGCTGTGCTCACTGTTCTGGGCCTGGGTGCCAAACCTAGACTCTTCCTCCTTCCCAGCCACTGCGGCCCCTGCAGCCCCTGACCCAGCTTGCCTTTGGGAAGTGGGCTGGCAAAGGGGGCTGGCTCTTCTTCCAAGCAGGAAGGAGGAAGAGGCTGGGAGTTGGGTAGGTCCACCATTGGCCCTCCATGAATGAGTGGACACTCCTGAGGGGTAGAATCCTAGAATCATAGAGTTGGAAGGGACCTCCTGGGTCATCTAGCCCAACCCCTGTACTCACAACCCTATTGCTCATTCACTGTAACCTCCCACCCCCTTGAACCTTCACAGAATCAGCCTCTCTGTCAGATGGCTCTCCAGCCTCTGTTTAAAAATTTCCAAAGATGTCTTGAGGGCCAATCTGGTAAGGAGTGAATTATTCTCCCACTACTTGGACTTTATGATGGTTAAAGATAAAGATATAGATTTACAGTAGCCTCCTAAGTACTCCTGAGTACACCTTATGGCAGGGGTAGTCAACCTGTGGTCCTCCAGATGCGCATGGACTACAATTCCCAGGAGCCACTGCCAGGGTTTGCTGGCAGGGGCTCCTGGGAATTGTAGTCCATGAACATCTGGAGGACCACAGGTTGACTACCCCTGCCTTAAGGGACCGATGGTCTGATTCAGTTTAAGGCAGCTTTGTGTGTTCACGTGTGAGCAGCAATCCTTTGAAGGGTCTGTGGCAGAGTATCTGCTGGGTGTGCAGAAGGTCCCAGATTGAATCCTCAGCATCCCCAGTTGAAATGCTCAAGCAGTAGGTGATGTGAAAGGCCTTTCTCTGCCTGAGATTTGGGGAGCGGCTGCCAGTCTAAGCAGCCTGTACTGACCTTGATGGACCAAGGCAGCTTCATGTGTGCAAATAAGGTGGCCATGTACCTGGAAGGTACCACATTGGGAGGTTTCTGTAGCCTTTGATAGCAAAGGCTTACAAAAGCCAGCATGGGCAGGTAGCGACATAGCCAGAGGAAGAAGAAATAAGAAATACACGGCAAAGGTAGAAATGCCCCTGAGCGTCATAATGATCTTTTGAGGGAGTCAAATTTTGTCATCCTGAACTTCCCTTCCTCAAGTCTCCGCGTGAAATGCAAATGAGATCCCTTTACTACTTGAATGGTAGAAATGTTTCCTCTTACTGCTGGGGGGCCAGGCCCCTCTTGACACTGACTGCCCTTTTTACATTTCTTGCTGTAAAAAAAAGCACTTTGAATTTAATACTCAGTTTTCGGGAAAGAGTGCTAAAAGGGGGGGGGGGGATCAGTGCTGCATTGAAAAGATGTTTTATGGCCAGGAGTTGTATTGTAGAAAGCGCATCATGTTGGCCTCTGAGCATCTTTCAGACCTCTTTTTCCAGAATGTAAATGCTAAAAAAAGGGAAATGGCTACAGCAGTGCATGATGAAATGTGGACATGCTGGAATTGCAATCAGCAAGTAATTTGGTAAAGTTAGCCTTGGAGGGCTGTTGTTAAGCTGTTTAAGCATCTGAGCTGCACCTGTGTGCTCACTAATACACACCTAATAATCACTCTGAAATGGCTGGGATTCCCTTTGTTTAAATTGGGCTCCTGGCCACTTCCTACTTCTTCAGGAAGAGCAGAATAGTGTGTGTCCTTTGCTGAAGCAAGGAGCAGCAGCCATTAGGCTTTCTGCTCTCTCCATCCGCTGAGGTGTAGGCATGTAGTCTGCATGAGCCAGCCATAGGGGCTTGCAAGGTGTTTCCTTCGTAACTATCTTTTAAGCTTTCGTATTCTGCTTCAGTAAGGAGACTGAAGCGGGTGAATATTATATATTTTCTGTAAATCATGCAATAAAATTCATTCTTTTAAACCTCAGAGCATTGTGAGTCTGGATCTGTGCCTTGTCCACAAAGGTAACTAATAACTGCATACTGTCAGAATCCTGAATATTCTGCCATGTGGTTCTCATTGATCTCTGTGATTGATGGTTGGAGCTGTCTGCTTTGCCTGACCTGTGATATTTCCCAGTGCTGGTTCCCTTCACACCTCAAGGCTGCATTCCCTAGTTGGTGCTTTATGGCCTCTGCTTCCCAAAACAATGTTGTTACACTCCCTTTGTTTTTCTCTTTGACTTAGTTTGCCTTCCTTTGCCTAGTATTCTGATTAGAAGAATGTTTGGTCTCCTTTGAAACACGAGTCATCAACTTCCCATGGGAGGGGAGGGAGGGGATGTTCTTGCGTTTAATATATGTGAATCCCTGCATGTACCTTTAGTTCTGCCTGTTTGCTTGTTTGGTGCTTTTGCTTGAGAATAAAGAAACTTTCCAAAATAGAAGTTTTCTTGTTTTCAAGGCTAGAACTCTGACACATACTTTCAAAACGCTCTGTTACTCTGCGGCTCTAATTTTCTGGAGGGACTAAGGCTTAATCGCCATCCCTGGTTTCTCACATTTCCTTAGTTTTTCCAAGTCTGGGTTGAGAAATACCTAGAGACTTTGGGGGTGGAGCTGGAAGCGGGTGGGATTCGGGGCAGAGTGACCTCGGGGGAGTATAATGTGATGGAATCCTCCCTCCAAAGCAGCCATTCTCTCCAGAGGGACTGACCCCTTGTCACCTGGAGATGAGCTGTAAAACCAGGGGGTGAGGAAGAAGAGTTGTTTTTGTATAACCCGCTTTTCTCTATCCGAAGGAGTCTCAAAGCAGCTTCCAATCGCCTTCCATTTCCTCTCCTCACAACAGACACCCTTTGAGGGAGGGGAGGCTGAGAGCCCTGATATCACTGAAGAAGAAGAAGAGTTGGTTCTTATATGCCGCTTTTCTCTGCCCGAAGGAGGCTCAAAGCGGATTACAGTCGCCTTCCCTTTTCTCTCCCCACAACAGACACCCTGTGAGGTGGGTGAGGCTGAGAGAGCCCAGATATCACTGAAGAAGAAGAAGAGTTGGTTCTTATATGCCGCTTTTCTCTACCCGAAGGAGTCTCAAAGCGGCTTCCAATCGCCTTCCCTTTCCTCTCTCCACAACAGTGGTGGAAAACCACTGTCAGTCCACGCAGACAATGCTGACATTGAGGGACCAAGAGTCTGACTCAATATAAGGCAGTGTCATGCAGGGGTGAGCACTTCGGCATGGTTCAGCCCCCTTGCCAATCACCAAAGCTTGAGGTGGCCAGCAGCACTGAGCAGAGGGGCCAGCACCAGAATGTGATTAGAGGTCACTCTACATGGGATCATGGATCATTTGGTTAAACCTGTAGCCCTGTAGATGAAATAATAACTGAAGCATAACATAAGATGGAATAAAACCAGCTAGAGCAGGGGCTGGCAGGGGCTCATGGGAAATGTAGTCCATGAACATCTGGAGGACCACAGGTTGACTACCCCTGGGCTAGATGATGAAACTAGGCCCCTCAACAGTCTAGCACTGCAGTTCAATACTGCCTCTGTCTCTTCTCTTCACTATCAAGTATGGTAATTCCTGAATAAAGTTATATTTGCACTTTATTCAGATTGTGCACCTCTGCTGTGCTAAGTACTCTGCCAACAAAACTATCTTATGGTACCAGATGCTAGGACAGATATCAGAGGAAGACTAACTCAGGTTCTTCTCGTGAACCTGAAATGCTGATTTTATGAACTTCGGCAGATGGTGAGTGGGTGGGCAGGAAGGGATGTGTCAGTGTTTGTCTCTTGTGGCCCTTCCTTGAACACCCAGGGAATTGCTGATCGCCACTGTGGGATGGCAGGTGAATTCCCTTCAGGCCAGGCTGGATTTTTGGTGGAGGGACATTTGGGCATGAAACTGGGGTCACTGTGGGTGGGCAGGTAGTTGCAAAATCCTGCATTGTGTAGGGGTTGGACTAGATGACCCTGGAGGGACCTTCCAACTCTATGATTCTAACCTCAGCCTGAACAAAACTCTGCACTAGGTGCAACATAGTCTGATCCCACGAGTCATCTCGCGTGGTGTCTGGAGCTGGTCAGCCTGATTCTGAAGTCCAAATATGTTACAGATTGCAATACTAACTTTCAAGCGGGGCGTGCCTCCAGAGGGGGCAGGCGGGGGCAGAGCTACCATAGTTCGCGGCGGGTGCGATGGGTCGGCGGTAGGTTGGATGGCACACAGCGTCCGAGTGGTGCGTTGTGGTGGCAGCCGGCGAACGTCCCCATAGCTGGTCGGGTGAGCAGTGGCAGCACTGCTGGCGGGTGGTCAGATGGCTGCACTGCTGGCCGGGCAGTGATGGCCGCTCATGGGTGGGCCGATCAGCAGCGAAGCACAGAGCCGCGGAAACGCTCTCCTCATCGGCCAGCCAGCCAGGGTCTGGGTGCGTGGCAGGCTGAGCGCCTCGTGGCTGGCTCCTGGAGGTGGGCCCTCCGGTGGCCGGCCAGTCAGGACGTGCCCAGCCTTGCCGGGAGCTCCCGGATTGGCCCATGCAGGCGGAAGCACAGGCCGGACACCCGGAGGTGTCCCGGTCAGCGCTCCACCCGGAGTGCCTTTTCACAAATATTAAGGCAGAAATGGACTCGGATAGCCCAGGATAGCTCAGTTTCATCGTAGCCTAGTAGTTAAGCAAGACTGGCCCTGGTTAGTGCATTGACGGGAGATCAAAGTCTCTATGCAGAGGCAAGCCACACAGTTGCCACACTGATCTGCAGTAGAACAGGTGGACTGAGTCCGGGAACACCTTCATGGCCGACAAGAGTAGGGGGGGGGGAGGTAGAAGCTTTCAAGCATCAGAGCTGATAAAGAAAACTTTGACTCTTGAAACTTATATCTGGGGAAATTGTTGGTCTCGAAGGTGCTAGGGGACTTGCATTTGTTTTTTGATTTTCTTCTTCATAATGGTATGCCTTATAAATATGCATCTACTCATAAAGATGCATTTACTGTTTAGACTGCGCAGTTACAGAAATCATTCTGAGTTTTCAGGGAGCCTCTAAGCCTCAGTTCAGAGTTCATGATTAGACAAGAATCGTTGATGGAGGTATTGCAAAGAAATATTGCATTGTGGAAATTCTTTTTGCTATTCCTGGGATTTCTGTCATAACTAACTCACATCTTTCTGTCTTTGCCTATAAACTAATAATCCACAGCCCCTCTCACCTTGACATTTGGGCTGCCCTTTCTAGATATCTCCCAGCTCCATAATATGCTTTTTAAGGTACAGCACGCAGAATGTAAGGTAAAGGTATCCCCTGTGCAAGCACCGGGTCATGTCTGACCCTTGGGGTGACGCCCTCCAGCGTTTTCATGGCAGACTCAATACGGGGTGGTTTGCCAGTGCCTTCCCCAGTCATTACTGTTTACCCCCCAGCAAGCTGGGTACTCATTTTACCGACCTCGGAAGGATAGAAGGCCGAGTCAACCTTGAGGCGGCTGCTGGGATCGAACTCCCAGCCTCATGGGCAGAGCTTTCAGACTGCATGTCACTGCCTTACCACCCTGCGCCACAAGAGGCTTTACGCAGAATGTAGATACTTCGTATTCCAAATGTGGCCACCATATAGATCTAGAAAAGGATAAAAAAGGGAGGCTTTGTTGCCTTCTTCATGGCTGCTGCACACGGAGTCAGCCTGCCCCTTCAGTTGGCCCCACAACCTCAAGGCCTCTTTCCTTACCAGTGCACTGGGATTCTGTTGTGTCAATGTGCACCACTTTACATATGCTCACACTGAAACTCATTTGCCATCCCATTTCCCACTCAACCAGTTTGGATCCCCGATCTTTTATCCAGCAGCTTTTTATCATGAGTATTCTGGTATCCTCTGCAACTTGGATACCTGAATGAGTGAGCTGAGACAGAGTGGAATAGAAGTCCAAAGAAATAAATTCCACCCCCATGTCCAGATCATTTATGAATTGGGCCAGGAACCCCCAACGGTTAACCAGATTTAAGAACAATGCTTACTTCTACCCACCCTCTTGGTTCCCTTTTTAAAAAGCGGTGTCACATTTAGTTCTTTCCAATCCTCTACCATGGAGGTTGGTTTAATCTAAATGACATATGTTGTATTCAGCTTCCTTATTAACCTTTGGGTACCGTATATACTCACATATAAGCCAACCCACGTATAAGTCGAGGCACCTAATTTTACACAAAATCTGGGCAAATTTATTGACTCTCTTATAAACCAAGGGTGGGAAATGCAGCAGTTACTGGTAAATTTACATTAATTGAGGCACCAATAGGTTAAATGTTTCTGAATACTTATTTCAAAGAAAAAACAGTGAGCTAGCACTGTCAGTGCAAAAGAGGGCCAGCAAAAAAGAGCAGAACAACAGTACCCAAAGCAGGCAACCTCCTACAAGTACAACAGCTACCAAACTGGGAGAATGGACTACTTTAACTACAACTGCAGTTCTCCCCCCCCCCCAGAACAAAACACTGAAATAAAGAACTGTAAAACTCAACACTGAAAGAAAGAACTGTAAAAATCAAGTTTTAAAAGGAGCACAACCCCAAGAAGAAAAGGCAAACAATGCTGCCCCTCAGGAAAAAAAAAAGAAATAAATATTAGGAGGAACAGGGAATCCCAAAGCACCCCCAAAACCCGCCCCACCCACAGAAACCAAAGAACAGTTTGGAAGGAGTGAAGGCAAACTGCTGCTGTCCTGCAAGCAGCCAGAGCAAGGAAGCTTCAGCTGGCAGGAGGCTGGCAGAAGCAATGCAACGATTGGCTGGCTGGGAGCAGCAATTACCGTATATACCCGTGTATAAGCCAAGGAGCACTTCTTCAGCGTGGATACTGTGCTGAAAAACTCAGCTTATACACGAGTATATACGGTATATGCTATTAGATGTTCAAAGTGTTATAGACTGTCCATTACTTTATTAAAATGGTCAAACATTGTTTTTAATTCTGAGTTTGCAAAAATGAAATAGGAGGGGTAGGACCCAGTGAAGGACTGGAACAGGACAAGGAACAGGGCACTGGGATACCAGTATGGTGTATCAAATGTTACAATATAATAAGCAGAATTTTAAGGAGTATTCAGATTTCAGTGGTTCTTTAATGACAAGAATATTACACAAATCCCAACGCGTTTTGCTGTGTGGCTTTTTCAAGGGACATCAATTTTATTTTATTTTTTTCAACAGGAAACTTCAGTTTAGAGAAACAGTCTCTTAACAGAGAGTAAGACTGTTATAACAACTGCTGTTCCTAGCTTAAGGCGTCCCAGTGCCCAATTACTAGCTTTAATTCTGAGTTAGCAAACTTCTGTGCGTGTGGCACAGAACAAAGAACTTACATATCACCATCCACGCCCTTCCTGTTGAGGCTGACTGCTTATGATAGATATAAGAGATCACCAAGGGACTCCTGGGCAAAATACAAAAGTCTTCATCCTCTGGCAGAAGACAGGAGCAGTCAAAGGGACAGGTGCGTCCGTTTGGGGAGAGAATTCCAGAGTTTCGGTTCCACAGCGGGAAAGATCGCTTGTGTCCACCTGCTTAAGTTCAGAACATGGTGGCACCTGAAGCAGGATTTTGGCAGATGATTGCATCAGGAAGTCAGGGTCACAAGTTGTTATGTTCTCACAGTCCAGAACAGTGGGTGTTATGTGTGACAAATTGCCTACAAATGCAGTTGGCTATATATTTGTAATATTAAAAAAAAAAAAAACTTTTGTGAAACTATCCTTCATGACCACATGGCAGGCTCCACAGAATTAATCTGTTTTCTGATGTATGGTGTGGGGGTTTTAAAAAATGCTTTTGGCAAGATCCAGTGGGACTATTGTGCTCTGGAATTTTAAATAACAAAAGCCTTAAGGACTGAGCAAACTTTATGAGATAAGAACAGCATTCCGCAAAGTCTGCACATTGATTACATCTCTGCAAATGCGAGATAAGTGGAGAATAAAGGTCAACAGATTAAATATGTAGTTTAATCAGCAAATTATGTAAATGAACACAAATGAAATACACCGTTCAACTGTTATGATCAGTAAAGCGTGCAGCTCTATTAAGGGAAGTGCACAAGTGTTTGGCTTCTTACCCGGGCACCTAAATCAGAGGAAAGTTTTTTTCTTTCTTTTTAAACCCTCTAAAAACTGATAAATGATACACTACGGAGAGAGTGATAAGTAGGTCAACAAAGCCAGCAAAATGACCCCCAAAATTATGGAAAGGACGTCAAGGATCAACAGATTAAATTGGGGAAGGGGGGAAGCCAGATTCTTATGCTTCGCGGGGTAAAGATCCGTGAGAAAGCTGCAGAGGAAATTGTGCCTGGCCTTGCTACAGTTCACAGATCAGTGGCGAAGTATAACCTCCACGTTTAATATGACTCCCCTCTTCCCAGTCTGTCTCCATCCCATCATTACGCTGGTTGAAGCTTCAGCTGTGCTCCAGATCTCACTAATCCAAGTTCTGTCTACCGTGGACTTATTAAGAGTGATAGCCCCCTTGCTGATATATATAGCATCTTCTTCCAACTTGGGGAAATAACTTTCGTTTAGGTAGCTCAAGGTAATTAGGCAACAGGTATTCAGCAGGTATTGTGGATAAGAATGGATTAAAACCCAAGATAAGCAGGTCGTGTTTATTGATCTACTTATACATTTGCAAGGTGTATAATCACAGTTTTATCTCGTGAAACTCAAAATGATGATCATGGACTGTCGTTCCTTCTGTGTACAATTGTGGGAAAGTGTTCCTTTAAGGCAGGGGTAGTCAACCTGTGGTCCTCCAGATGTCCATGGACTACAATTCCCATGAGCCCCTGCCAGCAAATGCTGGCAGGGGCTCATGGGAAATGTAGTCCATGGACATCTGGAGGACCACAGGTTGACTACCCCTGCTTTAAGGGAATTCTTGTGTTGTTGCTATGGCTGACTTGCTGATGCCATAGCAATAGTGTGCACATACGTGTGTGCATGTGTTAGATCATGATGGATAACCATGTCAGTCTGTCTGCAGCAGGAGAAAAGAGCCAGAGTCCAGGAGCCCCTAAAAGACTAGCAACATTGGTGGCAGGGGAGGAGCTTTTCAGAGTCGCAGCTCAATTCTTCTGAAGTGTGTTTATAAATCTCAGAGGTGTAATTAGCTCTCATTAAATTTCCTGTGCTTTGGGATTATACCACAGCATCTATGGCTGCATTCTCTTTTCAGGTGTCCTGCCCTGTAATGTAAGTTTCCATTTCCTGGGCTTTAGTGGGATGGATCCAACCATCCCCAAGGAGACTTCTTCCAGTCATCCCTCCGACTTATGTGGTTCTTTCTCC
Organism: Paroedura picta; assembly: GCF_049243985.1. Lineage (NCBI taxonomy): Eukaryota > Metazoa > Chordata > Lepidosauria > Squamata > Gekkonidae > Paroedura > Paroedura picta. The sequence continues at coordinate 126,235,951 of NC_135374.1, read as the reverse complement.
AATGTAAGTGGTTCTTCCTCTAATGGAGACTCATTTAGTCTAAGAACATATGAAAAGCCCCGCTGGATCAGACCATTGATCCTTCCAGCCCAGTGTCCTGTCTCATAGGGTGGCCAGACTCAAAAGCAAAATTCAACACTCTGTTGGGCAGAATCCAAATTCATTTCACTTTCACTAGCAGCTATAACCTGGACAGGTCTGCCACACAATTATATATTTCGTAAAGACGTTACAACTGTACTTAGCATGATTTCAGATGGACAATTGGCTACTCAGTGTTTCTACTACTAACACTTGAGAGCCAGCTTGGTGTAGTGAATAGGAGCATTGACTTCTAATCTGGTGAGGCAGGTTTGATTCCCTGCTCCTCCTCCACATGCAGCCAGCTGGGTGGCCTTGGGCTCCCCACGGCACTGATAAGGCTGTTCTGACCCAGCAGTGATATCAGGGCTCTCTCAGCCTCACCCACCCCACAGGGTGTCTGTTGTGGGGAGAGGAATGGGAAGGTGACTGTTAGTCTGAAATTGAATTTTTTGTCTGTAATTCCGAATCCTTCTGTTGCACCTCTTGATCTTCTTGGATATTGCAACAGTTCTTTGTTACCAGTGGAGCTCCTCTGGGACAAGAAGGTTACCTTTGTTCCAGTTGTCTTTGGAGTTCTTGGAACAGTGCCTAGAGTCTCAAGAAAAGCCTGGACAGCAGGGATTCTGAGTAAATAACACCAGCTCGGCTCCGGAAGACTGTGGTGCTTGGAAAAGCCAAAGCCCTGCAGAAAGACCTATGCAGTTCTCAAGAACGTGATCTCTAATTGCAGAACACTGTCCACCAGTCAAATATCTGACTGCATCAATGAATAATACATGCGCTTCTGGTGGGGAACTGAGGCTAAGAAAGATAGATTGCCTCTGTGGATTTGTGGCTGAAATTAGATCTCAACACGTGAGGCTCCTTCGTGCCAAGTCTGGCCATGGGTTCACCTATCCCAGCGTGGTCTCCTTTAACTTGCTACGGGTGGCTAACGCACAAGCAATTCTGTCGCCTATGATCATTCTACTGGCGATCCCAGGCCTTGGGCCTTGGGCTTCCTGTGCAGCAGGCACCTGCTCTGCTGCCATCCATGTAAGTTCTTCTTCTTTGGGCACCTTTGGCATATTGAGCTAAAATGGCAGGTGCTATATCAATCTCCATCTTCTACCTGAGCCCATGACTGTGGTTTCATGGATTTCTCTTGTGATGGCTGCAGTCATCATGTGAAGTTGCTAATCCCACACATTCTTTTTCTTCTACCAGACTCTCTCTCTCTCTCTCTTGTTGTACCAACCCCATGGATCTCCTTTCAAAGACACCATGACTAAGCCCTTGAGTTTGGGCTTCCAGGTATCTATTTATTTATTATATTTCTGTCCCGCCTTCCCTTAGCCAATAAAGCTTTTCTGCCTGAGCCAGGCATTTGGGCTGTAAAATGGTTCCCTTCAGCTGATATGTAGGCGGATTTGTTTGTTCTGAAGTAGGGCTGGGCGCAGCCAGCGCCGTGCCGCGGTGGGAGGAGGGGAGGCGCAGGCATCAGGGCGCCGGTAGGCGCACACATGCAGGTGTGGCACTGGCTGCATCAGGAGCAACCAGCCATTTCAGGCGCTGAAGCTCCCAGCCCTACAGCTCTCACATGGTCCATCCCTCACACCTCTATGATGTTACTGTTTTCTGGTTTATTAATTGTTGATTGCTATAAGAACATCAGAACGACCCTGCAGGATCAGACCCGTGTTCCATCAAGTGCAGCCCAACAATTCCTCTGGAAGCCCAACGAAAGAGCACTAGAGGCCTTCTTGTGGTGTTACCCTCCTGGCACTGGGCCCCAAAGGCAGATACCTCCGAATGTGTAAGTTCCCTTTAGTCACCTTAGCCACCGATAAATCTATTCTGCAGGAGGACCAATCGTCCCTGACAGACCTGTCCTCCATGTATCCATCCAACCTTCTTTTAAAGCCATCTAAGTCTCTTCCACCTCTGGCAGCCATGGGCAAGGGTTTCAAAAAAAAAACATATTTAAAATGGTAGTAGAATCAATTAACTCATTGGGATTATAATATAAGCACAAATGCTTGTGTGCACAGAGAAAAAATAGAATAAGGATTATTTTAATGCATCTGATTTTGCTTCTTGCCACAATAGTTCACTGGAGTCTTTCTCCCACCTCCCCCTTTAAAAAAAGAGTCTCGAGATATTTTTCAATTGAAAACTAGTTACATGCTCTCCTAATTTTCAAGAGTTCTCTCAGTCACCTTTGTACTCTGTTCGCAGTGGTGCCTCCATTTAATTTTGTTTCTAAATTTCATTAACGTGCTGTTTGCTCCCTGTTATCAGATTATTAAAGGTGGTAAATTAGGGCAGGCAAAGAGCCAATTCCCCCCACAGTCCCATGGCAGAGCTGTCACCAAGATGATACAGTCCTGCAGCCCCGGGAAGCTGTGAGTCATTTGTTTTCCAGAGTCTTCCATGTGCAAAGAGCAACGCAATTCTCATCTCAAGTCATATGTACAATAAGGCCTTTAAGCAGGCCGTTCAGTATTCTTTACGAATGGAGAACATCTTAAGGTGGACCCCTGGAGATGCCTCCATGAAGTACAGAATGTGCGGCTACATAGCTTAACATCACAGGTATCTCGCGGGTGAAGACGAACACTCTGAACAGAGTGATACCATCCCAACATCATTGACTTCCAGGGGCTTAGAAGGATGTAACTGCTAAGGTTTGTGCCATATGGGTTGGACCTTGCTAACGGTCCCTCGTGCCAGAAGCCTTCTTCTGCTACCTGAAGAAGCTCTTCCAGTGAGTCAAGGCACCTGATGCCAGAGGAAAGGGATCCCAGGTGAGGACCAAAGCTGTAGGTCCCAATCCTCTGAGGGCTGGAAGTGGTTTGCAAACAAGAAACAAACTAAACACCCCTAAGGTAGCCAATCGCTTGGCTTGGCCTCATTTCTACCCTGCCTTTCTCCCCAAAGTGGCTCACATGATCTCTCCCTCTGTTTATCCTCACAACAACCCTGTGAGGTATGTTTGGTTTGGCTGAGAGAATATGACTGGCCCAAGGGCACCCTGCAAACTTCCTTGGCAGAGCACGAATCTGCGCTAGGCTCTTCTAGGTTCTCATCCAGCACTCTAACCACTACACTGCACTGTCTCTAAATTCAGCTAGGGACTGAACTGGGAAAACCAGGTGACTAGCCTTTTGTCCAACCCCTTAGCAAAGAACCCATTTTGTACCAAGCTATTACTAAATGAGCTCACAAAGGCCTCCTCTAGCCTCTTCCCTTTCTGATGGAGCATGCAAGTAAAATATCCAGCAGAGGACGTTGGAGGAAATATGTTGTTTGCACACTCAGTTAGGACCTTCCTGGCATTTGCAAATAATCTCTTTTGTGTTCCGATTGACTCAGTTGAAGTCTTCCTTTTCCTCTGAGGACACCCCGTGCCTGTTTCCCTGCAGACCATTAGTCAGTCAGTGAGGGGAACCTCCACATTCAGAGGCATTAAACCTCTGAGAACCCCACTGCCAGTAGAGAACAACTGGAGAAGGCCTTGGCCCCTATGGTTGGCATATGAAAATGTACATCTTCCTGCCTTGATTGCCATGTAGCATAGACCTGAGTTTGCGTGGATCAGTGTCAGGGCCTCAGAACAGCCCACCAAGATGCTCCCCCTTTTCTCCCCAAGGGGGATCTAAAATGGCCCACAAAATTCTCTGTTTCCTCCTCTGGCAACCCTGTGGGCTAGGTTTGGCCGAGCGTGTGTGACTGGCCCTAGCTCACCCAGCAAGCTCTTGGGTTCCCAAACTTTGACTCTTTAACTACCATGACACCTTGACTCTTTCTGAGGTTTGCCAGGGTGGCAGAGATGCCAGCCTCCAGGGGGTTTCCCGGAATTACAACTCATCTTCGAACAACAGCTCCCCTGAAGAAAATGGAGGTCTTGTAGGATAGATTCTATGGCTTTGTGCCCTCCTGCAGTCTCCCCTTCCTGAACCTTCGCCAGGCTCCTGTATTCTTCAGGGATTTCCCAACCCAGAACTGGCAACCCTACTCTCGCTGCCCCATATCTGCTTCCTTTCAGAGGGGACTTGCAAATAATAGCTGGCAGTTTCATTGTGTGGGGCAGTTTCATTGTCTGTCAGGCTTCTAGCTGAGGCAGAGCATCTGTTTGGCACGCAGAGGGTCCCAGGTTCAATCCCTGCTATCTCCAGTAAGGCTCAAGTGGTAGGTGAAACGAATGAGCTCCACCTGAGGCCCTGGCGTGCTGGGTAGGCAGGACTGACTTTGATGGATCGAGGATCTGAAATTAGAGTTGGGCATTTTGGTGGCTGGAACGGCTGCTTCGGCCACCATAGCACCCAACCCTCCCAATCAATAAAAGGCAGCTTTAGGTGTTCACGTGAGCTTGGACGATTTTTTGGAATACAGTCTCAAAACAAACAGGGAGGCCATCCGGTATTGTCATACAACCAAAAATCATTGCGAGTAAATCACTCAGCAAATGCGTGTGTTCAAATTACAGTTCCGTGTCTGTCACCTGATCCGCCTTGTAAAAATGCACGGCCTCCAACTGCAGAAGCAAGTTTCCTTTCGAGAGTGAGGAGATGTTTCTGAATATTTGTGTTTTGTTTACTCATTGGGGGGAAAAAAAGAGATAAGACATAGTGTAGCTCTAGATAGGATGTGATTGGAAAACACCATTATAGATAGCAGGATATCAGTGGCTAGCAGGATAGTCTTTTGCAAAGTCAGAGCTATTTGCTAAGCTTTGTGTACTGTTTTTCTCTACGGAAGTAGAGGAGTTTTTTTTTAAAGTATCTCAAATGTGAAGGTCAGGAAGAAAGTGTGCTGTTGGTCTTTACTGAGGAGAAAAATGAGGAATTGTAGCACAACCTGAAAATAGAGTGTGTTTATTTTGCTACAACTTCATCTAATCCAAGAGAACGTGACGGCTGGTTCAGCTAGTCAAGCTGCGTTTTGGGTGTCACTTGAATTTTGCCGGCACAGGATTTCTTGTTGAAAGTCTGAACAGGTTCATACAGCCTGCTTGGTGTAATGGGTCGGAGTGCGGACTTGGTTCCACCTGCTGGAAGGAGCTCCCCGGAGAGATCAGGGCCCTGCCCAAACTCCCACAATTCTGCAGAGCCTGCAAAAGGGAGCTCCTCCATCAGGCATTGGCCTGAGACCGACCACAGGTCCCCCCTCAGACATCCCCTCCATGGCCTGAAGCAGTCTGGCCTCTTTAAGGGCCTTAGCTATGTTCTGTTCTTGTTATACTGTTTAAGATCACTGAAATTGTGTTATTTAGATTATTGTTGTATTTGTTTATGTTATATATTAATTCGTTCCATGTATCCCCCCATGTTGTATGTAAATTGTCCTGAGCCATATGGAAGGGCGGTATAGAAATCAAATAAATAAATAAATAATAATAAAAAATAGACGGGCATCACACTAGGACAGAGTCTGCATTTACTTTCTTTATTCCATTGTCAATCCTGTTGAATTCAGATCGATTTGAACTCGGATCTTCCTCTTCCCTCCCCCCCTCCCGATTGAAACAGAAAAGTCTTCTGCACATGGTTAGGGAGGCTCAGAAGATGGGGGGGGGGGGAAGCCAAGCCTCTTTCTTTCTTTTCTTGAAGGGGGGGGGGGAGAGGAGCCAGGCAGGGAGCCTCTTTCTTTTCTTGGGGGGGGGAGGGGATGGAAGAAGGCAGAGAAGGGAGAAAAAATCCAAGACCGACAGAAGTTTGCCACCTTTGGCCAATCAGGGTGTCTCTACCACAGAGGTTCAAAACAACCTGCTTTCTCTAATCCGAATCTTGAAACATTGAGCATTAAAAGCACTCTAAGATATTGCAGGATAAAGGTAGGGTCACTCCGGATCAATCTTTCTTGCTGCAGAAGGAAAATTTAAATCGCCCAAAATCAAAACAGAAATCGCATTCTGTGTAGACGGCAGGGACTGAATCGACCTGGGATTGGAATAAAAGCTCCGTGCAGTTTACACCCAGGTTGCATCAATACTCTTGATTTATCCCCACATCTACAGAAGTATTTTGAGATGCCAGCTTAGTGTCGTGGTTGGCAGCGTGGACTTCTAATCTGGCGAGCCGGGTTCAGTTCTGCGCTCCCCCACATGCAGCCCGCTGGGTGACCTTGGGCTTGCCACAGCTTTGATCTCTCAGCCTCACTTCCCTCACAAGGTGTCTGTTGTGGGGAGAGGAAAGGCAAGCCACTTTGAGACTCCTTCGGGTAGAGAAAAGTGGCATCTAAAAACCTCTTCTTCTTCTTCTTCTTCTTCTTCTTCTTCTTCTTCTTCTTCTTCTTCTTCTTCTTCTTCTTCTTCATCCAGATTACAGAGAATGATTTCCGTGGAGAAATCAGCTCCTTTGGGTGTACTCTATTATACCCTGCTTAGGACCTTACACCTTCACTAGGGTGCTCACTTAAAATCTTCTGGAGCTGTCAACCCTACCTAAAAGTATCTCATGAACTTTGAATGTTGTGTGTGTGTGTGTGGCAAATCTAGAATGTCTGAGGAAAGTTCAGGCCAAGGAGAATAAACACTTTGCAATAAGACTAGCAAAATTTCCCAGCTGGGTTCTACCCATCACCATTTGATTTACACTGAAATCAAAGGAACATACCTGCACACAACTCCACGGTGCCCTGAATGTTTTTCCAGATAAGTCAGACATATTTTCAAAACTGTATAAAATGTTAAGAAACCAGTATATGGAAATCGACTGCTCCAGGTATACGCTGCCAGCAAATTTAATCTAAAACCTATTGCCAGAGTTTGCATATGCAGAGAGAACAAAGCACCAGGCTTCTTAAAGAATAAAATAGTTTTTATGCACCAGAGAAACAGCTATGTACAGAAAGAGAAGGGATGAGATCTACAGTTAACTATTAGTTAACTGTTGTCAGCAGGGAGAAGTGCACTCAAAAAGCAGTCTCCTCTTGATCCAGCCAGGGCGCCAGAGGAGATAATTTGAAAAGCATCAGGAAGTTCAGAGTCTGTCTATGCTAAATATACATCTCCTCTGATGCCCCCTGCAGGACACCCTTTATATTATTTTCAGCTATGCACACAGCAGATTTTGCATATTGCAAAACAACCCAATGATTTTCCAGAAATTTCTGTCAGCTCCTGAGCAAAAACTTCAAAGGAATTTTGAGGGAAGTCGAAAGAGTTTTGATCAGGCTAGGAGCAATATTATGGGTGCGAAGCCTCACATCTTCAGCTTACAGTAACTGAACAGAGAATTGTGCCTTCTCCACCACACAGGCAAATGGCGTGAAGTGAAATAACACTTTGTTTGTTTATTTATTTATTTATGTTTCAATTTATATCCCCCGCTCTCAGTAAATGGTGGCGGGTCACACTAACCCCCCCAATAAAATACAATATTGACTCATTAAAATACCCATTTAAAACCCCTGTGGTGACAACAAACCAATCCCATCGCACTAACTAAAAGCTTAAGACCCATCACAGGGGGAGTCCTGAGCACCGACCCCTCAGCCACAGCGATGGCCGGCTAGTGGGGGATCCAGACTTGCACTTTGTTCTTGTCTTGTCCAGGGGGCCATCAGATCTTCCTGGGCTGGCCTGATGGAAGAGCTCCATCTTACAGGTCCTGCAGAACGCCAAAAGCTCCCGCAGGGCCCTCAGCTCAACCAGGAGTTCATTCCACCAGGTTGGGCCCAGGACCAAAAAGGCCCTGGCCCTGGTCAAGGCCAACTGAACTTCCCTGGAGCCCAGAATCACCAGCCTGTTACTGCCTGCAGGGCCCTGCGGGGGGCATAGGGCGATAGGCAGTCCCTCAGATATGTGGATCCCAGACCATGAAGGGCCTTAAAAGTTAAAACCCAAACCTTGAATCAGATCCAGGCCACAACGGGCAGCCAGTGCAGCTGTCTCAGCATTGGTTGAATAGGGGCCCTCCAAGATGCTCCAGTGAAGACCCTTGCAGCTGCATTCTGCACCAGTTGTAATTTCTGGGTCAGGACAAGGGCAAGCCTGCGTAGAGTGAGTTACAGAAGCCAATTCTGGAGGTGACCATTGCATGGATCACTGTGTTCATGTGTTTGGGAGACAGGAAGGGCACTAGTAGCCTTGCCTGGCGAAGGTAGAAAAATGCCTGGTGGGCTACCTTAGTGACCTGTGCCTCCATGGATAGAGAGGCATCGAAAGTCACCCCCAGATTCCTGGCCTGTGGTATGGTGACCAGTTGCATCTCAGCCAGGATGGGTAAACGTGCTTCCTGGTCTGCCTCCTTCCTACCCAACCACAGGACCTCTGTCTTTGAGGGGGTGAGTTTCAGGTGACTCAGCTATCACCATACAGTGATGGCTTCCAAATATCTGGTGAATGAATCTGGGGGGGATCCCATCCATCCGTCCATGAGGAGATAGAGCTGGGTGTTATCTGCACGTTGAAGACAACCCAGACCAAAACTCCATACCAATATATAGATGTTGAACAAAGTGGGGGACCTCACAAGGGAGTTGACGAGGATGTGACAACTCATCCCCCACTGCCACCCTCTGGGTGCGGTTTTGGAGAAAGGAGTGCAGCCACTGAAGGGCTGTACCCCAAACCCCTGTCCCGGCAAGGCGGTGCACCAATAGGACATGATCGACCACGTCAACAGCAGCCAACAGATATAACAGTACGAGAATGGCGGGACCACCCTGATCCAGCTGGCGATGGAGGTCATCCAACAGGGCAACCAGCACTATCTCCAGGATGGATGCCCAACTGGTGTGGGTCGAGCACCAAAGTTTCCTTCAAGTATGCCAGGAGTTGGAACATGGCAGCCCTTTCAACCACCTTACCCAGAAACACCAAACGTGAGACCAGGCGGTAGCTGGCCAGCTCCCGCAGATCCAGCGATGAACTCCCAGAATTAAGGAGAGGGTGCCTACATGTGTGTACGTGGGCTGCTTTTGTCAGGCATTGCAGAATTACAGTTCCTACCTCTCTGTACATGATGATGAGGAAGCCCTGTGCCTAGCAAACCAAAGCCTTCACAACTGCAGATAAAGGAAAACCAGGAGAGGAAGCTGCTCTAAAGATATCTCCACATCACAGAGCCGGCCCCAGTGAGTTGCTCTGGTTTTGAAATGGGCTGGGGTGGGGAGAAGCCCCTCCCAAGCAGCCCTGGAGGCTGGCATCCCTGGACCCTCCCAAGCAGCTCTTTTCTCTGGTGGGATTGATCTCTGTTGTCTAGAGATGAGCTGTCATAGCAAAGTTCCCCTCCAAAACAGCCATTTCCCCCTGGGAAGATGATCTCTGTAGTCTGCAGATGAACTCCTATTCCAGGAGGTCTCCAGGCCGCTCCAGGAAGTTGGTGATCCCTGGATTAGGAATGCTCCTTGAAGTTTGGAGGTGCGGCCTCAGGAATCCGGGGTAGGTGGGTGGGAGAAGACGTAAAGGCTGCCCAGCAGGCCCATTGGGACCTAGCATGCCCTCTGCTCTCCCTCCCTCTCAGCTATCTTCTCCAGAAGAACTGGTGCCTGGAGATTGTTTGCTATTCCTGAAGATCTCCAACCCCCCACCTAGAGGTTGGCAACCCAGATGGCCGCACATGGAGGAAACACAACTGATGACCCATGAGGTCCCTTCCAACTCTATGATTCTGTGATTCTATGATTCTAGGGGGATCAAACTGGGCTCTGTTTAATCCTGTTTAATCACCTCCAACATGCTAGATTACAAGATCCAATGGGGAAAGAGGCAGAGGTAGGGTCAGCACCCAAGAAAGCAACAGAGCAGGTATGTGTACTAGTGCCCCTTGTATTCCGAGGTATAACAGGCTTTGCCCTTGGTATATACAATATATACAGTTTAAATCAATATCTGATAAAACCATAAAGCAGTATAAACAAGGATATGCATATAAAGCAGTGACCAGTAAATAACAAGTTCTAAAAGGATAAAAATATTAATGCTCTGATGGGGTAAGTTTGGCTCAAATTTTCTTTGCAGCCGTTGCAAACAATGATATATTATAACTAATCAAAGGATTAGTCTCCGATAACAGTAAGGCCAATTATCTGTGTTAGTGTAAAAAAAATGGCACCAATAGAAATCTAGTTATGAATTTAGTCTTTGGTTCCAAATATAGAGGCCAATCTAAAACATAATGAGAAAAGACTTTGACTGCAGGATGTCCACCAATACATAAGCGAAGGGCTGAAGGTTCACGGGAGGAACAACTAGAAAGGAAGGCTGACGGCAGGGTTTGAAAAAGCACGTGGGAAAAGCCCCTTGGGAGATTGTGTGAGGAGAGAGTTACTCAATAATCAGATCTTTTATGAGCTATGAAAAATAGCTTAAAGGGGGGGGGGGGTTGGATTGTGTACCCAAAGAGCTGCTCATGCTTGAACTTCTGCTTGCACCTTGCTTCAGTGGAGAGAAACATCCTCAGGAACCCCCACTGTTAGACACGATGGCCCTGCCATATTGAACATCACTGCCTCTGGCCCATTCTGCCCCCTAGCATTGTGTTTACAGAGAACCATATTTATCTCATTTATTTAATGAAAACACGTATTAACTGCCTTTTTATCTTGGGACACTTAAAGTGGTTTCCAGTGGAACTGAAACCGCAATCATAACAAATGCTTAAAGGTAAAGGTAAAGGTATCCCCTGTGCAAGTACCGGGTCATGTCTGACCCTACAGCCTTTTCATGGCAGACTCAATACGGGGTGGTTTGCCAGTGCCTTCCCCAGTCATGACCGTTTACCCCCCAGCAAGCTGGGTCCTTATTTTACTGACCTCAGGAGGATGGAAGGCTGAGTCAACCCTGAGCCGGCTGCTGGGATTGAACTCCCAGCCTCATGGGCAGACAGCTTCAGACAGCAGGGGGCAAGGGAGGCAAGGGAGCAAGGGAGCCCCCGGCAGGGAGTCCCTGGCAATGCAATGTCAGGTTCATAATTTATTTTTAATTTAAATAAAAATGTTTGTATTCTTCTTCAGGTGGCTGGAAAGTGGAAGAGAAGTGCTGCCAGGAGGCACATGATTGTGGAATCGCAAGAGCTCCATGTGGGCTTGGGTACTTCCAAACGTTCCACTGAATATTTCAGCACTGTGCTAGCAACCAGCAAGGGGGGGGCAAGAATCTACCTGGAGGATGATGGACATAACTCTGTATATTTCTCTTTCTCCTCAATGAACACACACCTGCCAGTTAAGAGCTATCCTGCATTTGTTCATCATCTGAGTTCCTGAATTCTGACAGCCATTCCGCACAATGAAAACTATTTGAGATCATTAACTTATGCTGACACTATTCTTTTTTTGGTATTTTAAATGACGCGGTCAGCCTCCCGCCTCATCCCAGCGTTCATCTCGCTACATCTCCCGATTAGTAGCGAGATCAGTGTAATCTCAAAAAGTAGATTTCCCTGGAGAAATCCCTCCAGCTGCCAGAAGCAGCCAGCCAAGGGAGAGTCAGGAGGCGAGGGCAGTAGTCACGCAAGGAGATATCCCGCCCTTGCTTCTGCCCCCTTCATTTCTGGGAGTGGGGTTTCGCTGTCTTTTTTAAAAATGGCAAAGCCACTAGAGCAATGAATAGGCATTTGCAAGGCTACATGATGGTTTAAAAACATGTCCCTACCAATGCATATGTGAATAAACGGATTTTCATTTCATCGCATAATTCACATTTTTTTAAAAAAAGAGTTTGTGGCAATGCTGCGAGGTGATTGGTTGTCAGGAGTGATTGATGGGTACAAGCTGGGGGAGGTACTGGAAGCTCTTAGCATGTTCCTCCTCGGAAGGAGTTTAGGAACGCTACAAATGCCATGATTGCGGAGAAAAAAGGGGGAGGGCTTACTAGTATAAAATGAAGGTAGGACGCTACAGAATGTTGCGCTGGCCCATGCAGCGCCAATCACATTACTTTTCCCGTTGTGTGGAATGGGCCTGACTTTTCAGTCTCATATTCTCAACTGCTGAAAATTATCTCTGTTCTTTTTGTCCCCTTTGCTTTCCCGTCTCTGCCTTCCAGGCATTGCAAGATATTTTTCCCCATGAAATGAAAGCCGCATTGTGTGCTTTGAGAAACATTTCTGAGCCTCTCTGTCGGGCCCGGAGTATGTGAGTGAGTTGGTCCATTTTGTTGTGTTTCCACTCTGTTTATGCGGCAATCCTTCTTTTGCTAACTGCATTCGCAGGAGCGCTGTAAATCATATTGACCCGCAAGACTCTCACTTAGATTTGGCATTTTCTCATTTACTGGCTGCTGTTATGACACTTTCCTAAACTGTTAGAAGGCGAGCACACTGATCGGTATCCCTGTTTTTCCTGGAGACAGGGATTCATATGCTGTAATGCCATCCTTTGAGGCTTAAGGACAAGAGAAAGGGCAGTCTGGAATGCAGTGTGCTTGGGATTCTTCTCTAATGGCAGACCTGTTCAGACACAGAACAGAGAAGCTGAAGTTTTGTCTACCAGCCTACCCTATAGGGTGGGCAGTTCCCTCTTGGATACCAGTAGGGGAAGATATCGGGATATGACATTAACTAGGGGCAAAGCCCATCGTATCCAGAAATACAACGGGCGCTAGAGCTTGGCAGTGGGAAGAGGAAGGGGAGGAGTTGTCCAGTCTGTGAGGGCATGGGGTTGAATGTGTGTGTTGTGTGGGAGGTTGTGGTGGTGTGGTGGCAAATGAGGGCATGGGTGTCAAGAACCTGTGGTTTGGAATATTCATTGAGTGTGGGAGAGGACTGACCTTTGGGAATTGTGGCATAGTGGTTATAAATGAGCTTTCCAGAGCCATGTCTTCAGATATGTGAAGGGAAAATCAGACTGGAGACTCGTTAGGGGGTGATTACATGGCAACCAATTCCTCCCAGTTCTGTGTCATTTCCCTTCTTGTGTGAATTAGGCCACAGACATCAAAATGTCCCCCTGCCCTAATAAACATGGGGTAGTCACAGTACATAGCTGTCCACCCTGTTCCTTCTGTCTCCATTTTTTCACTGTTGATAAAATGTTATGTGCCCACATGCTTCTTTCATGGTTGCCCCTTAGAAGAAGAACTGGATTTTTGTACCCTGTTGTTTACTACCCAAAGGAGTCTCAAAGCGGTTTACAAACACCTTTTCCCTTCGTCTCCCCACAATAGACAACCTATGAGGGATGTGGAGCTGTGAGAGGTCTGAGACGTCTGAGAGAACTGGGAATCACCCGCAGTGACCCAGCAGGCCTCAGGTGTCTCAAAGCATTTTCCAATTCTCTTCCTTTCCACTCCCCATAGCAGACTCCCCATGAGGGAGGTGGAGTAGAGAGCTTCACATGGAAGCTCACAACTCTAAGAGGAAGTCTCTCTGTGCACAGCAGTCTTGACCTTAGTAAGGTTTTTTATACTGTTTTTTTAATTTGCCAGGCCAAGGTTGCAAAAAGTCACTTTATTTACCATGTCTCTCCAGCCATTTACTTGTTCACTATTTACAGTTTCAGCCTGTAAATATTTATTTAGATCTTCCTGCACTTTCCAGACTCACAGGACTGATGTTGGACTGTCTGTATACACTCCAGAATACAAACAGTTGCTTGTAAGGGCTGGCCATAGCCCTTCACCCAGGAGGGACACACCTGCACCACTCCCTCCCAACTGCAGGCAGAAATGGTTCCTTTGAAGGCTGGACTCTGAGGCAATGTACGATTTTGAAGTCCCACCTCCAAACCTCCAGGAATATTTCCAGCCCAGGGGTAGCCGACCTCCAGGTGGGGCCGGAAGAGCTCCTGGAATTACAGCTCATCTGCAGAATATAAAGATCAGCTCCCCAGGCAGAAAGGGCTACTTTGGACAGGGTTGTGGTAGAGAAGAAACATTTAAGGCCTCCCACACAGGTTGTTGTTGAATTGAAAGAGTTGAGGCCTACTGCACAGGGTTGTTGTGCAGATGAAACAGGAGACAAAAGAACTTCCACAACATCTTTGGAAAATTTTAAACAGAGGCTAGATAGCCATTTGACGGAGAAGCTGATTCTGTGAAGGCAAAGGGTTGGCAGGTTACAGTACAGGGGTTGGACTAGATGACCCATGAGGTCCCTTCCAACTCTATTATTCTATTATTCTAACAGCATCCAGTTTTGTCTGCAGAATAACACTGTGCAGTGGCCTCAAATCTGCAGAGAGTTGCAAAGAAGAAAGACACATGGCTTGGCTGTGTCTAACCCCCGGCCAGAGCAGTATTTTAAGGGAGAATGGGCTTCTCTGTGGCCTCCCTGTAAGCCAACTGCTTGGCAGAAGGGGAAAGTCCCCCCCCACACACACACACAAAAGGAAGGCCCACACCTATGCCCTCAGGCTCCCCTGCATTGGAAAGGCCTCCCTCCCCTCAGTCAGGGCCTGTCAGAGGCTCCTTCACAGCAGGCCTGAAGGGAGGGAGGGGGAGGGAGCGCACTATTCAGCCTCCTGCCAGCTCTGTCAGGGTTCTGAGGCCATTTGCAGTTGGACATGACAGTTAGGGCAAGCCTCTGTTCTCATCCCTCTTCGTAGCCGTACTGACCTCCTCTCCCTGTGTTGGTCAGGGGCAAATTGGCAGCGATGTCTCCCGATTGCCCCTGTCTGGGCTGGGTGGGCGGGCCCTGTCAGAACTTTGGCCCTTTCAGAACTTTGGCTTTGCACCTCCCAACTGACTAGAACTCTTGTCTATCCTGGTAAGGGCCAAATAGGAAGGTGCTTCGCAGTTTCTGATTGGGCCCTCAACCGGACCGGCCCCGCCCAGTCTCCGCCCACTTAGGCCTTACCCTTTTATGTTTATACAGCAACAGCTGTATAAAGGTATCACAGAGTTTTGCCCAGTCATAAGACTATGATGAGCCTCTTGTGGCGCAGAGTGGTAAGGCAGCCGTCTGAAAGCTCTGCCCATAAGGCTGGGAGTTCAATCCCAGCAGCCGGCTCAAGGTTGACTCAGCCTTCCATCCTTCCGAGGTCGGTAAAATGAGTACCCAGCTTGCTGGGGGGTAAACGGTAATGACTGGGGAAGGCACTGGCAAACCACCCCGTATTGAGTCTGCCATGAAAACGCTAGAGGGCGTCACCCCAAGGGTCAGACATGACTCGGTGCTTGCACAGGGGATACCTTTACCTTTACCTTTTAAGACCATGATCCTGAGTGCAGCAAACAAACCTCTCAAGAGTATAGTGCAAAAAGGTAAAAGTTTACATTTAGTCAAGTAGATCCAGGTCATATTTAGAAGAATCATAGAATCATAGAGTTGGAGGGGGCCATACAGGCCATCTAGTCCAGCCCCCTGCTCTACGCAGGATCAGCCCTAAGCATCCTAAAGAAGAAGAAGAAGAGTTAGTTCTTATATGCCGCTTTTCTCTACCCGAAGGAGTCTCAAAGTGGCTTACAGTCGCCTTCCCTTTCCTCTCCCCACAACAGACACCCCGTGAGGGAGGGGAGGCTGAGAGAGCCCTGAGATTACTGAAGAAGAAGAGTTGGTTCTTATATGCCGCTTTTCTCTACCCGAAGGTGTCTCAAAGCAACTCAAAATTGCCTTCCTTTTCCTCTTCCCACAACAGACACCCTATGAGGGAGGTGAGGCTGAGAGAGCCCTGATATTCCTGCTCGGTCAGAACAGCTTTATCAGTTCTGTGGTGAGCCCAAGGTCACCCAGCTGGCTGCCTGTGGGGGAGCGGGGAATCAAACCAAGCTCACCAGATTAGAAGTCCACACCCCTAACCACTATACCAAGCTGCAATTTAGATTGCAGTTGAAAAGTTAGAGAGAGAAGCCTAATCTGAAGAGTATCTTCCCGATCACAAATGATCAGCTTGTCTGGTATTGTGTGTGTGTGTGTGTGTGTGTGGAGGGAGTGTTGGTATGAATGCATTGCCTCGACAGGAGAGGCTTGCAGAGAGAGACATGTCTTCATGGAAGGCCATAGGTAGAGCAATCTATGACCAGGTCTTTTTTTTAGTGCCTCAGCAGAAACTAGCCAGAGATTTTCATCACTCAGGATTTGCTTCTTTCCTTCTAATGAGGGTTGTTCTTGCAATAATTAAAATGACATTGTGATAATCAAATGGTGTATAGAAGACAACAGGAATAGAGATGGCCGGAGGGGATGGGGTGTGTGCCGCAAGGGGGCACCCAAACTGGGGTATCAATTTCCGTTGGTTCTATCAGTTGGATCCTTTATCTCTGCAGAATCACACTGAGAGACCGTTGGAAGAAATATATGGGAGCAGCTGGCTGAACAGCTATGAACTAATGATTGAACAGACCAAGAGTCCATTGAAAAACTGGCTTCCTGGTTGTGACCAGCAAACAGGACATTACCTCAACCCCCTGGTGTTCCAGCACACCTACCCGGCAAGCTTCATGGACAAGTATTTTAGGGAGATTCATCAAGGGGCTACTAGCCATGGTGACTACTAGGAGGCAGCGTCACAGGAAGGTTTCTGTCTCTGCTCCCTGTTGTTGGCCGCTGTGTGAGGTGGGTTGCTGAATTAGACTGACCCCTGGTCTGATCTACTAGGGATCTTCTGATGTTCTTAGGGAAGAGCAGGGAGCTCGCTGGGTTCTGCAGGGCCTGCAAAATGGAGCTCTTCCGCCAGGCATTTAGTTGAGACTGGGTGGAAAGACCAGGGTGATAAAGATTGTGCTGCTCCCCTCCCCCCGGGGTCAGAACTATGTATTAGACTATGTCTGTTCCCTTTTAACTTGCTTTAGATTGTTATGATGTTTTTAATCTATTTTATGTAAACCACCATGAGCCAGCGTAGCTGGGAGTGGTAGTATATAAATACATTAAATAAGTAAATAAATAAAATAAATTAAATTATGGTCTCCCACATCCCAGCTGCATTACCACTCCCTGAAAACAGAAGCAAGGGTTGGCTCCAGAGATGAATGAATACCTTCCTGTTTGCTTGTCTGTCTCCCCTTTCTTGCCTTCTGCAGCCCTCTCTCTCTCTGGGCACACCAAAGTTGTTCCTTTGGACTGCATGCAACTCACAAGGGTAATCCACACAAACTGAAGGCCCTTCTTTGTGTGAGCTGAACTACACCTTACACAAGCTTTCCCACAGTCACATCTGCCCAAACACACACACACACACACACCGACATCAGTAGTCTTGAAGGAAGTACATGTTTGTGTTTGTCAGCCCCCTTTGCTCTTGCTAGCATGTGTGAAAAATGGCCGTCCGTGGAGTGCTTGATGGCCGAGGGAAAGGCAGCATAGAAAATGTCACCAGAGCCTCTGGCTACGCTGATCAAGCTGCCATGGCTTATACATACTTTAAATTAAAAAAACAACAACACAATAGCAGTGTACAAGGAACGCAAAGAAAGAAAGAGGGTATGCTGTTCTGCCAGGCTGCACCAACACGGCCAGGTGGTTCTGCTGGAGCGGAGAGCTTGCCAAAGTCCAGAATCCAGTCCAAGAGGTCAGGAGCCAAGGGAGTCAGGAATCACAGCAAAGTGGGTTGGGGAGCGAAGTCAAGACAAACTGGGATCGAAAGCCAGAGACAAGGTGAGAGGCAAAACACAGATCAGATTCAGGAGTGGAGTCAAAGCCAAGCCAAAGAGTCAAGGAGCTGGAATGTGGTTGGGAGACAAGCCAAGGGTCAAAGAGCTAGGACCATTCCACATCCGACAAATATAGTGAAATAATAATAATAATAATAATAATAATAATAATAATAATAATAATAATAATAATAATAATTTGAATTTATTACCCACCCCAGAAGGCAGCTCGTGGTGGGTTACAAGATAAAATAAATCAAAATAGAAGTCCCCTAAAAATTAACAGAATACAAAAAACAGCAACAAACACGGTGGAAAACCAACCCACCAACGGCCCCTGCAGGGGTCTAGGGAAACTGCTGGCCACCACTGTTAGAATGTGGTAGAAAACCTTCCATGCTTACCTAGTGCTTACCCAAATGCTTACCTTATGAAGATGCCATAGTTTTGGCATTTTGCAGTACGTTGACAGCCTCCCGTGTCCATCCAGCAAACCTCAAGCAAAATCCGCCATTTTATAGCGGTAGTTGGGAAATAGCATAAAGTGCATTCCCCAACCTAACTAGAACGAGCTACAGAAGAGCAACCAGCAGGCCACACACGAAAGAAATGTGTTGAGGCGAAGAAGCGCTATCTCCACCTCCAATGTCCTACCTTCGCACCCACCTCTCTCTCCCTTCTCCCAGGGACATTTTTTTTAGAGCAAACTGCCTGGAGCAACGAATAGGTGTTCAATTGTGCAGGCAAATCCAAAAAGTTGTCACACAAAGCATGCCTCCTTAAAATCCCCCTTCAAAAAAATCAGGAACGAGATTAATTTTTTTTTAAGATTCCAGATTTTATAAGGTGTGGTATTATAAAAAGCACTATGTATCTATGATTAGATGCAATGGTTATACACAATCACCAGATCTAACGGTCAGAGCATCAAGTAATTAAAAGAAGTGGTGCAAGATCAGAAATTATGGCGACAGCTGACCCATTAGATTGCCAAGCGTCAGACACGACTGATGGGCTATTGCCACCACCACCACCACCACCACCACCACCACCACCATCATCATCATCATCATCATCATCACAATAACACCCCCAAGTACATCTTTGCCTGCTTTTATATTCATGTGGCTCCTTCCTTGCACGGTATTTGCGTTATTATTTAAAGTTGGTCTCCCAAATCCAAATCAAATATTATTATGAATATTAGCATTAAGCAGTTCTCTACCAATTACACAGCTATTTACATACATTTTAATTCTTTATTTTTCCCCCTGCTGCACTAGGAAAATTGATCACCGCATTAGGTAAATATGCATTTGTGTTTTGTTAGCAGAAATGCAAGGAGAATGACGAATGCGGCCGCTCTGACTTTCGGGTGTTTTTTTTTTCTTTTCCGGTGGTGGGGGTTATATACACACCTCTCTCACCTTTGGTTCTCAGGGTAATATTTCCTTTCACTGGCTGTGTATTTTACTACCGATCTCGTGTGATGTGTTTTGTGGCGTGTGGGTTTTCTCTCTCTCCTCCTACTCTCTCGAGAGTCTCTCCAGGGCTTGGTGCCCCCAATGGTCCCTTTTCTTTGTGCTTTCAGAATGCTTTCCATTTTGTCCTTGATGCTGTTCCCGACTCCCTGCCTGTTCACCCTGCCCTTTGTTCTTCAGAGTCTCTCCTAATAACGTCAGTTACAATCTCACTCAAATGCCTGCAAAATATATTTTCCACTTCTGCATTGAAGTGACGCCAGAAGAGACTTGACGGAAGACTATCGGCATTCTTCAGTGAAGGTCAGTTGGTTGGAAGCAACAACCTTTTTTTCTAATATGTGGAGGGACACACAAACATGCTTTTTACTTCACGCATATAGTTTCAATAGTTTATTAACCGACAGGGCTTTCGTGCATCTCTGAAAACTCACCTGCTGGGCAATTATTTCATTATATTTTTTAAAGCTTGCCTCCTTTCAGGATGTTCGGAGTGGCTTAGATATAGGCCAGTCCTACATTTTATCCTCACAACAATCTTGGAAGGTAGAGTTCAAGGACACCAAGTTAACCAGAGTTTGTCTCTCCTGACTCCTGACAGGGGCTCATCCAAACTCCTCCTGAAAACTTCCAACGAAGGAGACTCCACCACCCTCTGAGGCAGCCTATTCCAGCTATGAACAACCCTCCCCAACAGAAAACACTTTCTAATATTTAAGCGGAACCTCCTTTCCCATCATTTGAACTCACTGCTCCTAGTCCTTGTCTCTAAAGCTGCAGTAAACAAGTTGCCCCCTCTTCAACCACTGAATTAAACATCCCGTGCTCTCCTCTTTTCCAAGGGACACGTTTCCCAGCTTCTTGTAAGGCATGGATTCCAGCCCCATTTTAAGGTTCCCAAGAGGTTTTTGATGTAAAAACATCTTACATGGCAGCCGTAGGGAAAATCTGTAAGACATACAATGGGAAAGGGAACAGAGATTCATTACAGAAGTAATCGTCGACCACCAAATTTAAAGGATATGGAGACAGGAGCTGTAAACATCCAGGGGTCCAGGCATGAAGTGCATGTTGTATAACACAGCCACAGGCAGCAAGAGTAACACTCCAGCATTGCATCGTAACATCTCTGTAATTTTTCAGACAATTTCAAAACCTTAAAAACCAACATTTTCATCTCATCGAGATCTTTAATTTTACATCAAAACAACTGGACATTAAAAAAATTGATTTTAAAAGGAATTCAAAAAAGAAATATGGAGTTTTAATGTTTGATGTTTTCAAATGTGCCTTACATAACAATTGGATTCTCAGCATTTTATACTTCCTTCCATTTCTCAGGGTTCCCTAGCAATGGGAGGGAGGGGAAGGGAGGCCGTGGTCCCCAGCAATAGGGCCCGACATGGCAGAGGACACTTGATCTTTCTGCTTAAGCACCACCGTTCTCACATGCTCAATGCCTCTGAACAAAAGAGGATAAAAACACAGCTAGATGTCTATTAGTAAGGGTAATTATAATTTATTTATAACCCACCTTTCTTGAAGACCCAGGGTGGGTAACAACATATATAAAACAATTAAAAAACATTAATTGCATCATTAAAACATGTTTACATGTCCTCAACAACCAAATTTATTCAAAACTACCTTTAATTTCCCTGACAGGGGGCTTGTAGTATTTATTTTTATTCATTTACTAACAAGAAAGCCCATTGCAAGCAGGAATATAATGGGCACTAGGATCCAGGGGATACTGGGAGGTGCAGATCTCTCTCTGTTTCTCTCTTTTTCCCTCTCGCTGCATGTCTCTCCTGTGCCTCACAGCAGAAGGCATAGCAGGTAATTAAGGCTCATTCTTAGGAGGGAAGCAGGGCTGGTGTGCAGATTGGGGAAACTCTCTCTGTCTGTCTCTCTCTCTCCCTCTGTCACAGCAGGGGCAGCTCTCTCTGTGTCTCTGTCAGCAGCTTGAGGCAGCTCTCTCTGTGTCTCTCTCTGCATCCCTCGCAACAGGAGCAATAGGAGGGAATGAGGGCTTGTGTTCAGTCTGGCAGGACTCTGTGTGTCTCTCTTTGTCTCTGGGGCATCTGAGAGGAATGTGGCTAGCATCCAGGGAGGGAGGGCATGAGCTGTAGGGGCAGAGCCCTATTCCAACTTGGACAGCCAGACACGTCCCACCCCCCAGGCTGTTTCACAAATATATAGAAGAACCATGGATAAGGATTAATTGGATTTATAGCCCGCAACTCTCGGAAACCAGCTTGTGGCGGGTCACATACAAACAATCTATACAGTAAAAATACCCAATAACAAACCTCAGTTAAAACCCCATTAAACCCCAATTATTAAAAATCCAAACAGGAGGGCCATCTACAAAGGCCATCTTGGGGGGGAACCAAGCTGTCCAGTGCCAGATGTTCAGACGCCAAAGCCAAGGGGACCCGTGCCACCTGCCCTTGTCTGGTGAAGGCTTGGCAGATACTTTCGGCAGGGAGGCCAGAATGCTGGCTTTCCTGGCCTCAAGGACAGGCCTGGTGGAGCAGCTCTGTTTTACAGGCCCTGCAGAACGGTCCCAAGTTGGTTGCATGTTCTCTGGGAAAAGCATGTTCTCTGCCTGCTAGATGTACTCAGGACGAGTGGAGTTTGTTTCAAAATATTGTTTCAAATCTTATTTTCTTTCATTTTTCTGCAGGGTGTTGTAGTGTGTGGGGGAAGAAAGCGTCCCCCCCCCCTCCCTTTCTGGTTCTTTTAATGGTTTTCCCTTGGTTTCATGTCGTGCTGGTTTTGAAAGGATTGTAAAAGCTTGTGTTTCGGTTCTCTTCTCATGGCTTGTTTCAGATTAGAATACTTGACTGTTTTGCATTTTCACTTATACCCTGACAGTTGTGTTGGTCTCTATGGTCCTACTGGACTTGAATCTAGCACACCAATATGAGACTACTCTCTGGTAAAAAAAAATCTGCATTTTTCTCTGTTTTGAAGGGCTTTTTAATATTTAAAGGGTTTGTTTGTGTTTTTGGAGGGGATGTCCCAAGTCGTTACTGTTTTTAAAAGTTATTCTTTTTTTCTTTCTTCTGGTTCTGTTTTCACAGTTGCTTTGATACAGCCATTGAAAAGAAATTCCTGTGCTGTGTTTTTGAGGAACCTCGTGGAAATAGATCGAGATGGGAAGCTCTGGAAGCCTGTCTGTAGCAGGAGAAAAGATATAAGGACAGGCCGTTTCTGAGGATGTGAGCAGTGACTCACGAAAGTTTACACCCTGCCACAAATTTTGTTAGGTTTTTTTTTTTTTAAGCGGATTGCTGGTGTTTGAGGGTTCTGAATTTGGGTTTTCGTTTGTGTTGCCTGGAAGAGAAGAGGAGGAGAAAGCTGGGTGTATCTCATGTCACCTAGCTGATCCTTGAGAAATAGAACTATGTCCATAGCACCGAGTATTGATTTGCATTATGTACTTGTTGGTGCTGCACCCTCAAAGTTCATCCAATCAATGTTTGTGAGTTTCCCAGTGTTTGTTTGGGAAGGAATACAAAATGTATCGGAAATACATCTGAAATCCTCATGCAATCTTTATGCATTACAGTTGTTTCCACATAGTAAGCGTATCGTTTTCAGACTTTGCCTTGATTACTAGTAGCAAGTAATTTGTACAAAACCGGCTCCTTTGATTTTATTAAAATACCTAAAAATAGTAGTTTCTAGTCCGGCTTTTCCTTAAGCCATTTGCTTTTGCAGGCAGTTTTGGTTGGTTCTCAGATTGCAAGACTGCGCTGCTAAGGAAGACGGGAGCTAAATGCCCCTGGGTTCTTTTAACCCAGAATTTCAAGGCAACATATGGAATACCTCTAAAACAACAGGCTCTGAAGTCTTTTCCGTTTCTAATTGGCTAAGCTTGTGTCTTGAAAACGTGACTCAGATTCACAAACTGTGACCAGAATAAGCTCACATTACTTCCTTATGTTCCTTTTCTGGCTGATATTTGAGCGTGTCATTTTATAATGCATTTCCCTCCTCCTTATTCTTTTTGTATTATTATTATTATAAAGTAAATAACGTGTAATCTTGCTTTTGGTCCCCCCCCCCCCACACACACACTTTCATAAAAGACATTTATTTCCGTAAAAAGATCATAAGGACTTCTTTGACTTTTGAAAACTAAATGCATTTACCACTTCCTGACAGGCTTTTCTGGAGTTTCTTTGATGTATTGGATAGTGCTAATGCGATACCATATTTAATTTACTAGGACCCTGTTTGGGGCGGGGGAGGGGGGGATATGATATGGAAATATGCCCCAAGTGATCAAATGCTCCCTCCAAACCTGAAATGCTGCAAAATTGAAAAACTGAAAGGAGCAGAAAATGTTTTGCTAAAATATTGCTGGATTGCACATTTCACTTAAGCACATTCTGTTTTATTGGCTCCCCTTGATTAAGTGTCAGGCCTGTTGAATAATCGAGATTCTAGGGTGCATCTTTTAACAAGGTAAAACAGGCAGCCGAAAAGAGCCTTATTCCTCCTTGTTGGGGGGGGGGGAATTGAATCTATATGCTAATGAACTTGTTTCTCTTTCTGTAGCCGAACAGAGGACCTGTTCTTTTGGTTTTTTGGGTTCCCCTTCCCTGTTCTGGTGTTCCCCATTACAGGCTTATCGTACTCACGAATCCTTTATTCGTGAGCCAGTTTGGTGTGGTGGTTAGGAGTGCGGACTTCTAATCTGGCATGCCAGGTTCGATTCTGCGCTCCCCCACATGCAACCAGCTGGGTGACCTTGGGCTCCTCATGGCACTGATAAAACTGTTCTGACCGAGCAGTAATCTCAGGGCTCTCTCAGCTTCACCCACCCCACAGGGTGTCTGTTGTGGGGAGAGGAATGGGAAGGCGACTGTAAGCCGCTTTGAGCCTCCTTCGGGTAGGGAAAAGCGGCATATAAGAACCAACTCTTCTTCTTCTTCTTCTTCTTCTTCTTCTTCTTCTTCTTCTTCTTCTTCTTCTTCTTCTTCTTCTTCTTCTTCTTCTTCTTCTTTATTAAAATTGATTCAGGTGGGTTGCTGTGTTGGTCTGAAGCAACAGAACAAAGTTGGGAGTTCACTAGCACCTGGTTAGTTCTCTGGGCACGCACACACGCATGGCATTCCAAGGAGATCGTGGTCCCCTCAAAGCTAGAACTAAGCTTGCTGAGTCAGGCTGCTTGAGAGAAGTGCCACAAAGAGGCATCAATTAGTTTCTGAGCCCTCCATGTGCAGAATGGTCTGCAGAGACTTTAGGAGAGGGGTTTGTTTCCCCATCTCCCTGACTTATCTCCTCTCTCTTGCCATCCCGCGGCATGAGCCTTACGGCGTGTTCCTCTCCCAAACTAGAGGTGAACGAGACGAAATTTGGGGGCTCCAGGAGCCTTGCTCTGCTCTGGATGGACTAGGCAATCGGGATCTCATCAGATTTTGGGAGCTAAGCAGGGTCATCACTTGGCTGGGAGGCCACCAAGGAAGCCCCAGGTTGCTACACAAAGGAAGACAATGGCCAATCGATGCCACGGTGTTCCTTCCTGTTGTGCTGGAAGTGACATCACCCTGTTGCTGCTGATGTCATGATGCGCACTGAGGGGGACTTCCCATAGGTCAGTCATGCTGACAACTCCAACCACTGGCTATTTTCGCATTTTGTACTTCTAAAAGCTCGTTTGTAGCCGACTCACTGATTCTGGAGCTGGCTGGTCTCATGAATCCTCTTCCCTGTTGAATCTGACCTAGATATGTTAAGTGGCAATTTTTCTTTCCTGCACTGTGTGTGGTGCAGTTGATGTTGTTAGTACTTGCCAAGAGGGAATAACTAATCTCTCTGGATTTCATGTTTAGATGCAGAAGCTCAACACTGCCGATGCAAATAAACCGTTTCTGTACAGTGTGCAGCAGTTTTACCGATACAAAGAAGATTGCTTCTTTACATTTGTAACGAGAAGCCTGGACATTGTGCTGCCATGCTGAATATTTATGGAAAGTTAACGTTATTTACAGCCACACTATTTGTATTTGAGATGGCAAAACCATGAATTAGATCAATGCAATTAATGTGAGAGTATCACAGATAACCCAATGGCTTTAGAAAAAAAACTTTTAACACAATAGCAATAAATAAAAACTTATATTGGTTTTGTGGAGGGAAGGTAACATGCTATAGCCCAATCTCGACAGATCTTGGAAGCTATGAATGCTTCGGAAGAGGATTCTGCCGAGGAAGGCAATAGCAAAACACCTCTGTTTATCTAATTAATGCGGCTGCAAGAAAGGGTTCCGGTCTACTCAGCCAAGTCTGTAAAATGGCCCCTTGACTCACAGTAATATTGGGACTGGGCTACTGTCATGCACTGTCCCCTTCAAAATCAACTGGGAAACTCCAGTTTCTCCAGCATGCCATGGCTTCACTATTAGCGGCAGCTAGACAAAGTGTGGCTATGACTCTCATTCTGCAGATGCGCCGTTGGCTGCTCCTCTGTTTCCCGGCTCAGGTTAAGGTACAAAGCCCCTCATGGCCTTCACCTTTCTTATTTGTGGGACAGCCTCTCTCCCCTACATTCCAGCACAATGTCGCTCAAGTCAGCAGGATCTTCTGCAGGGGCCAGACTTGAAATATCTGAATATGTTCCCCAGAGGGTGCTTGATTCTGTGAGTGCAAATTGTCTGGTAGTCCCCGGCCCCAAAGAATTCTGACAGGCCTTGACCAGGACCTTTTCCAGGCCTTGCTGCCCTCATAAGGACCTTCCTGTTTTAAGGAGGGCTATTTTTTCTTGAGTGCTACACTCAATATGCCAGCAAATTTGGAAAACTCAGCAATGGCCACAGGATTGGAAAAGGTCAGTTTACATTCCAATCCCAAAGAAGGGCAATGCCAAAGAATGTTCAAACTACCGCACCATCGCACTAATTTCTCATGCTAGCAAAGTTATGCTCAAAATCCTACAAGCTAGGCTCCAGCAATATGTGGACCGAGAACTTCCAGAAGTACAGGCAGGATTTCGAAGAGGCAGAGGAACTAGAGATCAAATTGCCAACATACGCTGGATCATGGAGAAAGCTAGGGAGTACCAGAAGAACGTCTACTTCTGCTTCATTGACTATGCTAAAGCCTTTGATTGTGTGGAGCACAACAAATTGTGGCAAGTTCTTAAAGAGATGGGAATACCAGAGCATCTTATTTGTCTCTTGAGAAATTTATATGCAGGTCAAGAAGCAACAGTGAGAACTGAACATGGAATCACTGACTGGTTCAAAATTGAGAAAGGAGTTCGGCAAGGCTGTATACTGTCGCCTTGCCTATTTAACTTGTATGCAGAGCACATCATGAGAAATGCGGGATTAGAGGAGTCACAAATTGGGATCAAGATTGCAGGGAGAAATATCAACAACCTCAGATATGCAGATGATACCACTCTAATGGCAGAAAGTGAAGAGGAACTAAAGAGCCTGTTGATGCTGGTGAAGGAGGAGAGTGCAAAAGTTGGCTTGAAACTCAACATCAAGAAAACAAAGATCATGGCATCCGGCCCTCTCAATTCCTGGCAAATAGAAGGGGAAGAAATGGAGATAGTGACAGATTTTATTTTCCTGGGCTCCAAGATCACTGCAGATGGGGACTGCAGCAAAGAAATTAAAAGACGCTTGCTCCTGGGGAGGAAAGCTATGGCAAATCTAGACAGCATCCTAAAAAGCAGAGACATCACCCTGCCAACAAAAGTGCGTTTAGTCAAGGCTATGGTCTTCCCAGTTGCAATGTATGGCTGCGAAAGTTGGACCATAAGGAAGGCCGAGCGTCAAAGAATTGAGGCTTTTGAACTCTGGTGCTGGAGAAGACTCTTGCGAGTCCCTTGGACTGCAAGGCGAACAAACCAGTCAGTCCTAGAGGAGATCAGCCCTGACTGCTCTTTAGAAGGCCAGATCCTGAAGATGAAACTCAAATATTTTGGCCACCTCATGAGAAGGAAGGACTCCCTGGAGAAGAGCCTAATGCTGGGAGAGATCGAGGGCAAAAGAAGAAGGGGACGACAGAGAATGAGGTGGATGGATGGAGTCACTGAAGCAGTCGGTACAAACTTAAATGGACTCCGGGGAATGGTAGAGGACAGGAAGGCCTGGAGGATCATTGTCCATGGGGTCGCGATGGGTCGGACACGACTTCGCACATAACAACAACAACATTTTTTCTTGCCATCAATTGAAGTTTCTGTTGTATTGTGGAAGTTGGGATTTTTAATGGGGTTTTATTGGGTTTTATAGTATGGATTGTTTTGTGTGACCCACTGTGAACCGCTTCTAAGAGCAGTGAGCTATAAATCCAATGGATGAAGGAATGAATGAATGAGCTCCCTAAGAACATAATGACCCAAACAAGATTAACACAATTCCCCAGGGCTTGCAAGGCAAGATGGAGCTCTTCCACCAGGTTTATGGTCGAGGCCGGTCCAGACAAGTGAGTATATTGCTGCAATCCAGAGAGCTCTTGCCGTCTGCTTCCTCATGAGAAGAATTACAGTGGAGATGTCACCTATTGTTTGGCTGATATTTTTTTAACTGGTTCAATGATTCCCCCCCCCCCCATTCTGTATTTATTAAGTGTTGTAAAATGCTCCGGGATGGCAAGTCCGATAGTCTGTAGGGATAGTCTGTAAATTTGAGAATACATTTTTTAAATAGTTAATTAATTAAAGAAATATACTGCCCGGGAACATGCTTTCCTCATTGTCGCTCCTGCCTTGTGGAACCATTTTTTTCCAAGGAGGTTAGGAAAGCTCCCCTTCTCCTGGACCCATTCCGCACACATAGGATAATGCACTTTCAATGTGCTTTGGCAGCTGTATTTTCCTGTGCAGAACAGGAAACTCTATTTCAAAAGTGCACTGAAAGTGCATTATGTATTGTGTGCAGAATATACCCTGCAAACTGAACTCTGCAAAACTGAACTCTTCAAGTAGGGTTTTGCATGTGGGTCGTAAGGCTGTCCTGTACAGCAGTGGTCCCCAACCTTTTTATCACCGGGGACCACTGAACTCCGGGGACCACTCACCAGGGACCACTCAACGCCTTTTACTGAGGCCCGGTGGGGGGGGGGTAGTTTACTCCTCTACTCTCAACCACTGCCCTAACGCTCTCTGATCGCTCTGGTAATGTTTAAACATCCCTTCAAAATAAGATACAGACACGCCATGACAATGAACATAAGGAGCATTTTATTTTCATGGAAATTTTAACTCATGACAATGACACATCAATGGGAACCCTGAGCTTGTTTCTCTGCAACGAGGTAGTCCCATCTGGGAGTGATGGGAGACAATGACACCCGAAGTGTTTGTAAAGGGCCGGGGGGGGGGGATGAAGTAAAGGGCCGGGGGGGGGGGGGGAGAAGGCGTCCTTCGGGGCCCACCTCCAATTAGTCGAAGGACCACAAGTGGTCCGAGGCCCACAGGTTGGGGATCGCTACTGTACAGAATGGTTTTTATTAGCTTGTTTGGACAAATGTTTAGGACTGGATATAGCTTATTCTGCATGGGATTCTATTTGTGTAATTTCTGTACCACTTAATTTATTAATTTGTTGTTATTTATAATTAGTTTCTATACAGCAAGTGGTTGATTTACAATATAAAATGGAAACATCAATAAAATAAACAGTAATGTGTCATGTGAACGTAACCTATTTAGTTTAAACAATAATATAAAAAATAATTTCTTTTTATTTCAAAAAGGAGAGAGTTCATGTCTATGTCCGTGTGAAACCACCTTGTGACACTTGCATTTATGGAAATAGCTATAGCCCAACTTCAACAGATATAATCTTTGGCACAGTATTCAACACATCTAACAGCAACCAAGAGTTAGCCATTCAGGCTTGTTGTATTTGGGCAGACCAGGGCCTCAGTCTTTCTGACTTGTGTCCAGGCAGTCCCTTGAAGATGCACCAACTTGCAGCTGGGCTGTCTTGGAAGATCTTCTGCTCCTCACAGAAGTCTCTGATACCTTTGCATTCAGATGGGAGGCATCAGGATACACAAAGCAGAATTCCTAAAATGTTAATAGTTTTCAAACAAAGGAGTGCTGCTTCTGAGGGGAGAGGGCTTCTCCCTGCAGCTTCTGGCCTCCAATCTTTCTGGGGGAATTGCAATCCCCCAACTCTCTGTCTCCCGGCAGAGAGGGCAGTGGCCGGGCAGTCGTGGGACAGCGAGGGGCCAGGGAGCATGGCGCTGGTGGCGAGGGCCATCGGGAGGGCCTGGTCTGCCAGCGGGCGGGCAGAGGGCGGCGTGGCTCCACAGGCGGTAAGGGCTCTGTCGAGGCAGCCTGAAAGGAGGCGAGTCAGCCAAGTGGAGCCCTCGGCAGCCAGGAGCTGTGTGGTGCCGTGGCTTGGTGAGCGGCACCACACGGCTGGGGGAGGCGAGCTTTGCTGGGCACCTCCAGATTGGTCTGCTGCCTGTGGGTACCTGTGGATTCTGAGGGCCAGACAGACCCGGACAGCAGAGTGTAGACCCAGACAGCACCACCAAGATGGCTCTTTCAATTTTATTTAAGAGCCAATGGTAAAAATATATCACCCTCCCCTGAGGTTCAGGGCAGTTTACCTGGAACATAGAAAACAGTACATGGAACTTAATTTTTCATAACAGCAATAATAATATTAACATTAATAACTATAACAGAGGTAACTGGCTATAACAATGCAAACAGGTTCAGGGAAGAATGCATGGCTGGATTTCTGGGAGGGAGGGAGCAGGGGCCCAGTGGATGTTGCTGGTTATTTATTTATTTATTTATTTATTTATTTATTTATTTATTTATTTATTTATTCATTCATTCATTCATTCATTCATTCATTCATTCATTCATTCATTCATTTATTTATTTATTTATTTATTTATTTATTTATTTATCTATCATGCTTCTATACCGCCCTCCCCGGAGGCTCAGGGCGGTTTACATTATAACAGAGAACCATACATAAAACAGTCTGTAGAACATGTACATCAATAACCAACAATTGCAACCAAACACAACACAGTATAACAATAAACAATCCTAATACAAACAGGTCCAGGGCTTGTTGATGGGATTCTGACGGGGGGGTGGGGGTGAGCAGGGGCCCTTGGTCGCTGTAGATTACATCTGGTCTCAACCAAATGCCTGGCGGAAGAACTCCCTTTTGCAGTCCCTGCGGAACTGTTTTAGCTTTGGGAGCTCATTCCACCAGGGGGGGGTCAAAACAGAGAAGGCTCTGGCCCTGGTTGAGTTCAGGTGGGTATCTTTAGCCGATTGGTGGTGTTAGCTCTTTGAGGAGCATAGGCAGGGAGGCGATCCCTCAGGTACACTGGGCCCTGACCATGTAATTACCAGAACCTTCAGCCTGACCCGGAATTCACCTGGCAACCCTGCAGCTTTTGTTGATTGTACTGACTCATCATTTGTCCCCTGCCTTGGGTACCTGTGAGAAAGATGGCGTACGAATAGATAAGTACATAAATAAATGTACATAAATAAAGTTTGCTTGATATTCTGTGATCAGAGGTAGATGATCAGAATTTTCCTTTTGTTTGGGCAGCACCCCAGCAGACAAAGGTCTCACTCCCTCTGAGGTGGCCAAGCAGAGGACGATAATCGTTTTCATATGCATGCTACGTTGGTTTTCTACTAATGGGCTGAGAGAGGTAAAGGCAGTCTCAAATGCGGTTCTGCAGCTGCAGGCTGTAGTGGCACAGTTCATTCTTCTGCTTCAGGTCTCTGCCGTCTCATTCTTTTGCGTGTGCGAACAAGAGCTAATGGTCTGTTTTGATCTCTGATTTCCACATGACCTCTGAGAAAGCCAAGAATGCTCTTAAATGTAGTTTCTCTAAGTTAGGAGTGCAACAGAGCAAACCATGTCTGACCGGCAAACTTGGAAAACTCTTCTCCTTGAAACTCATGAAAGTCAGCATTATTTTCCTCCTGAAAATCCTCCCATTGGCGTGAAGTGGGATCTCTCTCTGTGAACACAATAGTTTCCTAGTAAATTGCTTTTTGTATCTCTCAGAAGTATTACCAAAAGTTTAGTCTTGCTGGCTGGGAATAAGTAGGGCTAAAGCAAGATAATAAACATATTGGTTTGGCAGCTAGGAATGAATTTAATGCATGGTAGATAGACTCATTCCGCACATGTTGGATAATGCACTTCTAGGCCGATTCTGCATGGATGGAAAAGGCTGAGAGGGCGCTTATGTAAAAGCAGGGCTAATCCCCACTTCCACAGCCACCAGGCCGGCCCTCTCCTGGGCCTGGTGCACATTAGGCCACCATCGCCTTGCTTTAAGGGGATGCAGATATTTCCTGCATTTCCTTAAAGTTCTAGGGGCCAACAGGGCCTAGTCCACTGGAGGTCTGTGTGGACAGGAAGAGCTGGACCCTCTGTGTCCTACAGAGGTCGAGGAGGGGGGACACACAAAATGCCCCACTCAGTTCCATGGTGCTTTGTAGTGCTGCAGGGCCAAATTGGGCCTTTATAGGTTTTTTTTGCAGGAAGACGGGATTGTGCTCATGTGCAATCCCACCTTCCTGCACAGCCCCCTCCCTGCCACCCCTACAGATGATGGAGCCATTCCACCATGGCTGTGTTACCTGGGGGGGGGGCACATTTCAGCGGTGGACCGGGTGCCCTGCTGAAATGTGTCCCCCATGGGGACACAGAAAATGATAGACAAGCTCTGCCACTAAAATGTGTCCCCCATGGGGACTGGTGACCTTGACTCCAGTGTACTTTGGAAGGAGATTGTCCTGTTTTGCACAGGAAAATTCAGGTGCAAAACCCGCAATGTGTGCAGAATGTCTTCGATGTTTCCTCTTGTGCTAGGACTAGAACAATGACTTTCTGTGAGCTCTTGTGCAAGAGAAAGGGTGTGTTCAAGAGGAAGAGCATAGATAATTTCTTCTTTGGTCCAAGTCACTGACATTTAGCCCAAGTTGTTAGGACAGGACATGCTGTATGTGTGTGTGCATGACCGCATATAACTTTCTATGAAATTCTTGTCAAGCTGGCATTTCATAACATTTAGACCATGAATGCCCAGCATTAGCAGTAGTCTTGTTTATACCAAGCTAGGCGAAATATAGAGAATGTACAAATTTACCACATGCCAGGACAAGGTTTTGCTCAAAATACAGAAAATAATGCAGGGGATCTCAAGAGCCAGGTCAGCAGGAAAGAAGGGAGGGAGAAAACCTTCATCATCAAACTGAACATAAAGTTCATCTGGGGGGAACAACATCCCAACAGCTGGATCTGTTTCAGCTGGTAGTGTGGTTTTGGGATGAGTGGCGTCTGCCACCATTGTATATGGGAACTATCCATGCCCTGACCTGAGACGCCTCATCCGATGCATTCTCATTTGAATTTCATCATGCCTTCTCTCCTCTCTCTCTTTCTGTATACGAGCGCACTTACAAAATTACATAGGTAGATAGGTAGATAGATATACAGTACATATACAGAAATTACTATGAAATTCTTGTCAGGCTGGCATTTCATAGCATTTTCATAAATGCACAGGACAGAGAGAGGGGGGGGGCAACCTGGTATAGCCTTATCTTTTCAGATCTTGGAAATGAGGAAGGGCTGATACTTGGAAGACCACCAAGGAAGATTGCTGGGGTCTCAAAAAGTCAGCTGTGAATTGACTGTACCTGACACATACACATACACACACAGACACACAGAGAAACACACCCTGAAATAAAACAATTTGCAACAGCATCAGATAAAGCCAATTTTTAAAAACTGTTAAAAGAATGGTGGGATGAAGGCCGGGCAACCTGATGAATAGGGTTTCCAGCTCTGGGTTAGGAAATGTCTGCCGTTTTGGGGGTGGAGGCAAAGAAGGGCAGGTTTGGGGGGGGGGAGGTGTTTAATGCCATAGAGCCCACCTTCCAAAGTGTCCATTTAATGCTGGTGAACTGGAAGTCACTTGTATTCCTAGCAGCAATTGACCCCAAAGAGTGATGAACACCAAGTTCACTGCCGCTCGAAATAATGACATCTCCAAGCATAGTTTCAAGAGGGCATCGGATACACAAATGGTACAGAGGCCCATCTGTGACTATTAGCCACAAGCCATAGTTGGAACACTTCGGGACAGTGCTGTTCTGTCTTCTTGGTGCTTTGGGGGCAAGAGTGGGTGGGGGATTCCAGCGTTCTGGCCCCACTGGTGAGCCTTTTGATGGCCCCTGGGTTTTGGCCACTGAGTGACAGAGTGTTGGGCTGGGTGGGCCATTGGCCTGATCGAACACGGCTCCTCTTATGATATGTCCAGCCATCATTTGAAGATTGGCTATGCTAGTGATAAAGCACCTAATAAAACTCTACAGCAAGGGTGTGTGTGTGTGTGTGTGTGTGTGGGGGGGGGGGAAATAGCTTTATTTGGCTTCCAAATGTTTCTCATTCCAGAACAAGGTGAATTCTTATATGGCTGATTCCCCAAAGCTGGGGGCCACTATAGCAAAAGCCCCGTCTCTGCTTCCCCTTAGGCCAGGGGTAGTCAAACTGCGGCCCTCCAGATGTCCATGGACTACAATTCCCAGAAGCCCCTGCCAGCAAATGCTGGCAGGGGGCTCCTGGGAATTGTAGTCCATGGACATCTGGAGGGCCGCAGTTTGACTACCCCTGCCTTAGGCTGTTAAAATGGGGTGGTCAGCAATTCATTTCACTATTTTTTTTTCATTTCTGTGAAATATATAGGCCTCATCTGTGTTGAACAGAAGTACCGAACAGCCATTAAAGTCTCATTTGTACCTGTCACGTGTGCAGATTCCATCACTGGCGGAACTGACAATTATGGACCTTCATACTTTGCATAATTTATTCTGAATCCTTTCTGGTTCTACTAGCATGTGAAGAGGAGCCAAGGGCTATGGAGGGCACAGAAGCCCTGAACATCAGAAGATGTATTCCAACCCTGGCCTGGAACTATGACATGTCCTGAATGCCATCCATTCTCTTTCAAGGGCGTCTTGGCAGCTCTAAGGGCTGGAGAAATGCCTCTTCTAAAAAAAGGCCTAGGAGCCTCAAGAGACCCAACGTTATGAATATAGAAATCCTCTTTGTAAAGGAAGAATTACTGCCCTTCTTGCAAATAGAAGGGCCCTACTATCAAGTAGTGGGGACTTCACAAACACCTGTAGATATCTGTTAATTCATTTCACCAAACCGACAGTACCATTATGCGTTTAAATTTTCTTTAAATTTTGGCTCAAAGAGAGGGAGCCGGTTTTGCCCAGAAGATCCCTGAGCCATAAAACCTTGGGCTTTGTTGATTTCTTTGAGAGTGAGTAGGAGGAGGTTATTAATGATGGAGGCTCTAGCAGGGGAGCACAGCTATTGTATCTCCTTGACGGAAGCATGGTAGGCTCCTTATCTGGGATGGTTGTGCTCTTCCTCCCAATGTAGTTTTGGGAGGGATGCACATGGAGCAGTGGGGGGGGGGGGGTAGGGGACACCTGCCTAGCCAGCCAGATCTGACGAATCCAGCCTGGCAATCAATGGGGTGAGAGATGTCATTGCCAGATCACCGTCACGTCCTCTGTTACTGACATAGCTGAAAGAAAAGCTCCTTTTAAAAGTGTTCTGCACTGATCATCTCTTGTTGCAGTCTTTTTCTTTCTTTTTTTTTGATACATGAATTTTGTATAGCTTTTTTTTTAAAGAGCGAATGCTGGGCTCAAATCTACATTTAAATTCACAGTACGCCTGCAACTCTACTACAACTATTTAACCATGCTTATAAAAGTCTCTTGCTCTAGGATTCGATCGAGGAGTTTCGTCTTAGATCCCTTTGTAGTTAAGCTGCAAAACAGCGAAGCAAAACAGGGCCTTCAGAGGGCCTTCAGAGGGCCTTCAGAGGGCCTCAGGTATTTCCCTGTGCTGCTCTCGTCAAGGTTAGCTTTGCTTCTAAATTAGCTGTTCTACTTGAGAACGAAATGAATTAAGCGGCCTTTGTGTGGCTGGACTGTATTAAATAACAGTGTGTAGAAAGGAACCTCAGATGAAGTGCCAGCAGGAGCTACGCAGTTAAAGGAAAATGTCCCATGTTCTCCCCGTTGATTATAAATGCTTCTCTGGCAACAACAAAGAAAGAAAGAAAGAAAAAGAAGGGGAAAAAAGGACCCAAGGCAGAGGGAGCAAGATTCTCTGTTCAGCGCATGAAAAGCCCTCTCATCAATTCTCTTGTCTTTGTCATCCCTCATTCAGGAGTTTGGCTCTTGCTAGCACACTTTTCTTCCTCTCCCCATTGCTTCCACTCAAGGGGGACAATTAGGGGGAAGAGACGGAAAGGCCAAGATCTCCTTGAGGAAGAGGAATAAATCGTAGAGGGACCCCCCCTTTTTTTAAAAGTTATCTAAGTAAGAATAATTCAGACGACCAGGATACTTTGCATATAGACCCTGCAAATGCTGTCTGATGCCACCAGATTTCATCTGATGCTGAGCAACAGGTTAAAAGATGGTTGCCAACCTCCAGGTGGGACCTGGCTAAATGCTGTCTGATGCCACTGGATTTAATCTGATGCTGAGCAACAGGTTAAAAGATGGTTGCCAACCTCCAGGTGGGACCTGGCTAACTCCTGCAATTGCAACTGATTTCCAGGGCATTGCTGTCCGCTCCCCTGGATAAAATAGCAGATTTGGAGAGTGGACTGCAGGGTGCTAGACTCTGCTGAGGCCCCTCCCTTTCCCAAACCCTGCCCCCCGAAGGCTCCTCCCCCTTATATTGAGGGATTTCCCAACCCAGAGCTGTAAGCCGTAAAAACAGACAACGGGACTTTCAGTTTCTACTCCTCATTGGCGCAGAGGCGCTGGATTTCTACTCAAGTGACATTTTCGGGCTTCAGATTATGAGAAGCCTGTAAATACATCCCCAAAATGTTTATGTTTTAAAAAAAAACAGAAAATAGTGGTAGGGAAAGATGAAGGTAGCAGGGTAAAGAGAGATTGACTCAGTCAAGGAGGCCATGGCCCTCAGTTCACAAGGCCTGAGAAAGGCTGTTCAGGACAGGATGTTTTGGAGGTCAGCAGAAGTTGGAAGCAACTTGTCATGGCCTACAAACACACACACCCATAGGTGACACAGACTTTACACATCTTAAGCTGGTCCTGCACAGTCTAGGGCAGGGGTAGTCAAACTGCGGCCCTCCAGCATTTGCTGGCAGGGGTTCATGGGAATTGTAGTCCATGGACATCTGGAGGGCTGCAGTTTGACTACCCCTGATCTAGGGGAACTGGTGGGAGCTGGGGGAACTTAGTAAGGAGGCCCAGGCAACAGTGATAGCAACATGGTGATGCCACTTCTGATGTGTGACAGAAGCGACATCATCACATTGTGACACTGGAGCAACTTTCTGGTACTTGGGGGGGTGGGGAAGGAATCAATGGTAAAAAGTTTTGGCAGAGTTTAATTATCTGAGTGTAGTAAAAGTGCTACAGTCAATATGCCAGCATATTTGGAAAACTCAACAGTGGTCACAGGATTGGAAAAAGTCAGTTTACATTCCAATCCCAAAGAAGGGCAATGCCAAAGAATGTTCAAACTACCGCACCATTGCACTCATTTCTCATGCTAGCAAAGTTATGCTCAAAATCCTACAAGCTAGGCTCCAGCAATATGTGGACCATGAACCTCTAGACGTACAGGCAGGATTTCGAAGAGGCAGAGGAACTAGAGATCAAATTGCCAACATACGCTGGATCGTGGAGAAAGCTAGGGAGTTCCAGAAGAACATCTACTTCTGCTTCATTGACTATGCTAAATCCTTTGATTGTGTGGAGCACAACAAATTGTGGCAAGTTCTTAAAGAGATGGGAATACCAGAGCATCTTATTTGTCTCTTGAGAAATCTATATGCAGGTCAAGAAGCAACAGTGAGAACCGAGCATGGAATCACTGATTGGTTCAAAATTGAGAAAGGAGTTCGGCAAGGCTGTATACTGTCGCCTTGCCTATTTAACTTGTATGTGGAACACATCAGGAGATTGACAGGGTTAGATGAGTCATAAATTGGGATCAAGATTGCAGGGAGAAATATCAACAACCTCAGATATGCAGATGATACCACTCTAATGGCAGAAAGTGAAGAGGAACTAAAGAGCCTGTTGATGCGGGTGAAGGAGGAGAGTGCAAAAGTTCACTTGAAACTCAACATCAAGAAAACAAAGATCATGGCATCCGGCCCTCTCAGTTCTTGGCAAATAGATGGGGAAAAATGGAGATAGTGACAGATTTTATTTTCCTGGGCTCCAAGATCACTGCAGATGGGGACTGCAGCAAAGACATTAAAAGACGCTTGCTCCTGGGGAGGAAAGCTATGGCAAATCTAGACAGCATCCTAAAAAGCAGAGACATCACCCTGCCAACAAAAGTGCATCTAGTCAAGGCTATGGTCTTCCCAGTTGCAATGTATGGCTGCGAAAGTTGGACCATAAGGAAGACCGAGCGTCAAAGAATTGAGGCTTTTGAACTTTGGTGCTGGAGAAGACTCTTGGGAGTCCCTTGGACTGCAAGGTGAACAAACCGGTCAGTCCTAGAGGAGATCAGCCCTGACTGCTCCTTAGAAGGCCAGATCCTGAAGATGAAACTCAAATACTTTGGCCACCTCATGAGAAGGAAGGACTCCCTGGAGAAGAGCCTAACGCTGGGAGCGATCGAGGGCAAAAGAAGAAGGGGACGACAGAGAATGAGGTGGCTGGATGGAGTCACGGAAGCAGTAGGTGCAAACTTAAATGGACTTCAAGGAATGGAAGAGGACAGGAAGGCCTGGAGGATCATTGTCCATGGGGTCACGATGGATTGGTGTGGCCTGGTAAGCTTTGAAGACCCCTAGCATTGCCTGGCTGCAACTCTGTTGGAATTAAAATTGAATTAATCGGGCGGACGTGTGTATAGGAAGGCTAGGAAGTTCCATGGCACAGCAAACAATATGATCAGGCATCTGCATCCAGAATGTGCCTCCGCCAAATGAGGCACTGGGAGGGAAAAAAACACGTTTTGCTCATGCGTATAGACAGGGTGAAAACGGTTCCCTCTGGCACTTCTCCCCCACCATGTTCACACTTGTCCCTCCCTCCCTGCCACAGAAAGGAGTCATTCCTGTTGAAAGACTTGAAACTGTTCCTACTCTTCTTCAGAGGATGACTGCATTCTCATGCATGCCAGTCAGCATGCGGGGACTGGAGCCTGGGTGGCTTAACTACCAGTTAGAAGAAGAAGAAGAGTTGGTTCTTATATGCCGCTTTTCCCTACCCGAAGGAGGCTCAAAGCGGCTTACAGTCGCCTTCCCATTCCTCTCCCCACAACAGACACCCTGCGGGGGTGGGTGAGGCTGAGAGAGCCCTGATATCATTGCCCGGTCAGAACAGTTTTATCAGTGCCGTGGCGAGCCCAAGGTCACCCAGCTGGCTGCATGTGGGGGAGCGCAGAATCGAATCCGGCATGCCAGATTAGAAGTCCGCACTCCTAACCACTACACCAAACTGGCTCTAGGTCCTGGACATCTACCTAAATATTTTATTTATATTTTATTGTGAACCTCCATGAGACCTTTTGGCGAACGGCCGTATATAAATCCAATTATAAATAAATAAATAAATAAATAATAAACAAACAAACAAACATATTACTATTGTTCTCCCATGTTCCCTTGGAGAAAAATGGCTGTTTCGGGGGGTGGGTAAGGTAGACACATATCAGGGGTATGTGGATGATACAGGAATAATAAAGGATTCTTAAGGATACATTTGGGAAAGAGGTGCTACATTTGCCCTCTGGTTTGAGATCAGGGTTTTTCAAGAGGGGACGACCCACCGCCTGTTTCAGACCTTCAGGGAACTTTCCCGATTTCAGAGAGAGGCTGATAATATCCCTCAAAGGGCCTCTGATCCGTTGGCCGCCCACCTTGAGCAGAGACAACGAACAGGGATCTAGGTGGCACGTGGTTACCCTCGCTGACCCCAGCAACGTGTCCACTTGGATTAAAGAGACTGAAGCAGGGGTAGTCAAACTGTGGCCCTCCAGATGTCCATGGACTACAATTCCCAGGAGCCCCTGCCAGCATTCGCTGGCAGGGGCTCCTGGGAATTGTAGTCCATGGACATCTGGAGGGCCGCAGTTTGACTACCCCTGGTCTGAAGCCATCAAACATTATCCCCCATGACAGCCACAGAGCTTCCAGTTCACATTCTGTATCAATTGTGGCAGGAAGGTCATGGGGGAGTGACAAGACTTTGTCCACAAAAAAGCTTGCTCATTCCTCACAGCTCAAGTCCAACGTTCTGCTATTTTGGCGCCCCTCCGCGAGGGTGGCAAGAGATCTAACTATCCTAAATAATTGTGCCCGGCAAAAGTTAGCGGGCGTGATTTCAGTGGCAAAAAACTTTAGCCACCATCCCATTCGCCTTCATAAGCGTGCGATAGGATGTTCTTGCCAATTCATCATGGGTTTTCTGCCACTCTCGCTCCAGCCATCTCACTTCCCTCTTCCTCTCACAAAGTTCCTGGGTGTTCCTGGGTGCTTGAGGCGAGAGTGAAGAAGGTGCCAAGGAGTGATCTCATCAATAGCAGCCATTAGGCAGGGCTGCCAGTCCTCCACCAAGGCTGCCAATGAGTCACCAGATCATCGGGTCCTTCAGGGCATTCAGGAATCCCGCAGATTTCATAAGTCTCTGCGGGTGGGCTAAAATTTGCCCGTGGGCCAAACAGGGAGTTGGTGGTATCCTCAGCCGGGCCTTCAGGGTGCGGTGGTCTGACTACAGGGCAAGGTTACTCGTGACCAGATCCACCACTACCCCTGCAGCAAAGATCAGGTCAAAGGTATGGCCAGTCTGATGAGTTGGGCCAGTAACAAATCGTGAGAACCCCAGTTTTGCCATGGCTGACAACAGGTTCAAGCCAAGTCCTGGGGGTGGCGTGTCCTTGTGCACATTGAAGTCACCCAGGATTATAAGCATGGGAAACTGCAGCACCATATTCAGCAGGCCCAACAGGGCATCTGGCAGTACAGTGGGCGAACGGTACACTCACCAGATGGCTACGTTTCTGGGTAAGCTCTCCCTCCATGGCACAGCTGACCTGCGGTGGGGAGGTAGGCGCCTGGTGGTTGGGTCCTCACCTCCACTCTGAGGTTAACTGCAGAAATTCTTCAGTTTGAAATCTAAAACTATGCCAAATCAACCCAATACCTGGGTATTGCAGACAAATGGCAGAGTATATTTGTGGGTACTTTTGATAATTATAGTAAAAGCTTCAAGTGGTGGCAGTTTTTGCTAACAGATGATTTGTCACAAGACACACCACTTCCGATGGCATCTGCAAACTTACACGATTGCATATTTTATGTATTGTGAAAATGCCCTACAGATCTCTCTCTCTCTCTCTCTCTCTCTCTAAGTATTCAATTGTATAAGCTCTCACCTGCTGTTTTAAGTGTTATATTCTCAAACACAGGCCCACACTGTGAGTAGCTGCTGTTTCTGGGTATTAGAAGGCTTGCCCCCAGTTTTATTCTTTGTTTATTGCTGGTTGGGAATCAAGGATTTCAGACTGAAAATCTGCATTGTTTCCTGCTGCGAGGACTTTGATCAAACTCTGTAGCTGCTCTCTTAGTTTAGGTAAAGTGCAAAGTAGTACAGCCTCTTTGTAATGAGTTTAATCATTTTTTATACCCACAATAGTAATGATGCTAGGAGAATAAAAGGCCAAGGGGGGGGGGGGAGGAAAGAAAGAGGAGAGGTTTTTATCTTTCTAGTGCTGTGTACGTAAGGGCATTCATGCAAATATTTAAAGATCTCCTGGAAAGATTTGCAGTAGCCTTTCCAAACAAATGTTATGGTGCTGAAGCAATGCTAATAAAATTATTCTTGAAAGAATTAGCAGTTATTCAAACTCCGACCGTACAGCCTCCGAGGAAAAATGATTGTGCAGCTGTCAACTTTCGCAACACGCTATAAGGAATGTTCTGACTGCCAAGTATATTATAAGTGCATTTTGGGGAAAGATGCTTTTCAGACTCTGATTACTCTCTCCCTCCCCTTCGCCAAGGATTTTATATGTACTCAGAAGAAGACTTTAGAATGAAACTTCCTCCCACCTAGAAACAGTCCCTGTTTGACTTATCTTTCACAAGGTGGGTTCAA
The DNA here is from genome assembly GCF_049243985.1 of Paroedura picta. NCBI lineage: Eukaryota > Metazoa > Chordata > Lepidosauria > Squamata > Gekkonidae > Paroedura > Paroedura picta. The sequence continues at coordinate 126,194,754 of NC_135374.1, read as the reverse complement.
CTCGTTATCGGCACAAATGCTTGTAGGAAAACTCCTGGGTTTGGGGCTCAGAGTTGCACAAACTGTCAGGTTACTGTTTGGTTCCAAAATGGTTGTTGAACAATTAAGTAATTAAAACGTTGAATGTTCAAAAGTGGGTTGACATGTTGGGCTCTTCCCCTGTTTCCCCTACTCCAGTTCCAGTCCCCTCCTGCATTTCTCATTTTTTTTTAAAGTGTATTTATTTATTTCCATTATTTATAGCGAGAGAGAAGGCAGCCTGGTGCAGCCAGGACCAGATAATCCATGTAGCACATGTAACATGTGCTACGGGGCCCACACTTCCAGGGGCCCCACAAGGTGCCATCTCCCCTGGATCAGGGCTGCGGTCTCTCTCCGCCTCCCTTTCCCCGCTATAAATGACACCCTACCCACTGTGCTCTCTGCCCCAGTCTAGCTGCTCATGCTGCAATTGTAGTCTACCAGGGCCCCACAAAAACTTGCTCTCCTGTTACAGGCCACATGAATCCTTATACCATTCCTGGCTACAGCCTAATCTTGACAGCTCTCGGAAGCTAAGCAGGGTGAGGTCGTGGAAGGGAGACCACCAAGGAAGCCTCTGCAGAGGAAGGCCGTGGCAACCCACCTCTGCTTCTCCCTTGCCTTGAAAGCCCGTTGCCAGGGGCCACCATAAGTCAGCTGCGACAACCCTTTACACAGACCTTGTATATTGTCCTCCTTTCTCACTTTCTCACTGGGACTGCAGGTGAATTACTTAGAGGGAGTCCAGACAATCCACACAATGGGTGAACCATGCAAAAGGACCTGGGCTGTAGACTTAATCGGAAATCTAGAAACACAACTGAGACAAAGTAAAGTGTAAGTCAGGAGCCAGCAGGAGCTCATGGGAATTGTAGTCCCTGGGCATCTGGACTTGGACCACAGCTTGGCCACCTCTGGTATAAGTATTAACATGACATATTAAAAGATGCAAAAATTACATAGCAGGATCCTAATTGTGTCATAGACCACAGTCCCTCATGACTTATCTAAGTAATGTTGTGACACATTTTGTACAGTGTAACCCTATTGCTTGCATGGAAAATCTCTTTTGAATACCCCCCCCACACACACACACACCATTAAATCGAATAAAACTCCTGGTATCTCCCCTCCAAGTTTGACATAATTCTCAGACTTTTGAAGCAAATCACAGATTACCTTGTGGTTATATTCTCCACAAGGCTGTGGATCTTATCTATCTATCTATCTATCTATCTATCTATCTATCTATCTATCTATCTATCTATCTATCTATCTATCTATCTATCTATCTATCTATCTATCTATCTATCTATCTATCTATCTATTTATACCGCCCTTCCCTACGGCTCTGGGCGGTTTACATAAAACCTTTTTGAACATTCACATAGAACACTATCAAAATCAATATAACAGTATAACAATAACAACAACACATCAACTGGAACAATTAGATCGGCACTTCAACAATAACTTGACAATCCCTCAGTCGGTTCGTTCCCTCAGTCTGGGGGGCACCTGTAGGTGTTATGGCTCAGTCGGCCCCACCAAATGCCTGGTGGAAGAGCTCCTTTTTGGCAGGCCCTGCGGAATTGTGGAAGCTCATTCCACCAGGTGGGGACCAGGACTGAAAAGGCCCTGGCCCTTGTTGAGGCCAGACGTGCCTCTTTAGGGCCAGGGATCCGTAGCCAGTTGGAGGTGGCGGAGCGTAGAGCTCTTCTGGGGGTATAGGCAGGGAGGCGGTCTCTCAGAGACACTGGGCCCAGACCGCGTATGGCCTTAAAGGTGATTACCAAAACCTTAAGCTTAATCTTCAAGGCAATAGCAGAATGTTCCACATGGCCTTGTGCCAATTATGAGAAAGCTGAAGTTTAAAAAGTGAAAGGAATCGTCCAAATAGAGAAAACCCAGAATGACTGAGAATGCTCCAGCTACAAACTTGACAGTTGGAAGACAGGAGAGCAATCTGTCCAGTGCTCATCTACCTCCCCAGCCTCATGACATGCCATTCTTGAGTTTAGGATCAGCTGTTTCGTTGGGTCTTTCTCCCCAGCAGACCCCATTTGAAGTTGCAGAGAGTCTGCTCTCCACTGCTTCAGACAGGGTCTGCTTGGGCGCTGTTCAAATATAATGTTCCAATTGTCACTTGTAAGGTACCTTAAGCCACAAGGAAAGATGGGAGACAGCCATTTTAATAAATAAGAAAAGCTGCCTGGTACTGAGATCAAGACTTACACGGTTGTGATGTGGAAGCAGGAGATATCAAACCACCTCTGAGCCTCTCTTGCCTAGAAAATGCGATGGTGTCTCTATAAATCGGCTGCAACTTAATGGCATTTTACACAGCCACATTCTGCACAGCACCTCCTTGATCTCATACTCTGAAAACAGAAGATTATAAGTAAGAATTGCAAACATGAATATCCATGTTTTCCTTCCCAAGGCCAAAAGGGCAGATACGTAACTATGGATTAGTTCTGCAATATAGCAAGAGTTGTGAACATTGCCAATGGATCTGTGTGAAAGTTATTTCATATTTAAGCCTAGTGTATTAAGCAATAGCTGGCAATCCAGTCATTAGACGCCTGGACCGGGCTTTGGATGGAAATCCATGAAACTTACCAGAAAGTCAGATGTTTGAAAGGGTGAAATATTTTTCATTGGGGGAAATGCGTGTTGTTGTTTTTAAAACCATTTGGCTCGTAAGCACAAAAGCATTCCACAGTATCCCAGATCCTCCATGCTTCCTGGTTAAGTGTAAAATGTTATTCAAACAAATGAAAAAGATGACCTAACTCCAATCGTAACAAGAAAGATAAGTTTTACTTGCAAAAATAGCAGCATATCTTATGTGGCACATTCTTGTAGGCACATTCAACTTATTGTGAATATATTAATTTAAAAAAATGTTAACATTTTACAGCACAATGCAAGACTAAAAATGGAAACTGAAACGCAACCTAACCAGAAAAGTTAGGAACTCAAAGGTTGAGCTGCAAAGATATTTTTTTAAGTTTGCAAATATTTATTAAATAAAGTACATTAATCAACATATTAAAATATGGTCATAATTTTAAAACAACACACCTGTAACTCCTTATGAAATAGACCAACATAATGGACCAAATGTTTTTAATATGTTGAATTAGTGCAATTTATTTAATAAATATTTGTTAACAAAAATTAAAAATTATCTTTGCAGCTCAACCTTTGTGCTCCTAACATTTTACAGCACCAAGCCCAGGTAAGAGAGAGAAGCCCTATACAAGATGGAACATTAGGCAAACAATGGCCAAAGTGTTTCAACATCTAACCAGTGAGAGGGTGGGATCAACTTCCAAGTACACCTGAGTAGGAGAATTCTCAAAGACCATTCCCTCCCAGATCTTCTTGCATGCAGAGTTACAATATCCCACACTATATAGGTTCTGCACTTTAAATAGGGAACTATGCACAGTGAAGCCACTGATAACTTAATCAGAATCCATCTCTTTAATTTAATATTTAACAAGGGGATTGATCTGCATATCAGAACATATGCTGTTCAATACGAATCCTAAAAATTAAAAAAAATGAAAATTTGACATTAAGGAAATGGGGAACAATGCTGACTAATGCTACAATCAAAACCAACATTCAAATGGAGAAACTGGAAAATCTTGTACCTGTGAAAATTACATATCTGCTGCATTCCAAACACCCCAATCATGTGATGTCACTCTTTGGCAATGCTGAAATATCAAAAATGGAATCAAGGCTGTCGTGCCATGATAGGGGATGCAGCACGGTATAGACAAGGGTTGTGGCTCAGCAGATGTCCATGGACTGCAGTTATCTCTGGAGAGCCAGTTTGGCTACTCCTGGTGTAGACCAACCTCATCAGATCTCAAAAGCTAAGAAGGGTCAGTGCTGGGATGGGAGACCACCAAGGGAGACTTTGAAGAAAGGCCATGGCCAACCACCTCTGCTCCTCACTTGCCTAGAAAGCCCCTTGCTGGGGTCACCACAAGTACGTACGTAGTAATTTCACTCCGCTAACTTCACTTGCATGAATGGTTACCTCTGGGTGGGAGAGACAGGAGGCAGTTTAAGCTGGGGGTAGGTGTGCAGGAGCCACCCCCTTCCAGGTGCAGAAAGCACCAGAGAGAAAGCACCAGCTCTCTAGCTCAGGGGTAGTCAGCCTGTGGTGCTCCATATGTCCATGGACTACAATTGCCATGAGCCCCTGCCAGAATTTGCTCATGGGGATTGTAGTCCATGGACATCTGGAGGACCACAGGTTGACTACCCCTGCTCCAGCTTGTGGCCGAATCCATTGAGACAGGAGGGGAAGGGCTGCGGACCACTCCCAGAGCTCCTGCAGGCCTCCGGGGGTCAGTGGACACTCCATGAGTCTGCTGTGTTCGTACTTTCCACCACCATCATAAGTCTGTGTGCTTTGTGAAGTGTGGTTTCTAGGGATGACTTTGTTTTGATAGCAATAATGCACCTTGGACACCATTCACAGGATGCTTGTGTGGTGTGCAGCTGTGTGCAATTGCATTCCCATTAAGCATGCAGATGCTACAAGAGGTCCCCCCCCTCCCCACAGCCTTTTTACCCCGATGGGCCTCATTACCTGCAGAACCTCAGCTCTGGCTGTTTACAACTCTTGGGGCTGGAGCTGGCTGCGTTGTAAGCTGGACATTGAATCCCACCCTTGCTTTGACAGAAGATATCTATATAATAATTTTCCAAACTTTCCTTTAAAAGCCTTGGGAGGCTCTCAAGCCATTCTAGCCAGGTTTGATTCTTTCCCTATATAGTGCCTTTCCTAAGAGTGTTCCCCATTGCAGTAAACAAAGTAGAATCAATAACATTCACTGAAATTTGAACTCCATTTCACCTTTAGACTCGGTTGTTTCTTGTAATGCAATAACTGCGCTGAGATGTGAATACAACCACTGGGTTTATTTATGGCCGGCTGGAAGTGTTCTTTGCGTGCAAGATGTTAATGGGCGAGAAGCTCTAAAGCAGAAACAGAAGTGGAACAATGTCATCACTGTATTTCTGCCGACGCTTCCAGTCTCCGAGAAAAGGGGTGAGGCATCGGGGGAGGAGACTCGTTGCTCTGAACAACCTTTCTCTCCCTTCGCAGAATGGCCTCGGAAGGAGAGGAGCTGGCTATGCACCACCCTCACTCTTGAAGGTGGTCCTGCAGCAATTAGCTCAAGAGGTCTCAATCTCTCCCTGCTCTCACCGAAGTACAACCGCTCGCCCACTAGACCCCTGACCATTGTGGCTCCTAAAAACAACAGACATGAATACGCCCCCCCCTCCAGGAAATAATCAACCTCTCCCTCTCAACAGGAGAATTCCTGGAGGAATTAAAAGAGGCCGTGGTGTGCACATTGCTGGAAACACCATCTCTGGACCCGCAGGAGCCTGACAACTACCGCCCCATCTCGCACTTAGCGTTATAGGGGAAGCTGGCTGAAAGGGCTTCTGTGGATCAAATATCAACGTTCCTGGAGGAAACCTCAGCCCTTGACCCATCCCAGTTGGGTTTCCGGCCTGGCCATGGGGTAGAAACAGTGCTAGTCGCCCTGATGGATGACCTCCGCCACCAGCTAGACCGAGGTGGGTCTGCGCGGCTTGTACTACTAGATCTTCAGCAGTGATTGACACAGTTGACATTGGACCATGAGCTCTTAGCTCACTGCCCTGTTGATGCGGGGATACGGGGGACAGCCCTAAAATGCCTGATATCTTTTCTCCAGGGCACGGACAAAGGCTAGCTATAGGAGAGAGAGTATCTAGCCACCATCAGCTCCCATGTGGAGTCCCACAGGAAGCAGTCCTCTCTCCTATCCTAGTTAACATCCTCTTGTGCTCTCTTGCTCAGCTGGTGTGGAGGTTTGGGATGGGATGTCACCAATACGCAGATGACACCCACCTTTTCCTCTTGTTGGATGACTGCCCTGATTCTCCCCCTGAATCCTTAGCCAGATGCCTGGAAGCAGTAATGAGATGGCTCAAGTAGAATCATCTGAAGTTCAACCCTTCAAAGACAGAGGTCCTGTGGCTGGACAGGGAGGGTCCAAGTGAGGAAGCGCGCCTACCCAACCTGGATGGAGTGCATCAGTAGTTAACTCCACCAGAAACCTGGGGTGATTCTTGATGCCACCCTTTCCATGGAGGCACAGGCCACGAGAGTAGCACGGCAGGCCTTCTACTATCTGTGGCAGGCCAAGCTACTAGGACCCTACTTGGCCTCAGAACATCTAGCTACAGTAATCCATATGATGGTCACCTCTAGGCTGAACTTCTATAACTTGCTCTATGCAGGCCTTCCTTTAACTTTGACTCAGAAACTGCAACAGGTCCAGAATGTCATGACCAGGAACCTCCCAAATACACCTTGGAGGTCCCACATCCAGCCTGCCCTTCAACAATTCACTGGCTCCCAGCTGAATTCCAGATCAGGCTTAAGGTTTTGGCAATCACATTCAAGGCCCTATGCGATCTGGGCCCAACCAAGGCCAGAGCCTTCTCTGTCCTGGCCCCCACCTAGTGGAAGGAGCTCCCTGAAGAGATCAGGGCTCTTCCTGAATCCCCGTAATTCTGTTGGGCCTGCAAAAGGGAGCTCCTCCGCCAGGCATTCGGTTGAGGCTCATCATCTGCTGGCCTCTCAGACATTGCAGACATCCCTTCCACATCCTGAGCCCAACTGACCCCTTTTCAGGCTCTGTTCAAAAAGTTCTATTGTATTGTTAATTGTTATGTTATTGTTACTCAATGCTGGTTCTTACTGTTATTGTTACTATTATATTATGAGTATTGTTAACTGGGTCTCCCTAGTGGACCCGGTAAGTCCCCCCCCCCCAATACTCTACTGGTTCCCAGGAGAGACCCAGCAACCCTAGACTGCACTGATCAGCTTTTCTGTCATTTGCCTTTCTGATTACCAACATCTCGATCTGCTTGGATGAAATTGCCTGAAAGTCTCATCAAGTTCCCCACCGAAAAAATAACTATGAGGACATTTGGGTGACATGTGTGTGGACTGTGGACCAGACTTCAGAGTTAGGGAAGACCATCCCTCTACAGCAGCCTTTTCTAACCTTTTGGCTGTGGAGTAACGCCTGAAAAATTGTGAAAAGAGGTCAGCTGGCCTCCCATCCATGCCCTCAGAAGTGACATGTCCCCCCCTCACCCACCTAGAGTAAAATCATAGAATCATAGAATCACAGAATCATAGAGTTGGAAGGGTCTCCAACCCCCGCCTCAACATCCTGGATACCCTCAGCAAGTTCTCCCACGACGCCGATCCAGAAGTGTCCTACAACTCCATCTTCGCCATGGGCATGGTGGGCAGCGGTAAGGCTCTTCCGGGATCTCGGGGGAGAGAATCATAGAATCACAGAATCATAGAGTTGGAAGGGGCCATACAGGCCATCCATTCCAACCCCCTGCTCAACTCAGGATTAGCCCAAAGCATCCTAAAGCATCCAAGAAAAGTGTGCATCCAACCTTTGCTTGAAGACTGCCAGTGAGGGGGAGCTCACCACCTCCTTAGGCAGCCTATTCCACTGCTGAACTACTCTGACTGTGAAAATGTTTCCCCTGATATCTAGCCTATATCGTTGTACTTGTAGTTTAAACCCATTACTGTGTGTCCTTTCCTCTGCAGCCAATGGGAAATCCATCAAAACAGCCTCCCCATAACCAGACCAAAGAGTACTCATCTGTCTGGAGAATGGTGATCTGCTCCACCTGCTAGCACTGTCTCTACCCCATGGTCAGGCCGTAAACCATACTGGGATGGGTCTAGGACCGAAGCTTCTTCCAAAGTGCAAGGCTGCAGGGGTGGGCAGGAGTTAGGCCCCAGTCCCTACCCACACATCCCCTAGTGCCAGAGCAGCCCACTGACCTACTCTGCTGGGTCGAGCCTGAGGCCCCAGGGTAGCCCCCCCCCCTCTAAATCACTCAGATTTTTTTTTTAAACCTGAAATGATCTCCCCATCCGACCAACCCCAAGAGGACTCACCGTACTGGACTCCAGGAGCCACTAACAGGTTGACCACAATAAAGAAGCCTCAGTCAGCAAAGGTGGATCTGGCCAAGACCCCCCGTCCCCCATCCCCCCCCCCGCTCCACGGCCATCCTCTGTTCCATGGCCATCCACAGGAGAGGGATTTTAGGCTGTCAGTCTTTGGGATATAATGGGTTTCATGTGGGATTTTAATGGGGGTTTTATATTGTAAGATGCTGCGAGTCCCTGGAAAGTAGCAGAATATAAGTCCAATAAATAATCATCATAATTATTTTGGTAGAGGGAAGATCAACCTGCCCAAGCATGGTAAAAAGCACTGTGGGTCCTTTTAAAAATATTTAAAGTATATACATTTGAAACATTAAATCCCCCCAACCTGCATAATCTCTCCGGGGTTCTGGAGTAACCCTGGTTCGGAAATGCTGTTCAACAGTTTGCTATAGTTGCCTCTGAGCTTGTCTAACTTGTTGCTTTCTTCTTTGGGTGAAAAAAATTGTTCTAGAATTTGCTCCCTATCTAGCATACTTTCCGCAAAAAGGGAAAATTCATCAGAATCATAAAACGGTGGGTGCTTGCTAGCTGTGTAGCAGATTTGTGGGTCTGGATTGGGGAGGCTAGGGGTCCCCTGGCAACTGCTGGGGGAAAGGGATACTTACTGAGAGCAGCAGGGAGGCCCATCCAATGTCCAGTGATGTGTCTAAGTGACCTGGAAGTGACCTTGGGGTAACACTCAGGTATTGGGTCAAGAACTCTACAATAAACTTGGCGTCTACCATAAAGATTGAACATGAGAAAATGTGGGAGTTGAACTTTCCTATGAAGCCTGAATAGATGCTACTAAGTTTACCACCGCAGTGCCTCCCAACACACACAAGAAGTTTATTCTTCTATGCGACGGCGGCAGCAAGATTAGTGCTGGCCAGAAAATGGAAAACGCAGGAGCTACCGTCAATAGAAGACTGGCTGAGCAAATTGGCGGATCTCACCAGGATGGCTAAATTGACATTAATGGTTAATGGAAAATCAGAAGAAGCCTTTCAGGAACAATGGGGTCCTTATCTGAACTATCTAAAAAAGTAAATCAGATGGAAAAGGAGCAGGTTCAAATATGCCTAGATTCTAAACAATTGCTTCACTAATGTTTATTATATGTATCTACTCTATTTCTATCTTTTCTGGAAAAATAAAAATTATATATATATATAAAGATTGAGCATCAGATGGTTCACCCTCTGTGGGGGAATTCTCCTCTGCCAGCCAGCTGATCAGTGGCGACCCTCAAGGAAATCTTGTCAACTAAACACTGCTGATTGCATGAACTGGGGCCTAAAGAAGCAGGGAGTGTCGGCCGCGAGAGAGCTCTGTTTTGCCGACTACAGGAGGCCACCTGCAGTGAGTCCCCGTTGCCCGCCGCACTGTGCTTTGATTTCAGAGGCATGTTTTTGAGATGTGCTTTTTATCTTTTTAAAATGTGCAACAACAAATAACCAGCTGATTGATACTTGAGCCTGAATGGAGGATTCCGCCTACTCCCAACTGACCTCCACGGAGTTCGTGCCTAATGAAAAATACAGCTGAGAGGAACAGAGTCAGACAAACAAGGAATCGAATGCGTCTCACAGACTTCACGGTACAAAGTTTTTATCCGCAGAGTGAATGAATATTCAGATTTGACTCCCGAATTTGAAAAGCACCATCTGTTCCAAGACCCCTAAGTAAACTTTTTCTCCCCTCTTTCAGCCCTGTCTTCAGAAGGCACTGTTTATTGTGAATAAAAATGAAAATGTGCTTTAAAATAAAGTACAAATTACAATTGGCATTTTCCAGCCAATTGCCAGCAGAAGTCATCCTTCTGATCGCAGGCTTATTTGTGATGTGACACGATTAGCGTCGGAAGGGAGAAGAATGCAAATCATTTTCCTGCTCTCGTTCTGTTTTGAATAATCAGGAGAGGAACTTAACTGCTGAATTTTTAAACAAAGGCTTTAATTTTTAAACATTAAAATTCCTATTCCGATTGCTTAAACAGACATAGAAGCGGGAGGAAAATTGGTTTGGTGGCATCTCCCATTCTTATGACGGTGAAACGGCAAGAAAGTAAAATAATTTGTGAGATGAATGCCACAAGCTGTTAGCTCAGGAACGCCAATTGTAAATAAACACTTCATTTTAAAATACAATTCAAAGTCACTGCATGGGGACGTTTTTATTCTCCCATCCATTATGAACTTTCAGACTGCTGAGAGGGGAAAAAAAGAAATGGGCCCAGTTTTCTTTTGAAGTCTTCAGTTCAAATGTTTGACTATGGTCTCTCTCTCTCTCTCTCTCTCTCTCTCTCTCTCTCTCTCTGGTTATATTCTGTCTCATACATATGAGAGCCATCCAGTTTTCATATTCGTGGTAAGTGGGGGCCTCTGTAACGTTTTCAAGAAAACCCTCCATACTGGGAACTAATGAGGGAGAGAGGAACTAGGCTTGAGAATTTCTTCTCTGTCTAGGGCTGCAAACCTCCAGGTGGGGGCTGGAGATTCCCCAGAATGATCACTGATCTCCGGGTGGCATGAATCCTTTTCCAATGAATTATTTATGTATTTAAATCAGTAATTCCACTTCTACTGGGGGAAATGGCTGCGTTGTACCCTGCTGAGTTCCCTCTCCTGCCCTTACTCCACTTTCCCAGATCTTGGAAGCTAATTTTGGGAATCCCAAACTGGTAACAACATTTTGCAAAAACCAGGATTATGAAAATAGTGCCCTACCAGAAATCCAAATCCAAAAATTATCAATTTTTTTTGTGGTTTCTACTGAGTAACTTAAACAGAAAAATACCTAGCTTGACTTCTAGGTTCCACTCTGGAAAGTACCAAGATTTGTTTTTTTATTTTTATTGTTTAATTGTTAAATGGTAAATGAAGGCTGAAAACCTGAGCCAGCCAAAGAGGACAATGGCTCAGTAAACCCTTCACGTTTTGTAGTAAACCCTTCACGTTTATTTATTGTTGTTTAAATTTATAAGAAGTCATTATATTTTAAAGGTCGCTATTGTGAAACTGTGTAACTACAGGACTTTATTTTTCCCCATTAACATGATCATTAAAGTTGCCTTTTTGCTGTATTATAAAGTTACACATAGAAAAATAGACTAATTGGAGGGCCAGCCTATTGAGCGTTCTTAGCTTAAAGTGGTTGGTGGAACGACAACATCAACAGACACCACAGTGAGAGGTGGTATATTAATTGAATAAACAAATAAATACACAAGCTACTGTGTCAAATGTACTCTCAGAGTCACAGAAAGCTCGCCAGTCCTTGCGTTGGTGGTTTGTCCTGCTGTCTTGAGCTGTGGCTCTCCAAAGCCTTGCTGTGAATCCTAAACAGACCTACATTATTCTACATCCATTGAAGCCAGTGGGTTTAGGATTGCACTGCTGCAGCTCCAGCCGCTATGGTGGCCATCTTAGAAAGATTTTGTGGGAGGAGCCTGGAGTGGATGGAGTCCAGGGTGGATGTGATATCACTTCCTGGGGATACTCTAGGAATTTCCACTAATCTCTGAAGACATGGGAAATGTCTGTAGTATGTCCATGGACGTCATATCCCAAGCATTTCCTTCTATTTCCTCAGTTTCTCAAGGGTGGGATTTTGGGACCTTATCCTGCAGATAAAAGAGAGCTATGGTCCTTCCTTAGATGGGAGATCTGCCGTTTTCAGATCTAAAGGTTAAAATAACTTACATGTATAGGCCCCCAGCCCCCTCTTTCCTCTCCCTAGCATCTGACTGAACATGGCTTTTAATGTCCACCTGCTATGCTTCATTTAGTGTAGTTGCTTAGCTGGTTACTCGTTGGGATGGAAATGAAAAGGAGAAGCTGGCATGAAACTCGAAAAGTACTTAGTCATCAAGGCAACATTTTAGAAATCTTTCAGTAGGGCAGGCGCTAATGTGGCGTACTGTATACACAGATGCCAGTTTTGGCATCCTTACAAGGATACTTATTTTTCTTCTTTCCCTGTAATCGCTCCCGTCTATTAGGCACATAAATACTTTCTCTTCTTATCAGAGAGTCTTTTTCTCCCCTTTTCTCAAAAGTAATGGACTGAATCCTTAAGGCCTTGCTAAGCCCATTCTCTCTCAACGAAAGGGTGTTTTATAAGAGAAAATGAGTGGAACCGCTTTCTTAGGGCTAGAAAAGCACCTTAAAGGGTTATACCCCCCCCCAAGCCCCAATTTCCCACAGGAGAGTTCCTAGGGAGAACAGGGCAAAATGTTAAAGATCTGGGCCTGGGTAAAATCTGACCGAAGCCTGGCTCAGTCACTGAGGTAAATTGACAGGAACAAGAAGGTTTACTTTAAAAAAAATGAACAAGAACACAAGTTTACTGAGGGCAAAACACACAACTGAGGTAAATATGAACACTTAATCAGAAGTTTCAGGATGTTAGGTTTGAACTGGTGGCAAATGGGGGACTTGGTGGGCCCTGATCTCATTCCAGAAAAAAAAACTGGAAGTTTTTGGCAATTCCTAGAGCAACGTGACACCTCTTCCAGTGGTTTTTTAAAAAGCAAAACAGAAGTAACATCAAATTATATGCAATTCTGGTGATTTTAAGTTTTTTCTCTTGCCTCCTAAAATGGTGGCCTTGGGGAGGGCAGGTGTCCAGCAAGAGGTCTCCCGCTGCAGCCAAAGACTGTGCCTGGTTTGAAAGCCAAGGCTGGTTTCAGCCCAGGCATAAGGAAGATCCCCCTCTCAGCCAAGGTTATCATATCAAACCCAGTCCTCTACTGCAGTGGTCCCCAACCGTTTTATCACCAGGGACCGGTCAATGCTTGGCAATTTTACTGAGGCCTGAGCCCCTGCTCCGCTTGCTTTCCTGCCGGTGCCTCTGACTTCTCACCGCCCGCTGGGGGGTGCTTCCAGCAGCAGCTACACAGTGCCACGCCAAGGGGGAGCCCCAGCCATGGCGGCTGCTGGAGAGCACCAAAGGTGAGCCAGCGGCAGAGTGCCAGGGCAGCCCCCGAGGCAGCAGCCAGGGAGGAGGATAAGGAGGAGCCGCAGCCTGGTACTGACTGATCCACAGACCGGTCCCGGTCCCGGTCCCCGGACCGGGGGTTGGGGACCGCTGCTCTACTGCAGCTGAGTTACCCTCCAGACTCAGCATTTCCTGACCCTACTACCTCAGTCCTCCAGACTAGAGCTGAACCAAAAACTGGATAGCTCTACAGATTGGCAATGGGTCACTCCAGTAAAACTAGCGCTTTTCTTTCCCTCCCAACTAGAGGTTCTCCACAAGCGTGTGCAGAGAGATTTGCAGGCAGTGCCTAGGGGGGGTGGCATCTTAGGAGGAAGCAAAGTCACTCTTGGTTGATGTTCTAGGCCTTTCCCCTCATCTCTGTAGTAAAAATCACAGAGACTAAGGGAAACTCAGCGCATCACCATCAAGGCCACACCTTCTTGGAGCCAACCAATTGATGCCCAGCAGCACGACACAGCGCCCCACTGGGCTTCCATTTTTTTCTCACTCCTTCAATTATCGAGGGTGGAAGATATGTGTGCGTGTGTGTGTGTGAGAGAGAGTGAGTGTGTGTGAAGGGATTCACGGTTCTTGCTTTTTTGGGGGGGAAGGAGGTATTGGGGGAGGGGGCATGTTTGCTGGGACAGCAAAGCCAGTGCATTTTACTGCAGCCCAGCAGCAGAACCCCCTGCCACCCTAACTGTGCCCAGCAGCAGAAGTGGGAGCCCACCAGCTGGTGCCCAGCAGCACAACACAGTGCCCCATTGTGGCAAATGCCAGCTCAACACAGCCGCAGCACAGAAACACAATCCTGGGCAGTATTGGACTGGGCACTGTTAGGGTGGCATGGGGTTCTGCTGCTGGGCTGCAGTACATTGCACTGGTTCTGTTGCCCCTTCCACTCCGTTTCTACTTCAGAGATGCTGTGATGTGAACTTGGTCCTATTGGGGTGTCTCTGCTTGTTCTGCTGAGCAGTATTGCACTGGTTTGCTGCTGGGTTGCCCTTGCAGAAATGCCACACCCCCCCCCAACATTCATTGCAGAGATTCAATGTGATGTTATGTTCAGCTTGTACTTCTGCCTAGTTATTTCCACCCCCTATTAGAAACAATGGAGGATATAGGCACCTTCCTTGGGTGCCCATGAAATTGGAGCCCCTGGTCCAATCCTTTGTGGTGCCTCTACCTCAACTCCTCATGCCAATCATGCTGGCAGGGACTCATTGTAGTCCATGACCATGTGGAGAGTCATAGCTGGGCCAGCCTGGCCCTGTACCCATAGTGGTATTCAGCATATACCAAATCAACTTGAGCCAAATCAACTCAACCTCCCCCCTCCCTCCAATTTTTTTTCCACACCTGTAGTCCAGAGTTCTGCTTTCACTGGTTCCTGAGGCTGCAGAATGTTTCCGTGTGTTGCCTGTCACATCAAGATTTCTGAACTGAGTCAAAGATGGAGACCTCAGTTAGTTCACTGCCAGATGTCGATTTACAGTCCATCATGGCCAAATGTCTAAGGCCCTTCTTGGGTAGAGATGAGCAGTTTCCTTGCGAGGGTTAAAGAAATGTCACAAGTTCTACTGATCAGATGACTAAAATGGAAGTCGCTGAGAGATACGTGTACGCCAATAGAAGTATTGAGGGTATTGAGCTTGGACTTTAGGACACCTTCAGCGATCACCAAAAACCTGGATCCTCCAAAAGGCAAACCTTTTGCTGGTGATCACTGAAGAACCCACACATTTTGAGACCCAGAGATTTTCTGAACCAGCTCCAGCTGAAGGACCAGCAACAAGGTTGACATTCCTGGAACTGTATCTAATTATGAATAATTATCACTGGGAATAGGGTGGAATAAAAATTCAAGTATTATCAGTGCACCAGGATTACGAAGCAGCAGCTAATGAAACAATGCTCATTCATCTCACGCACACAAGTCTTATTGCAGACGCCAAACTCATAATTGCTGCAGTTTGTATGAACTTGTGGTCAAAAGTTGGCACAAATTCAGCTTCCGTTATCGTGAACTCTCATGAAGCGGAAACGAGAACCGAAATGAGTACCCAGTTTTTGACTACTCCCCGTAAATACAAGAGTGCTGTTCTTCTCACGTGAACAAAATTCCTGCACTCTAGCATTGTAATGGGTCATTTAAATCAGGGGTAGTCAAACTGCGGCCCTCCAGATGTCCATGGACTGCAATTCCCAGGAGCCCCTGCCAGCATTCGCTGGCAGGGGCTCCTGGGAATTGCAGTCCATGGATATCTGGAGGGCCGCAGTTTGACTACCCCTGATTTAAATAAACACCTAATACTTTGGGTTGACTCCTCAAATATGACCATGGCTGGGAGGGCAGAATAGGGAGGTGAAGCAAGGCAGGGTGGGGTCTAGCACATTTATAGACCTTTGCCACAACTGGTTTTGTTTAACAGTCGAGTCCCTCCTGAGTTACTGGGCTCATTAGGAAATTCACAAATGTCATCCTGACCTAGAAAGCCCAGGAAGCCCAGTCTCATCAGATCGTGGAGGCCAAGCAGGGTCTGCCATGGTGGGCATTTGGGCGAGAGGCCTTCAAGGAGGTCCAGGGCTGCTAGGCAAAGGCAGGAGGCAGCAAACTACTTTTGAACCTCTCTTGCCTTGAAATGCTGATGGGGTCGCTTGAAGGCAAATCATAATAACAAACACATCAAAGGAAAGATTCCGGCATAGCTGTGCTTTTTCATCAGAAACAATCTCCCTTGCATTATTTTTTGGGAGAGCTTGAACCTCTGTCTCCTCCTAAGTCTCTATAGTCCTGCCAGCCAGCCAGCTAGCCTATGCAAGGAAATTCTCTGGAGGGAAAATGGGCTGGTTGCCTTCCATTGGTAAGGTAGCCAGATTTTAACATGGGTAAAGCGGGACACCATTGACTGGGAGGGGGAGGGGTTCTTGATTAAAATTTTGGTCTGTATGGCCTATTAAGCACGGCCACTGAAACGGCGGCAAAACCGTTGGAGAACGCGGAGGAGGAAGAAACGAAGCAAACCAATTACACATGGGATGGAACGCAACGGCGGCAAAACCCAGAGTATCCGATTATGCACGCAGCTAATCCGGAGCCGCTTCTGGTTGCACCCTGGTCCCGGGAAGCTCCACTTTCTTCCGCATCTCGCTAACGCAGCTTTTTCGGCGGCATACGTTGACTCTGCGCCCGGTTGCCGCCTGTAGCGTGCATAATTGGTGATTTTAGCCGCCACCATTGCACCCCGAATGCGGATCTTCCACTCTGTGCATAATGGGCCTGTGGAACAACAAAACGTTTCAAAGAATGCATAGAACGCAGGAATGGTATTGTAATATATATATTTTTTTAATTTCAACATAAGTACAATTTGCCAGGTACCCCCAGATGCCCCTCCTAAAAGTGGGACAATCTGGTCACCTTATCCATTGGGCAGAACAGACTAGGCCTCTATGACAACCCCCCTCCCCCATTTGAATGGAAGCTGCCTATCATAAGGGTTGCCAGCTTTGGGTTGGGAATTGCCTGGAGATTTGGGGCTGCAGCATAGGAAGAAAGTCAGCAGTAGGCATGTGCAAAACAAAACAAAAACCCAGTATTTTTCCAGTTCGGGCATATTGGACCCCAAACGAATGGTATTTCCCAATATTCCTAAAATTTGGTAATGGGATTCAGAAAATATTCATGAGAGCTGAATTTTTGACTCCTAGCCATTTAAAGGGATGAGATCCCTTTAAATGCTCGCCAAACTGCTGATGCTGCAAAGAGAACTCTCCCCCCCCCCTTGCAGAATAGGCCAGCAGCAGTGATTCTTTTCACTTCCCTCCTGGGGGGGGGAGTGAAAGGGAGCATTGAGGTGGCTGCCAGTCACTGAAGCTGAACAGCCGACTGGCAGACTGGTCAAACTGTTATGTTTAAAAGGCCGGCAGCCATTACAGGTTTCTATTTCGCTGCCCATCCCCTTAAAAAGGAGGGAAGCGAAAAGGATTGCTGCAATGGCTGCAAGCAGCCTGGGGGATGGGTCCAGCTGTTAAGGTTAAATGGCCAGCAGCCATTTCAGAGGGACAGATGCTGAAGTCACCTGGGGGGGGGGGAAGCAGAAAATAAATCTGCCCTCATGTGGGTCAACTGGAACAGACCAGGGAATTTGTATTCGGCTTAGAAATAACAAAAATATACCAGTAAGGTATTTCAGAATGACACAGAGCTTGAAGAGACCACAAAGGAGCATTCAGCCCAGCCCCCCACCTTCCTGGGGTCTTAAAAATTACACACTCCTAACAGGTGCTCATCCAATGACCTTTTTCCAGGCTTTTCCCCAGTTTTTGTTTGTTTGGTTGAACTGAATGCACATGTCCAGTCAGCAGGGGATAAAGCCACAGGGTCCGCCCTCCCAAACAGCTAATTTACACCAGGAAAACTCTGTCATCTGGAAACCCACTGAAATTCCATGAGAATACTGGCCCCACTTGGCAACTGGCACAGCTCCCCCCCCCCCATCACTTAGTCTCCTCTTCCAGTTGCCATTAAGCAGGAGATCCTTGCCTTATGCAGTGTCAAAAAATCACTGCGGAGTGAGGGACAGTGCAATTAGTAAAGCTGCTATGTACCGAAGTGCCCATCAGGCAAATTTCATTTGGCAGAAAGATCACTATTCTTGTTGGATAACGCTCCTGTGAGACCCATATCTGCTGATTCACCATCCCCCCTGCCCCTTCTGCCACCCATCATCAGCGATAACGAGTGGGTAAAATACCAGAGTAACTGCCAGGACTCCAAATACTCTTGAATTTTGGAAATTGTTCTCTTCAGGTTTGGAAAACTAACAGTATTTACAAATGGAAACCATGGTTCACCAAAGATGTATGTTTCTATATCTCTCTATGTACCTATCTTTGGAACAACAATACATTCTTAGCTAGATTTGGGTGGGTAGCTGTGTTGGCATGAAGCAGCAGAACAAAAGTTTACATCCAGTGGCACCTTTAAGACCAACAAAATTGTATCCTGGGTATAAGCTTTCATGTGCACACACAAACATCTTCAGATACCAGAAAGTGTGATGATGATGATGATGATGATGATGATATCATCCGTTCAGTTGTGTCCAACCCTTGGCAATTCTATAGGAAACTTTTCACCATGAGCTTCTGTCAATGACTGCTTCACCTGAAAGTGCATGCACACAAAAGCTTATCTGTCCCCACAATGCATGCTCTACCTGATTGGCCATCAGTCGGGGTATAGCCCAATAGGGAGTGGACACTACCCCATTGAGGGTCAATCATGGGTAATCCCTAACCCCATCCTTGACTAGACTGCACCTTCCGGGCACTTGGGAAGAGGAAAAGTCACAGCAGGTAAGCCAGGGAGGAGGCCAACCATGCTGGTGCTGGTGGCCCAACCTCTGTGGATAGGCCACCACACTCCAAAGCCTCTTCCCTGCTGGTGAGCAGGGGAGGCCATGTGGCCATGTGCCACAGGTGCAGCAGCCACTCTGGTGGCCCCGTCCCTGCTGCACTCCACTCCATACCTCCTGCCCAGCAGTTGGGCGAGGGGACGGCAGCTGGCTGTGCTCCACGACATCATGCACGCCATGGTGGCCCAGCTCCCTTGGCTGGGCTGCCATGCACTGCTCCAGCCCTCCCACCCACCAGGTGAATGGGGGGAGGGCAAATGGCTTGGCCCCACAGTGGCATGGGGCCAAGCATGGGGTCATGGGGCACCGAGGCAGGAGCACCCCTGCATGCCTTCCCCATCAAAGCCCATTTTTAAAATGGGCTTTGATGCTAGTAACCAGAATAAAACTTTTTTTTTGTTTTAAAGATACCATTGGATTCCAATTCATAGAAAGAATATAGTTTCCTCCTTTCTTTCTTTTATATATATATATATATATATATATATATATATATATATATATATGTATGTATGTATGTATGTATGTATGTATGTATGTATGTATGTATGTATGTATGTATGTATGTATCTATGTATCTATGTATATATATATATATATATATATATATATATATATATATATATATATATATATATATATATATATATATATATATATATATCTGTCTTCCTAATCAAGGTTTCCAAAACTACTTGCAAGCATATAATATTCAATAGAATAATTTGATTAAAAAAATTAAAATCCATAAATCATTATATGTGTTTATGTGTTTACAACACACACCCATTTTATAGACATCAGCAAGTGGTAAAATTTCAGAAGAGACAATGAGGAAAAAAAACAACAACCATCCCAAACCACCAGTTCTGTAGACTCCAGAGGGGAAAGAAGTCCTAGTGGGGAGGTAAGTTTGAATTCTGAAAAATTCCTTGGTGGAAATTAAGCCATTGCTCCTTGTAGGCAGAAGAAGCTTTTCACAGTCATTGCAAAGCCCATCTGGTCAAGCTCCCTCAGGAAGCAGCTCCATACCCAGGCACGGGTACACAAGTGGCTATCAGCTGGCACTTACTGGTTTCGTTTCCTTAGGTGGGGCTTCTCAGAAGAGCTCAGATCAGCAGTCAGGCTAGCTGTGGGAAATGCCATCAAGTCACAGCTGACATTTGGCAACCCTATAGATTTTCTTTTCAGGCAAATGACATTCAAAGAGTTGTGTAGCAACTCTGCACTTCCTTGGTGGTCTCCCATAACCACTCTAACAGGACCAACCCTGCTTAGCTTCCAAGATCTGAAGGGCTCAGTTGAGCCTATGCCAAACAAGCAGGCTACTGTGATCTATCTGTCATTTATGCTGTTTTTGCCCCACCCCTTCCATAAGGAGCTCAGGGTGGCATTCATGGGGCATTTCTGCACCCTTTAAAATAGTGAAATACTTACCTTTTGTTATGATTATATTCCAGCCCCTCTATATGACATGGCTGACATGCACAGTCTGGGCAGTTAGCAGCTGGCAACATCCTCCATTTTAAAGTGCTAATTGGTGAATCCCAAAAAGTGGATTCACCAACATATGTAGTGCTACCTACAGGAGAGCAACCAGCAGGCCACCAGGGGAAAAAAGAAAGAAAAAGTATGGAGGCAAAGAAGCACTATTTCCGCCTTCAATGTCCCACCCTCACACCCACCTCCCTGTCCCTTCTCCTGGGGATGGGAGGGGCTTTTTTAAAGTGAACTACCTGGAGCAATGAATAGGCGTACAAGCGTGCAAGCAAAGCCAAAAATTTCCCCCCAAAAAAGCTGTAGCACAAAGCATGCCTTTCTAAGTCTCCCCCCCCCCCAAATCAAGAATGAGGGCCATTTCGCACGGCTTCAAAATAGCACAATGGTTGCTAATTGGAAACGCTACTAATTTGCCATAACCCACGACGTCGTAGACAATCTGCAACAATCCTGAAACCGACCCGCAAAAAGCGCTTCGTTGTAGCGCTTTCAGGGGAATCCAGAAAAGTGGATTCACCCTCCGGATAGCGATACACTCCTGCAACCAATCTGCAACAATAGCGCTAAAGACCTGTGCGTTACCATTGTTGCGGGTTCTTCAAAGTCCCTCCTCCTGAGCCTGTCCTCCAAACTTCCGGCGAAGCGATCGCCATTTTTTTTTCTCCGAGCGAGCGGGGATAAACGCACCAGCGAGCCTCTTTCTGTTTAGAGGCTTCCCTGGCTTCAGTCCTTCACCTTTAGTCACTAAGCACAAACCACATAAAAGCCCGTTTGCTGAAATAAAGTCCCTTTATTTTTTACACATTAATTCAGCCGAAAATAGGGCCCGTGAGAGGGGGGGGGGATTTTTTTTTTATCACTCGAGGCAGCGTGCCAACGATCATACAATCAAACGACAGCTCACATTAGGCAGCTGGATGGGTCTCTCCGTTGCAACGAATCTACCTAGATTCGTTGCTATGGGTCTGTTTTTTTTAAAAAAAAAACCTTTCTTAAAGGGAAAGGGGCTGTTTGGGAGCATGCTAACGGCTGCCCATTGGCTGCTTGACGGCCAGGGGCGGGACGAGCTTGGCAATAGCGCTTCCTTTCTAGCAATTTCTGCCGAGACCGGAAGCCTGTGGGAAACGCTAAAAAACGCAACTGATTCCACTACAAAGGCAGGTATGCATAACGACGAATTCCACTATTTTAAATGGCGATTTTTCATTCCGCAAACAATTTGCAACAAAGATCCCTGTGCGAAAAGGCCCTGAGATTCATTTTTAGGAGCAGCAAAACTTGTGATTCCACGAGGGGTGGCAATACAGGGACACTCTATGATTAGAAGCATAGGCATTTCAATTGAGAAGTATTGCATTAAAAAGAATTAGCAGGCATTGTGGACTCTTTAAAGCATGCAGAAAGGGGATTGGCTGCCTGGCTTGATTGACAGGCAGAACAGCATCATGTATAAACTGCGTTGCTCTCTTCCGCCATTTCAAGCAGGCACACGGAGGGGAAGAAGCGTGAAATGGCGGCAGAGAAAAGCGAGACATCAGAAAGGTGAGGAGTGGCCGGGGAGTGATTATATTTAGTGGTACGCCATTCAGCTGGTGTAACACTGTTTTTAAACAAAAATGCCCATGGTTCTCCACTCCCTATTTTAAACTCACAAACTGTCCTATGCTGTGTTTTCAAACAAGAGCCCACAATTGACCTAAAGTGACCTAGTTTCATGGCAAAATGGGGATGTCTACTCAGGTCTCTCCAGTCCTTATCTGTATGCCAAGTGGCTCACTTGTATTCTACAGGGCCCTGTTTACCTGCCCAAGTTCAAGCATCAGCCTCGTTCTTCTGCCCAAAATCTTGGGTCCTTACTTGGGGTTGTCAGCCTCTGGGTGACACCAGGAGATTTCCTTCTATTGCTGTTGATCTCCAGATGACCAAGATCACTTCCCCTGGAGAAAACGGCTGCTATGGCAGGTGGACTCTAGGGAACTGTACCCCACTGAGGTCCCCCTCCTTCCCAAGCCCTGCTCTCTCCAGGCTCCACCCCCCCCCCCCCCCAATCTCCAGATATTTCCCAACTCAGAGGTGGCAACCTTATCCTTACTTGACATGTTTATTCCTTGCTTAAAAAGAAATCTGCATATTATGCTGTCCCTAATGATTCTTAAAGTTAATTACTTATAAACCCCCATGGTTATTGTTTTTCTGATAATGTGTAGATGCCCACTGAATATTTTTAGTATAATTAGTTCATAGAACAGGGTGTTTACACATTACCTATTTAAGACTCTGAAAGACCTGATTTTATTCAAAGATTTTCCCCAGAAACTTCAGGCAATGTCCTGAACACTCTCCTTGCCTCCCTCTTTTAGAAAACAAGTTCAGGCTGATCTGCTCTCTTAACCCTAAAAAGAAAGTGTTGAAAAGCCATGCAGAGCAAAAGATGATGCCTTTCCAATCGCGAATATGAATTGGGACAAAACACCCATTAATTACCCAAGCTCCTTTTTTCTCCCTCGCCCCCTTTATGTCTACTCAGTACGCCTAAGATCCTCTGAGGAAAACAGTTCCTCATATAATAAAAATCAGTCAACCTTTAATGAGGCAACTTTATATTGACCTTAATGTAATGACTACACAACAAAGTAGAGCATCAAGTAGCATTCAAGAAAATGAAGTTTGCAGAGACCCTCATGTTTGTCATAGGCTATATAAAAATCCTCCTCAGATTTTATAGCTGCCAATACACTGGAAGTCAACATATGAGTAGTTCGTTAGGGACAAAATCAAAATGGCATTTTGTAGACTGCTAGTGATGTGTTTGAATTTTATTTTTGGAGTGCTGACCCCTTAGCAAGAGTTTAAAATACGTTCTAGAGCAGGAATCCCCAGCCTCTTTGATCCTGTGGGCACCTTTGGAATTCTGTCACAAAATGGCTGTTGAAGGAGGCGGAGCCAGCCACTGCATCTCAGAGAACAGGGTTATGCATAACTTGAATGGTAATTCCTCACCATTTCAGGCAGAGCCCCTGGAATGGGATACCTTTTAAAATGCACATATGTTTTAAAATATTCTTTGCACATCTACACAGTTTACCTTTAGTTACTCAGCGAAGAACCTTGTGCTGTGGTGGCAGCTGTTTCTGAAGCAACATTTTAAAAAGTCTACTCAGCCAATCAGAAGCTTCTTACACCCACATTATTAAAAATTTTGGTGGGTACCAGGAAAGGTATTTGTGGGTACCAGGGTGCTCAGGGGCACCATATTAAGGATGCCTGCCCTAGAGCTTTGGCACCATCACAAATGGTTATAAGATGCACACATGGGAAAAGCTTTTGGCACAATGCAACCCCATCTCATCCCCCTTTGCAGAAGTTTGCTGCTATTAGAGAACGAGCACCATTTGGGTCCATTCAGAGACTGCTAGTAAATCCAGATCTGGGATTTAATTTAGGAGAAGTTGATATGCTGGCAGAAGTCAGGAGTTACTAGAGAACTTATTTATTTCCCCTTTAATCCAGCTAGCAATTGATCACAGGCCCTGATTTTTGCATACTCTGGAGTAATTTTCTGGTAAGTAAGCAGGTGAAGCCAAAGTGCATGTGATTAATACTTGTGCAACAGTGAAACCCTAGGTTACAGCCTTCAAAGTAGTTGATGTCCATAGGCTTAGAAGTCTGTAGCTCTGCTCAGAATCCCCTGCTAGTTGCATTAGGTGATGTAGCTGGTCAGAGCATTAGTACTCTACTGGCTCTAGCAAAACATCATACATTTAGAGCAGTGGTCCCCAACCCCCGGTCCGGGGACCGGTGACGGTCCGCGGATCAGTTGGTACCGGTCCGCAACTCCTACTCCTCCTCCTTCCTGGCTGCTGCCTCGGGGGCTGCCCTGCTACTCTGCTGACAGCTCACCTTTGGTGCTCTCTGGTGGCCGCTATGGCTGGGGCTCCCCCTCGGCATGGCACTGCGCAGCTGCTGCTGGCAGCGCCCCTCAGTGGACGGCGGGAAAGCAAGTGGAGCAGGGACTCAGGCGGTGGTGATGTCCCTTGGCAAAAGACTACCCCCCGTATGGGCCTCAGTAAAACTGTCAAGCATTGACCGGTCCCCGGTGATAAAAAGGTTGGGGACCACTGATTTAGAACACCACACATCCAGACTGTACAACAGCATCACTGATGCATTCTCTCATTTCCAAGTGGAACAATTCTTTTGGTAAATCCTAGAAGCACAAGGAGATCAGGACTGAATGTCTGAGATGCTGCAGGGACTTGGTTTAGGTAGACTTGGAGAACTATAGAATCACCATTGGTTCTGAGCACCATGTTGGAAGAATTTCAGTCTGCAAAGAAGTGCTTATAATAATAAAATTGTGAAAAAAAACAACTTTGTATAGAAAAGAGAGAGGGAGAGAGAGTTCTGTCTACCTCAAGCTTTCTCAACCAGGGTTTCATGAAACCCTGGTGTTTCTTGACGGCCCTGGAAGGGTTTCCTGAATGCATGGGAGTTAATTTTTAAATTATTGTTAAAACTTGTTAAACATTTATCAGGTAATAGGACCATATATGGTCATGTCAAACTACTCAAAATGGCCAGTGATATATCTGAAGGGGGGGGGAGGGGAGGGGCCCCAGGTAGGCATGTATGCTTCCCAACCATACTCTGCATGATACCACCACTTCTGGGGGGGGGGGTTCACAAAGCTTAAAGAATGTTTCAGGGGTTTCTCCATGGTAAAAAAAAGTTGAGAAAGGCTGGTCTAACTGTTCTGTTCAGTCAGTCTGTTCTGGAGGCAAGCCTGGAGGAAATATGTCTCCAGTGAGCCAATCAGAAGACAGGAGGAGATAATTTGAAAGATGTCAAGAAGTTCCTGACCTAAATGTGCTTATTACACCTATCCTCCGATGCCTCCTGAAGGCCATTCCCAATATTCTGTTCAATCATCCACACTACAGATCTTGCATATTCCAACATCCCTTCTCGAGATTTAGCATGGTCAGTCCTTGAGGTCCATTTTCTTTCGTAAAGTCTTCTGGGATTCTTCTTAGAAATCCCATCTGCATCCTGCTGCTCTCTTCCCTGTTTGGTCCTCAATGAGAGCATCAATTTATTTATTTATTTATTTATTTATTTATTTATTTATTTATTTATTTATTTATTTATTTATTTATTTATTTATTTATTTATTTATATTTCTATACCGCCCATTTCTTTGCAGCTCTGGGCGGTTTACACAGAACATTATAACTTACATGGAACGTTACATAACATCAAAACAACTTTAAGAAACATCAAAAGATTACAAAACCACAATTATAATATAATAACAATTAACAGTAGCCTTGGGAGAGTCATGGGTGGGTGTCTGGGGACCAGCAGGTGTTCTGAGTCGGTCGGCCTCAAGCAAATGCCTGGTGGAAGAGCTCCTTCTAGCAGGCCCTGCGGAACTGTGGAAGTTCGGGCAGGGCTCTGATCTTCTCAGGGAGCTCCTTCCACCAGGTGGGGGCCAGAACCGAGAAGGCTCTGGCCCTTGTTGAGGTCCAACGCTCTTCTCCGGGGCCAGGGATCTGCAGCCAGTTGGTGGTGGCAGAGCGTAAGATTCTTTTGGGGGTATAGGCAGGAAGGCGGTCTCTCAGATACACTGGGCCCAAACCGCGTATGGCCTTAAAGGTGATTACCAGAACCTTAAGCTTAATCCGGAATTCAACTGGGAGCCAGTCAAGTTGTTGGAGTACCAGCCGGATATGAGATCTCTACGATGTTTTCGTGAGAATCCAGGCCATAGAATTCTGCATCAGTTGTAGTTTCTGGATCAAGGATAAGGGTAGGCCTGCATAGAGCGAGTTGCAGAAGTCCAGCCTAGAGGTGACCGTCGCATGGATCACTGTGGCTAGGTGTTCTGGGTCCAGGTAGGGCGCTAGTACCTTGGCTTGGCGGAGGTGGTAGAAGGCCAGCCATGCTACCTTCGTGACCTGGGCTTCCATTGTAAGGCAAGCATCCAGGATCACGCCCAGGTTCCTGGCGGTGTGCGTTGGTAAGAGCTGCACACCATCCAGGGTGGGCAGACGCACTCCCTCCCATGGTCCCTTCCTACCCAACCATAGGACCTCTGTCTTTGTAGGGTTGAGCTTCAGGTGACTCTGCTTGACCCATTTTGTCACTGCTTCCAAGCATCAGGCTAAAGATTCGGGGGGGGGGGGGAGTCAGTGTGGTCATCCATCAGGAGGTAGAGCTTGTCTCTTCTGCAGACTTCTCCCACTTTTCATCCATCATCTCTATGTCTTCCCATATGGGACGTTCTGCCACAGCCTCTTTTTTTGTTGTTGTTAGATAGGAAAGTCTTCTCAGTGGCACTCTTATCTGTTCTAGTTGATCTTATGACCTCAACTTCTGCATCCCCTTCTGGTTCTTGGGTTTCTGGTGCCACAACCAGGAACAACTCTTATGGTTGCAACAAGAAAGAATCTGTCAGAGGACAGCAATGGCAAACCATCTCCGCTTCTCACTTGCCTTGAAAGCCCCTTGCTAGGGCCACCAAAAGTTCAGTGCAACTTACACAGACACGCAATTCATAGGGTAACCATAATTTGGAAGTGACCTAACTTCAGACAACACACATGGGGCTTGAGAGCCCTGACCTTGCCCTCACCCAACGCAGCCTGACCTCACCAGATCTCAGCAGCTAAGCTGAGTTTGCCCTGGTTAGTTCCTGGGTGGGAGACCACCAAGGAAGTTCCGGATTTCTTTGCAGGCAAAGGCAAGCCATCTCTGAACTTCTCTCGCCTCAAGCTGCTCCAGTTGCAACTTAAGGGCAGTTTACCCATGTCCAAGACTTTAGACTTAGATATTTACAAATAGAGAGTGAGGCAGAGGAGTATTCAAATCAGATGCAGAAAAGTAATGAGAGAATTCCATTCCCTGCATCCGCTCTGAGGGATTACGCACAGGAAAGACTCATTGTTTCAGGATCAGGATTCATGATTTTCCTGGATTTCTTTGCATGTCTTTGCATGTATGTAGAGTCACTGGATTTCGAAGATGGGGAATTCCTGGTGCAAACAACCCCAAAATCCAACATCAGTTTTGTGGGAGACCGCGCTGCAGTGAAATATGTGAACCTGGGAATGTCATTGGGTGGACGGTTTGCAGAGGGTGCCCTTATGCCTTTAACCGATGGGCGATTAGTACCTACGGAGAAATGCATTTTTCTGTCAAGGTTTGAACTGGGCAAAACCTTCGCCTGACATTTTTAAAAAGTGCCAGAGGGAGTCAATTCAATTTCTTCCCAGCCTCACCTCAGCCACGCTTTTAGAAAAGCTAATAGGTGTAGCAAGAGACTGTGGGATGGTCACACTCTCCCCCACCTCCAGCTCTCAGGAAAGAGAGATTTGGAGGGGTGAAATACTGGGAAGCCTTCAGGAAGAGACTCAGGAAAAGCTTCTTTGCCTGGGGCTGACTGTGCCAGGGGGAGGAGAAAGAGAAAGGGCAGAATTCCTGGAACCAGACAGAAGGAGGGGAGCTTTTTGTGCTGGTCCCATGTAGGCAGGCAGAACTCGGCACTGAGCTCTGTGGGACGTGGTCATTGCCAAGGGCTGGCACGCTTTCCTGAAAAAGGAAATTCTGCAAAATGTCTGCGACTTCACCTTCTTGGACCTTCTGTTAAAAGGAGCACCAACAGGGAGGCAATCAGTTGGGAAGTGGTTACTCCCCCAGTGGTGCCAAAGGAAGCCAGTGCTCCATGTGATAACTGGATGTCAATGAGAGACAGAGAGGATTGGTGTAATGGTTCATACTAGTGGCTTCTAATCAGGCAAGTCAGTTTTGATTCCCTGCTCCTCCACATGCAGCCAGCTGGGTGACCTTTGGCCAGTCAGAGCCCTGATAGTGCTATCCTGACTGAGCAGTCCTGTCAGAGCTGGCTTAGCTTCATCTACCATACAGAGTTCCTGTTGTGGGGAGAGGAAAGGAAGGCGATTGTAAAAGCCGCTTTGAGACTCCTTCGGGCAGTGAAAAATGGGGTATAAAAACCAACTTTTATTCTTCTTTAAGGTCTCCAAACAGGAACAGAAAGCTGGGCAATTCCTGCAAAGGCCGTGTGGTGAAGGTGGGTGAACAAAGAGAGAGAGAAACCTCCCCAGGTGTTGGAAAAACCTTTGGGGCATAATGAAGTAGGGCCTGCATGCCATAACAGGACTATTCTGCCACACACTCCCCATCTAGATGACCCAGCTGGCCTGTTCTCATTGGATCCTGAAACCCATCAAGGAAGTCCAGGGTTGCTAGGAAGAGGCAAGCAATGGAAATCCACTTTGTTGTTTTTTGGCTCTTGCCATGAAAAGCCCAAGGGATGGCCATAAGTCCACCACAACTTGATAGTATTTTCCCCCATCATTATGCACCTATCATATGACACTCCTAATAAGAATGGCCCTGACCTAGATAGCCCAGGCTGGTCCTATCTTTCCAGATCTCAGAAGCTAAGCAAGGTTGGTAGTGGTACAATCTGGAAGGGAGATCACCAAGGAAGGCCATGTAGATACAGTCTACAGCAAAACAGCAAATCAGGATTCAGCCAATCCTGAAAACCTTTACAGGATAGTCATCAGTTAGTTGTGACTTCATGGCCCTTTCCAGAATCCAAGGGAAATGCTCCTTTTAAAGCTGACACAGGGAAACCAAGGGTCTCTTTGCCTGTTCAAAAGCAACACATTAACCAGTAAATCACAGGGCTATATTGAGATAGCTACTCCGATATCCAATCTCTAAGAGTTACAACCCTCTCACTGAAGAGAAGTCAGAAGTTTATTTATTCCAGTTGTCAAGTGAAAACCCTGTGTCCAGCAAAACTTCACTTCTGTTTATCTTTTAAGGTTTTTATCTAAAATCAATCTAAATATTCTTGAAATAAATCAAGATGGGTAGCCGTGTTAACCTGTCTGGAGCAGCAGAAAACAGTAGCACCTTAAAGATTAACAAAATTTGGGGCAGAGGATAAGCTTTCATGCACTTCCTCAGATCTAGCTAAAATGTGAGTCCATCTGTTTTTGGAGAGCAGAGTGATTTCAGATGCTGAACAATAATAGCAGCTGAATGACAACAGCAGGCAGAATTAGATTAGGTGTGATATGCAGAAGGGTCATAGGCTTGGAGATATCTGAATTGGTAATGGGCCAGGAAGCCTAAGTCTTGACTCAGTCCACAAAGATCCGTTGACTCGTGCTCTGTGTGTTTCCTTTGCTGAAGCAAGCAGACTCCATTAAGCTCTGCTCTCTCTGCATCTGCTGCTGTGTAGGCATGTAGTCTGCTTGGAGCCTAGCCACAAGAGGTTTGCCCCCACAGAGTAGCAGAAGATGCCCCAGTAAGTAGCTCAGCCCTGGAAGGTGGAAAGTACAGTCTGCCCCAACGAGTAGCTCAGGCAAGGAAGGGGGTACAGACGCAGAGATGGCCACAGTGAATTGCCCTGGTGTAGAAGTTGGGGAAAGGGGGGAGAGTAGAGCTGCCCCATTGAGTTGCCCTGGTGTAGAAGTGGGGTGTGGTAAGCCCCTCTCAAGCAGCCCAGGGAAACTCATCTCTGCAGTCTGATGAAGAGCCATCATTCTCTGGGATCCCCAAATCCCCCCTGGACACTGGCATCCTTGGACCTCTATGGGGCAAAAGGACGCAGTACCCCCTTCCAATCAACCCTTTACTCCAAGGGAACGGATCTCTGCAGTCTGATGAAGAGTCGTCTTTCTGGGAGATGCCCAGCTCCACTCTGGTGGCTGGCATCCGTGGATCTCTGTGGTGCACAAGGCCAGAGAGTTCCCCCTCCCAGGCAGACTGATCTCTGTTGTCTGGAGATGAGCTGTCATAGTAAAATTCTCCATCCGAACAGCCGTTTCACCCTTGGAAGCTGATCTCTATAGTGTGCAGATGAACTCCAACTCCAGAAGGTCTCCAGGCCGCACCTGGAGGTTGGTGACCCCTGGGTTAGGAATGTTCCTTGAAGTTTAGAGGTGGGGCCTCAAGAGTCTGGGTGGGGGTGGGGGTTGGGTGAGTGGAAGGAGGAGTACAGACTGCCCACCAGCCCCATGGGACCCAGCGTGGCCTCTGCTCTCCCTCCCTCTCAGCTGTCTTCTCCAGAAGAACTGGTGCCTGGAGATCAGTTGTTATTCCTGAAGATCTCCAGGCCTCCACCTAGAGGTTGGCAACCCAGCTGGCTGCACATGGAGGAGGAACGGGGGACCAATCTGGGCTCCTGAGATTTGAGTCTTCTCCTGTTTATTCATCTCAATATCCAGCTGGGACTGAGACAGGGGGAGGGTCAGCCCCCAGGACAGCCATGCAGCAGGCATGTGTGCTGGTGCCCATTGTATTCCTGGGTATGCTTTGCCCATAGTAACTGCATAATTTCAAACGCTCTGTTACTCTGCAGTGCTATTTCTCTGGAGGGACTCAGGACCAAGCCTAGTCTAAAAGTCCCAACACTTATTCAAAACAGTACATGTGGTTCAAAATCTGCGGGTTTTGCTTTGTGAATATCATAGATCAGGAGTCCTCAAATAGTCCTACTGTTTTCAGAAAACTGTTTTGGCCATTGGCAGATTTTTTAAAATATACAGTTTCATAAGTAGCTGCCACCACAGCACAAACGCAAAAGAAGCCTGAAGGTTAGTTTTAGCAGTCATTGTATGGCTGTCGCTGCCTCCCATGGTGGCCATTTTGTGACTATCACGTTTCAGAATTTCAGATGTGCCCAGCGGCTCAAATAGGTCGGGGGCTCTTGTCAGAGACATTCCTTGTACTTCCTTGTAGAAGTACATTCCTTGTATTTCTAGTTTCCATGTGGGTTGAGTTACCAGTTTGGTGCAGTGGTTAGGAGTGTGGACTTCTAATCTGGCAAGCCGGGTTTGATTCTGCGCTCCCCCACATGCAGCCAGCTGGGTGACCTTGGGCTCGCCACGGCACTGATAAAACTGTTCTGACCGGGCAGTGATATCAGCGCTCTCTCAGCCTCACCCACCCCACAGGGTGTCTGTTGTGGGAGAGGAAAGGGAAGGCGACTGTAAGCCGCTTTGAGCCTCCTTCGGGTAGGGAAAAGCGGCATATAAGAAACAACTCTTCTTCTTCTTCTTCTTCTTCTTCTTCTTCTTCTTCTTCTTCTTCTTCTTCTTCTTACCACCAACCTTCAACCAAAGTGACATTTAGAAGGGTCCTGGTTGGACAAGAATTTCAGGGAAGCAAAAAGGATCAGTCAGATGAGTGAAATTTCTCATGGAGGGGGGATTCTTTTTTCTCGTAGAAAAGAGTCAGAAGGAAAAGAGATTACTATGCATTGTGAGTTGTAACCTGTCCCAGGGTGCAGCAAGAACAAATTATAACTGATAAATTTAACATACTCACCGATAAAATGCTGTATTCATAGATTTTTAATTTCAAGAATCACATTAAACTCTACCAAATTAAACACTATTAAACTCTATCAAAAGGACAATCTGATATTATAGTCTGTTTGAGCACATGTATCAGTGTAGATAGCTCACTTGTGGATACTTAAAATTAATCAATACTGTTCAGAATTTATTAAAAATCCAGAGTTGCTGAAATATAGATAAACCTTTTTATATGCTGATTGGATTTTAGGGATGTCAACCTTCAGGAAGGATCTGGGGATCCCTGGATTTACCGTTCATCTGACTATAGAAATCAGTTTCCATGGAGAAAATGGATGGCATTGGATCACACTGAGGTCCCTGCCCTCCCGGGCTCCATCCTCAAATCATCAGGAGCCTCCCAGTCTGGATCTGGCCACCCTACAACACCCCCCCCACCCCAACCCCAGCTCATTCCAATAGTGATGGTGGGGAGGGGGGCTGACAACACTATGCTATTTTGTTTTATCTTTTAAAAAGAAACATACTTCAAATAGATCATACAGGACAGCCACATCAAACTTAGCCATAATACATGAATCCCAAGGGGTCAGGACTCCCCTTCTATATGGTTGTGCTGATTTCCAAAGCTTACTCCAGCATATTACTTTGTGAGAGCAAAGATAGTAAATGCATATGTTCTTTGGCAGTATCCTCCCTTATTTATTGTTCTTATTAATGCATTAATAGGCTGGTGAGTCCTTTTTGAAGATGAACAGTCTGAGAATTTGTGCATTTGGGGTATTCATATCCACAGTGCGCAGGGGTCCTGCTTCTGAACTTAAAGGTTTGGGGGAATACCTTTTTATTTACCTGGAACAGATTACAAGCTAAAAAATTGCAACTGAAACTCTCTCTCTCTATCAACTAATGAACAATTGTACATCATTTCAATACCATGATAATTCATGCAATTATTCAAAATACTTGTATTTTGGTTGCCCACAAACATGTACCCAAGTTGGTAAATAATGTACAATTTGTCTCCATTGCTATCGATAAAATCTTATGCAAGACACAAAACAACTATAACAGAAACACAGTTTTTAAAACACGCTGGGAGTAAGGGGGAATCACTTCCAATTTGATTAAGATTGCTCCCTGAAAGCAATAGCACTAAACCCACACAACTAATAGCCCTAAAACTGATAACTAATGACACTAAAAACTAAAATAGCAGCTACTTGTGAAAGTCGTAAGGAAAACAGAAACCAGACAGAAAAGAAAGCCAGCTTGGTGTTGTGGTTAGGGACGTGGACTTCTAATCTAGCGAGCCAGGTTTGATTCCCCGCTCCTCCTCTACGTGCAGCCAGCTGGGTGACCTTGGCCTTGCTACAGCACTGATAAGGCTGTTCTGACTGAGCAGTTCTGTCAGGGCTCTCTCAGCCTCACCTCCCTCACAGAGTGTCTGTTGTGGGGAGAGGAAAGGGAAGGCGAATGTAAGCTACTTTGAGACTCCTTCGGGTAGAGAAAAGCGGCATATAAGAAGCAATTCTACTTCTTCCTCTTCTTATAATGCGCTGAGCAATGTTCAAAAAAATGCCATGCCATAGGGAGATACAGAGGATGTTCCAGAGCCAGAGAATGACCATGACTATCTAGCTCATTTCTGAAGGCATGGGAGCATGTGGAAGGGCCTAAGATGTGAATGTTGGCAGGGGCTCATGGGAATTATAGTCCATGGACATCTGGAGGGCCGCAGTTTGACTACCCCTGGTGCAGAAGGACAGCTGTTGTTGTGTTCACTTTGCCCCACCCACTTCCCAAACAGATTTCCGTTGTATTTTTCATTGCCCACCTTAAAGATTTCTCCTACAGCTGCCACCTAAGATGTTTCCCCTTCAGCACCTCATCCTGCGTAAGTGGCACCCAGCGGTCCTGTGACAGAAAACACACATGTAGGCATAAAAGCGGGGCATAAACACGTCAACAGGAGAGGAAACAGGCCAGGACTAAACAGAGCAGCAGTTCCTGTCAAATTAAATGGGGGCATAAAAATGAGCACCTTTTAGGGGTCAAAGAAAGCAAGCCCAGGTGATCTTGAATTCAGGGTATCCCACAGATTCCTGTTTCTGACCACGTAAGAGGAAGGATGCTGGACTAGATGGCCCACTGGTCAGATCCAGCTGGTCTCCTCTTATGTTCTTATCAGGGGAAGGGCTCAACCTCTCTGCCCTGTTGTTGGCCTTCCAGAGAAATTGGTTGGCCGCTGGGTGAGATGTGATTCTGGTGGACTAAACAGACTTGAATGTTTGTCTGATCCAGCAGGGCAGGAGAGGGGAAGGGAGTCCTTCAGGTCCTGTTAATGCATTACAGGTGAGCCCCAGATCTTTGAATCATGCCTGATTTCAGACAGGCAACCCATGCAGACCTTTCACGGGGATTCTATCCTATGTGTGCCAAGAAGAGATTAAAGAATCC
The DNA here is from genome assembly GCF_049243985.1 of Paroedura picta. Taxonomy (NCBI): domain Eukaryota; kingdom Metazoa; phylum Chordata; class Lepidosauria; order Squamata; family Gekkonidae; genus Paroedura; species Paroedura picta. The sequence continues at coordinate 126,160,948 of NC_135374.1, read as the reverse complement.
ATTCCACATGGGTACTTGGATGGAACAAATAGAATCAATCTAATTTAAGTCCCCCTCCCAAATAGAAATGAGCCTCTTGTGGCGCAGAGTGGTAAGGCAGCCACCTGAAAGCTTTGCTCATGAGGTTGGGAGTTCGATCCCAGCAGCCGGCTCAAGGTTGACTCAGCCTTCCATCCTTCCGAGGTCGGTAAAATGAGTACCCAGCTTGCTGCTGGGGGGTAAACGGTCATGACTGGGGAAGGCACTGGCAAACCACCCCGTATTGAGTCTGCCATGAAAACGCTAGAGGGCGTCACCCCAAGGGTCAGACATGACTCGGTGCTTGCACAGGGGATACCTTTACCTTTACCTTTACCCAAATAGAAATGCTTGGTTATACTTGTCTTTACTTCTGCAATGACTACTGACTGCTTATCATGGAAATATCTTTGAGATTCAGATCTGGGCTCTTGTGAAACTATGCCATGCTTTTCCAAAACTTTCGACTGTGGAGTAACCCCTGAGAAATTTTGCAGGCTTCGAGGTAACCCGGAAGTGATGTCAGCTGCCTACAACTCCCTGCCACGCTTGTGGAAGTGATATCATTTATTACTGTCAAACAAGCAGGACCCTCCATGCTTGCTTCTGTGCATTTTGATGCCTCCCTCAACCCCCCGCCCCAAATCGGAAAGAGTGCTGATGTTTCTATCTACTCTTAATATGGAATAGTTAACACTCCATTAGTTCCTTATTATAGTCACTCTGGCTAAAATCTTCACTATTATTGGTATGCCGTGAAGCATGTTGTGGAGAAATGTAGTGGTAGTTCTTGATTGTTCAGTTTTTTTGAAAGAATTTAAAAAATGAAATCCAAGTCACACTGACAGACAGGATCTAGGCCCCTGTCCCCCCCCCCCTGCCACTTCCAAGCCCTGGAGCTGCCCCATGGCCTGCTCTGTCAGGCCAAGCCTGAGACAGGGGCAGACCCCCCTCTCTCCCTCCTTCCTTCCCTCCCACAACAAAAGACCCCCCCCCTGACCTCGCTGGACTCCAGCTAACACCAACAGGTTGGCCACATGATGAGAGGACCCTCAGGCAGCAAATGTTTGCATTCCACCCCCTCTGTGCCCATAATTGACCGTTTTGGAAGGGGGGAGATCGACCTGCCCAAATTAGGAGAAAACCATCCCAGATAAATGTTAAAAGTTTAAATATATAGATTAAACAAATTAAATCCCCCCCCCCCCAACCGGCATAACTCCTCCAGGTTCTAGCATAACTCTGGGGTTACGTGCCACCCAAGTTGAGAAATGCTGAACCTTGCCATCAGAACGCAGCGACCATCTTTGGGGTTGCTCAGTAAAGGTAAAGGTAAAGGTATCCCCTGTGCAAGCACCGAGTCATGTCTGACCCTTGGGGTGACGCCCTCCAGCGTTTTCATGGCAGACTCAATACGGGGTGGTTTGCCAGTGCCTTCCCCAGTCATTACCGTTTACCCCCCAGCAAGAAAGCTGGGTAATCATTTTACCGACCTCGGAAGGATGGAAGGCTGAGTCCACCTTGAGCTGGCCGCTGGGATTGAACTCCCAACCTCATGGGCAGACAGCTTCAGACAGCATGTCGCTGCCTTACCACTCTGCGCCACAAGAGGCTCTGGGGTTGCTCAGTAACACCCTGCAATCTAGATAAGGCTTCATCTTATTTTAAAAAATAGAGGAACCAGGTGAGGGAATGGCGAGGCTGCCCATGGTAGCATCACCAGCACTGATGGTAGCACGGAAAACAACTTCATTTACGAGCCACAAATCAATCCAGCAGTGATTAGCCAAGGATCCTGTTAAGATACAAAACCCAAGCCGATTATTGGCAGTGGCAGAAGTGAGTCGATAGGCAGTTCTAGGCTCCTGGGCCTTGTTTGCTCAGCTGCCGACTGAGTTCATCACCAGTCTAGCAACCTTTCTTAACACCTCCGATGTTTTATGGCAGATAACACAGAACAGTTGGCATTGATTTGTTTAGCGCAAACAGCACAAAGCCCTATGGATGTTCTCATATCAAATTGAGCTGTCGACCCTCATGGGGAAATAGACTAACAGTAAGAGGGGGGATCCTTCAGGTTTCCAGGAACGACACCCAACTCCCTCTCTTTGGGCAACCTGTGCATTTAGACTCACTTGCCACAGACTGGTTGGCTTGGTAGAACCTTGGGTCTCATAATAAGAGATGGATACATCCTAAAAAAGTTAAGTGAGCCACCAAACAGTTATTATGGCAAGAGCATGTGAATTAGAAAGGATCTTGACACCCACCACCAGGTGACTAGGAGCCCTGGGCATCTCATTGCTGCTGAGTTCCCACATTCCTGCATATCCTATCCTCCCCATGCTCCACTCCCAAAACCTGAAGAATTTCCCAGCCTAGAGTTGGTACCCCTACTGCTCTGACCCTCTTTCAGGGGTAGTCAAACTGTGGCCCTCCAGAGTCCATGGACTACCATTCCCATGAGCCCCAGCCAGAAAATGCATTGTAGTCCTTGGACATCTGGAGGGCCGCAGTTTGACTACCCCTCCTCTTGCTTGTTCCTAGTTGAGCCGAGTGAGCCTCTCAGAGATCAAAGACCCTGCAAACCCCAGAATTATATTATATACTAGTAAATAAGACCACTGCAGTCTTAATGCAATGGGCGCTAGCGGGGCTCCAGGATTAGCAGGGCCGGTGCGGGCGTGGGGCCGTGGGACCCGGCCACGGTGCGGGCGACCAGGGGCCGTGTCGAGTGTTGGTGCGAGGCGGTGGCGCGGCGAGTAGGCGAGGCCGCGCATCGCAGTGAGGTGCCGACCTACTGTTGCGGAGGCGAGGCAAGTAATGCCGGTGGGCGGGTGGCCGCGGGCGAGGAGGAAGGGGGGCGGATCAGGAGGCACTTTGCGCCTCCTGATTAGTCAGTCCGGGGGAAGGGGCCTATGGGCACCCTTCCTCATCGCGGACAGGGCCCACCTTTGGTGCCCTTAACGGATAATTGTATCCGCTCCGCTAGGAGCAGTTAAAGATATGATGATATGATGATGTAGTTGCATCTCCTTCTGCATTCCCTCCACCCTTCCCTCTGCCAGATGTGATGAAGACGCATGAGAAGTATCCAGCCTCTCCCACTTTCTTTCTCCACTACCTGGGGAGAACATCCAACGGGTCCTTTGACCTCTTGTCGCAAAGCCCAGCAAAGAGACCCATTTGTAGTCCCTGGCTGAGGCGCACTTATTGTGGCAGGAGCTTTCCTTGCAAAGAATGGATGCATTCCCTCCCGTGATAGTCCGTATCTAACTTTAAAAAACCAAGAGAACAATTGTGCCTGCCGCTTGAAGCCGCTGATTCCTTTTCTCAGGAGTGAACTCCTGGTCGTCCCATGAATGAAGTGACAGAAAGAAGGCTGCGTGAGAGGCCGGTGAGTCATGCACAGAGAGGGGAAGTGAGACTGTGCACATCTAGATGTTTAGACTGCGGGAGAATGCTTCCTTTGTTCTTGTGGATGAATGGGTGCACTTAGAGGAGAAATCTGTGTCACAAATGGTGCACCGTCTCACCACGTGATCCAGGTTTTCAGAGCAGGCCTCCCCCCCCCCACTTAGAATAGGAATATATATACACTCTGGCAGAAGGCATATTTATTCTCATACTAAAACTGGCTGGTTCATTCCGATCAGTACGTGAAATTCATCCCTTTCTGCTTCTTGACCCACACGGTCCCCTGGAAGCTTCCACTTCACAATATTATACTTAAAACAGATACAGCAGCGGGCAGAACTCCCTCTCTATTCATCTCTTAAAAGTACAGACTAAATATCATGCGTCTGTCCACTCCCTGGCTTGCGTTTTCATCTGTCCAGATTTTTCTCTGTTCTCCACCGTCTTTCTTTCCGTAGGGCAAACTAGGGGAGTTTTTTGCCCCAGGTCTTTCTTCATCCATATCTGCAGCTGTTCAGCCACACTCCCCTTCCTTTAAGTGGTTTTGCCCACTGTCTTTTAAGATCTGCAGTTTCTTCCAGCACTTCAGTGTTTCTCCCTGACTGTAGAATCCACGCCCCCCCCACCCCGACCTCAAACATGGAGGTTTTCTTCACTCTTTAAGACCTTCTTGCATAGTTTCCCCATCTCTCCATTTCCTCAAAATGTTCACATCCTCCCAGTTATTTTCTTTGTCTCCTCTTAGCTTATACTTTTTCTTCAATGGCTGATGGTTGAATGCCTCCATGATGGAAGCAAGGCTTCTCAGATCTTTTCAGAAGAAGGTTTGGGCCAGAGAAACCATAGACTCAATCTCAGCAAAAAGAGTGAAGCAAGCCCTTTAAGCAAAAGATAGGGCCTGTCTTTCTGGTAATTCACTTATTCCAGAGTTTCCTGGTATGAGTTTCTATTGGGGATGATGCAGTTTCCTGAATCATTACTGAATCAGAATTGTAAGTTAATCAGAATTTCCATCAGCCCCATAAATTCGCTAAATTCTGAGTTGGAATCTGAGGGGGAAATGTGTGCCAAATTTGGCAAAGTTTGAGTTTTGATTTGAGGGCCTAATGAAAAGTAAAATCCAACTTTCCATTAATTCTTTGCTTCAGTCCCCCCCCCCCCCCACACACACGCACGCACACGGGTTCAGTGCCATAGCATTCCTGCCTGTGGCTGCTTTCGGGCCAGGGTTTTCCATGATAACCTGACTTCCCTATTGGAGCAATCCCAAGTAGGTCAGTTTGGAAGTAAGTCCCCTTTTTATGTTAGGCTTACTCTTGGGAACATCATTTTAGAATTATGGCTCCAAAGAAGAGGGGGTGCATTTCTCAGGGGTCAAGTACATTCCCAAATTGCACATGTGCACACACACACTAAGTGTTTTCACTGTCACAGATTTATATAATAGCACACACTCATTTGGGAGACTTGGAAGTCAACCTTTTTGGGTTCAAAATGTGAAAGACAGAACTGGAGAGTCTGGCAAATTTCAAATGGATGAAAATAGTCCTTTCAATGTTTGTTCCTTGTGACGTTGCCCAAGGTAGGGATAGGTTTAGACCGCTGTGCATTCATCAGGCCTGCAGCTCCACGTTCCCCACAGATTACCCATGCAGGGTGACAACAGAGATGCCAATTTGAAATGTAAAAGGAACCCCAACAACTAACAGAGAGATGCCTGGTTGCATTTTGGGTCTGGAACACTGATTTCAATGCCCCTGACTTCCACTCTGCATCACAAGCAAGATGAAAGCACTCCAATCTGAAGTTTAAGCAAATGGTGAGATACCACCAAGAGTACTCCACCATGACCTGCTGTCAGCCCAGGTACACAGGGCATTTCTGCACACTGGTAAAAACAGCATTACACCAGCTTAATGGCATAGCGTAGAATATTAACGTGCAAAGCAGTTTATCCTGTCAATCAATCCTGGCAACCAATCCTCTTTCTCCATGTTTTAAAGGGCCCGCAATGCCCGTCCATTTGGAGGCTGACATCCATAGGCAGTGATGCCCCTGGAGATGCAGTGATGCCACTTTGATCATCATGTCATCATGTCAAATTCCCGTTTCTGGTTGCCAAGGGGTTACCTGGCAACCCTCATTTTGAATTCCAACTGGTAATTGTACAATTGTCCAGAGATCATCCATTGGAGCAGTGGTCCCCAACCTGCGGGCCGCGGCCCGGCGCCGGGCCGCAAAGGCCATGGCGCCGGGCCGCGGCTCCCTCTCCCCGCCCCCCCCCCCGCAGTAAAAAACTTCCCAGGCCGCAAGCTTGCGGCCCGGGAAGCTACTTACCGCGGGAGGGCGGGCAGGGAATCAGGGCCGGGCCGCGCCCGTGCAGGCTGCGCCCGCTCGGCCCGATCCGCGGGCGCGGCCCGATCCGTGGGTGCGGCCCGCGGGCGCGGCCGGGCGCGGCCCGATCCGCGGGCGCGGCTCGCGGGCGCGGCCCGAGGCATGGGCGTGGCCCGCGCGGGCGCGGTCCCTGCGGGCGCGACCCGATGCCCTGCCGGTCCCCAGCCTAATAAAGGTTGGGGACCACTGCATTGGAGGATATGGCAGATTTTGGGGGTGGGGTAGGCTCCATGACATGACATCTTCCCTGAGCTCTGGTTTCAGACTTTGTCTCCAAATCTTCACTTGTTTATCTAGCAGAATCTGGCAGCCCTCTCAGGCCCCAGCCAGCCTGGCCTAGTATCCCTGGGCACCAAGTGAGCAGGCAGGTAGAGATGGGTGAGCTCTGACCATCTGATTTCAATTTTCCACCTCCTTCCTTTCTCTGCATTCTGGCCGTTGTAGTTCTGCAAACACCTGCCATTAAGGAGGAAGCCAGGTAGCCCCTAAGAATCCTCTGCATCACAGTTTTCCCCCCCCCCACAGTCTCTGCTTAGAATATGGTTTTCATACAAACAGCATCACAGCCAGTGTTTTGGTGAGAGCAGCAGACACTCTCCTGTAGGCAAAGCGTCCCCCACACCTTTGTCCTGCTAACACCATGACCCTGACTGCAAGTTCAAGTCAACCCGCAGACTTCTTTCTGAAAGGTGCCAACCACGCTTTGGCTCAAGAGCAGCACACATTTCCTTCACAGTCTGTCAGAACTAATAATCTGACCAGACAAATCTGGAATCAGATAAGACATTTCCTCACTCTTGGGAATTGAGTGCACCGTCTCCATGGCTCTGAGACGATATCACCTCGAAGTACAGGAGGGCATGACTAGAATAAATCCCAGACCAACGACAGGAGCAAATGTGTCAGCAGACTTTTTCTCTCACAGGTTTTTTGGACTACATATTGAGGTCATCAGTTTTACAAAATGGATCCGTACATAAGTATAACCGAGATGGATTTCTTGAAAGAATAATTGTCTTGAGGAACAGGTGGCTTTGCTGGCAGTGAGGTAAATGAAAATTTGTTCCCCTATTAGGTAGGGGCACTTTTGTTATCGCAGAAAAAGCCACTGAGCTGATGGGGTAACAAAGGAATAATTAACAGTATTAATACGCATACTGTGGAAACTGAACTGAGTTTGGGGCTTGTGTAGTTCAATATTTCTTTTTTTAAAAATATGACATTTCCTTTCTCATGACGATCACAAGTTGGTCTTATCCAAGTCACGGACCTTGTATGGAGGAAAACCCCATTGGACTCAGGGGCCTGAACTGCACATGTTTTATTTTTCAGAAGAGATTTCTTTTTATAAGACTCGTATTGATTCCTCTAGTGTATGCGATAGCACAGATTTCAGAGGACACAAAAAAGGAATTCTTATTGTGCTCATCAGTTTCAACGCCTGCTTAGCAACTGCCATGTAATATCAAGCCGCTATTTGGGCAGCAGTTCGATAAAATATTATTTAACTCGAATGGGACTTCTTCTTTGGGAAAGCTGCCTCCTCTTGATGGAATGCCTCAGCCGCAAAGCGCCCATGTGCCTGTTTCAAAGGGATGTTCTCCCCTTCCCGTTAAAAAAGGTGCATCAGTGCGGCTGCCAGGCTCCAGTTGTGCCCTGGAGATTTCCCAGATTTACAACTGATCTCCAGACTAAGCAGTTACCCTGGGGGGGTGGGGGGACTCTGGGGCATTATAATGGTGTAGTGGTTAGTAGGCAGGACTTCTAATCTGGTGAGACGGGTTTGATTGTGTGCTCCTCCAGCTGGGTGACCTTGGGCTCGCCACGGCACTGATAAAGCTGTTCTGACCGGGCAGTGATATCAGGGCTCTCTCAGCCTCACCCACCTCACAGGGTGTCTGTTGTGGGGAGAGGAATGGGAAGGCGACTGTAAGCCGCTTTGAGCCTCCTTCGGGTAGGGAAAAGCGGCATATAAGAACCAACTCTTCTTCTTCAGTAATCTCAGGGCTCTCTTAGCCTCACCCACCTCACAGGGTGTCTGTTGTGGGTGTCAGAATCCTGGGTATTCTGTCCTGTGTTGTTAACTGGTCCCTGTAATTGATGATTGAAACTGCATGGTTTGCCTGACAAGTGATGTATCACAGTGCTGGGTCCCTTCAACACCTCAAAGCCACATTCCCTAGTTAACGCTAAGGCCGTACTCCCTTCAGCTAAACCGCCTTCTGCGCATGGTACCTTGATTAGGAAGATTGTTTTGACTCCTTTGACATCCAAGTCATCGCTTTTCCATGGGAGGGAGGGGGAAGGGGATGTTCTGGTATTTTATATTTGTGGACCTCTGCTGCTGTCTTTAGCTTTGCCATCAATTGCATTAGATGCTGTCTGCTTGATAATAAAGACACTTTCCAAAATATAAGTGTTCTTGCTTTCAAACCTGGAGTTCTGATGGTGGGGAGAGGAAAGGGAAGGTGAATGTAAGCTGCTTTGAGACTCCTTCTAGTAGAAAAAAATGGCATATAAGAACCAACTCTTCTTCTTCTTCTTCTTCTTCTTCTTCTTCTTCTTCTTCTTCTTCGAATCATAGAATCATAGAGTTGGAAGGGACTTCATGGGTCATCTAGTCCCACCCCCTGCACTATGCAGGACATTCACATCCCAATCGCTCATCTACTATAACTTGCCACCCCTTTGCATTCACATAATCGGACTCTCCGTCAGATGGCTATCTAGCCTCTGTTTAAAAATTTCCAAAGTTGGAGAACCCACCACCTCCCGAGGAAGCCTGTTCCACTGAGAAACCTCTCTAACTGTCAGGAACTTCTTCTGGATGTTTAGATGGAATTTCTTTTGAATTAATTTCATCCCATTCGTTCTGGTCTGTCCCTCTGGGGCAAGAGAGAACAATTCTGCTCCATCTTCCATATGGAATCCTTTTAAATACTTGAAGATGGTTATCAGATCCCCTCTCAGTCGTCTCCTCTCTAGGCTAAACAGACCAAGCTCCCCCAACCTTTCTTCATATGTCTTGGTCTCCAAACCCCTCACCATCTTTGTTGCCCTCCTCTGGACACGTTCCAGTTTTCCTACATCCCTCTTCAACTGGGGTGCGCAAAACTGAACACAGGACTCCCTGTGAGGCCGAACCAGAGCAGAGTACAGCAGTACCATCACCTCCTGTGATCTGGACACGATACTCCATTTGATACAGCCCAAAATCCCATTTGCCTTTTTAGCCACCGAGTCACACTGCTGACTCGTGTCCAATGTATGGTCTACTAAGACTCCTAGATCCTTTTTTCACATGCTACTGCCAAGACAAGTCTCCCCCATCTTATATTGGTGTGTTTGGTTTTTCCTACTTAAATGCAGAACTTTACATTTGTCCCCATTGAACTTCATTTTATTCAGTTTAGCCCACTTCTCGAGCCTATCAAGATCATCCTGTATTCTGTTGCTCTCTTCAGTTGTGTTTGCTACCCCTCCCAGTTTAGTATCATCTGCAAATTTAATAAGCATCCCCTCTAATCCCTCATCCATCCAGATCATTTATAAATACGTTGAACAACACAGGCCCTTCTTCTTCTTCTTCTTCTTCTTCTCCTTCTTCTCCTTCTTCTTCACTGAGGCCCTGTCCTTCCCCAAACCACATTCACCCCAGGCTTCCCTCCCTAATTTCTAGGAATTTCCCAACCTGGAGTTGGCAGCTCCATATCATCCTCAGCCTAAGCCAACTTGTTATCTCTGGGACATTTTTGTGCAGGGCATCAATATGAGATTGCTGCTCATTCAACAAAACCCCAAATGTCTAGAGATACCCGGTATTTTTATCAAAAGAACTGACAAACTAATCCTCACCAACCTGCAATCAGGACCAATTGTTAAAATTCTCATCAAAGCCTTGGTTTCCTCCATTGCTTGTTTCAAAAGCAGGTTGCTCTATGAAATTCAAATGCACCGCATTAGCAGAGCCTCAAGGTGAGCATATAATATGCAGAGTAAATAATTGAAAAGATATTTACCAAGGGGGGAAAAAATTAACTTGTAGACTTTGCACAAAAATATATGCAAAAAGATAATAGGTTTAATGAGATGTCCCACACCGCCCGGAGTCTTCGTAAGCGCTGAGCTCCAAGATATGTGAGTATATATGCCAAATGAGCAGAGGTAGATTAGAAATTATTAATATTTGTTCTTGGGTTTTGGCATACCAACATTTCTTCCCCAGGGCTTGAAACACAACAGTTCAGAGTCTCCATCGTGGTAATTTCAGAGGGTCGCCATGTTGGTCTACAGTCAAACCATTTGGGTCCTGGAGCAGTGAGACCAGCAAAATCTTTGGGGTCTAAGCTTTGACTCTCAAAAGTTCATGTTCTCCAAAATCTTCTTGGTCTCGCAAGTGCTACCGGGCGCTAGCCTCTCTATAATGGTCATGGTGACAATCTTTGTTTATCTGGAAGAAAATCCACAATCATTGGTTATAGATGATGTCACTTTGTGAACGCTAACTGGTTGGTGTGGATGAGCCCTTTCACACAGCTATGCTGGCAGAACCATGACAATTCCTTCCCACTGGTGCAACTCTGGTTTAGCTGAAGCCTGTCAGTGACTCAACCATATGCCGGGGCGACCTTCCTCATATATTCAAATGAGTAGCCATGCTGGTCTGAAGCAGCACAATAAAACCAGAGTCCTGTAGCACCTTTAAGACCAACAAAGATTTATTCAAGGCGTGAGCTTTCAAGTGCAAGCTCTCTTCGTCAGACTAAGACCTTAGAAGAGTGCTTGCCCTCGAAAGCTCACACCTTGAATAAATCTTTGTTGGTCTTAAAGGTGCCTGACTGGACTTCCTCATACAGGTAGCCATATCCAGCGGTTAGAACATCCATTCCCCCATAGCCACATGGTAGAGCTGATGGGGAGGCAGCATCTACATGGCTGCAAGATTATAAAAGTGTCATCAGTTTGCCAGCTCAGGCTTGGGAAGATTAGGATATGATGCCTGGGGGAAGGCAGAGCTTGAGAGCAGAGGGGGCACAAATGGGTGTGATGTCACTCTAGGATTTGACTTTCTTCCATCCTCTATGGCAGGGATCCCCAACCTTTTTGACCTCGCAGGCACTTTTAGAATTCTGACACAGCAAGGTGGGCACAGTCTACCACAAAATGGGTGCTTCAGGAGGCAGAGCCAGACACAAAATAGCTGCTGAGTCTACCTCCAGTTAATGAAAATCATGGTACTGTGGTGGCAGCTGCAGCTGAAACTGTGACAAGCTGCACTTTTTAAAAGCTTAGAAGTAATGCATAAAAGGCTAAATGACTGTGAAGAGTTAAATCTTCACAGAGGCTTGAGTGATCTGATTGGTTAGCATCAGCTGAGCAGAGAAAGACTTCTGATGATGAGGAAATTCAGTCTGCTTTAGCTGAGAAGAGTTGAATACTGACAATTTTGGAATTCAGCCCTGACTGAGAGCAGTTTAACTGAGAGGAGAATTGGAGAAAGTTGGCAAGGACAAGTCGGTAGTCGGATGGTGACTTCCCATTCATACCAAGGAAAGGGGATAAATCTTCTAGAGAAAGAAGAAAATGCCCTACCCAGTTTAATCAGGGACTGTTACCACACTGAGACCCATTATGCACAGCAGCAGATACACCGGGTTCCGTTGTGATGGGGCAAAAAGCCCCGCTGTTCCCTGTGAATACACTGGGGAGGGTCTCCCCCCGGCATACGCTGGCTGTGCCGACGCAACAACCCTGTGCACGCAACGTGGAGCCGGAAGTGCCGGGAGCGTTCTGCAGCCGCAGCAGTGGCAACAGGGGGGATCAGGAGCATGGGTCCCCACTGCACAATGGTGGAGAACAGCATGCTGCTCTCCCACCATGGTGGAGATGAAGGGACGCCTCTGTCAGGTCTGCAGAGCCGTGGAGCTGGCAGGGGCAAGACGTGTCCCTGCAGAGATGCCGTAGATTGGGAGAGGAGCTGAGCCGAAAGCCCAGCTCCGCCGATTATGCACAGGGCTAGCCCAACCTAGCCCTCACCTGCGCCTGTGGCGGATCCCGGCCTGTGGAAGAATCCGCGTTTTCTTAATGTGGGTCTTCCAAGGACCTGGGTCAGGCCAGGCCTTGGAGGGCAGCGATGTCATGCATAATCGGGGATTTTTTCCAAAGCATTCCAGCCCATGCATAATCGGTCTAGGAAACATATCTCATTTTACCCTTACTTTGGATTTCCTTTGGATGCTGCAAGTCAACTCTAAGCTTTCTGCATTTGGACTTTCCCCCAGGCTGAAATCTGCCATGTGCTTTCTGCATCTGAGTGGGCCAGAGCAGGCCTCCCATGATGCCTTGCTCGCTTCCTTTCCACCCCCCCAATTTTTTTTGTTAAATTGTCACTGCTTGCACTTTTAATTTAATTTTCCATTTAATTTCACCATTCTGCACCCTCGATCACCTCCCCCCCCCATTTAAACTGGAAGTGTTTTTTTTTAAACAGGTTATTGCCTTACAACATGGAAGACTACTGCTTGTTTTTTTATTGCTAAAACAGCATTGTAACACAATAACCCACTTAAAAAAAAAAAGGCTGATGTTTTGGGAAGGAGAAAGGGAGGAGGAGAAAGGAGAGGGGAGGGAGGATGGCAAAGAGTAATGTGGCGTGCAGAAATGACTCAAAATGGTGGCAAGGGATGGGACAACCTGCCCAAATACAGGTAGAATTTTTTAAAAACTATTCTCTACTTGTTGCTAGAAATGGCAGGCACACTGAGGGAAGGCTCTCCTCTGCTGCCATTTTGAAAACCCTCACACCTTTGAGGGGCCTTCATGGCTTAGGCTGATCCTGCATGGCCCCTACCAGCTCTGTGATTCTGCAACTCTCTGATTCTAAGCTTCCTCCCTCCTTTGCTTTGCCATGGCCACAATTCCCTTCCCTTTGGTTGGACCTGTGAGCAGCAACGGCAAAAACCATTAAGGACAAGAAGCCTGGACTGGCCGCGGACATTCAAGGTGTCTTGTTGACTTCCCTAGCAGCAAAGCAATTCTTCCAGACTTCCTTGCAGATGCCAAAGCACGTTTAAAGTCCCAGCTTAACCCTGATTATTGTCGGCAGAATTAAACAGCCCTTTGCTGCCCGATACCCCAGGAATAATCTGTGCCACAATAAGTTTGGGGAGGGCGAAAATCTAAAAGGCAGAGATTCTGGCATTAACACTAGAGCAAAATGCCTCCCCCGCTCTTTCCATCTTGGTTAATTGTATTACCTATATTAAGGTACAGCAGCTGCAATTAATTAACACTTTAATTAGAATTTTAGAGAAACCGTGTTATCCAGTTCGTTCTATGGGGGACTAATCAGAGTACACGAGCGTAACCAATAGCAACGGCATCAAAGCCCTCCGTCATTTATCTTCACTCTTAGCCGCAATCCTCATTTGTTGCCTAAAATTTTCCAAATGCACCCCCGAGGTCACAAGCGTCCATTTGAGGTGAAAGTAAATGTACACTCTTGCTTGTGTTGCTTCACATCTACCAGCAGCACCAAGATACAGAAGAGTAGCAACAACATGCTGGCAAGTGATGCATTTATCAGCTGGGGGCCTCAGAAACAACTGACAGTAACAAACCCGTAAAGCAGGGGTAGTCAAATTGCGGCCCTCCAGATGTCCATGGACTACAATTCCCATGAGCCCCTGCCAGCGAATGCTGGCAGGGGCTCCTGGGAATTGTAGTCCATGGACATCTGGAGGGCCACAGATGTCCATGGACATCTGGAGGGCCGCAGTTTGACTACCCGTGCTGTAAAGTGTCTGCATTTCATTTCCACGGATCTATCATCTGTGTGGATTTAAAGATGGGTTCTTGAGATTCTGCACTTGGAAATTAAGCTCACTGGCGGAAGCCAGTGGGTTGCCAGAAGATCTTTATTTTCAAACAGGTGTGGCCACCTCCACTGGTGGGAGATGGCAGATGACCACTGCTGATGCTAATTCAGTATCCCATGATAATCCACCAGGGATCCCCAACTTGGTGCCATCCAAATATGTTTTGAACATGGGTGAGGCCAGGTGGTGTCTTGCCCAGCAGGGCTTCTGGTTGGCCACTGGAGACCTGATCAGCTGGGCCGGATCTGATAGTGTTGATGCCCTTGCAGCTGCCACCGCAGTGTGGCTTTTCATTCTCTCTCACTCCTCTTCCACAGATAGGGTTGCCAATCTCCAGGTGCTGAACATACTTGAAGCTTTGGGTCACAATAAACAACATGACTTACATTCCTTTTCATTGTTCACCTTTCAAAGGATTTTCTTCAAACAACCAGGTGCTGGCTGGACATCTCCTGGGACTACAACTGGCCTCCAGGTGACCAAGGTCAGGTCATCTGAAGAAAATGGCCGCTTTAGAAGGCGGACTCTGTGGCACTGCAGTCGATTGGAGTTCCTCCCTTCCCCAAAAGCTGCCCTTTTCAGGCGTCTTCAGGCATCTCTCAACCCATACCTGCCAACCTATACACTTTTAAAAATTACTCCTCTTCTCCCGCAGACATGGGCTTACAGTGTAGGATAGTCTGCCTCCTGCAGCAGCCATTTTGTCATTTCTTCCACCACCCTGTGTCAGAATGCCAAAGTTGCCTGCAGGGTCCAAAGGGCTGGGGACGCCTAGTCTGTATAAACCCTTGACGACTTTGCTGGATGAGATCTCAGGCAGCAGAAGGGCCACGCAGGCTCTCAGCAGCCGAGAAAAAAAGCCAGGTCTTTTTTTGTAAAGCAGTGCTCAGCAGCAGATGCTAGTCGTTGACCGATGAGCCATCTTGTGAATCATCAAAGGGAAAAGGTATGCCTTGGCCAAAATAGCTATTTCGTGGAAGGCTTCCTGGCCAGCATTCCACCCTAGGCAGCCACGTATGCCTGCCAAGGCTCTCATGGTTTGGAAAGCAGGCAGCTCAAGGAGAGTGTAACAGGAGAAGGTTTCCGGCCCAGTTGGCATTGTCCCCGAAGCCAACAGCTGAATTTGTCCTGAACAGCAGTTAAAGGCACAGAATCTTTTGCTGGACAGCACCTAGCAGAGATTGTTGCCATGGCTCACTCCAAGGACCTCGCAAAGCACGGATGCCTAGAGGTACTTTTAACAAGCACCTTCAGATAGATTCAGATTCAGATTCAGAGTACCCTTATTGGCACCTGCAGATACATTCCAGGCCTTTAAAAAAGGATCCGCACAATGGGATATAATCTTCTGATACCAGGACAAAATGTTCCAGTACATTTCTCAGTAGCCAAAGATATACAGGACCTGAGGTTTTCCTACAGTTTGGTGTAGTGGTTAGGAGTGCGGACTTCTAATCTGGCATCCTGGGTTCGATTCTGCATTTCCCCACATGCAGCTACCTGGGTGACCTTGGGCTCGCCACAGCACTGATAAAACTGTTCTGACATCAGGGCTCTCTCAGCCTCACCCACCTCACAGGATGTCTATTGTGAGGAGAAGAAAGGGAAGGCGAATGTAAGCTGCTTTGAGCCTCCTTCGAGTAGGGAAAAGTGGCATATAAGAACCAACTCTTCTTCTACTACATAGAAATGAGCAACAATGAAATTCCCCATTAGATTCTGCACACCTCCGGCGATCACCTGTCCTTCTTAACACCATTTAAAGGAATCCAGACTGCATCTTGAATACCCCGAAGACCCGGCTTAGGTTGCCACCTCCCCCTCAGTTGGGTGCTGAGCACATTTCAGCTCGCCCGCAGAGACTTATGGATCCAATTGGATTCCTGAATGTTCTGCGCAGGACCCAATGCCTCCCGGAACTTCTCTAGATGGACCGGTCAGCGACTGGCATGACAGGATGCAGGCCGCCATCGATGAGATAGCTCCAAGATGTCCTCTCCACCCCAGTCTCAAGCGGGCCCCCTGAGGAGCTATGCTGGAAGAAACAGGAACTGAGACGAATAGAGTGAGTTTGGAGGAAGACTCACAACGAAGAATCGAGAGCATAGAATGAAGATGAAAGCCCATGAGATGGCGGTGAAGTCAGTGAAACACAACTTTTACTTGACATGCATTGCGTCTGCACACTCACGCCCGGCACAATTATTCAGGGTAGTTCAATCCCTAACTGCTCTTGATGAGGGGCAGCAAAATAATAGCCAACTGGATATTAGCTGTGAGGCATTTGTGAGTCACTTCGCAGACAAAATCTTGACTCTCCGCCATGACCTTCCTCCAACTTTGGACACAGAAAGTGAACTAGAGGCCCCTTGGCCGTCTTTGGAGAGAACAATGAGTTACTTCAGACGGCTCTCAAAAACTGAAGTGGACAGGATGCTAGCAACAATGAGGCCAACCACTTGCTCATTAGACCCATGCCCATCGTAGCTCCTAAAAAGAACAGACATAAGAATTGGGGGCCCCCACCAGGAAATAATCAAACTCTCTCTTGCAACGGGAGAATTCCCAGAAGGACTAAAAGAAGCAGTGGTGCACCCGTTGCTCAAAAAACCATCCCTTGACCCACAGAAGCCTGACAACTACCACCCCGTCTCACACTTAGCGTTCCTGGGGAAGTTAGTTGAAAGGGCTGCAGCGGACCAAATATCAGCATTCCTGGAGGAAACTGCAGCCCTTGACCCATTTCAGTGGGGTTTCTAGCCAGGCTGTGGGGTGGAAAAGGCGCTAGTCGCCCTGATGGATGACCTCCGTCACCAGCTAGACAGAGGCGAGTCAGTGCTGCTTATACTATGAGCAGCGTTTGACACTGTAGATCAGGGGTAGTCAAACTGCAGCCCTCCAGATGTCCATGGACTACAATTCCCAGGAGCCCCTGCCAGCGAATGCTGGCAGGGGCTCCTGGGAATTGTAGTCCATGGACATCTGGAGGGCCGCAGTTTGACTATCCCTGCTGTAGATCATGAGCTCCTAGCTCACCGCCTTGCCGATGCTGGAACATGGAGCTGTTAAAGGCAGAGCTGTAGGAACATTAAGATATAGCAACCCTGACTGTAAGATTTTGAGAGAACAAAACTCTGGGAATAGGATTCTTTCCCTCCTTCCTCCCTTTCAGATTTCCCATTGTGTACCGATAATTGTTCTCAAATAATCAGAGGGGAGGTTGTATTTGTTCGGGATGATCTTTCCCCCCTACTGAGGTTAGAAGGAGGAGTACCTGATAAGCTGGGCTGGAATTACTTGGGGCCACCCACTGTGCTGGTCTTGACTATGATTCCTCCCACCCCCAATTCAGAGCTTGCTAAAAGGTGCTTCAGAAGGCTGAAAGACATTGAGAGATCAATGCAGAGCAATGCTACTTCTAGCAAAACTTTCCCTGCCAATGGCTTCTCCCTTAGCAATTCGAGTTTAGCGATCCATGTGTCTTTTTTCTAGGCTAGCTCCGATGTATAAATTTAAAAAATAAGTAAAGATTTCACACCAATTTGTGGTGGTGGTTGAGAGAACTGCTGTAACCCTGCCCACATGGGTAACCCGAGGGTAGCTACAGATGGAAGGTTCTCCTTCATTTATCAAAGGCCATGCCCACCAAGAAACTGACCAATCAGGAGATTAATATGCCACCCACCCACCCCAAATTTGATGCCACAACACAAATTGGATTTTATTCTTAGCATCAGTGGATAAGCTCAGTGAATCCTAGGAGAAAAATGGGAGAAAAAAAGGAAGGTGTGGAGTGTATGTACAGCGTTTGAGTTAAAGCCATATTGATTCAAATTTAGTGAAAATCAAGAATAATCTGAGCATGCAGAATCCGCCTTGGTGTCCTTTGTGTATAGGACTAGACAATGGATGGCCTGTACTAGATCAATAACAGTGAAAAATAGAGCTAACTATGTAGCACTCACGTTATCCAGCACACAGCCAGAGAAATAGATTGTACTAAATGAAGACCAAACAACTTCTTTATTCTAAAAAGTTTATGACAGAGAAAAAGAAGAAGAAAAGAGTTGTGCTAAAATTGGGATAGGAAGCAGATAGAATCTCTGCAGTGTGCAGATCGGCTTTGATTCCAGGAGATCAGCAGGCTCACTTGGAGGATGGCAGCCATCCTGTGCACAGGGTCCAGCTCACCCTTGCAGCGTGTAAACCTCTTCCGTCGTCGGCCCAGCTACGCTGAAACCAAGTTAACATGCTTTAAACGTGGTAGAAAGCTATTACATTAACGGTAATGCAGTTCACCAGCAAAATGGCAAACTGGATTTGCCTCACGCAGGTCACAGTGTCGGCTACACTGGTAGCACCATGCACCATAACGGCCGCTCATATTGTCCAGATTATGGAGTAAATCAACAAAATGATCATAGGCAATTATGTAATTTATATTTTCAGCAAATATAAATGTCAAATAACAGGAAGCAGCATCCGGATACATTTTTTAAAAGGGCAGATATTGTGCCATGTATTAGCCTGCTTAACTGCTCAGTTGGGAAAATATGTCCCTGGAAGGTTTTGTTAAATAGGACACCTTTGTGATTTTTAATCTCATTTTCCCCCTAGTGAAGAGAGACTTCACGCAAATATTGAGCCGATAAAATCTTTATAGGCTTACTTGTTGATCTCATAAATTCTGAGTATGCGGACAGTGTCTAATAACAGGAAAAGATTTGGGTGTGAACAGCAATGACAGACAGATCTCTCATTCGGTTCCTCTCAATAGGAAACAGACAAGACTACTCAGAAAATGTGTGTGAAAAAATCCAGATTTGCCAAAATAACAGACTAAGAAGCATGTGTGTGTGTGAATACAAGCTAGTTTGGCTCGGGTTTTTTTCATTAAACAGTTCAGCTGTTTAGGAGTAGTTTGTGCTTCTTTGGAAGGATGAGTTCTGGGTATTCAAACTGCACAGCACCATGAGTCAGCAGCATTTCATGACCAGACAGGACCCTGACTGCTCCGCTTCATGCACAGACAGGACCATGAGTCAGCAGCATTTCATGCACCTACAGGATCATGAGACATCAATGTTTCATGCACGTATAGGACCATGAGATAGTCACACTTCAGGCATGTAGAGGACAATGTGTTGGCATCATTTCATATATTGCCACCCAGCTCCGTGATATTCCTAGTCGCATTTGTTGCCATTGCCTGCTGCTCCATGGCCCAGAGTTTAAACAAGGAGGAGGAGGAGGAGGAGGAGGAGGAAGGAGTTGGTTCTTATATGCCGCTTTTCTCATGGGGAGCATCCCTGCCCCAGACAGAGTGTCCTAGCTATACCTTGCAGCTAAGAGCCACTCACGGGCCCCCGGGCCGATTGTTTCTCCAATCCCCCTTGAAAGAGCCCATGCTTGTAGCCGCTGCCACCACTTTCTGCAATACCAAATTCCTTGTGCTGGGCGAAGAAGGACTTCCTCTTAGCTGTTCTAAGCCTACTGCTCGTTAGTTTCAATGAGGGATTCTTTCTCTTTCACCTTCTCTTTCCCAGGCATGATCCTGTAAACCTCTGTCACGTCACCCCTCAGCCATGACTTCTCCAAGCTAAAGAGACACATCCCCTTTAACCTTTCTTTAGAGGGAAGGGGTTCGATCCCCTTTAACCATTGCAGTCAACCTTTGCCAACACTATAATATCTTTTTTGAGGTGCAATGACCAGAACTGTACACAGTGTTCCAAATGAGCCTGGCCCATAGATGAGGGCATGATGACACTGTTGGATTTGTTTTCAGTCCCCTTCTTAATAATCCCCAGTGCAGGATATGAGTTTTTGTACTGCTCTGGCATACAGAGCTGATGACGTCTTGATAACCAAGCTTAGTTTTCTTGCTCTAAAGAGACTGGGGTGCCCTGGGACTTCCAGGACAGGGTGTTCCTCCTTTGCATAACCATCATTGCAGGAGAAAGTTGTGTGTTTGTGTGGGAAACACGAGGGTGGGGCATTCTAATTGTGAGTGTAGACTTTGAGGGCTATGTAGCTTTTGGCTCCGGAGAGACTGGCTCATCTGTCGAACAACACATTTTAAATTACACAGCCTTTTGAATAAAAATATTTGCAGGTTCTCTTGGAACGCATTTTACACCCTTGACAAGGCCGTTGCGTCTTCTTCCCCTTTTTGTTAAATAAAACATGAAGGCTTAATGCGATGCAACGATTGCGTGCACATCTTGTACGAGGGTTTCATCATGCGCTTGAAAGCTGTAGAAAATACAGTATTGATTCCAAACAATGTGTTTCATTTGGTTATTACTTCAAGTTTGCCAATATAAGGAATTGTATCCAGAGATGCGTTTTGGTGTCTAAAAGTAATTTAGCTAGTGACAAAAAAATAAAAGGACAAATAAAAATTGAAATCACATTTTTCCTCCCCCTTCAGTCCTCCAGCACTTTCCGTGACTTAAGTAGTGCCCTTTTATTCAGTTACCATCTCTGAGACTGATTTAGTTGCTTTCCTATTGTTAGGATAATCTCTCCTGTTGTGCTTGTTCTTAGCTAATGAATTGCTGCAAACATTCACCCCTTCTGACATCACGCTTTTGGTGAGGGAGCCAATTGCAGCATGAGACTGAACTTCTCCTCTTTCTCCAGTAATGTCTGAAGTGCAAGGATTTGGTCTCTGCTGTGACTTCTAGGGGCAGCCTTCTAATTCAGCCAAAGAAAGGGGGGAGGGTTAGTTTGACAGACCCCCAAGGATATACATGGAGGGAAGAAAAGATGGTATAGCCCCATCCTGCCAGAAGCCATGCAGGGTTGGTACATGGGAGGGAGACCAGCAAGGAAGGCTCTGCAGAGGAAGCAATGGCAAAGCACTCCTTTGAAAGCCCCTTACTGGGGTTGCCATAATTCAGCTGTCATTTGATGGCAGCCTACATGCATAAGAAGGGCCCTGATGGAGCAGACCAGTGACTCATCTAGTCTAACAGCCTGGCTTACATTATGGCCAACCAGTTCCTATGCAGTTTCTTTAAATGAAACAAAGTCTTCTGGGCCAGATGAACGGCATCCAAGAGTACTAAAAGAACTTGCAGATGTCATCTCTGAACCTCTGTCCATTCTTTTCGACACTTCTTGGAGAACAGGTGAGGTGCCAGATGATTGGAGGTGGGCAAATGTTGTCTCCATCTTCAAGAAAGGGAAAAGGGAGGATCCGGGTAACTATCAACCTGTCAGCTTGACATCTGTAGCTGGAAATCTTTTTGGAACAAATCATTAAATACTCGGTCCTTGAGCAGCTGGAACTGAGAGCTATGACTTCTAAGACTCAGCATAGGTTTCCCAAGAACAAGTCATGTCAGACCAACCTTATATCTTTCTTTGAGAAAGTGACTACCTTGCTGGATCAGGGGGATGCCGTGGTCATAGTTTATCTGGATTTCAGTAAAGCTTTTGATAAGGTTCTACATGATATTCTTGTTGACAAGTTGGTAAAATGCGGTATGGAACCTAATTCTGTCAGGTGGATCAATAACTGGTTGACAAATCGTACCCAAAGGGTACTTGTTAATGGTTCAGCATCTTCTTGGAACAGAGTGACAAGTCAAGTACCCCAAGGATCTGTCCTGGGGCCTATGTTGTTCAACATATTTATAAATGATTTGGATGAGGGATTAGAGCAGATATTTATTAAATTTGCAGATGATACTAAACTGCGAGGGGTAGGAAACACAACAGAAGACAGAATCAGAATACAGGTTGATCTTGATAGACTCGAGAAGTGGGCTAAAATGAATGAAATAAAGCTCAATAGGGACAAATGTTAAGTTCTGCATTTAGGTTGGAAAAACCAAATACACTAATATAAGATGAGGGAGACCTTTCTTGGCAGTAGCATGTGCGAAAAGGATCTAGGAGTCTTAGTAGACCATACATTGAACATGAATCAGCAGTATGACTCAGTGGCTAAGAAGGCAAATGGGATTTTGGGCTGGATCAAACAGAGTATCATGTCCAGATCATGGGAGGTGATGGTACCACTTTGCTCTGCTCTAGTTCGACCTTACTTGGAGTACTGTGTTCAGTTTTGGGCACCCCAGTTGAAGAGGGATGTAGGAAAACTGGAACGTGTCCAGAGGAGGGCAACAAAGATGGTGAGGGGTTTGGAGACCGAGACATATGAAGAAAGTTTGGGGGAGCTTGGTTCGTTTAGCCTAGAGAGGAGACGACTGAGAGGGAATCTGATAGCCATCTTCAAGTATTTAAAAGGCTGCCATATCGAGGATGGAGCAGAGTTGCTTTCCCTTTTTTCCGCCCTGGAGGGACGGACCAGAACCAATGGGATGAAATTAATTCAAAAGAAATTCCGTCTCAACATCCAGAAGAAGTTCCTGACATTTAGAGCGGTTTCTCAGTGGAACAGGCTTCCTCGGGAGGTGGTGGGTTCTCCATCTTTGGAGATTTTTAAACAGAGGCTGGATAGCCACCTGACAGAGAGGCTGATTCTGTGAAGGTTCAAGGGGGTGGCAGGTGACGGTGGATGAGTGATAGGGTTGTGAATGTCCTTCATAGTGCAGGGGGTTGGACTTCCAGCTCTATTATTCTATGATTCTAGGTCCAATGAAAGGGTACGAAGGCCAAAGCCTTCCTCTGATATTGCCTTCTGGCCCTAGGATTCAGAGGTTGACTGCCTGTGAATTTGGAAGTTCCCTTTAATCACCATGGCAACTGGTCTCTGAGGAGGCCACAAATCTGTCCATGAATCTCCATACATCTGTCTAAACCCCCTTTAAAGTCATCTGTGCCTGTAGCCATCACAGAATCTGGCAGCAAATTCCGCATTTCAATCATGCATACTGTTTAAAAAGTATATTTTTGAGTTAACCCAGCCCCTTTCTTTAAAGGTCAAAACCAACACCTTCAATTGGGAGCAGATTGGGAGCCAGTCAAATTCCTGTAATAATGCTTATGTTACAGTGCAGCACGAAAGAACAAGCCATGGAAAGCACAACAGAGGGCTTGCAGGTTTTTTATTGAATTTGCTTTTGAAATTTTATCAGAAGAAATGCCTTGAGCTATATTTTGCATAGGAGGAAAATACAGTAAGACGGTAATCACTTTCCTGTAGCGCAAACAGACGGTGAGGATAAACTTTAGTACTGCCACTTATGAAAGGAACTGGCTAAGGTTGCCATCCTCCAGGTGGAGCCTGGAGAGATCCGAGACGTCAAGCTGCCTCTGTGTTGTACAGGGTTGCCAACCTCCAGGTGCTGGCTGGAGGTCTCCTGGGATTATGACTGGTCTCCAGGTGATAGTGGCCAGAACGGCTCCATTGGAGGGTAGACTCTGCCATGATAGCCCCCTGCCCATTTCCCACCTCCAAATTTCCCAGTACAGATTTGTTGACCTGAGTCCCTTTTAATATTCCAATGGAGCTTCCCTTCCTTTCCTGCGCGTATTGAGGAAGGATGGCTGCCTTAAAGATCATGTGTTTTGAGGCGATGCAGAAGTGTGACGGTGTGTCGTCCAGCCCAGGCGTTCTTCTACCAACCCCAATTCCCGCCAACCGTTTGTGTGTTCTGCCTCAGCCACCGCTTGTAAACGAAAGAAAACCTGCACTTTTAAACTGTAGCACGAGAAAGGAGATCTGAGGGAATCGTTTAAATCCTTTAAAATCATCGAAGAGATGGCAGATTGGCCATGACAGTTTCAGTTATTTCTTTGTAATTTTAAGAGCCTGTTCATCACAGCTACCGAAGACACGGCAACGGCATTACGGCCCAGTGAATGACTATTACCTTCAAGAAGCTTTTCAAGGGAGCATCCATAACTGTAATTAACTGTCCCTTTTTCACTTTTCAGATGAGAATGTCACCTACCAATCATACAGTTTTCTTCTTTTTCAATGGGGACTGTGTATAAAATCTCAGGCCATCGCAGGAGTGATGCGCAAATGTGTACCTTGCTTTCTAGATGCCTATTGAGAACGTAATTCCTGGCTCTTTCTAGGGGATACGGTGACATTTGGGGTTATTAAATATTCTTTGCCTCTGTCAAGGATGGCATTTCTGATCAAGGATTACCAGTTCTGAGAAGTTTCCTGGCTTTCCCCCTCAATTTAGGGTTTACGTCTTACAATCACCCAGGCATTTTTTTTTGATCAGCATAGCAAGAGATAAGAATCAAATGAGCCTGCAAGAGGGGCGTCTTCTGCTTCCTTCTGGCATCTGTTTCTTCTTTCTCTGCCAAGTCATGCTGTGGGTTTCTATTATTTCTATTATTAAGCAGCTGTATTTTTACCTTGAGTTTTTCATGTAAGATAGGTTGAGGTACGAGCAAGCGTTTTAATTAGAGTTGAGATTTCTATGGGCTTCCAGGAGCATTTTTTTGTCAGTGGGGGAAAGCATTGCCCTTTTCAGCAAGATTTCAGCAAGAGAGGGGAGGGGATGGGGGAGGATAAGAGATGGGAGAGGAGGAGAGGAGGGGAAAGGAAAGGAAGACGAGAGGAGAGGAAAGAAAAGGAGGACAGGGGAGAGGGGAGGAGCGGGTAGGGAAGGGGAAGGAAGGAAGGAAGGAAAGAAGGGAGGAGAGGAATGCCACCTAAAACTGGGCTTGAAGGAAATGGAGAAACTCTAGAAACTAAGTGTCATGCCTGCTCCTGCTGCACCCTCAGAGCTGGTACCAGAGGGTACTGGTTTGGAGCGGTCACTCAACCTGCTCCCGGAGCCACCAGGGGATTTAGCTTTGGACCTACCAGTTGATGAGCAGCCGGGGCACAGCCAGGTCTTTGGTTGAGGCCAGGGCGGGTAAGATATGGGCCCCTTCCTGGACTCAGCTGTACTATTTCAAGCCCCTGGTCCAGTAGACTCACTAGTCCAGTAGACTCACCGGAGGAACAGCACCAGCAAGTTCAAATCGAGGCCCCTGCAAGCCCTGAACGGCAGCATCAGAGGAGGCGATCTGCCCTGACAGCTGTCAGACAATCACCATGCTTGTTAGTTCGTGGACAGGGTAGATGGGGCCCAGCTGCACCAGGTTCCTCTGATGATGGTTAGAGCCAGCTGCAAGCCTCTGGCTGAGGGCTGCCCCACCCGACTTGGGCTTTATTTCATAAGGACCTTGAGGCAACGTCCTTGGGGGGTGGACGGTGGACAATGTATGCATTACCCTGCCTGCAACATAAGACTCCTATTTTGGTTCGCTATGGTAAAGCTCTGCTTCTGTGACTCCTGGCTCTTCAACAATTAGCTTGTTTTCCAATCTGGCTCTTTGACCCTTGGCTTGTCTCCAGCCATGCTCTGGCTCTTTGACCCATGGTTTGTCTTCCATCCACGCTCTGGATCTTCAACCCTAGGCTTGTCTTCTGACCACACACCGGCTCCTCAACCTATAGCTTGGCTCCTGATTCCACTCCTGAATCCGGTCTGTGTTTTGACTTTCTCCCTGCCTTAAGACCCCTGCTTGGCTTCACTCTGCTCCCCTCCCCGTTTGCTGTGAAATCTGTTCCCTTTAGCTCTTGACCTCCCACACTGGACTCTGCTTAGACCTCTTCCTTGAGAGCCAGTTTGGTGTAATGGTAAGGAGACCAGATTTTAACATTGGTAAAGCAGGACACCATTGATCTGGGGGGTTCTTGATTAAAAATTTGGTCTATATGGAGCAACAAAAGGTTTCATAGAACGCATAGAATGCAAAAATAATATTGTAATATATATATACTAGTAATCAAGCCCGCTGTACGTAAAATACAGCGGGCGCTAGGAATGGGAGTCCCCGGGAGTCGCGCGGAGCACGGCTGCCGGGGGCTCCCTTGGTCGGCGGCCTGACGCGGTGAGAGGCGCTTTGCAATTTTCTGAGAATTGGTCTACAGTGGAACAGCTAGATTCAAGCCGTGCAACATCTTACAACATGATTCTTTTAAAGGTATCCCCTGTGCAAGCACCGAGTCATGTCTGACCCTTGGGGTGACGCCCTCTAGCGTTTTCATGGCAGACTCAATACGGGGTGGTTTGCCAGTGCCTTCCCCAGTCATCACCGTTTACCCCCCAGCAAGCTGGGTACTCATTTTACCGACCTCGGAAGGATGGAAGGCTGAGTCAACCTTGAGCCGGCTGCTGGGATCGAACTCCCAGCCTTATGGGCAAAGCTTTCAGACGGCTGCCTTACCACTCTGCGCCACAAGAGGCTCTATGATTCTTTTAGGGGGAGGTATAAGTCAGAGCTCTGGTATCTGATGTGTTTTGACTCTAGAAAGATCATATCCCCAAATTCTTGTTGCTCTCTCCATGTCCCTAGACTTGAGCCTTACTCTTACTACTGGCTGGGAGTGATGAAGTCTTCTTCACAGTGGAGGCCTTCGTTCCAGAGAGGTGGAGGCAGGGCAGGCACTCACAGCATGCCTGGCGGGTCTTTCTGTTGTGTGGGTGAACAACCTGAGGCAGGGAGCCTAGAACAAGAGAGTGGGATCCTGGACTCTTGAATGGGATTTGCTAAGTTCCATTCCTAATCATTCATTGGACTATGTAATGGACCTATAAGAGGCCTCCATTAAGAACCAATCGTGTCAGGAGCCTCAAATATGTATAGACGTTCCCTGGTTTGCCTTGTCATTAAGTGTTATCGTGCTTAATACAGAGTTGGTTGGAGAAGCGGACGTGTCTGTGTCTTTGCTGAACCCACAGGTTTAATATTTTAATTTAATACTTCAGTCACCCCTGAACTGACGGAGGGGAAGATTCTGATAATTACCTGGAGGACCTCACATCTTCCTTTGCAGATATGCAAGCAGAGCTGAGTTATGGTAGATAAATCTCTTTGAGAGATTTTATGAAATTTCTTGGAGTTCTGCTGAATTTCTCGTATGTTTCAGCTATGTAGGTGCCTCCCCTTTTCTCTTTAGGGACACACCAGAGCTCTCTGAAAGACCCCTGAGGAAATTCACTGGCTTTATTCTCTCAGAATTTATCACTTTTTTTTTTGTCTGAGGAAAAACCGAAAGGTCCCTTTGAATTTTGCCTGAGGCTATATTTCAGTTTGAACTGCAAAACTCTAAGACAGATTTTAAAGAAGTCATTTCAAAGCCGGTCTTCTGGCTGAGGTCTCCTTTAGGGTTTCTGAGAAGGACAGACTGAACTCCCTCTTTGGATTGGAAATCTTGGCTTTAGCACTTAAACAAGAAGAGCAAATTCTCCTTTCATACTGAAGCTGAAATTTGTTCAGTGTTTTTAAGGAACAGAAGTCAACAAAGAAGGAACTTTAGTTTTTCACACTTTGGTACCATCATAAAAATTGATAAAGTCAAAAGGGCGAAGACATTCAATGATTTATGTGAACGAACAGGACATCTTGGACATACAGGTCACTTCCACATATCCTGTGAGTCTGTCCAGCAAGTAAAGTCCAGGAAGGATCATGGGAATGAAAGACAATGCAGTGTGGGAGTGAATACAAGGGGGGAAAGCAGAGCACAATCTGCTACCACTCCCCCCCACTACCCCACTATACATTTCCTCAAGGGAGTTTGGACCCAAATAGAGAAACTCAGTACAAAGATCGGTCCAAACAGCTGAAAGAAAATGCTGGTGTTCTTGGGGTGACCTGTACAACCCACAAAATGTTACATCTGTATGGAAAATAAAATGTTTCTCAAACTATTGGGTTGGAGGCCAAAGTTTCAAACCATCTTGGTAGAGTGGGATTTATCAATCATGGTTCAGTGAGAAAGTATCTCTCAAGGAGGCGGAAATTGGGGGTACCAGTATCTTCTTTGAGGATGTTCATACATCAAGTAGAAAAAGAGACTGAATTATATAATCACCATTTGCCTAGATCAGATTCCAGGGGGAATACAGCTCAAAGGAATAAAAAGGGATTGGTGTACTTGAACATCACCTCTAAATCTCAGGCTGATCCTGTTGGATCTTTATGTAAGGCAGAAATCAGTTAACGGAGACACTGCATTTATTTTGGGTGGACTGGAGGAAGGTGAGTGGATGTAAATGAATGTGTCCCCTGCCATGAAAATTGCCAATTACCATTCTTCTTCCCTTGGAAATATTCTGCCCAGATTCCCCCTTTGCCTCCCAGTTTAATGAGATACATACCTTCCTAATATTCCAAAAAACAATCCCTAGCCTTTCTGGAGGATCTGTGGAGAGATCCTAATCACATGCAGCGGTTCTGATCTAACAGCCTTACTTGCTGTTACATCAGCCCTCCCACCAATTGCTGAGCTTGACCTGCTAAGCCTGGTTGATCAAAACCAGGAAAAAAAGAAACACCGAGGAAAAAATTATCTACCAACACCTAGAAGGCGTAAACATAATTCTCTTTCCATTGATCTAAAATATATCCCTGTGATTCTTTGTGGAATACAGAAGAATAATCTGAGAGTAGCCAAAGTTCAGCTTTCATTTGTTTGTGTTGTTGTTGGTTGTAGTCCTGGTTTCGGCCAGGACGGGGGGTTGGCAAACCACTCCCCTTAATGGCCGAACCTGGGATTGCACCCCAAGTTAATTAGGTTTTGGCTTTTTGCCATATAAGGCCGTGGAATGTCCGCTGATCTCTTGCTAGGGGCTTCACATGAACTGACCAATTGGGTGCCCACACGCTCCTCAGGACTGTTCTTTATCTACCTCTGTATAAATAAAGCTGTGCCATGTGCTCGAAAGGCCTTTTCACCCCAACTGCCTGCTTCGTGTGTTTTCTCTGGCTGCAAGCCCACAGTTGGTTTTGTCCAGGAGCGACTTGAAGCGATTGCCTCCGTCTGAGGCCACACGGTTTTTATTCCCTTCTCTTCCGAATGTGCATCTTTTAGCCAAGTTATCTCTAGAGTGAGGTGTCATTTCACTGCACCTATCATAAAGTAATAAAATGTACTCCAAACTCATGGCCATCGGCCTTGTTGTGTCGGAAGTCTTTTTGGATTTGTGCAGATTCCGGAGGCCGCCTTTCCGTTCCGTTTTCAGTCTCATCCTCCACGGAGCATGCGGTGATTGTTCATCCATCCTCCATTCTGTCTTTCCAGCTTTCCTATGTAGCCAGGTTAGCTGAGAGAGAATGTCCATCTTTCTCTCTGCCTGGTCCAAGACTCAAACCACTGTACCTCACTAGCTCTGCAAGCCATGGGTGGCAACTACCAGGTGGGAAAAAACAAAGTGCAATTCTGTTGTTCTTAAATGTCAGGCATTTATCTGTTGTCTTTCACCCCCTGTTTTATAGACAGTTTTGTGCATCTTGGAGCAAAGTGTTTATTTGGGGGGGGGGAGCACAGATACTCAGGCTTTAAAACCGTAATCACACCTGATTAGTTAGCTGAGTGCCAGCTACTTTACATGGTAACTACCGTGTAATGGGAGAGCAATTATGTGATTAGTTTTCTCTTCCAAGCAAAAGAGTTACCCAGAGATCTAGAAGTACAGTTTATGTGGAAATTGTTCTTGGAGTCTTTCAGCCAACTTCATCTATCATCACCAAGTGATACTAATTATGTTTCCATAAACATGTGGTGTTGTGAATGATATTTATCATTTTAAATTGTTTTGTTTCTCAAACACGGTCATGTTCTGGGCATTCGCTGTTCCCACTTCCTTCCTAAGGTTTAATGGGCTGCAAGCGAGGAGAGGGGATGGGGGGCTTGTGCCGGGAACATTTGAAAAGACTGATTTGTAGGGTTGCTGACTTCCAGGGGATGGTTAGAGATCTCCAGGGATTACAGTCAATGCCCAGGTGAAAGAGATCGGTTTACTCTGAGAAAATGGCCACTTTGGGAGATGACATTCTACCCCACTGAAGTCCCTCCCCTTCCCAAAGCCACCCTCCTCAGGGTCCACCCCTCACATCTCCAAGTAGGACCCAACCTATTGATTTGCTTCCTTCTGCATTCAGGTTTTAATGGGGGGGGGGATTCTGATTGACTCTGATTGTGTTTTGGGTAGGAAAAGATCCACATATGTTTCTGTGAGTCCTACAGAAGCAGGGGTGATGCCCTACCCTTCACCCTTCTAGAGTGACACATTTGGGAAAGTTTCGATTCAAAGGACTTTTCATGTAGACCAGGGGTAGTCAAACTGCGGCCCTCCAGATGTCCATGGACTACAATTCCCAGGAGCCCCCTGCCAGCATTCGCTGGCAGGGGCTCCTGGGAATTGTAGTCCATGGACATCTGGAGGGCTGCAGTTTGATTACCCCTGATGTAGACACTGCTAGGTTTAATTCTTAGTACGTATATCAGCTTAAAAAGCCAGTGGAAAGCAAGTGCAGGAAAAACCTTTTCCTAAGACTCTAGAGAGCTGACATTTTACAGTGGTATGATTCAACAGAAGGCAGCGTCATATGTTCAGACGACTGAAGGGTGGATCTCATGCAGTTCTCCATGTGAATGAACCATTTTTTGAACTGACTTCTACTGGAAGTTCCACGTAGCAAATGTTCAGCTTTTGCATTTGCTTGTTAAGTCTCTGTCCCCAGGAATAAGCCTTAATCATGCTATCAGGAGAAAAAATATGTATATATATATATATACATTGCAATTTTTTTTACCTCTGGCATTCTAAGTTAACTACCCTGCACCAATAAAATTAGAGTCCAGTCGCACCTTAAAGCCCAACAAAGATTTATTCAGGGCGTGAGCTTTTGAGGGCAGGCACTCTTCCTCAGACTATGACAATGGGGATGATGGTCAGTTCATAGTCTAACGAAAAGTGCTTGCACTCGAAAGCTCACACCTTGAATAAATCTTTGTTGGTCTTAAAGGTGCTACTGGTCTCTGATTTTATTGTGCTTCTTCAGACCAACACGGCTACCCATTTGAATCGACCCTGCACCAAGTGTTGCCACTAACTAGTCTACTAGAAAGCCCAGCTCACATGCATGATGAAAATGGGTGGATAGTAGAATGGAAAAACAAAACAGTTATGCACGGTGAAAGCAAAGAAAAACACAAGGACATAAAGAGATCCATGTCTTCCTGCTGGAATACTGTGCAATTTAGAAGAAGAGTTGGTTCTTATATGCCGCTTTTTTCTACCCGAAGGAGTCTCAAAGCGGCTTACAATCGCCTTCCCTTTCCTCTCCCCTGTGAGGCAAGTGAGGCTGAGAAAGCTCTGACAGGACTGCTTTGTGAGAACAGCACTATCAGGGCTGAGACTATTCCAAGGTCACCGAGTCAGCTGCATGTGGAGGAGGAGCAGGGAGTCAAACCCAGTTCACCAGACTAGAAGCCACTGCTCTTAACCATTACACCAAGCTGGCACTAAAAACATTTTAAATAAACAGCTGACACTTTATAAGGGGGCCTAAGCAGTATAACAGAAAACCACACAGAGAAATTAAAGAGAAGTTTTGGGGAAAGAGAAATAGAATGAAAGGAATCAGTGGCTGTTTCTTATAAATAGGACGCTCATAATAAGAAATTGCACTTTCTTCAAGCAATATTACCCGGCTGCTCATCAAAGGATCATGGGGACTTCTAAGTAGAGGGTTTCAACTCAAAGGTCTTAAACAGATATTTTAAAAACTTTCTTGTAACAGGTTGCTGGATGCAAGCTCAGCTGCTGTGTTACCTTACATTCCTGGTCATTCCCCAGCTGATGAAGATACAGGGCATGAATTCAAATTGGACATGTTTTGTTTTAGTTTTAAGTTTTCGTAGATGCTAAAAGGTTTTCGGTTCTGGGCTGTCTGGGAGGTTGGGGGAAAGTACAATGTCCTTTTTGAAAGTTCTGTAGGTTTGATCCTTTGTGTCAAAAACAGACCCCCACCCCCAGCTCAGAGGGTTTTAGTTTTAAAATGCTGCCTCGTTTGTCAAGTTGCTACTAAGGGATACTCTCGGCCTGTAATAATGAAGGAGAGCTCTCATAACCAGTGTTAATGATAAGAAAAATAAAACAACCAGCAAGGTTAACAAATAGCCCAAGATACTAATCTAAAGACAAATCCTATTAGTTATGGCTTTATTAGTCATCCTTCCACCCACGCAGTTCCAGTTTGCAAACATCAAACATGATCTGAACGGAAATAACATATACTTAGGGCCATTTCGCACGGCTTCAAAGTAGCACAATGGTTGCTATTTGGAAACGCTACTAATTTGCCATAACCCACGACGTCGTAGACAATCTGCAACAATCCTGAAACCAATCAGCAAAAAGCGCTTCATTGTGGCGCTTTCAGGGGAATCCAGAAAAGTGGATTCACCCTCCGGATAGCGATACACTCCTGCAACCAATCTGCAACAGTAGCGCTAAAGACCTGTGCGTTACCATTGTTGCTGGTTCTTCAAAGTCCCTCCCCCTGGCTCTCTCCTCCAAACTTCCGGCGAAGCGATCGCCATTTTTTTTTCTCCGAGCGAGCGGGGATAAACGCACCGGCGAGCCTCTTTCTGTTTAGAGGCTTCCCTGGCTTCAGTCCTTCACCTTTAGTCACTAAGCACAAACCACTGAAAAGCCCGTTTGCTGAAATAAAGTCCCTTTATTTTTTACAAATAAATTCAGCCGAAAATCGGGCCCGTGAGAGGGGGGGGGGATTTTTTTTTTATCACTCGAGGCAGCGTGCAAACGATCATACAATAAAACGACAGCTCACATTAGGCAGCTGGATGGGTCTCTCCGTAGCAACGAATCTACCTAGATTCGTTGCTATGGGTGGTTTTTTTTTTTTTTAAACCTTTCTTAAAGGGAAAGGGGCTGTTTGGGAGCATGCTAACGGCTGCCCATTGGCTGCTTGACGGCCAGGGGCGGGACGAGCTTGGCAATAGCGCTTCCTTTCTAGCGATTTCTGCCGAGACCGGAAGCCTGTGGGAAACGCTAAAAAACGCAACTGATTCCACTACAAAGGCAGGTATGCATAATGACGAATTCCACTATTTTAAATGGCGATTTTTCATTCCGCAAACAATTTGCAACAAAGATCCCTGTGCGAAAAGGCCCTTATTTTCAGTTGGTTGGAGCAGTCAAGGGCCCTGCAGTCAGGGAGAGAGACCACCGTCCCTAAGGATTATTCAAGCCACCCTGGGGATAATTTCCTGCAGGGCCATTCAGTTGCCTGCATAGAACAGCCCTTTTGAAACATTCTGTCTTGCACAGTTTGCAGAAATCCAGGTGAGGCCATTCCACAAAGGGGAGGCTACAATGGAGAGAAGGAGGCACAGGTGTGGGGAGGTGTTGCATTCGTCGATTAGGCACCTGCCAAAGACCTTGCTCAGGTCAGCAAAGCTGCCATGGACATGTACAAGCGTTGGTCTCACAGATGTAACCCAACCAGAATTATTAGCTCATCTCTCTCTCTCTCTCTCTCTCTCTCTCTCTCTCATCTTCTATTTGTCTTCTATTTATTTAGTCTGCCCTTTCTCAATATTGATACAATACCTACACTCTACAAAATATACAAAAACGAGTAATAAAGCCCATTGGGCATTGTAATATAACAGGCGCTAGCTCATGGTTGGGTCAGGGGTAGTCAACCTGTGGTCCTCCAGATGTCTATGGACTACAGTTCCACGAGCCCCTGCCAGCATTCGGCATTTTAGGTGAGGAAAAAGGCTTTGCTTTTATACATTACAGAGCAGAAAAGAAAGGGGATGGCATAGAAAAAGGCCCAGGTTATATCCCTTCTCTCCCCTGGGGATAGGAAGCCTGCCTGCCTGCCTGCCTGCAGCCTGGCCTAGAGACTTTGCTTGTGCACTCTGCAGATGCCATGTGGAGGATGAAATGGCGGTAGGTCCCAGGTGTTAAGCCCCACTTGACCTCGTGCTAAACAGCCCGCCTGTTCTGTAGATTCAGAGGGGCACACTTGCAGAAGGTTCAAGCTTCCCCTCAGTAGTTAAAAGCCAAAACACACACAGCTTTAAGACCCAGGAAAGACATCCGTGATTGCAAAGGATAATTCAGGCTCTGAATCCTCTGGCATTTTTACAGTGTTGTGTATATTTCCCTTGATGATTTTAATTCCAGTATTAAATAATCCAGTCCAGTTTTCACACAGTTTGATTCCTACGTCTCCTATGTGGAATATAATATTTCACAGTGTTGATAGCTAGTCTTTTAATGCTGCAAAACAATGCCATCCTAAACACAACTGCATTCTTCTTAAGCTTAAACTTAGACGGCAAAAATCCAGGATGAGGCCCCAGAATCACGACCCTGACCTCACCAACAGGGCCCAGCCATTTGAGCCTGACAATTCTCTTTCCCCCCTGCTTTGGGGAGAGAACGTTGCTGGTTAGGACCTCTCTCAGTGTGGGGCCCTGGACAGGTGTCCCTGTTGCCCCTTGGCTAAAACTGTTCCTGCTTAGGATTTTGCTGTTCCTGTCCCTCCTTTGCTGTATTTCACGTGGAGTTCTCAAATGTTGTTCGGTTCATGTATTATTGTTTTTAGTTGTATTCCAACTTGAGCCTGCCTGGGATGGACTATAAATCATAGAATCATAGAGTTGGAAGGGACCTCATGGGTCATCTAGTCCAACCCCCTGCACTATGCAGGACACTCACAACCCTCTCGCTCATGTGAAATACGGAGGGAAATAAATATATCTCCCTATATACCCTCCTCTCAATGGGCTGACGCCATGGGGATGGATCTACTATGTGGCACATTCTGTTCACACCTATAGTGGGGGCAGAGGAACATAAGAATTGCCAGGCTGACAGACTGGAAGTAACTCCTTCTTTAAAAGAAAGTGTTTTATTTTCCAAGCAGATCGATACCATAGACCAGGGGTAGTCTAACTGCGGCCCTCCAGATGTCCATGGAGCCCCTGCCAGCGAACAATTTTACCCCAAGGTTTCCCACCCAAAGGTGTTCTCACTCCCAGTGAGGGCTCCCCCTCCCAGGTCCAGGTGCCGTCCAGGAAAGCAGCCAAGACGATAACCCAAACCTCCTTGACCTTGGTCCCACTAGCTATAGCCACTTGCCAAGATAAGACTGTCTGGAAATGTTGAAAGAAGAACAAAGCATTACAGAAATACAGTTTACAGAAGGCCAAAGCAGACGAGCTGGTTATACAAAATCCAAGATGGTGACACTTTGGTTCTCGTAGACCATGGCAGCAACCACGTGATTCTGACAAGAATGTAAGAAGAGCCTGCTGGATCAGACTAATGGTAAATCTAGTCCAGCATCTTGTCTTACCCAGTGGCCAAGCAGTTCCTTTGGACAGCCAACAACGGGGCCTAGAGGCCAAGTCCTTCCCCTAATGTTACCTCCTGGCTCTGGGATTGAGAAGATCAATGCCTCTGAATATGGAGGTTTGCCTCAGTCCCCATGACTGATGACCACCAGTAGACTTCTCCTCCAGGAATCTGTCAAATCCCTTTTAAGGTTGTTTATTCCTGTGGCCATCACTACATCCTCTGGCAGTGAAACCCGCATTTTAATCATTTTCTGTGTAAAGTAGTATTTCCCCCAGAGGGCATTACGCTCTGCAAACACCAGTCTGCTGGTGATCCCTAGCCCCAAGGATGCGGGCCTGGTCTCAAAAAGAGTGAGGGTGTTTTTGGCCCTGGCTGCAACCTGGAAGAATGAGTGGCCAGTTGAGATTCAGGCCCTGGCAGAGCTGCCCAAGTTCCTCAGGGCCTCCAGGCCCACCGTTGAGACCACGCCATTCCGACGCTTGGTGGGCGGGCCCTCCTCCAGCTCCTCCTCCTTGGCTCCCCCCACTTGTTATTAATTGGTGTCACCTCCAGTCCGGGGTAGCTGGCGAAGGGCACGAAGGGGGTGGGGTCGGTTTTTAAAATTGTATTTCACTGTATTTTTGTAACATTATTGTAACTGTTCTTACTGATTGTGTTTTATTGTGTGAACCACCCGAAGCCCACATGGGGAGGGGCAGTATAAAAATAAGCATTCTGTTCCATTCTCTTCTGTTCTTTTGTTGCCCAGCATGCTGTGCCCCAGGAGTAATGGGGAATATGGACCTATTAAGGTCCATAATCATGTCTAAAGAATTATCATTAGCTCCCAGAAACGTAGTGCAGTGCTTGTAAAGGGTTAACATTTACCTTTTGGGATGTACATTCTTGCATGCACAGTTCTTTCCTTTTGCTTTTGTTTTCTACTAACTGCTGAGCGCTTGTATGCTTCGGAGGCTGCCCGCTTGTTACCTGAATGCGCAGAATTCCTGCCAGAAGAACCATCACTGTGAGGACCTGCAGTTTAAGGAAGGAGCACTTCCTGGTCTCAGGTGCAACACGAAGGGACTTCCATTTTTATTTGAAAGGAAATGCTAATTATGACTTTGCACATATCTGAAAATCATTCAAGGCAGGACTCTGAATCAACAAAATGTGTGCAAAACTTTCACATCCTTCTGGTTCTGGCGTTTCCTTCTCGGGGGGGGGGGGCAGGCTGAACTCCTAACCCAGGGGTGGCCAAACTGTGGCTCTCCAGGACCTAGTCTGCACACAATAGATAATGCACTTTCAATGCACTTTCGAAGTAGATTTTCCTGTTCCGCACAAGAAAACCCAGCTGCCAAAGCACATTGAAAGTGCATTATCCTGTGTGTGCAGACTAGGCTCAGGCGTCCATGGACTAGCCCAGGTTGGAGATGACACCAGTAAATCACAGGTGGGGGGGGGGGGAAGGCAAGAAGGAGGAGATGGAGGGAGGCCTATAAAACTTAGGACTGGCCTGGTCTCAGCCTGGTGGAAGAGTGGAGCTTACTGGGACCAGTCTTACAGAATACAGTGGGGTCTGATGGGTCTGAAACCAGGAAGTCACAGAGAAGGTCGCCATTCCTTGAGGCCTTATGGAGAAATGACATAATATCTGGCTGTTTCTGTGGCTCTGTGACTTCCCTGCATTATGCTACACGATAAACCCACTTCCGCGCCCTTGTTGGCCACTCCAAAAAGAAAATTATATCTTGCTACAAAGGACTGTAAACACTTGCAGAAAGCCCAAGACATTTATTTCCAGGGATATTGATCTTCTGACAACATTTTATTACAATGACTTTATTTCTATTATGTCAAATGATAGATGTAGATTTAATAACTTTAGGTGATGGATGTTGATGGAGAAAATTGATGGTGGTTCACTTCCCTGTTATTAACCTCCAGCATTCGGAGTGGTTGGTGGCGCGGGGCTTCTGGGGGGCTCGTTTTCTTCGTTCTCTGGAGGTCTTTTTTTAGCTGCCATTCTGCATCCCCCCCGCCCCTGATTAGATGGCACAGAGCAGTAGTGGCGCTCCTTCTGAGGCACACAGTATAGAACACTGAGCACAGAAGACTAGAAAGACCTCAGAGGGGGACTGGCATGACGGCGGGTTTCTCTTACCGCACACCCACCTCCTCGTGGAAAACAGGACTGAGGGGGAAGGGCCTGACCTGTCCTTCTCCCATTGTTTTTCAAAGCACAACACTACAGAGATGCACGCAATCCTGCAAGGCCCTGACCTGTGGCTTGGAACAGCCTGTGCTAGGCCTCCAACTTAGGGAGAACGAGAGTGCCTCGTTGAAACATGAAAGGACGGAGTAACGCTTCTCCCCGAGAAGACCTATTTGTCAAAAAGGCCTTGGGCTATTGTATCCAGTACGGTTTTCTCATTTGGCACTTGTTTGAGGGTCTCTTCACATATTGTGCTTTTAAGTGTCCACTTACGAATGTAAACGTATGCATCGTGCAGGCTGTTGGCAGAGTTTAAATATGTCAGTGGATGAAGCCTGGGCTGCTTAAAGAATAAACAGTTTTATTGAGAAGAGAAATAACTTTGTAAAGAAGAGAGAGGGTCCTAACAGTTTAACTGACTGACTGTTGTGCCAGAGGCCATCGGAGAGAATCAGGAAGTTCCTAATCTAAATATGCTCACCATGCATCTCCCCCGATCTTCACTGCAGGAGGTCTTTCCTCTGCTGTTAAATCATGTACACGATAGGGCTTGCATCTTTAGGGTTGCCAGCTCTGGGTTGGGAAAAACCTAAAGACTTCAGGCTAGAAGCAGGAGCGGCAGGATTTGGGGGAGGGACGGACCTTAGTGGAGTACAGAAACGGGAAATTCTACTTCCTCCACAGGGCCAGGAGACTTTGGCCGAACCACAAAGGGGAGCTGTATGTTGATGTGGCTAGCCCGTTTACTTCCTTCTTTCATTCCTTACAGCTTCCAATATTTACTTCTTACTTTTACTTACTTACTTAGGGCCATTCCATACCAGGATCTATGTAGCAAATTGGTTTCGAATGAAAAAATGCCATTTTAAATAGTGGAATTCGTCGTTATGCATACCTGCCTTTGTAGTGGAATCCAGTTGCATTTCTATCATTTCCCACAGGCTTCCAGTCTCGGCAAAAATCGCTAGAAAGAAAGCGCTATTGCTGAGCTGTGTCCCGCCCCTGGCCATCAAGCAGCCAATGGGAGGCCGTTAGCATGCTCGCAAACAGCCCCTTTCCCTTTAAGAAAGTTTAAAAAACAAAACACACCTGTTGCAACGAATATGTGTTGCTTCGTTGCAACGGAGAGACCCATCCAGCTGGCAGGTGTGTTTGAGCTGCCGTTTCATCGTTGCCACGCTCCCCCTGAGTGAACCCCCCCCCCTCACGGGCGCGATTTTCGGCCGAAAACAGTGTGAAAAATAAAGGGAAAATAAATCAGCAAACGGGCTTCTCTGTTGTTTGTGCTTAGTGACTGTAAACAGCTCTGGGGAGGGACTGCAGCCGGGGAAGCCTCACTGGCTAAACGGAGGCTTCCCGGTGCGTTGATCTCCGTTCGCTCGGAGAAAAAATGGCGATCGCTTCGCCGGAAGATCAGAGGAGGGAGCCAGGGGGAGGGACTTTGTAGAAACCACAACAATGGTAACACACAGAACTTTCCCGCTAGTGTTGCAGATTGGTTGCAAGAGTATAGCGCTTTCTGGAGGGTGAATCCACTTTTTGGGATTTCCCTGAAAGCGCTACAATGAAGCGCTTTTTGCGGATCGGTTTCAGGAGTTTGGCAGATTTTCAATGACGTTGTGCATAACAGCAAATTAGTAGTGATTTCAATTTGCAACCATTGTGCAATTTTGAACGAGTGCGGAATGGCCCTTAGATTTTTATACCGCCCTTCCCTACAGCTCTGGGCAGTTTACAGAAAACATTTCAGAACACTACATGGAACATGTACATTCCTCCCTCTTACTTCGTCCAGCCCCTTTCTTACTTTTCCCCCAAAGTTTATTTCTTCTCACCTCTTGATAGCCTAGAAAAGAATTACTTTCCCCACCCCAGTCTTTTCCTCCCTGATCAAATTATCATCCCTACAATTCCCACAAAGAGTTGCTAACTCCAGTTGGGGAAATCCCTGGAGATCTGTAGGTGGAGAGGGAAGGACTTCAGCCTGGGTCTGTGTCTGCAGAGACCCCTGTCCAAAGCAGCCATTTTCTCCAGGCGATCTGATTTCTGTTATCTGGAAGTCACCTGTGATTGCAGGAGATGTTCAGGCCCTACCTGGTGGGTAGTCACCCCAGCCAGCACCTAAGGCAACCTTGCTCAACTTTTTTATTGTTGAGAAATCCCTGAAACATTCTTCAGGCTTCAAGAAACCCCAGAAACGGTGCAGTCACGCAGAATATGGTTGGGAAGCAGACCTGTGCATATGCTCACCTGCCCCCTCCCCACCTTCCAGGCCCATCACCGGCCACTGGGTGGGGCAGTTTCATGTAATATATGGTCGTATCACCTAATAAATCTTTAACAGATGTAATAAATATATGAAAAATGAATTAACTCCCACCCTTCCAGGGCTGTCAAGAAACTCTAGGGTTCCACAATACTCTCATTGTTTTAAAGCTCACCAAACCCATTGTTTCCCCAGCATAGGGAAGAAATACAGATTTCCTCTCATTTCTTTCTTTTTGTGTGTGTGTCTCTGATGTGCTATGAAATATAGACTTTGCTTAGCACTAAAACAGGGCCAAGAAAACACAAAAGGTAAACTCAGCATGGTGTAGTGGTTAAGAGGGGCAGCCTCTAATCTGGAGAACTGTGTTTGATTCCTGACTCTTCCACATGCAACCAGCTGGGTGACCTTGGGCTCACCACAGCACTGGTAAAGCTGTTCTGACCGAGAAATGATATCAGGGCTCTCTCAGCCTCCCCTCCCTCACAGGGTGTCTGTTCTGGGGAGAGGAAAGG
Source organism: Paroedura picta (assembly GCF_049243985.1). Classification (NCBI taxonomy): domain Eukaryota; kingdom Metazoa; phylum Chordata; class Lepidosauria; order Squamata; family Gekkonidae; genus Paroedura; species Paroedura picta. Next base: position 126,121,145 of record NC_135374.1, on the reverse strand, counting down.
GAAGACAAATGTAAGCTGCTTTGAGACTCCTTTGGGTAGAGAAAAGCAGCATCTAAGAACCAACTCTTCTTCTTCTTCTTCAGTAATATCAGGGCTCTCTCAGCCTCCACTCCCTCACAGGGCGTCTGTTCTGGGGAGAGTCTGGGAAGAGGAAAGGGAAGGCGATTGGAAGCCACTTTGAGACTCCTTCAGGTAGTGGGTTAAAAAAAAACAGTTCTTCTTCGTCACACATTGTTGTTGTTGTTAGGTGCGAAGTCGTGTCCAATCCATCGCAACCCCATGGACAATGATCCTCCAGGCCTTCCTGTCCTCTACCATTCCCCGGAGTCCATTTAAGTTTGCACCTACTGCTTCAGGGAATCCATCCAGCCACCTCATTCTCTGTCATCCTCTTCTTCATTTGCCCTCAATCGCTCCCAGCATTAGGCTCTTCTCCAGGGAGTCCTTCCTTCTCATGAGGTGGCCAAAGTATTTCAGTTTCATCTTCAGGATCTGGCCTTCTAAGGAGCAGTCTGGGCTGATCTCCTCTAGGACTGACCGGTTTGTTCGCCTTGCAGTCCAAGAGTCTTCTCCAGCACCAGAGTTCAAAAGCCTCAATTCTTTGACGCTCGGCCTTCCTTATGGTCCAACTTTCACAGCCATACATTGCAACTGGGAATACCATAGCCTTGACTAAACGCACTTTAGTTGGCAGGGTGATGACTCTGCTTTTTAGGATGCTGTCTAGATTTGCCATAGCTTTCCTCCCCAAGAGCAAGCGTCTTTTAATTTCTTTGCTGCAGTCCCCATCTGCAATCATCTTGGAGCCCAGAAAAATAAAATCTGTCACTACCTCCATTTCTTCCCCATCTATTTGCCAGGAATTGAGAAAGCCGGATGCCATGATCTTTGTTTTCTTGATGTTGAGTTTCAAGCCAACTTTTCCACTCTCCTCCTTCACCCGCATCAACAGGCTCTTTAGTTCCTCTTCACTTTCTGCCATTAGAGTGGTATCATCTGCATATCTGAGGTTGTTGATATTTCTCCCTGCAATCTTGATCCCAATTTGTGACTCATCTAACCCCGCCTTTCTCATGATGTGCTCCGCAAACAAGTTAAATAGGCAAGGTGACAGTATACAGCCTTGCCGAACTCCTTTCTCAATTTTGAACCAATCAGTGATTCCATGTTCAGTTCTCACTGTTGCTTCTTGACCTGCATATAAGTTTCTCAAGAGACAAATAAGATGCTCTTGTATTCCCGTCTCTTTAAGAACTTGCCACAATTTGTTGTGCTCCACACAATCAAAGGCTTTAGCATAGTCAATCAAGCAGAAGTAGATGATCTTCTGGAACTCCCTAGCTTTCTCCATGATCCAGCGTATGTTGGCAATTTGATCTCCAGTTCCTCTGCCTCTTCAAAATGCTGCCTGTACTTCTGGAAGTTCTCGGTCCACATATTGCTGGAGCCTAGCTTGTAGGATTTTGAGCATATTGAGTTATGCTCAAAACTGTCACACATTATGCACCTACTTTTGCTTCTGACTGTATAAGGTACGAATGTCCTGGAGATTTGGCAATGGAGTCTAGGTAGGGTGGAATTTGGGGAAGTTTTACACCTCACCCCCAGGCGACAGAGATCAGTTCCCCTGGAGAAAATGGCTGCTTTGGAGGGTGAATTCCATAGCATTATTGTCGAGGGCAGAGGTGAACAAGAAATGGACATGGAAGGGAAAGAAAGGAACATGATTTTGATTTATGCTCTGTCTTTTATGATGCCAGCTCACAGTACAGTCCTGCCTCAGAGGGGGTTCTCCTTCTTTATTGACCAAGCAAGGCGTGAGGCTGTATTTCTTCACAACATGCCTTTAGATAAAAAGACACCAGGAGATTAATTTTAACTTCCTGAAACAAATCGCATTCCTTTGTGTGTTCCCCAAAGGTAGCAGGAACATAGATGTTGTTAGTCAGTAAAACGGACTGGCTGTGGCAATTTGGGTCTCTGTAAGCAGACCCTTGGAGAGAATGTCCTCCAGGCCTGGCTCTCCGTGGACCTGGATTGCTTCCTATCGAGCTCATCTTTGAGAGTGAAGTTTCCAACTGATATTCTGCTGATGAATGAGGGGGAGGAGAAAACCTTGCCCGGTCTGTTCCCTTTCACATCCTCTGGATTTGAGGGCCCCATCACACACACGCACCCTGCCACCGCCAGCAGCTGCTTTTCCAGTGTCTCGGAGCACTGCTGAGAAAAGGGGTATATTGGGACCATTTTAACACATTAGAAAAGAAGAACCGCTATTTTTTTTTATACCCCACTTTTCACTACCTGATGGAGTCCCAAAGTGGTTTACAAACACCTTTCCCTTCTTCTCTCTCCAACAAACGCCCTGTGAGGTAGGAGGAGCAGAGAGAGCACTAGGAGAACTGCTCTGTGAGAAAAGCCCTAAGAGAAACTTGACTTTAGCGGCCGAAGCGCTTTGGAGCCTCCAAAGTGCTTCGGCTGAAACCAGGTCTGAAGCAGCTGCTTCAGGTGGCCTTTTAACGGCCCAAAGTGGGTTCTTCCGAACCCAAAGCAGTCTGGGTTTTTTTGTAAGTGTACATGCCTACTTCCAGCGGGCTGTACCAGGAGGAGGGCTGGGGAATCAAACCCAGTTTAGAGATCGCCACTGTCTAATGTCATGGGTCATGGGCAACATTACCGTGGAAGAAATGGAAAGAAGTATAAGATTATACCTGTTTTAATGCATATATACTAGTTTAAATGCTACATCTTTCCTTGCATTTCATTGTTTTTGTTTGCTGTCAGGTCCCAGGTGACTTATGGCAACCTCCTGCTGCTTTCAAGGCAGAAGACTTAGCAACCCTGTGTAGCACCCCTGGGCCTCCTTGGTGTTCTCTCCTCCAAATACTAGCCAGGACCAACCCTGCTTAGTTTCCAAGATTTGATGACATCGGCCTAGCCTGGGCCATCCAGGTGCAATACAAAATACAAACATTTCCTAAGATAAACCTGGATCTCTTAAGCCTGGCCTGTTAAAATTATCCCCCACTGATTAATTCACTAAAGGTTTTTTTTTGTAATTGAGTAACCAATCACATCTCTCTGGCAGTTGCCAAATATATCTCAGCTGCACTAAAAACTCAAGCTACTGCCATTAATTCAGGGCCTTGTTAAATATGCAGCGATTCTGTGGCTATTTTAATTTTAATTCGATATTTTAAATTATGTATTCAATATTTGCTTTTTCCCTAAAGTGCTGAATGTTCCTTGTTCTCGTGTATTTCTATTATTGTTATATAATTTGGTCTAACAGTCTATGTGCTGTGTAGGCTTCCTAGAATGAATGAATGAATGAATGAATGAATGAATGAAAATGAGTAGCCAGTAAAACTTAACCAGAAAAATAAAAGAAATATCCGCAGACAATATTGCTCCACATTTGCTGTGTCCTGTGCCTGAATGTAGGATTTCCTAAATTGATTTGAAGAATTATCATAGTACATCCATGTTCAGCAAAAATCACAAACATGGAAATACTACAGCGCATAAAGTCTGACATATCACTGGTAGGCAAAATCACAAAACTCTGGCTCACTTACTTTGACCATATCGTGCGTTCCAACTCAATGGAGAAAGCAATTATGCTAGGATTGGTCAGTGGGAAAAGGAAACCAAGCCGACAAAGAATACAGTGGTTAAATAAGATCAAAGTGGACTCCAGCCAGAACACTGGACAGCTGAGGGAGGTGGTGCAGGATCAGGGATCATGACGACAGCTGTGCCACAGGATCGCAGAGAGTCAAAGACGACTGAACGGATGACAACAACAACAACCATAGAGTCTGTTCTCAAACAAGGAAGTTTGGAAGTGTTTGGCATGGCCATGAAGTCTACACAATCAAGTAGGGGACAGAGCACTGGGTGTTTGTGACCTCTTCCTCCGTTTATTCCTACTGGAATAGCCATTACCCTAGCATTCCCTCGGAAATTTGTATGTGTTCCATCCACCTGCCTCTGAGCTTGTCCGCCGGGCCTATGGTTAGGGCCAGCCAACTAACAACAATTCCAATGAAATCTCAGGCCACCCTCCCACCCTCATAGTCCTCTCTTTTCCCCTTCTTGGTTCCTCCAATTTTAACATCAACTGGGCCAATACAGTCGAATCACCATCAGTAAAGCCTAACATGATAGTAATCAGCTGCAGTTGTTTAATTTTATCATTTTAATCTTGTTGGATCGTAATTTATCAATCTGTTTTTATTGTGTTTTATTCTGTTTTAAATCTTGTAAACCGCCCTGAGACAGTTCTCGAGAGGGGCGGTACATAAACAAACTAAATAGATACCTGAAGGCATGGGGAGAGGAGAAGTTTAGAAGCGGGTACCAGATCCAGCCTCTTGTTGTGGCGCAGAGTGGTAAGGCAGCAGAAATGCAGTCTGAAAGCTCTGCCCATGAGGATGGGAGTTCAGTCCCAGCAGCCGGATCAAGGTCCACTCAGCCTTCCATCCTTCCGAGGTCGGTGAAATGAGTACCCAGCTTGCTGGGGGGTAAACGGTAACGACTGGGGAAGGCACTGGCAAACCACCCCGTATTGAGTCTGCCAAGAAAACGCTGGAGGGCGTCACCCCAAGGGTCAGACATGACTCGGTGCTTGCACAGGGGATACCTTTGCCTTTACCTTACCAGATCCAGCACAGCCATTGTGCTCCATTCACGCTGGCCACCTTCCCTCCTTCCTTAACTTTTCTATCCATGTGTGTTTCCATTGAAGTAGGCAGTTAAGGAATGAGACCAGCCTATTTGTGCACCAGGTTAGAGAAGTGGTTGCCAGGTCTTGACTGGGGGTGGGGAGTAACATTGCAAGATCCAGCTTGGAAAACTCCTGGAATTTTTTTTTTTTTGGGGGGGGAGCCTGGAGAGGAGATGAACTTCAGCAGGACACAAGGCTTCAGCAGGACCCCCCCCCCCCAAGGCTTCATTTTCTCCTGCAGAACTGCTCTCTGCAGTCTGGAAATGAGCTGTAATTCCAGGGGCTCCCCAGGGCCCAGTTTGAGACTGGCATCCCTAGGTAGAGACCGGGAAGTATTTTTGGAGTCCAGATTCCCATCTCGACCAGTTGCCTCTGATTACCTACTCTAGAATATGTGGTTGTTTCTCCTAGCTTTTGGGACTAGTTCACACTGAAAAAGCAAACCCGTGTCTAGCGCACCCTCTTACATACACCCCCCCAGACACATTGTGACGGGAGAGGGGGAGGCTGGAGCCTGTCCCTGCCTAGCCAGCTTCCCTGTACATCAATATGACAAGGAGTTACTCAGTGATGCAGATTCCTTCCTGGAGTGTGGAGCAATATGATCAGTCATGGGTTTTCCTCCTCAGTGGGCGAAGGGGGGCCTGGTCCATCTTCCTTATTGCTAGGTAACTATGATTGCTACACCTTTCCTAGAATCCAGAGTTTGGATGCGCAGCAGGCAGCTGGGGCAGGAAGATGTAGTCCACGGGTAGACAAACTGCGGCCCTACAGATGTCCATAAACTACAGTTCCCATGAGCCCCTGACAGTAAACGCTGGCAGGGGCTCATGGGAATTGTAGCCCATGGACATCTGGAGGGCCGCAGTTTGACTACCTTGTTGTAGTCTAATAACCACAGGTAAAGGTAAAGGTAAAGGTATCCCCTGTGCAAGCACCGAGTCATGTCTGACCCTTGGGGTGACGCCCTCTAGCGTTTTCATGGCAGACTCAATACGGGGTGGTTTGCCAGTGCCTTCCCCAGTCATTACCGTTTACCCTTTTCGACCTTTTGACCATGGAATATTTTGGCAGGCTTTGAGGAGGGCCAGAAGCGGTGACCTGCCCCTTCAGAAAAGAGGGCGTGGAAGTAAGATGCAGGAGTCAACCAATCAAGCATTCATAATTCTTCCATTGTAGAAAAAAAGAGAGTAGGCATGTAGAACAGCAGAGGAAGTGGCCTCCAGGGACATCTAGTGATGCCGTCAGAACTTCTGGGATGGACTGCCTAAGCCAGGGGTAGTCAAACTGCGGCCCTCCAGAGGTCCATGTACTACAATTCCCATGAGCCCCTGCCAGCATACGCTGGCAGGGGCTCATGGGAATTGTAGTCCATGGACTTCTGGAGGGCCGCAGTTTGACTACCCCTGGCCTAAGCCATGGGGTGAGCTCTGGCATAATCCCTGGGTTCCCCAGGACCCTGGGTGGGAATCCCTCCGATAGTAGGCATACTCAGTGCCATTTAGAGACATGCATGATGAATTCAGAAGTATCACGATTACAGCAGTAATTTCTGAGGAGATGGTCTTGTGTTTGAATGACTCGGGGATTGGGAGTTGTCAATTTTGTTGTCTCCACAGGGGGGAAAAATGACTTGAGTTACACAGTAATCAGTTTTGTTTTTGATGCAGTGGGAGTCATTAAGATCTAAATGTTTACTACTCTGTGATCTTAGCTTTATTCCCTGGACTAAAACATACGACATGGTTCTTCTTGCAAGCATATAAAAGAAAGTTCATGAAATGTATTGTGGCAATTGTACAGATTGACCTGGCTTAACTTTTAAGAAGACCAAAAATGTTGTGCATGACCCCTTTATGGAATAGCAAACAAACAAAAAAAAGATAGGTCCATGCCTTGAGGGATTTAGAACAGAATATTAATTGCAAGAGGGGATGTTAATGATAAGAGAAATGAATGTGGCAGATAAAGAGCATTGTGATTTTCACAGTACCACAAACAGGGATACCCCTGTGGCGCCCTTCTCAGGCCAGGCACATGCCACAAACATTAGTGGTGATGAAGGCATAACTCCAAAGAGGATCCATGCCACTGAGCTACTCCAAGGAAGATCTATGCCATTGGCATCCTACAACTGGCTTTATGCAGGGCTACCCTTGTACCTGATCCAGAAGCTTCAAGTGGTCCACAATGTGATGGCAAGGTCCTCGCAGGAGCCGGATGGAGAGAGACTGTTGGACCAGTGGTCTCCCAGCTGCACTGTCTCCAGACTGAGGAATAAATCTGGTTCATGCCATTGTTTCTGACCATTGAAGCCCTAAAGAAGCCTGGGACCTTCATACCTGCAAGAGGGCCTCCTCCCTTATGCCCTTTAGTGAAGTCTATGATCGAGTATACAAAACCGGTTCAGGAGAAGTTAAATTGGCTTGAACCAGAGCCAGGGCTTTCTTGGCCCTGGCCCTGGCCTGCAGGAACCCTCTCCCAAGCAAGATCAGGGCCCTGTGGGACCTGAAACACTTCCGCAGGACTTGCAAAACAGAGCTATTCCACTGGACCATAGCTGAGACCTACAAAATACCGTCAGCAATTGGCCTCCCTACAAACACACAAACAGTCAAATATAAAAGGACAACTATCTGTATGCCATTCATCAAACAACTAAAGCACTTTACTCCCCCCCCCCTCACTGAAACAGAAACAATATGCTCCTAGGATTTTAAATGTTTAATTGTTTTACATTTTATAATTGCAATCATGCTTTATTGTGAATGTTGTGAGGGCCTGAGCCTTTCACCCCCTCCCCCCTGAGTTCTGGGCTTCGGCGGGGCAACAGGATCAGGCCCGCCGCGTCTGCGATGCAGCAGGCCTGCTCTGCTCGCCCTGCCGAAGCCTTCCCCCCACCTCCCCACCCAAGGTCCCAGCCTCAGCGCCGGGAAAGGAACAGGGCCGCCGTGTCTTCGACAAGGCGGCCCTGCTCCTTTCCCGGTGGTGAAGCATCTTCCTCCGGCCCCCTCACCTCCGAGTGCAATCCATTGGATTATTGAGGTTTGACATCTATGTCTCCTGTGCTGAAATGTAAGTCTTTTGACAACAGTAAGTCCATGGAGAGTCCATTTTCACTGACCATTAGTTGGCTAGTCAGCAGGAAGCAGAAGAAATGTCTCAAGCTGGTGATAGCAAAATGATTTATTCCAATGTTCAAAACAATTTCAAAACACATTCCCAGGTATAGTCCATATCTACATTAGTGATATTCTCAATATCATTAATAACTCAGTCTTCTTTCATTGTATTCTTATGGGTGATGAAATTATAGAAAATAACATTGTCTCTTGTAATATTTTGGTTTATGTGGTTCAATCCCAAATCGGTCATATAATATCCAAATTTGTAGGGGTCTACTAATATTAATATCACAATATTTAATTATTCTTCAGCACTGCTGAATGTGTAATTACACACTGTGATATTAATATTAGTAGACCCCTACAAATTTGTAGACCTGTTGTAGTCAGCGGGAAACAGGCAGACAGCTTGAAAATACATAAGCATCCTCCAAGATAAATGAATATATTCATCTACTAGTAATTCTGAGCTCGTTAAGTCTACTAGCAATTTTGAACTGTGATCTTACATTTTGTGTTTAATTTTTTTAAAACTACTGTATATTATTTGACACTAGCTTCAAAGCCCTTTCCTAAGAACGGGCCTTGAAAGAGTCCCCTCCCCTGGCCACTGGCCAGGCAGCTTAAGGTGGCCTTGGGCAGCAACTCGCAGCCAGATCAAGTGGGGCAGGTGGGGGCTCGGCAGCTTGTTAGCAGGGCTGGGACAGAGATCCTTAGCAGGCAGTCAGCTAGTCAGCTCCTTAGCAGTCCTTAATGAGCAGTCAGCAGGCCGGGAGGCCCTCGTCAGCAGGACCAGCCTAGCAGGCCAAGAGGCCCTGGTTAGGAGGCCCTCCCCCATGACCCTTTGTCCAGGGCCCTCTCCCCTTTCCAGCTGCTGGCTCCAGGCACTGAGGCATCTGAGAGCAAAGAGGCTAGAGTCCAGGGACGGAGGGCGGGAGCTGCAGGGGCAGGGCCAATCAGGGCAAAGCTGGCTGCACCCTGATTGGCCGTATTCCAACTTGGACAGCCGGACACGTCCCACCCCCTAGGCTGTTTCATAAATATATAGAGGAACAACAATGGATAAGGATGTGTTCTATCAATGGCTGTAAGCCCCCTTGAGCTCCATAATATAAGAAAGAAGGTTAATAAATATTTTAAATCGCCTAATACAAAGCTGATACGAGTAACTCATGGTGAAAAGAGCCAAGGCAAGAGTCACTCTGAGAAGGTCTTCCAAGTGTTAGCCAGAGCTGACCCTGCTTAGTTCCCAAGATCTGCTGACCTGCGTAAGGCCATACAAGTAATTACTCCCTCTTAAAATGACTGCATAACCAGTTTCCGTTCAGGGCTATCTTAACCTCCCATGCAACGTTGCATAAGACACAGTTTCCTAAACATACTCCGTAGGAAATAAATATCATAATAGCAAATGAGATAAAAGCATCTTGAGTCTGTTTTATTTATTTGAACTGGGTAGAGCTTTATTAAGTCCACCAGGCTCGGAAGACTTTTGCTTTATTAAGAAATTATTTTGTAAAAGCTTAAGACCTTTTATCCCATTTTCATTCTCCACACTAGGAAGAATCGCTCAGTGCTTCCAAGTACGTGCGAAAGCTTTAACGCCTTCTGCATCCAACAAATAGGTCTGCCTGTCAGTATTTTGTCTAACAGGGACATTGAGACAGAAGGGTGCTGAGCAGAATACATAAACGTCTGGTGGGCGAGCTACAGGGATAGAGGGAAATATCTGTGATCTACAGAACCATAATTCCCCAAAGGGTCTGACCCTGCAGAATTTAAATATGCAAGAGTGAAAATCCCAAGCTGCTAAAAACAATAAAATTGTTTTATTCAGAAGAGAAAGAGCTCTGTGTTGAAAGAGGAGAAAGAGAGTCCGGTCTAATTGTTGTTCTGCTGTATCAGTCTGTCCTGGAAACAAGTAGGGAGGAAGTGTGCCAAAAAGAAGCAGGAAATCTCCTATTATTATTATTATTATTATTATTATTATTATTATTATTATTATTATTATTATTATTATTATTATTATTATTATTATTATTTTAATTTGATTTTTAGCCAATCGCTCCAGGAACCAGCTTGCAGCGGGTTACATAAAAATTCAAAGAAAATTCAACATACAATAAAACAGATAAAACCCATTAAACCCCTATTAAAAAAAACAATATTACAAAATTCAGAATTTAATATGGCAAAAAATCATATCCTTTACATAGCTTCAGAGGCAACAGGGGGCCAGATGTTTGGAGCAGATGTAAATTGCTCCAACTGGGAGGGGACCCGTAACAGTGGCTCTAGCATTGGCCCTGACCATAAACCTGGTGGAAGAGCTAGGGTTCAACCTGTCAGATAAGTGGGGCTGAGAAAGCTCTGAGAGAACTGTGACTGGCCCAAGGCCACCTAGCTGACTATATGTGGAGAAGGTTCTCCAGATTAGAGACCTCTACTATTAACCACGACACCAAATTGGCTCTCATAACTAGGAGAGAACTTTCTGTATGAGGCCTTAGCTAGCATCCGCCCCTCAGATGAAACAATAGAAAAAGCCTGGTGTGCGATGAGCTGAGTTTTCTAGTGTCTGTGCCTCTTAACTCACATTTCAACACCACAGCTTGTAGCCACAGCACAATTTGTTCATCCTGCATGGCCCTCTGTGGATCCAGTCTCAGCCCCACCTAAAAGTAGTGAAACATTTTCTATCCCATTTGTCTGATGAGCTCTAATTCCAGCTCAGTCCCTTGTCTCCTCCACTCTGCTCCTCCCAACTCTTCTACCTGCCCCTCCTTTAATGCTTCTTGGTCCACTGCATATTCAAAACCATACTTCCTACATCCAAATGCGATATTTAGACCCAGCCAAACTGGCAATGTTCCATTCCCTCACAGACGCTGGACCACAACCTGTTCTGTTCCCTGAACAACGGAATATTTTGAGCCCCTGTAAAAACTCGGCCGATCAGTGTTGGAGGCTTTCCTGCCAGAAGTGCAGTACAATACAATAAACTGCTTACTGCTTGTGAAGATGTGAAAAAATTCACACTTTTCCCCATAACGAAAATATCTGGAAGAATCCTTTAAGCACCTCACTTTGTTGTCTGATTATATAAAGGGGAGCTGTACGTATGTATCATGCAATCATGCTATTAATAATGCTTCCGAGTCCTCCAGCTGTACCCGAAAGAGGTGTGAAAAATGAAAGTTCAACAGTCTAAAAAAAAGAGGAGGCTTCTATTTGTGGGTTGATAGTGGTTCTGATGTATGCTAAATTGAATTTACTTAATACATGCATTGCGGGCTAATCTGATTCCAAATCATAACCTAAAATTCAATACAATTTTGCAAAGGAAATAACCTGAACATTTTCTTTGTTGTTAATAGGACTTGGAAAACACAGTTCTGAAAAAGCAGTTTTAGATTTACTGACTAGGAATTCTGTTTTCTGAACTGTTATTATCATGTTTAATTGCAAACAGTCTATAATGTATTATGGTCATGGACCAGTAGAATAAAACATACATAAATATAGTGGTAATAAGAATTCACACATAATCTTCCACTTAGATATATAAAAAGAGCAACACTGAACCTGTGTAGACCACATAAAACTAATTACAAGTTTGGTCCTAAATAGAGGATCACAAAACCAGCACAATGAGGCCAAGTATGGTAAAATCTGGCACACAAAACTTTTTAAAAAAGGAAGCTTTAATCTTTTCCAAAATGGGAAAGTAATAAATGCTAAGGGGCACACACATCACAACTTTTTAAAAATGAGATTGTTATTGACAGTATGGTGTTTCATAGCATCTCCAATACACAAGTTATTTATTTTTTTAAAGTAAGGAGCTGCCAAAAGAGGAGATGTCAGTGAGTCTATAAAGTCTTATATGCTGCTTTTCTATACCTGAAGGAGTCACAGAGCAGCTTACAGTCACCTTCCCTTTCCTCCCCCCACAACAGACACCCTGTGAGGTGGGTGAGGCTGAGAGAGCCCTGAGAGTCCTGCTCGGTCAGAGCAGTTTTCTCAGTGCTGTGGTTGCATGTGGGGGAGCGCAGATTCAAACCTGGCTCGCCAGGTTATAAATCCACACTCCTAACTACTACACCAAGCTGGCTCATTAGTTCTAAATACATGTACACAAAGACAGAACCCAAACTGAGTTGCAATGGTATTGAGATATCAGAATCACCAGACCAAAGGATACAAGATATTCTGTTCATTAGGACTGTGAAAGATAATGACAACTCATCTTTTCTAGGCCTTGTGTTTCTTTACAGAACTTCTATCTCACCCTTCTGGTCTCACAGCGGCCACCAAGGTGGCTAACAATTTTTTTTAAATTATAAATTGCATGCCCCCCCCCATGGACATCATTAAAACAATTAAAAACTGAGATAAAATGCAGGCAAGGTATAAAAACATTGGAGAGATAGCAAATAAAAGAAAATGTCTGATGGAAGATTGCAACAGAAAGAGATCAACGGGGCCAGTTTCCTGGGCCAGTTTCCAGCAGGGTTGGATGCTTTGGCGCCCGAAGCAGCCAGTCGCTCCTGACGCAGCCAGCACAACGCCACAGTGGGGAAGGGGGAGATGCGGGCATCGGCACACTGGCGGGCGCATGCACACAGGCGTGGTGTTCTGTGCCTGCGTATATGCAGCCACCGGTGTGCCGATGCCCGTACCTCCCCTCCCCCTCCACGGCGTGGCGCTGGCTGGGTCAGGAGCAACCAGCCGTTTCGGGCGACGAAGCGCCCAACCCTAGTTTCAAGTTTCTTTATGTACCATCATTTAGACCAGTATCCGTTAGCATCACAACAGGGCAGACTTATCCATGTAGCACATATCATACGTAGTACAGGCCACCCGTTTCCTGGAGCCCTGCACAGTGCCCCCCCCCCCCGGGTCTGGCTGATCCTGCCACAATTGTACTGTACTAGGGCCCACAAATCTTTGAAACAGCTTTTTGTGCTACGGGCGGCGTGAATCCTTAAACCCCTCCCAGGGTTAGAGTGCCAGAGCTTTGGTGCCACAACTGAGAAGGCCATGCCCTGGGTTGGCACTGGTCTATTCTCATGCTAATCACATGCTCAATTGAGGACAAAGTGGATGTGGAAAGACTAAGTCAATTCCATCTATGTGCCCTGGAGGTGTCTGGAAATTGGTTTCTCTTTGCTAAGGATTAACAGGTTTTTCAAAGAAGGAAACCGGTTCTCTCTTCCGCAGCCTTCACAATACAAAGTACTGGAATGTTAACTCCATTGGGAGTTCAGAGGAGCATCGTGTAAAGCAGTGGCCCCCAACCTTTTTATCACCGGGGACCACTCAACGCCTTTTACTGAGGCCCGGTGGGGGGGGTAGTTTACTCCTCTACTCTCAACCACTGCCCTAACGCTCTGTGATCGCTATGGTAATGTTTAAACATCCCTTCAAATAAGATACAGACACGCCACAACAATGAACATAAGGAACATTTTATTTTCATGGAAATTTTAACTCATGACAATGACCAATCAATGGGAACCCTGAGCTTATTTCTCTGCAATGAGGTAGTCCCATCTGGGAGTGATGGGAGACAATGACACCTGAAGTGTGTTGTAAAGGGCCGGGGGGGATGAAGTAAAGGGCCGGGGGGGGGGGGTGAAGGCGTCCTTCGGGGCCCACCTCCAATTAGTCGAAGGACCACATGTGGTCCGCAGCCCACAGGTTGGGGATCGCTAGTGTAAAGAATCTGTAATAACCTGTGTTGCATTTCTGTTTTTCCATGTCTCTCTCTTTCACTTCAGGCTCTTCTACGCCACAGCATTGAGTTGTCTCCTTCCCCATCTGACTTTTTCTACAGGAGCTGTAGGTCCATTGGCCGGGACACACCGTGTTGCTCTTCTGTCCTCTAATATCCCCTCTCTGCTGACGGACGGGGTGAGAGCATTCTAGCATTAATGACTGCGTCATTGCTGGTTTTGCCAACACCCAGGAAATGGCAGGCCACCGTTGCCAATGAGTGGAAATATTTCCACAAGGGCAATGCTCACCTGTGCGTGAAGAAAACATTGTCAAGACGGTGGTACAAAGTGCATTACTTTGTCATTAAACGCTGTTTCTTCACACAGCAGTGAAGATAGCCCTGTCTTCCAAGGAGCTAATATATCAATGTTAATATGACAAAGTGTCATGGTATCTGGGGAGACTTTCTGGAAGTTAAAAGCAATCTGGCGCTTAGGAGAAAATTAAGTTTGTGACTAAAGTACAAAAGGGGAGAATCTCCTCCATTTGTTCCTTTCTTATTTTCCTTCTCTGTTCTTTTGGTGTTTTTCCTCTCTCTCACACAATTCATCTTTCTTTCGGTTTCTCTCAGATTAGGCTTTTATTGCGAGGTTCAAGGAGAGAGCCGAAATAAGCACATTAATCTCTCGTGCAGGACCGTCACTGGGCCAAATTCTTTACTCTGCTGAAACTGAGGTAAATCTGTAATGCTACGACCAAAACGGATAGTGACAGAACCGTCCCCGATGTATGCTGGTGGCGCTTCCATGAGGAAGGATCCGGTCCCCACCAGGATCTCTGTGCCCACTGCCTCTGCACGGCTTTCCTTTGTGTAGAATTGAAACTCTTGACAATAAGGCCGCTCAGAGAAATACAGGCAAGTCTGAACTGTGGCAATCATTAGCTGCTCAGAGGTAAATGTAGGTCAGGATAACAGGCATCCCAACAAGATTGCTTCGAATTACCGATTAATGGCATTGAAGCACAACTGCTGTTGGGGGTTAGTCTTCCTTCGATACATAGAACAAAGAAAGTGCTCTGAGAGGAAGGAGTGAGGGAGGCGCTTTTTGCTCCACAGCGCCCACCCCGCCACTCTCCCTGACTCCACTCTCTCTGTGTTGCACAATCACCACATTGACCTCCATTGACAAAGCTACTGGGGGATTGGGGCCGACTCACCGTTTCTCCCCGCTCTTCTTCTCCTCTTCCTATATTACAGGCGGTTTCTGTTCTTTCCTCAGCCCCCCACCTAAAAAAAACAAACATTAGCCTAGGGAACTACCAAAAACCAACAGAAAAAGACACTCACAGCCTGAGTTCTCAACATGGTACCCATTGTTTTATTCACTGATTTTCACTACCTGGAGTCCCAAAGCAGCTTACAGACCCCTGTTTCTTCCTTTCCCCACCATAGACATCCTGTAAGGTTAGATGGGGCTGAGAGAGCTCTGAGAGAACTGCTGTGTAAGAACAGCTCTGAGAGAACTGTGACCAGCACATGGTCACCCAGCTGGGATCGGGATGGAGCCAGTGGCCCAGGTTTGTGATAAAAGATCTACCAGCTGTGCACCCTCTCTGTAGTCCTTTGTTCGGGCTGCGAGCTGTGGGTTTGTCTGGTGGCTGGGCCAGCAGGAAGGAGTGTCTGCGAGCAATCTCCAGATGAGAGGCTTTCAGAGGAAGCTCCGGGGGACCTTGATATCAGCCCTTCGGTGAAACGCCCGCTTGAAGGAAAAGGTGGAGCTTTGCCTTTAAGAAGCACAGAGAGGATGAGGCTGGACTTCCATGTCACCTAGTGGCGGCCAGATTATCTGAACTAAAGACCTTTGGAGACAGTAGTGGCTGTTCTCCAGCACCACCTGTTGGCGATCGGATTATCAAAGGGTAGACAAAGACTGGGCTTTGTACCTTATAGTGGCTATAGGAGGATTTGAAGATGTGGTTTTTCTTTTCTTTGCTGACCTGAGGACAGTCCAGTATTTGATAAGCGGGAGGGAGTGCTTGGTTGATCTTGAGAGAGGGGAAGGGGATTTAATAGAGTGGCTGGTGGCTGTGTAGAGTTGTTGGGGAGAGTAAGGCATTGAGAACCCCTGATTGGTGGGATCTGGCCGCTCTCTTCTTACCAGCATTTAGTACCACCAGCTAGGTGAGGTTAGGGAGGGGGGTGGATGGGTAGGTTAGGTGTGCTGTTGGGAGGGTAAGGTTAGAGTGAGGGGTTTGGGAGGGGAGGGAGGCGTTGGGCAGATTGGGGAGGAAGTAGCCAGTCAGCTTAAGTAGTGCTAGGTAGTGGTACTCACTTCTCTGTATGAGCATGAGAGAGGAGGGGATGCTGTCTAGGGGGGCCTATAATGGGCCTGGGATACAGATCATCTTGGGCCAGGGGCGATATGGTTGGGGAGGAGGCTGGGCAAACAGAAGGGCAGGGAGTGCAAGAGTACATGATTGCTACCCTTCTAACCTCCATCCCATCCCCAGATATGTGGGGGTAGAGGCTAGGGTGGATCCAATTCTGGTCCTATGTAATGCAAGTTTGAACAATAACATGGCTTCGACTCTGAAACAATTTTTTGCAGATTCAGGCCAACCTTGCTTGCGTGACCGAGACCTGGGTGCAGGATGGTGAGACTGTCGCCTTGAAAGATCTTGCCCCACCTGGGTTCTCAGTCCTGCGCCAGTATCAGACCCATGGCAGGAGAGGAGGGGTGGCAATCTTGGTCTGGGAGGCTTTCTCCTTCAGGGCTCTCCCAGTGCCAGAGATCAATGGAGTAGAGGGTCTTGTCATTGTTTGGGACTTGGTCGAGAGCTTGACCATCTGGTTGGTCTGCCCAACGTGCCACCAGATGCCCTGCCGAACCTGCTGGACGTGGTGGCTGCTTGGGCATTGTAGTTTCCCTGGATTTTTATCCTCAGGGACTTCAATGTTCACATGGACATGCCACCCTCAGGACTTGGTTCAGACCTGGTATCATCCATGGCAACACTAGGGCTCTCGCAATTTGTTGCTGGGCCCACCAATCAGGCCGGCCACACCTGATCTTTGGTCCTGGGATAGACATGAATCTGGAAGTGGCTTTGGCCATACCATGGTCAGACAACTACTTGGCTCAGGATACCACACCCTTCCCAGTTGGGTAGTGGGAGTATTTCCTGCCCATGGAAACTTATGGATCCTATTGGTTTCTGGAATGCCCTGTGGAACCCAATACCTCCTGGCGTCTCGTTGGCGGCCTTGGTAGAGTACTGGAAGTCCCACCTGGGTCTCACCTCATTGCTATAGAAGTCCCACCTCGTTGCTATAGACGAGATTGCTCCTATAAGTCCTCTCCACCCTTGACTTAAACGGGAGCATTGGTATACAAGGGCGCTTCGTGAGGAGAAGAGGGAAGTGAGGTGACTAGAATGAGTGTGGCTTAAGACTCGTGATGAGGCTACAAGGTCATCTTATTGCATGCTGGTGAGGGCATATGAGATGGCAGTGACGGAAATTACATCTGAAAGCTCTCGCCTGGCTCAATTATTTAGGGTAGTTAGTTACCACCCTCGAGGAAGGGCGCCAAAATACTAGACAATTGGATTTCGGGTGTGAGGCATTTGTTAGCCATTTTGTGGATAAAGTCTTGTTGCTCCACTATGACCTTCCTGCAAAAATTGGTACAGTAGATGAACTGGAGGTCTGTTGGCCGCCTTTGGAGGTGACGATTGATGGCTTCAGATGGCTCTCATTAACTGAAGTGGACGGGTTACTGGAGAAGGTCATGGTGACCACTTGCCCTCTTGATCCCTGTCCATCTTGGCTCCTCAAGGGAGGTGGCCAAAGGATAGGAGAACAGGTCAGGGATATCATCAACTGCTTCCTGTTGACAGGGGAGTTCCCTGAGCTACTTAAAGAGGCAGTGGTTTACCCTCTTCTTAAGAAACAATCTCTGGACCCATGCGACCCAGCCAACTATTGACCAGTTGCTCATTTAGCCTTTCTGGGTAAGATGGTTGAAAGGGCTGCAGTGGACCAGCTCCTGGGTTTCCTGGAAGAACCTTCGGTGCTTGATCCATATCAGTCTGGCTTTCGTCCTGGCCATGTGTTGGTCGCCCTGATGGATAATCTTCACTGCCAGTTGTATTGAGGCAGGTTGGCCATGCTGGTTCTGCTAGATCTGTTGGCCGCTTTCGATGTGGTTGACCATGAACTGCTGGCACACCACGTCACCTTGATGGGGATATGGGGCACAGCTCTTAGCTGGATATGCTCCTTTCTCCATAACTGGATTCAGATGGTGGCTGTGGGTGAGGAGTTCTTGCGCTCTTATAGACTCCCTTGCGGAGTCCCATAGGGCTCGGTTTTATCTGCCATGTTATTCAACATCTTTATGTGCCCTCTGGCCCAACTGGTGTGGAGTTTTGGGCTGGGCTGCCATCAGTACACTGATGATACCCAGCTATATCTCCTCATGGACAGTTGCCCGGACTCCCCCCCAAAACCATTTGCCAGATATTTGGAAGCCATGGCTGAATGGTTGGAGCAGAGTCATCTGAAACTCAATCCCTCTCATATGGAGGTCCTGTGGCTGGGGGAGAGGGGGGCTGATCAGGAAGCATGCTTACCCACAGTAGCAGGGACGCAACTTACCATCACATCCCAGGCTAGGAATCTGGAGGTGACCATAGATGCCTCCTTAACTTTAGAGGGACAGGTCAAATCAGTAGCTAGCCAGGGATTTTTCCATATTTGCCAGGTTCAGCTACTAATACCCTATCTGTACTCCAAACATCTGGCCACAGTGATCCCTGCAACGGTCATTTCCAGAATAATTTCTGTAACTTGCTCTATGTTCTACACAGGCCTGCCCATAAGCTTGACCCGGAAATGGCAGCTGGTACAAAATGCAGCTGCTAAGGTCCTCACAGATACATCTTGG
The DNA here is from genome assembly GCF_049243985.1 of Paroedura picta. Classification (NCBI taxonomy): domain Eukaryota; kingdom Metazoa; phylum Chordata; class Lepidosauria; order Squamata; family Gekkonidae; genus Paroedura; species Paroedura picta. Next base: position 126,102,621 of record NC_135374.1, on the reverse strand, counting down.
AGGGTACATATCCAGCCTGTGCTGAGGCAGCTGCACTGGTTACCAGTTGCCCCCCGGATCCAGCCCTTCACGGTCTGGTCCCCACATATCTGAGCCTGTTCCCCTATGCCCCCTGCAGGGCTTAATGCTCTGCGGGTACCAATCTGTTGCTTATTCCCGGCCCCAGGGAAGTCTGCCTCAACCAGGACCACGGCCTTTTTGGTCCTGGCCCCTACCTGGTGGAAGGAGCTCCCAGAAGAGCTGTGGGCCCTGTGGGAGCTTCCAATGTTTCACCAGGCCTGCAAAATGGAGCTCTTCCACCAGGTCTATAGTTGAGGTGGGGGAGTTCAACCATTCTGGGATGGTTTGCAATCTGACATCAGCACCCTCCTCCCTCTCACTCCGTTACGGGTAGGTTTTGGGGGCTACTAAGATTAGTTGTTTTTCCACTGTATCTTCTTTCTCTGACGGGATTACGATTGTGATTTTATGTCTTTTTAATTGGGGTTTTTGTGTATATGTATGTAACCCACCATGAGCCATCAGGGAGTGGCGGGTAATAAATCGAATGAATAAATAAATATAAATAAATTACAGCTGAAACAGAACCCTGTTTTATCTTCAGCATTTGTTATGTGCAGGTGTATTGCCTTAGCACAAGGACATCTCTCTGCATTATTTTGACATTTATAAATGCTTTCTCCTCCAGTTCTTTCAGTCCCACAGCCCTGAAGTTCTTAGCGAGGCGCGTTCAAGCAGTTTGATATAGTTAATGGGGGCTTTGTTGGATCTTAGGCACATTCCTATTAATGGAGGGGGGGGGCTTCAGCAGTGAGATCTGTCAGCAAATCGTTTCTAAAAGCAATCGTTAGGTTATCCCGGTCGTTATGTGATAACTGATGTGTTCAATTGCAGCCTCATTTTCCTGAAGATCAGCTTTTTATCCTTTAACGTGGGGCTTTGTTGCTACGAGTTCATCTAGCTGCTCAATTCCCCCCGTTTCTTTCCTGCATGCTCTTGTTTGCACTTGACTTCTGCCAGTCCGCCTGCATTTCTGATTCCTTTGTTACTTGAGAGAAGACCTTTCAGTAATGGAAGGAGCGCCCAGAAGCAGAGGCGATAAAACGGAAGGGAAATGGCAGGAGAGCTTTGCCGCTTTGAGGGGTAGGGTGCCGTGATATTTAGGAAAATGCACAACAGAACTGTCTAAAAGCAGAAAGGACACCGTTTCAATCCATCAATGCCTACTGATCCTTAACAACAAATGTACAGGTTAAAAATATATATATATTCATTGGTTCTTTTTTAACAGTCAAGATTGTGTACTGCGACCTGGATGACCCAAAGAAGCCTTCTCAGATATTGGATGCTAAGCAAGGTCAGCCTTGGATGAGAGTCAGGATAGCTATGCAATGGCAAACCACCTCTGGACATTGCTTGCCTTGAAACTCCAACCAGGGGTTACTTTCTACCACTGGAATAAAAGACAAGAGGCTTGAGTTCAAATTCTGCTCTGTGCTGAGTCCTAGGGCCAGTCATTCTTTCTCAATCTTCCAGCACCTTGATGTCAACCACTTTTCCTGCCTGTTCCCTTCCCTGTTTGCCCCATGCACAGAGAAAGGGAGGAGGGGAACCACAAAAGGCAGTTCTCCTTGACTGTCTTGATCCAGCTGGATTAGGAGAGAGAGAGAGAGAAGAGTGCTGCCGTCTCTCGGGTTTCAGTCTCAACAATTTTGCCTCCCTTCCAGACTCCCAGGATCAAGTGTGTTCCTGTTGGTTTATATTAATCATAGAACCATAGAGTTGGAAGGGGTCCATCCAGGATAAATCTCTGTCCAGTTGCTACTTGAAGACTGCCAGTGAGGGGGAGCTCCCCACCTCCTTAGGCAGCCCATTCCACTGCTGAACTACTCTGACTGTGAAAAGATTTTTCCTGATATCTAGCTGGTACCATTCTACATAGTTTATAGCCATGACTGCAAGTCCTATCCTCTGCTTCCAACAGGAACCCTTCCCAGCCCTTCTCCAGGTGACAACCTTTCAAATACTTCAAGACAACAATCATGTCTCTTCTCAGCTTCCTCTTCTCCATGCTCAATATCCCCAGGTCCCTCAGCCTTTCCTCCTAGGGTTTGGTCCCCTGGCCCTGGATCATTCTCGTTGCTCTCCTCTGAACCCTCTCCATTTTGTCTACATCCTTTTGGAAGTGAGGCTTCCAGAACTGCACACAGTACTCCACGTGTAGCCTGACCAATGTGGTGTACACTGGGACTATAACATCTACAACAGGCCTATGACATCTGCTTGAACTGATGTGTTTTCACGTGGCAAATGAGAACTGTTTTTAAACCAGGAGATTCTGATCATGCGGAAGCAAGATGAATGTCCCTGACTGACAAAAGTTACAGGCACATCAGCAGCACATACATGCTAAATATATCTAATTTGTACCAGTGTATGATCCACTTATGAGGAGGACTGTGGGGAGGAAGGAAGGAAGGAAGGAAGGAAGGAAGGAAGGAAGGAAGGAAGGAAGGAAGGAAGGAAGGAAGGAAGGAAGGAAGGAAGGAAGGAAGGAAGGAATTCTCCTTGTGAATCTCTGGATCCCAGCTTGGTAGATCTGAATGTCAGCTGCCTCCTTCCCAGATCTCTCAGCACCATTCCTGGTGTGCTTTCATGAGGCAAGAATACATTTAATCAAGAGGCATCATCGATGAACTGTGAAGTCAGAGGCAAACCAAGAGCAGGCCTAACCCCAGCCTTTACAAAGGCTCCAGAGAGAGTGCTGGACATCCCAGGGCAGTGACTATGAAGTAGGTAACCAGGCAAATTGTCAAAGACGACCGTTTAAACAACAACAACAGCAGTTGACTACATTGACAAACATGGCGTGTAAGTGAAGAGGCAATATGGATTTTATAAAGGGTTAGCACGCTTGACAAATCTTACAGGATTTTTTCTTTGAAGATGGCCAATAAAGCTGCACGGAGGGCAATCTGGTCAATAGAGGGTGTTTACACTTGACTGCTCGGTTTGCCACCAAAGGCCCTTAAAATACTCCATCATCAGTATAAGCAGCAAGATCTTCCCATTGATTATGAAGTAGCTGAAGAGAAAAGTAGCCTGATCCAGAACAGTCGATTCTCATAGGAGCAAAAGGTAATCAGTGGGGTGCTCCAATTATCTGTGGGAAAACAAGGCTTCCCTCCCCCTCACAACATTTTCAAAGACCAGGAGAAGAGAATCGACTGCAGAGAGGCGTAATGCTCAGGGGAAATACAACACTTTGGGATACTTGAGTTTAAATCAAACTAGGTGAAGGGCGATAAAGACCAACAGAAGACTGTGAAAGGAGGATTCGTTTTGAATGTTGACGAGAACAAAGGTTTGGGGTAATTGTATACAGCTTGCTGAGATGGAAGCAGCCCAGTTCACCTGTCCGAGAGCACCAAAAATGAACAGGAGCTGTGAAAATGAGACCTGCTTTTTTTCTCCCTCTGAATTTTATTTTTATCCTGGCCCTCCCTCAGCAATGAGGGGGCAGGCCAGTTAAGAACAAACACAAAACATAAATAAAAATACCAATATTCTCTAAAACAATTTGATCCAGGGATGCTCTGGCATGGCGATCAGAGAAGCTAATAGCAGGCCCATTAAGACAGAACCTAGACTGGTCCCATAGGGTCTGAGTCTCTTCCCACACAGCCTTCCACCAGGCTGGGGCCATGATTAAAAAGGTCCTTGTTCTGGTCAATATTAAGCAAGCTACCCACGGGGCAGGCACCACCTGGCCAAAACAGATTAGGTTGCTCTGCGAGGAGCATTGTTGTTGCTGTTTTTATGGGGTTTTATCATTTTATTGTAAACCGCCATGAGCCGGCTGAGTTCCGGAGGGGTGGTGAATAAATCCAAATATAAATAAATATCTTGAAAAGCAAGAGAGGGAGAGGGGGGTGGGGGGGACACATTTCCCAAGTGACTACCTCAAACAAGTGATCACTATGACAAATCTGGCAGTCCTCAAGGAAAGGCTGAGGGACCTAGAAAGGTCCCTCTGGAGAAGTTGAGAGGGGACAGGATGGCTCTCTTGAAGTATCTGACAGGTTCTCACTTGGAGGAGGGCAGAGATCAGTGCCTGTTGGCAGCAGTACTCCTTCTGTTTAAACTGTGGTACAAAGTAGCAATCTTCCTAAACATCCAGCCTGAAAAAAGGGGATTTTCATCATTTTTTTAAGAGCCCAAAAGAGGATGGATACCACAAAAAGAGGACATGTCCTCCAAAACCCTTGGGTAACCCAAATCTTACATACGGTGGTAAAAAGGAAGGTTCTGGGAATTTAGAAAGTATTAGAAGAAGAAGAAGAAGAAGAAGAAGAAGAAGAAGAAGAAGAAGAAGAAGAAGAAGAAGAAGAAGAAGAAGAAGAAGAAGAAGAAGAAGAAGAAGAAGAAGAGTTGGTGAGGTGGGGTGAGGCTGAGAGACCCCTGATATCACTGCTCGGTCAGAACAGTTTTATCAGTGTCATGGGGAGCCCAAGGTCACCCAGCTGGCTGCATGTGGGGGAGTGCAGAATCGAACCTGGCATGCCAGATTAGAAGTCCGCACTCCTAACCACTACCCCAAACTGGCTCTCTTATTATAGGCCCCCTCCATGCTCTCCGTCCCGTTTGGGGAGTGGTATCCTATATCACGCCCTCAGCCTTTGTCGCAAGTTGTTTCAGTTCAGTCCATGCCCCGCACGGGGCTGCCCCTCAAAATGCTTGGAAGCAGCAGCATCATGGAAGGTGATTGTCCCGCTTTTCAAGCAGGTCTCTCTGTCCCGTCACCTTTTCCACTTCATCGGCTTTGCAAAAACAAGCATCTGTTCTCCTGCTTGAGACAATTTACCCACCGAAAAAAGAAAAATCCTCTTAAGGGGGAGAAAAAAGTCTTCTGAGTTGAATCCTGGCATTTGCCTCTTTGCACAATGTTGCCGCTTGAAATATCTAAACGCTGCCGTGTGCCTCTGCCATTGGCGGGACCTTTGATGCAGGGAGCTCAATCATTTTTAAAGTTCCTCTCCATTCCCTCCGGGGCACCGGAGTTCCTCTTCTCGCCTGACTGCAGCTCATCTACAAGTATTCATCTTCCCCCTCCCCGGCCCGGGTGCTGCAGGATCCTGCAATGAAATCCAGCACATTTTGGAGGAAGCCAAGCCTGGCCTGCTGCCACCTCTCATTTATTTTACTTATTTACACATTGGCATTTCCTTGCATCCAGCCTGTTCCAGGTGAAACCATGAAACCTGAAACCATTTTACCCCAAACCTTCTCACTTCTGTGCTTTTGGGTAGCAGATATTCTCTGAAGATGGTCAAAATGGTCAGGGAGGTTTTGGAAGGACAGACAGCATTCATCCCCCCCCTGCCCCCGGTCTGCCTAATATCAATCCCCCTTTCCACTACCACAGCACCATGCCCCCCCCCCGGCCACATGACCTTCTGCTTGCCATCTCATCTCTCCCACCACCATGCTCCATTGCCTGTGCCACCAGTTTGGGGTAGTGGTTAGGAGTGCGGACTTCTAATCTGGCGAGCCGGGTTCGATTCTGCACTTCCCCACATGCAGCCAGCTGGGTGACCTTGGGCTCGCCATGGCACTGATAAAACTGTTCTGACCGGGCAGTGATATCAGGGCTCTCTCAGCCTCACCCACCCCACAGGGTGTCTGTTGTGGGGAGAGGAATGGGAAGGCGACTGTAAGCCGCTTTGAGCCTCCTTCGGGTAGGGAAAAGCGGCATATAAGAACCTACTCTTCTTCTTCTTCTATATTCCCTCTCCCCATCAGCACTGGCCAGTCTATGGAGCTTGGAGTGCTGCTGCAGTGGCCTCCAGGAATGCCACCACTGTGTGCCACCCACATGCCCTTCCTCAATGACCATTCCTCCAGACAACTCCCAGCATCCTCCTGGGCTAAATTGAGACCTAGGCTTCCTATGTCATTACCAATGGTGATTTCTCCATGTCATGGCTGGCAGGGCTCATGGTAATGGTCATCCATGGAGAACCACACTTTGTCTACCTCAGCCATAGACAGACTTTTCCTCCACTGGGTCACACCTCAATTGAAGTTCTTGTGTCAGCTTTCAGGCAGTTTTTAAAATTATTACTGGCAATTAAATTGTCATTTGCACAGTGGTCATTATGAAGTAGGAACTCTGCTACCTACAGAATGGTCCACAGACTGAACAATGTGAGAAGGAGAGCCCAAAGGGTTTATGGGGGGCCCTGGAAACTGAATGGATGAAATGCCCTTTTTGTCATGAAGGGCACGGGTAGTCAACTTGTGGTCCTCCAGATGTCCATGGACTACAATTCCCATGAGCCCCTGCCAGCGTTTGCTGGCAGGGGCTCATGAAAATTGTAGTCCATGGACATCTGGAGGACCACAGGTTGACTACCCCTAATGTAGGGCATCATTCATTGCTAGACTGTTCAACCTTTTTCAAGGGAAAGAAAAAGAAATCATGTAATCCGTTCCTTTGTGTGTGCTTGAATAAATACATTCGAGAAAAGAACGAATGTGCATGCTTCTCTTGGCCAAGTGTTCTAGAAATCTGTCTTGCGTATATTTCAGGCAAAGGTATGTCGAGTACAGTTAGCTCACTCTTAGCTTAGGCCTTTCTTCACCTAGTTCATGGCACAAGGGGTCAGCCTACTACAGAGTGCCCTGAAATTTGAGAAGAGCTCCTAAAGGGGCCATGCCAAAAAAAATAGGTTGAGGATGGCCACACTACATCACACTAGCTCACTTGCTGGTGAGGGGACCCAATAGAGGGACAACTCTCCCTGGTGTGGCAGTGCCACAGTTTTGGGGCCATGACTGAGAAGGCCCTTTCTCATGTCACCACCCTTCCAACTTTAGATGGTGGTGGCAACTGAAGCAGGGCCTCCATAGATGACCAAAATGAACAGGTAGGTTAATAACCGAGAAGGCAGTCCTTCAGAAATGATAGTCCAAAGCTTTCAGGACTTCTGCAGTTCCACCACAGCCCAGAACTCCCTCATTCTCCACCTTTTTCTTTTAACAATTGTGCTGAGGGGGTTATACCGAGCAGGGGTAACTTTTCCCAGCATGGCAGCACCCACTCAGCCTCCCTGAATCCTCTCTTTCAGAGAACTGTTAAAAATTAACTTCAAAAGTAGAGCAGCGTTCTATATCTGTACACTCTGGCAGTCTGCAGTGTTTGCTGGCCGCCTCCCAAATCAAATTGTCGCTGCGTTTCACAGACTTCTTTAGGCAGGATTGATTTGAGAGGGTCCTTGGGGAGGTGTCCTAAAAATGTGCTATGAAATTTCAGGGATATGACTGGGAAATCTTTCCAAGGCCAAACAATCAGGGATCAAACACAATTTACTGGATGAACCCAAGCAAACCCTCTACCTTCCATGGGAGGAAAAACCTTCCTCCCCAGAACAATCTTACATCCTCTTGTATTGGGCCTTAAATGCCAAACAAATTCCTCAGCCTTATTAATCCAGCGTGTTAATAAGCAGGAGGTGTGGGAGGGACCTATTGTCAGTCACTCCCTGGGATTTATCGTTACACTGTTTTACCTCTGTCGTTTCTTGGCAGAGCGGAGGTGGAGAATGCCGTCAAGTGATATTAGCTAGGAAATAAATTTAAGTTAAGAATTCATTGAACCAAGCGGAAAGACTGACTGGTTATCGCATTAAAACATTCCATCTCTGTAGACCAGAGAGATCTACATTTCTGAAATTGAAAGTCTCTGTGGGTGAGTTCAGATGGCTCCAGTCTCTTTGGATCAAACAGGCAGACGCTGAAGCTTTGTTCAAATAAAAACCATACATTAAGCAGGTAATGTGCCATTATTAGTAAGTTCCTGAAAGTACTACTGACCCAAGCCGATTCCAAGAGCCATGAAAGGCATATGTCTGAAAATGATTCCACACCTTTGAGGTTTGTCATGCAGAGCTTTGTGGCTGATATTATGATCGGCATAAACAATTAACTGGGACAGAAATTGCTGGGTAATGGGAAAGAGGAGGAGGGAGGAGGGCTATAATTTATGCATACATAAATTAATTATTGGGCGATGTGAATATAAGTGGTAATGTCGACCCGCCCCTCCACCCAAATGGCCAATGATGGACCAGGAGAGGGTGGAAAGGGAGGGGCCCCACTCATAGAAATCATTGCTGGCCGAGGCTCGTCACACGTGGTAGCAACTGGAATCCAGAGAGGTAAGGAAGGACTCTCAATTTAACAACTGCAGGGGGCAACGGAGAAGCAGATCTCTGCCCAGCCCATTTCCCAGCCCAGCAGAGAAGGCCACTGGGCTGTATCTGGCAGGGGGCGGATGTTTCCTCTGAGGGGGTTGTCTAGATGAGGTCACTTCTGGTGACATGGGACTTCTGGGGCATGGCAAGGGGGTGTGGCCTGATGACATCACTTCTGAGGTTTCTTAAAGACTGAAGAATGTTTCAGGGGTTTCTCAACAGTAAAAAGATTGAGAGAAGATGAGATAGGGTTTAAATAAAAGGGCAAAAGCTCTCCCCTGGTATTTGTTCCCCCCAAATAATGGGGAATCTGCCTTGCTTGTGGGTTTCTTGGTTGATTTGGCTGGGTATTTCTGAAATAGTGAGCTGGGATAGAAAGATCTTTTGTGCTTGATCCAGCAGGGTTCTACTTAAATACTTATGGCTCCTGGTTATTCTTCTATTCCTGGTTTCTAGTTTTACTTACCTTCTACTCCTTTCTAGTTTTAATTCTAGGTAAGTGTTGGGACTGTTGGGCTTGGCTTAGTTCTGAGTCCCTCCAGAGAAGTAGAGATGCAGAGTAACTAAGCATTTTGAAAATATGCAGTTATTAGTTACCTTTGTGGATGAGGCACAGATCCAAACTCACATCGCTTTGAGGTTTAAAAGAAAGAAATCTTTACTGAGAAAGATTATCTATAAATATATATCAGATTCATCTGCTTCAGTTTCCTTACTGAAGCAGAGTACAAATCTTACAAAAGCAGCAGATTGCAAGCCTCTATGGCTGGGCTGCAAGCAGACTATATTCCACACTTCAGAAGATGGAGGGAGCTGAGAGCTTTAAATGGAGTACTGCTTCCTCCTCACTGACGGAGCTTAAACAGTTCCGCAAGGCCTCCAAAAAGGAGCTCTTCTGCCAGGCATTTGGTTGAGACCAGACATAATCAACAGTAACTGAAGGGCCCCTGCTCCCCCCCTGCTCCCCCTCAGTATTCCACCAATATGCTCTGGACCTGTTTGCATTGTTGCACTGTTGTATTGTTTATATTGTTATATTGTTATATGGTTACAACTATTAGTATTATTATTGTAAGGTTATTCATATGTTTATAGACTGTTTTATGTATTATTCTTTGTTCTTATGTAAACCGCCCTGAGCCTTCAGGGAGGGCGGTATATAAATATAATAAATAAATAAATTAAATAGTAGAAGTGTCAGGAAGTGGGCAGGAGCCTGAATTAAACAAAGAGATCTCCCGGACATGTGCTCGGGAATTTCTGCTTCTCATGGCTACAATCTTACTAATGATCAGATGTGGCTTAGCACAGCGGTCCGCAAGCTTCCGCTTGCCGCGGACCGCTGCGGCATAGTGGGGGGAGAGGGCGGCTTGGGGGCCCGTGCACGCGCGGCAGCCCCAGCGCAAACACGCATGTGTGGACTGCCGCGCACGCGCGTTTGCGCCCGGCAGAAAATTGCCCCTTGGGGGACTCCATAAGCCAGTTGGTGATGGCTTGATGAGCTCTCTCCTAATGCTACCCTCTGTCCGCGATTCCGGAAAAAGGAGATCAGCCACTGAAGGGCAGTCCCTCTGATCCCGGCGTCAGCAAGGTGGTGAGCTAGAAGCTCATGATCTACTGTGTCAAACACTGCTGAGGGATCTAATAATATAAGCAGTGCCAACGTACCCCAGTCCAGCTGGCAACGGAGGTTGTCCATCAGGGCGACTAGCACTGTCTCTGCCCCATGGCCAGGCCAGAAACCTGACTGGGATGGATCTAGGATCGAAGCTTCTTCCAAGTATGCTGACAATTGGTCCGCAGCAACCTTTTCAAGCAACTTCCCCAGAAATGCTAAGTGCAAGATGGGGTGATAGTTGGATGGCTGTCATGGATCCCGAGCAGGTTTTTTGAGTAGGGGGCGAACCAGTGCTTCTTTTAGTCCCTCTGGGGATTCTCCTGTTGAAAGGGAGAGGTTGATTATCTCCCAGAGGGGGGCTTCTACTCTTTTGTCAGATGTTTTTAGCAGCCCTGAAGGACATGGCTCTAGAGAGCAAGTGGTAGGCTTCGCCGACTTTAGCAACTTGTCCACTTGTATGTGTATACAAATTAGGGTTTGTATACACATACAAAGTAAGAGGGGGAAAGGGGGATGGTCAGAAATGAGATCAGCTCTAGGGGAATGGACAACAAGTGTTAAATATGGTTCTAAGTAACCATGAAGTAATGTGCACTGTATTAAAATACATTGTAGTAAAATAAAAGAACACTGATCGAATCTGAAGTAGCAGCAAGGAAAGAGATCTTGGATTCTCAATGAAAATGTTGTGTGACAGGCAATTTTATGCTAGGAATGATGAGGCAGGGAATTCCTTGAAACATTGCCACTGTCACCAAATGTCCTTGTATATAACTATAGTGTCACATGTTTGTCAGTTGCCAGACCCCCTCTGAAAATCAAGCCAGGAACCCAAAGGCTGAGCGAAAAATAAAAATAAAATAAAAATAAAATAAGGCTATTTATTACCTAATGCACATAATTAGAATTAAAAACTATATACAATAATAACATTAAAAACTAAAAACCAAGCTAACAGCAATCAAAAAGGTGTTGCACATCTAATCAATTAGATGTGCATTCCAAAGGCAATGTCCAGGTGACACTCTGGTATTTGGGCAAAACTCTACGGTAGAAGATGTTTCCACCGTAGAGTTTTTGCCCAAATACCAGAGTGTCGCCTGGACATAGAAAGGGTTATATGCTGTGTTCAGTTCCCTGAACGCCAGTTCCAACAAAATATATGTCAGGTTCACTTTCTTGCTTTAAAATAGTTTAGGCTTTTGCACCAAGTCAAAAGACGGTGTTTTCTGGGCAACTGAGAAACCTGACACCTACCAGAGGCTGTCAGTTATGGTGGCCAGAGGACATCTGGTTGTTTGGAAGTAGTGTGTCACAAGGTGGTTTGGGGGGAGCTGTGTGCACTGAACTGGGAAATTCCTGGAGATTTGTTCCCAAAATTCTGATCCAGACTTAATCTGATGTTGGGATCAAAATGGAAGGAGATGAAGCCAGGGTTAGTCCCGAGATCACCTTTGACTTCTGTGGGTAACTCTGTGCTACAAGTCCTGGCTGCCATGACCAGCTCTGGATGGACCAGAACTGTACATGATTACAGGAGTCTCCGAGCAGAACATTCAGAGACACGCCAAATGGCAGGAGAAACCTTCCCAAATCCATTCCCAAAATGCTGCCCGTCATGATGATAGGCATTTTGCAAGTCTGGAATTAAAAACAAGTTCAGAGGATTCAAATTAGTTTAAAACATTCTTTATTAATGATAGCATTAATTAAATATGGTGTTTTATTTTTGAAATGAAATTTGACAGGTAATTTATTTTGTAAGAATAACAACCACAGTAATTGCTTTAGTATTAAAAAAGGAAGAAGATAAAACTAATGAGTTCTTTCATTTTTAAAATGGAGACAGGGGACATGAAATGAGTATTTTTAACTGCCCCAATGTCATAACATTGTTCCTACGCTATGCCGGGAAGGGCTGCAGTGCGAGAGACAAAGAGAGAGATGTGATTCTGGCATTCAACAATATTGATCATGTCCAGGTTCATATTGGAATATGTCAATAAAGACCCTCCCCAATCCTCATTGTTGCTTCCTCATTCTGATGGCTAGTAGATGATTCATTCTCCCTGTAAAGAAGAAACAGTCCAGTAATTATACTTTCCTCATTGTGTCAGTGGCAGTATCACTATACTAACCTACAGAAAACCATTATTAATTAAAATTGCAAGCTTCCATTTTCTTATTAGAGAGTTCAAACTTCACCACTTACAAGCACCTGCCACGATCGCATATTACCAAAAAAAGGGTTCCTGATTTAGCAGTTTGTAGGTACACAAACAGTAAAGGTCATTGCACAAAAAAAATACAATGGGCTCTAGGACAAGAGAAGGGTTGGGAGCGCTGGTGTCCCATTTAGGGCCCGGCCGTGGAGGCACGGCCGGCGCTCTGGGTGCGCTCGATTCCCTTCTAACCTCCGTCCCATCCCTAGAGATGTGAGGGTGGAGGCTAGGGGAGAAAAGGGTCCGACATTGGTCTTGTGCAACGCAAGGTCAATTAAGAACAAAGTTGCAACTTTGCAACACTTCTTCGCTGAGTCGAAGGTGGACCTTGCGTGCCTGACTAAGACCTGGGTGAAGGAAGGAGAGTTGGTGGCCTTGAGAGATCTGGCACCCCCAGGCTACTCGGTCCTCCACCAATCTTGGACCCACAAGAGGGGAGGGGGGGTGGCAATCCTGGTCCGGGAGGCTTTCGCCTACAGGGCTCTCCTGGGGCCGGAAATCGGGGGAGTGGAGTGTGTCGGTATTGAGTTGGGCTCGGTCGAGAGCTTGGCTATCTGGCTCGTATACCGTCCGCCCAACGCCCAGCCAGATGCCCTGCCCCGCCTGCTGGAGGCGGCGGCCGCCTGGGCGCTGCAGTTTCCCAGGCTTTTAATCCTGGGTGACTTCCATGTTCATGCGGACGCGCCGTCCTCAGGACTTGGCGGAGACCTGGTGTCTTCCATGGCAATGCTGGGGCTCTCGCAATTTGTTACCGGCCCTACCCATCACGCCGGCCACACACTCGATCTGATTTTTGGTGCTGGGATAGAGGTGGTTCTGGATGCAGCCTTGGCTGTGCCGTGGTCAGACCACTACGCCCTGCGGGCTCGGCTCAGGATACCACCCCCTCCCCAGTTGGGCGGCGGGCGGATTTTTGCCCGCCCGCGGAGACTTATGGATCCAATTGGATTCCGGAATGCTCTGCAGGACCCGATGCCTCCTGGCAACTCACTAGTGGCTATGATGGAGGACTGGCAGTCCCACCTGACGGCTGCCATAGATGAGATCGCCCCTAAACGTCCTCTCTGCCCTCGACTCAAACGGGCCCCCTGGTACACAGGGGCGCTCCGGGAGAAGAAAAGGGAAGTGAGACGACTGGAGCGAGTGTGGCAGAAGACTCGTGACGAGGCTACAAGAACATTTTATCGCACGCTTATGAGGGCGTATGAGATGGCGGTGAAAGTGGCTAAACGAGAGTTTTTTGCCACGGAAATCGCGTCCGCAAGCTCTCGCCCGGCCCAATTATTCAGGGTAGTTAGATCACTCACCGCCCTTGAGGGGCGCCAAGATACTAGACAATTGGCACTTGGCTGCGAGGCATTTGCGAGCCATTTTGCGGATAAAGTCTTGTCACTCCGTCGCGACCTTCCCGCCACAATTAATACAGTAAATGAACTGGAGACCTGTTGGCCACCTTTGGTAGTGAGGTTTGATGGCTTCAGGCGGCTCTCTCTTCCCGAAGTGGACAAATTGCTGAGTTCGGTCAGGGCGACCACTTGCCCCCTTGATCCCTGCCCTTCCTGGCTCCTCAAGGGAGGCGGCCAGGGGATAGGAGGCCAGCTCAGAGACATCATCAACTCCTCCCTAAGTTCAGGGGAGTTTCCTGAGCGGCTAAAGGGGGCAGTGGTTCGCCCTCTCCTAAAAAAATCAACGCTGGACCCGCAGGACCCTGCCAACTACCGCCCAGTATCGCATCTGGCGTTCCTGGGCAAGGTGGTGGAGAGGGCTGCGGCTGACCAGCTCTCGGCATTCTTGGAGGAAACTTCGGCACTCGATCCATATCAGTCGGGCTTCCGTCCTGGCCACGGGGTGGAGACGCTGTTGGTCGCCCTTTTGGATGATCTCCGTCGCCAGCTGGACAGAGGCGGGTCGGCCGTGTTGGTCCTTTTGGATTTATCGGCGGCCTTTGACATCGTGGATCACGACCTTCTGATCCACCGCCTCGCCGGCACGGGGATACGGAGCACAGCCTTGCGCTGGATACGCTCCTTTCTCCAGAACCGGTCCCAGAGGGTTGCGGTGGGGGAAGAGTTCTCGCGTCCCTACGGACTCCCCTGTGGGGTACCGCAGGGCGCAGTCCTCTCCCCCACGTTATTCAACATCTTTCTACGCCCTCTGGCCCAGCTGGTACGGAGCTTTGGGCTGGGTTGCCACCAGTACGCTAATGACACCCAGCTCTATCTCCTCATGGACGGCCGCCCAGACTCCCCCCCGGAACCATTCACCAGATGTTTGGAAGCAGTGACTGAATGGTTCGAGCAGAGTCGCCTGAAACTCAACCCCTCCAAGACGGAGGTCCTGTGGCTGGGAGGCAGACGGCAGGACCAGGCAGCGCGCTTACCCACCCTGGCAGGAACGCAACTTACTATCGCGCCCCAGGCCAGGAATTTGGGGGTGACCATTGATACCTCCCTGACTATGGAGGCTCAGGTCAAGAGAGTAGCGGGTCAGGCGTTTTTCTATCTCCGCCAGGCCCGACTACTAGCGCCCTACCTGTCCCCTGACCACTTGGCTACAGTGATCCATGCGACAGTCACCTCCAGAATAGATTTCTGTAACTCGCTCTACGCCGGCCTACCCTTGTCTCTGATCCGGAAACTCCAGCTAGTGCAAAACGCAACTGCTCGGGTCCTCACTGGCACACCTTGGAGGGCCCATATCCAGCCTGTGCTGAGGCAGCTGCATTGGTTGCCAATTACTGCCCGGATCAGGTTCAAGGTTCTGGTTTTGACCTTTAAGGCTATACGCGGGTTGGGACCCACATACCTGAGGGACCGCCTACCGCCCTACATCCCCCGCAGGGCTTTACGCTCAGCGGGGGAGAATCTCCTGATCGTTCCTGGCCCTAGAGAAGCGCGCCTGGCCTCGACCAGGGCCAGGGCCTTTTCGGTCCTGGCCCCTACCTGGTGGAACGAGCTCCCGGGTGAGCTGCGGGCCCTGCAGGATTTACCAGCTTTCCGCAGGGCCTGCAAGACGGAGCTCTTCCGCCACGTTTTTGGTTGAGGCCGGGGTCAGCGAATGAGTGCCAACATTCCCCCCCCCCCAGACTTAGCATCTCCTCCCCACCCTCCCTGCCGCTCTGATAGCAGGGGTG
Source organism: Paroedura picta (assembly GCF_049243985.1). Lineage (NCBI taxonomy): Eukaryota > Metazoa > Chordata > Lepidosauria > Squamata > Gekkonidae > Paroedura > Paroedura picta. The sequence continues at coordinate 126,087,393 of NC_135374.1, read as the reverse complement.
GGAATAATAAGTTCCGCCATGTTGGGATTGTTTTAAAGTCTTTTAATGGGTATTTTAATGGGGATAGGACTGCTGTGACCCGCCACGAGCCTACGGGGAGTGGCGGGATATAAATCCAAATAATAATAATAATAATAATAATAATAATAATAATAATAATAATAATAATAATAATAATAATAATAATAGGTAGGGGGGAGGATTGAAAGGGGCTGTGGGCTACTTAGGGGATAAGAACAGCTGCAGGGCTACTAGAATCAGCTGCAACATGGGGGTGGTTGACCCCTTTAAACATTCTTGGCCTTAGCTGAGAACATTTAAAGGCAGTCAGATCCCCCTCCCATGTTATAACTGATTATGACAGCTGTGTCTTGAATGTTCCAAAGCCTCCAAACATCAGTGTGGCTTTGGAACATTCAACACGTCATTGGAAGTCTGTACCCTCAATTATATAACAAGACTAGCGGTAAAGCCCATTGAGGAAAAAAAAGTCAATGGACTCTGGGGAGCCTGTTCTTCCTTTCAGAAATCCCTCCCAGTCTGTGAAGATAGAGGGGTGTAAGGTTTCAACTGATGGCCTTCAATAAGAAAATGCCCCTGGCAGGTAAATCTTTTTATTGAAAGGAACATCCTGGATCTTTGTTAACACTAAATATCTGCTGTCCGTTGCTCTGCCTTAACCTCCAAGTCCCCCTGCTTACCCTGCCAGTCCATTTGGGTGTGAAGATTTCAGGATGCTAGCCTTCAGTTTGCTAGAGAGACACAACTACCCTTTAAGGCCCCAGTAGAGGTAACAGTGCCAGGCAACAGGACAGGGCGAGAAATTTCCTCAACAGCCAAGTAACCTAGGGGTCTAAAGGCAATCAATTAGTAGAATCATTCAACCATAGAGTTGGAAGGGATATCAGGGTCATCTAGTCATCTAGTCCAACCCCCTGCACAATGCAGGAACTCACAACTACCTGCCCATCTACAATGACCCCAATTTCATGCCCAAGTGATCCTTCCACCAAAAATCTCCAGAATCCATCCTGGCCTGGAGGACATTCACCTACCATCCCACAGTAGCAATTAGCAATCAGCAATCCCCTGGGGATGCACGGAAGAGCCACAAGAGGCAGACATCCCTTCCTGCCCACCCACTCACCATCTGCCCAAGTTCCTAAAATCAGCATTTCTAACTATCAAGCCTCTGCTTTAAAACTTTCAAATAAGGAGAATCTACCGCCTCTCAAGAAAGCCTGTTCCGCTGAGGAACTGCTCTGTCAGGAACTTCTTCCAGATGTTTAGCCGAAAATTCTTTTGAATTAATTTCAACCCACTGGTTCTGGTCTGATCCTCTTGGGCAGCAGAAAATAACTCTGCTCCATCTTCTCTATGACAGCCCTTAAAGTATCTGAAGATGGTTCTCATATCACCTCATAGCCACCTTCTCACCAGGTTAATCAGACCAAGCTCCCCCAACCTTTCCTCCAAAGCCTTCAACATCTTTGTATCCCTCCTCTGGACATTCTCCAGTTTCTCTACATCTTTCTTCAGTTTTGGTGCCCAAGTGAGGCCAAACCAGAGCAAAGTGGTGACATCACCTCACGTGATCTGGACACGATACGTCTTTTGATACAGCCACAAATACCATTGAATTTTAGCAAGTCACTCTGTTGTCTCATTTTCAGTGTATGGTCTACTAAGACTCCCAGATCCTTTTCACATGCACTACTGACAAGACAAGGAGCCTCTTGTGGCGCAGAGTGGTAAGGCAGCCATCTGAAAGCTTTGCCCATGAGGCTGGGAGTTCAATCCCAGCAGCCGGCTCAAGGTTGACTCCACCTTCCATCCTTCCGAGGTCGGTAAAATGAGGACCCAGCTTGTTGGGGGGTAAACGGTAATGACTGGGGAAGGCACTGGCAAACCACCCCGTATTGAGTCTGCCATGAAAACGCTGGAGGGCGTCACCCCAAGGGTCAGACATGACTCGGTGCTTGCACAGGGGATACCTTTACCTTTACCTTACTGACAAGACAAGTCTCACCCATCCTATAATGATGCATTTGATTTTTCCTACCTAAATGCAGAACTTTACATTTTTCACTATTAAGCCATGAGATACGCTCCTCCTTCTAGGCCTTGTCAGAAATATAAGGAACAGATAAGTTGGGGTTTTCTGGGGTGGGTTCTCAGTGTGGTCTTGATACAACTTATATTATGTTCTAGCACCAATTAAGAGCTGCCATGATTCCAGTCATTGATCCACAAGAGATAGAAGAGCCTCTTGTGGCGCAGAGTGGTAAGCGGCAGAAATGCTGTCTGAAGCTGTCCATGAGGTTGGGAGTTCAATCCCAGCAGCCGGCTCAAGGTCGACTCAGCCTTCCATCCTTCCGAGGTCGGCAAAATGAGTACCCAGCTTGCTGGGGGCTAAACGGTAATGACTGGGGAAGGCACTGGCAAACCACCCCGTACTGAGTCTGCCATGAAAATGCTAGAGGGCGTCACCCCTAGCGTCAGACATGACTCGGTGCTTGCACAGGGGATACCTTCACCTTTATCCAAATAGAAAGTTCCATCATCCATAGGCAACTTTTTCATGCAGTATGTCTTACTTCCTTTCTTTATCAATTCCAAGGCAGGCAGGAAGGCAGGCAGGCAGGCAGGCAAGCAGGCAGGCAGGCAGGCAGGCAGGCAGGCAGGAAGGAAGGAAGGAAGGAAGGAAGGAAGGAGAAACTGAATTCTGGAAGGAAGGAAGGAAGGAAGGAAGGAAGGAAGGAAGGAAGGAAGGAAGGAAGGAAGGAAGGAAGGAAGGAAGGAAGGAAGGAAGGAAGGAAGGAAGGAAGGAAGGAAAAGAGGGACAACTGAGTAAATGTTTGATTGTATTCCATCACACCAATCGAAGACTTGGGAAGCTGCTCCTTTTGTGATAGACAGAAAGAATAACAACGGTTTCTTTTCTCCTTCTCTCTCTCCCCCCTTCTAGTTTTACAAATGTCATGTTAACATTGTGCAGAAACAAGACAGGTTAGGTTGACTTTAAAGTAATGCATTTTACCTGTCTCAGGATGAAGCTTTTGTTTTGACCGGTTCTTTCCCCCCCTTTCTTCCTGCGTATCACTCAACAGAAAGAATGAAAGGAAGCAACTGCCTGAATGAGACGTGGCAGATCGCAAGGATGCCGCCAAACTCTTTGATGTCTTGTATCCCTGGCACCTTTAAAAAGACATCTGAAGTTGATTCTGAGCTATATTTGTGCGACATTTGCAAAATAGGTGCACATCGGGGAATATGATCTGAAATAAATATATTCCCCCATTGTCTTTTGAGCGCTTGATTTCAGTTTAAAGAAGGGACAAGGACAAGCCGGAACTGATGCAGTCGTGTGGATAAGTCTGGGGAGGGGCATCTCTTTAACCCCAGTGGTGAAAATACCGGAATTAGCTCCTTCAGAAGGCTCAAAGAAGAGGATGGTGGGCTCCATTTTGGATCTTTCTTTACCATCACTCACAGCTCAATGACACATCACTCTTGACCCAAGTTGGGTTGGGGCTCCCCAGCCTGACTTGTGGCACACATCACACTCTGTGGGGCTAGTTTTGCATGGAACAGGGGAGGGAGGGGGAGCGAGCCTGCATCCTTCACACCCGGGACACTTTCTTGAGCTGAAATGGTTGCTGGGGAGGGGAAGGCTGTTTGCCCCTCATTAGATCTCTATATGTATTTACATAGTATCTAATGAAGGGAGATTTGACTCCAAAAAGCTTCCACTCTAGCAGTCTTGTTGGTCTTGTAAGGCAGGGGTAGTCAACCTGTGGTCCTCCAGATGTCCATGGACTACAATCCCCATGAGCCCCTGCCAGCATTTGCTGGCAGGAGCTCATGGGAATTGTGGTCCATGAACATCTGGAGGACCACAGGTTGACTACCCCTGTTGTAAGGCACTCCTGTGCTCCAGTCTTTCTCCAACTGCATCCCTGGCCCACGCTAGCTTACGTTCAGCTCTGCTCTTCCCCTGATGGCCCACTTTGGACCTGAAAAGGCTTCATGGCTAGGCTATACCACTGATACTCTGTGGCTCGTTGGCATGCCTTTTGTGGCTCTTCTGTGCACTGTTTCCCCATGTGGCACACACATTACTCAGGTTCCAGGAAAGAGGGAATTGCCCCTCTTTGTGAGGTTTGTGATTGGTTTGGTCATCTTCCCCTTGAAACAGCCACCACTGGGAGCTTCCCAGTCTAGGGGCTTCATGCCAGGCCTGGAGACAGAGCTTCACAGCACCGCTGACTGGGTCCATCACTGGCTTCTGCAGCAGGCAGCCTGGGCACCGTCTCCTTCCCTCAGTGCTTCCGCTCTCCCTGCCTGACAGGAGGCAAAGTTGCTTCCCCATCTGAGCAGTGAGCAAAAAAGCCAACCAGGGAAGGAAAGGACAAGGCCCACAAGTTCAGCAGTTGTGGGGAGAGGCAGCCGTACTGTCCAGGGTCAGGCAGGTATTTGGGACAAGAGAAGAGAACTAAGAGGTGATATATTACTTCAAAGGATCTCACACAGAGGCTGGAGAAGAGTTGCTTTCTGTTGCCCCAGTCGGTTAGACCAGAACGAATGGGATGAAATTAATTCAAAAGCATTTTTGGCTAAACAACCGGAAGAAGGTCCTGGAAGTTAGAGCGGTTCCTCAGTGGAACAGGCTTCCTTGGGAGGTGGTGGGTGCTCCTTCTTTGGAGGTTTGTAAGTAGAGACTAGATAAGTCGTCTGACAGAAATGCTGACTTGGTCAATTTAGGCAGATTGTGAATGGGTGGGCAGAAGGGATAGTCTCAGTGCTTGGCTCTGGTGGCCTTTTCTTGCACGCCTACCCCGGGGTTGGGAGATGAAATTCCTCCAGCCCAGATTAACCAGGGATTATGGGGGGGGGGGTTGGGGGGGCATCATCTGGGCATGGAATTGGGGTCATTGTGGGTGGGCTGGTAGTTGTGAAATTCCTACATTATGCAGGGGACTGGACTAGGTGACCCTGGAGGTACCTTCCAGCTATATGATTCTATGATTTTAAGAGGCAATATGACCAAACACAGTTCAGGGTCAAGAGTCCAAAGGTCAAACCAGAAGGGCAAATCTGAAAAGCATGAGCCAGAAGGTCAGGTGCTTAGTGGAAGGATGCACAGGTCCCTCAGTAGTCATGTGGCTTTTTGTGGCTGATGCGAATATGAATGGCCCTGAGTTGGATAGCCTAGGCTATCCTGATCTCATCAGATCTCGGAGTTTAGGCATGGTCAGCCCTGGTTAGCACTTGAATGAGAGATCACTAAGGAGGTTCAGGGCTCTTTTGAAGAGGCAGGCAATGGCAAACCACCTCTGGACATCTCTTGCCTTGAAAACCATAGAAGGTCTCCATCAATTGACTGTAACTTGACAGAATTTCCTGGTACCAGTTATGAATACGGGGGGTGGGCAGGCGTGCTTCCTCACATGGGCCCTTCTTACCCAGCCACAGGACCTCCGTCTTTAAAGGATTGAGCTTCAGGAGACTCTGCTAGAGCCATCTCTTCACTGCTTCCAGGCAGTTGGCTAAGGCTTCTCCTGTTGTGAGAGATAGGTTGATTATATCCCAGAGGGGGCCCTTTATCCTTATGCCAGCTGTTTTTAAGAGCCAGGATGGGCAAGGGTCCAGTGGGTATGTGGTTGGCCTTGCTGTTGTTAGTATCCTGTCCACTTTGGTCAGCTTGTGTGTATATATACACACACACACACACATGACTGAGAGTCCTCATGTGACAGCAGGAGAAAAACCATCAACATTGGTGCTTTGTCTGTTAAGATAGATGTCCTGAGTTCAGAGTCTTGTATTTGCCTGTATGCATTTTACTTTAAAAAAAAAACTTTGAAATTCATCAGCAATCAGAAGTTGTCCCTTTAGACATAACTGTGTACTATCTTTGCACTTGCGAATTGGGTATTATTGCAAGAACTACCCGTTCTTTGACAGGGGAAAGTATTTATTTGCAAATTTGATCTAAGTGCATTATAGATATTAATATTTCATCCATGTAACATAGTGCAGTATTAGACAGCAGAAGTAAATTCTGATAAATTCTCCGTCAGATGGTCCCATAACAATCAGTGATGTATCATCCTACCAGGAAATCTGAATTCAGATGTGCTAGGTGTATATCTTGACTGCTGTTAACCAAGACAAAGTACCAAGAAGAAGAAAATATATCTACTCCATAAATATAGACTAATTTTAGACAATATGAATAAATAATTTACACCACTGTGAAAATCAGTCTGAAAGCCGCAAGTAACTCCAGTGTCAAGGGCAATATTCACATTGATACCTACTACTGAAACAGGAAGTGCATTATAATTCTCAATTATCCTGGGGTTGATTAAAAATAAAGCATTAGAAAGGAACAGAAAATATGGTTATTTAAAGTTTTAGGATGTGTTGATTTATTTGTGCTGCTTTAACAAACAAATACCTTCTGGAATTAGAGACAGAAAATTACACTATGCATGAATACCCACAGCCAAAACTACAAGAGTTCTTTGATTCAGCATGTCCAGAATCCACATATGCTCATATGAATCAATATTTTAAAAAGCAGAAACGTTTAGATTTTTGGTGGTCTGTTATGGGCATAATTTACTCCATAGTTATGGAGTGTGCAGATCATACATGGTGATGTTACCACTTTACTCCATTCTGGTTAGATCTCACTTGAAGTACTGTGTTCAGTTTTGGGCACTGCAACTGAAGAAATGTAGAGAAACTGGAGCATGTCCAGAGGAGGGCTACAAAGATGGTGAGGGGTTTGGAGACCAAGACGTATGAGGAAAGGTTGAGGGAGCTTGGTCTGTTCAGCCTGGAGAGAAGACGACTAAGATCACCATCTTCAAGTATTTAAAAGGCTGCCATATAGAGGATGGAGCAGAGTTGCTTTCTGTTGCCCCAGAGGGTCAGACCAGAACCAGTGGGTTGAAATTAATTCAAAAGAATTTTTGGCTGAACATGCAGAAGAAGAAGTTCCTGACAGAGTGGTTCATCAGTGGAACATGTTTCCTCGGGACGTGGTGGGTTCTCCTTCCTTGGAAGTTTTTAAGCAGAGGCTAGATGGTTATCTGACAGAAATGCTGATTTTATTAACTTAGGCAGATGGTGAGTGGGTGGGCAGGAAGGGATGTGTCATTGCTTGGCTCTTGTGGCCCTTCCTTGCATACCCAGGGAATTGCTGATCACCACTGTGGGATGGTAGGTGAATTTCCTCCATGACAGGCAGGATTCTGGAGATTTTTGGTGGGAGGATCCCTTGGGCATGAATTGGGGTCACTATGGGTGGGCAGGTAGTCTGCATTGTGTCGGGGGTTGGACTGGATCACTCTGAAGTCCCTTCCAACTCTATGATTCTACTCTATGATTAAGTTGTGACCTATATCTAGATACGCTTTTAAGTATTATAAAAATGATGCAAATGAAGAAAAGAATGATAAGTATTATAACATCGAATCCACAGACCTTAGTATGCCCCTGAACAATTATTATTTTATTAAATACATGTTTAGCCCACTTTTCTCCCCAGTGCAGACCCATAGCAGCTTATATCATTCTCCTCAGCTCCATTTTATCTTCTCAGCAACCCTGTGAGGCAGGGCAGGTGGAGAGGGTGTGATTGGCCCAAAATCACACACTGAGCTTCCACGGCACAAGTGGGGATTCGAACCTGGCTCTTCCAGATCCTCTGCCTACACTATACTGGCTCTCAATTAGCTAACACTAACCTAATTATGTGGATTTGGGTATGTGGATACTCCTGTTCCTGTAATCAACCCTATTCCTGATCCACAGAACATTAAGTTGCAGTTTGCGTCTCATCCCCCAGGTCAGAAATTAAATGGAAAGGGGAGATTGTGTATTCCCAGCCTATTGGTAATATTCAATCTTAATCTTCAGATATTCTCTCCCTCGGATCCACACTGGTATAAACATCCCTGAAAAGAAGAGAGACTGGCTAAGGAGCAGAAGTCCCCAAATGTGATGTACTCTTCAGGAAGGACAAGAGCACCAGGAAGTTCCCCCAAGGTCCATCCTCATCAGTCAGCCCAGAGGACAACCATGATTAAAAAAAAAAATAATAAAGCTACTCAGGAATTCAAGAATATCCACAGGGACATACTTCTGCTGTCAGTTGATTGACACGGATCATCTATCAGAGTGACCAACGTGGTTTCAGGACCACACTCCCTATGAAGAAATAAATAAGACAGGAAAACCTCCAGAAAAATGGCCTAATTGAAAAATACCTGAACGTGTGGATGCACCACCCATTTTGGACTGCTGCCTTCAAAAGGCTAATTAGACCTCGGCCAAGGATTATTTGACAGAGTTGCGTCGCAAGATGGTTTGTTCAACAGAGGTCTCACCAGACCAAAAGCATCAGTCCCTCTCTAATTATTAATGACTTTTGGAGCCTGCATGAATCATCCACCACCCCTTGTGAAGACCTTCAGATTCACTGTCAAGTTCTCATTGTCAAGAGCCATCGAGGTTTCCTAGGATACTCATCGAAAGCCAGAGGTTGCTTTTTTCATCATCAGCTATGACAAGCAGATGAAATAAATGTCTTCTTTCCTGAGCCATGAACATATTTATAGGATTAGCGAACCGATGGAATAGCAGGGAAGCGTTTCAACTCAACATCAGTCTTTGAGGGTTATGGCTTTCCTTTGGAAAGGTAGGTGACTGTTGTTTTAAATTGGGCAGCTCCTAGGACTCAGGAGTTTTACAGATGATGAGGATGATTTAGGTAGACTTGATAAGGCACCTACTAGGAGAGTGCTCCAGTTTGTGTGGCTGAGGAGATTTTTTTTTCAAGTGCCCATCAGGACATGAATACTCCTTTTGAAGGAAGAATATCCGAATTGGAATGCCAAGTGCGGACACAGACAGAACAGCATTTGATGTTCTATTCACATTACTTTTTTCACAAGGGGAACTCTTAATCTTGTGACTAGCACCACAGTCAGCTTGCAAGCAATTAGTAGCTGGACTACTCTGTGAAACAGACACACGTCTGAGCACTTTATGGCCAATATTTCATGAGTACTTCCAATAACTCTGCAAGGTGTGGCAGTATAACCAGACGGGATGGCACAAACTGGTTCACAAACCTTTGTTTGTGATGAATTTTGGTGGGTTTGTGAACTGCAGCCCAGCCACAAACTTCCATGAACTTTTAAGGCAGTTCATAGAAATGCATGGGTTTGTGGAGAACAAAAAAGAGACGTCACTAAAACAGCTGAGGTACAGGAATATACTGCTTCTGGTTGCTCAGCTATTAGACTGGAAACAGCCGAGCTGCAGAGTCAGCCTGCTCATGCCAGTCAGCTGTTAAAAGCAGAGCCTGGTCCTGCAGTTCAGCCATTTAAAGAGGATTTCTTGGGCAGCCAGTCCATGGGGCTCACTGCCCAAAAAGGCCCCTTTAACAAACTGCTCCATGCAGCTCAGTTGTTTAAAGGGCAGTTTTTGCTATGTAGCTCAGCTGTTTGAATGGGCTTTCTTGGGTTCAGCTCTGACCTACTTAAATGCCTGCTTTCTGCCCTCCACAAAAGGCAGCAGAAATCAGAAAGTGAGAGTCATGACCCCAGACAAACCAATTCAGTTTGTGAACCAACCTTCCAGTAATTATAAGCCATGAATAGAACTACAAAGATGTACTTTGTGCTGATCCCTAATTATCACCCATTCATCACAGACGGGGCAAAAGTAGTGGCTTAAAGGTAGGGCTACATGTCGTCCATCTGGCTGGGTTTTATCTGTAATGTGGGCGTGCCATCCAGGCAGTACCTGTTTGGACCATTAGATGATCCAGATTCTCAGCTTTCATCTTTTTAATTTTTTTTACAAGCAGATATATATTTCCCGAGATAAAAGGCAAAAAATTGAAGATAGTCTTCTGTTTGCTTTATTCAGAGGGAAAGGCCAGTTCCCTTTGTTTTAGCCTGTAGAGAAATGCAATTCTTTTTTTGAAGTTTGAACTGAGCAAAACCTTTCCTTGGAGTTTTAAAAGAAAGTTTTTCTCCCTTCGTAGAGCATAGGCAGAAGGGGAGAAGTCAAGTCAATTACTTGACAGGCTTGCCTCAGCAACCCTTTTAAAATGCTAACAGGTCTAGCCAGAGACAATGGGAGGGAGAAGCTCCCACCTCCCACATACAGCTAGATGGGTGATATCGAGCAGCAAGCAGTGCTTGGAAGAAAAAACTTTAGGAGAAATCTCCTTGAGATATCGGGAAAAGCTTTTTTGACCTTGTGACCTAGGTTGAATCTACACAGGACTTCTTATCCTCTCCCAGCCCACCCCTCTGCACTTTATTCTATTTCCATTTTGATTTTGGGTGTGGTGACACTACCTTTACTCTGTGATATCAAGGGGTGGATGTAACTCGCTACTTCCTCCCCCTTCTCTGTGCCTCCAACACTGACATAGTGAAGCAATCGCTGATTGGTCAGGGCATCAGTTCAAAGACTGCCTGGTTCCCAGTTGCCATTCCCTCGCAAGTCTTATTTTTGCCCTCATTTTGTGATCTATATTAAAGGGCCAGGGCCTTCTCGTTCCTGGCCCCTGCCTGGTGGAATGAGCTCCCGGGAGAGCTGCGGGCCCTGCGGGATCTTCCATCGTTCCGCAGGGCCTGCAAAACGGAGCTCTTCCGCCAGGTTTATGGTTGAGGCCAAGACTGACACCTATGCCCCCCCCGGGATTCGGGACTTGGGATTGGGATTTAGAACTAGGAACCATCAGTATCCCCTCTCCACCTGCCAGTAGTGGGACGGGGGAAGCTGATTAGCCGATCTTGCCATCTTAGTTAGTTAGTTAGCTAATAATGTCAAAACTGTAATTATTGTTTTAATGGACTTTTAATGGGGGTTTAAGATGTTGTAACCCGCCACAATCCGCAAGGAAGTGGTGGGGAATAAAATCGAATAATAATAATAATAATAATAATAATAATAATAATAATAATAATAATAATAATAATAATAAAAGTGACTGCGCTCCAAAGCCCACACTTCTCTCAGCAGAGATTTGCCTCTTGGATTTGCTTTCGCCTCCTAATTCTCTGTAACCTTCAACCTCCCCCCACTCCTGCAAGAAACGAAAGATAAACAAGCAGCCTTATGCTTCACTTGCCCCTCCCCATCCTGCTCTGGCTGCAGGAAATAAAGTACTGTCCAGCCTTGTGCTCCTTCAAGGCCTGCTGTAGCTTCACCCAACCCATGCCCTCCAATCAAGACCAAAAATTGGGACAATGCAAATGCAGAAGGATGACATGTTTAAAATCAGGGGGAAAAATCCTAGGAGTGAGGTGGAGGAGACACTTATTGTGCTGATTCCATCCAGGCAGACAGAACACTTAACTGAGGTCTGTGGGAGGCAGCCATTGACATCTGCTGGCCTGCACATCTGAACAGACACTTCAAGGGAGTGGAACACCTGCAGCTTTCAAAGCTAAGGATTCTGCCTTCCATTTAACATCTGCTAGGGCATGTACTAGAGGAATGGGAAGGCGACTGTAAGCCGCTTTGAGCCTCCTTCGGGTAGGGAAAAGCAGCATATAAGAACCAACTTCTTCTTCTTCTTCTATTATTCATTGTCCATTGTCCATAGGGTCGCGATCGGTCAGACACGACTTTGCAACTAACAACAAGGGTATATACATAGAGGGAGGGTGGAGAGGAAATGCATTAGGAATCCTTTGCTCAATCCAGTGCTGTGCTGACAGTATGCTTGTGGACATTATATTTTTAAATAAATAAATTCTTCATCACTTTTGATGCTGATAGTGTTTCTCTGTACCAGGAGCACCAGGCAGAAGGGTAGGGGCAGTCAGATGGCAAACAGGTATTGGTTAACCCAGGTGGGTTGCATGTGCCAGGAAGAGGAGGATGAGTCGGTTCTTATATGCTGCTTTTCTCTACCATCACTGCTCAGTCAGAACAGCTTTATCTGCTCTGTGGCAAGCCCAAGGTCACCCAGGTGGCTGCATGTGAGGAAGCGCAGAATCGAACCCGGCTCGCCAGATTAGATGTCCGCACTCCTAACCACGACACCAAATGGGAAGAACCTTGAGTAGCTTCTGGAGCCCAGAGTGTTAACAGAGTTTTAAAATGTGAAGGAAGAGAGTGCCAAGCTGGTTAAATAATAAAAGAGCTTTATTTGGAAGAGAAATAACTATGCATAGAAAAAGGCAAGAAGAGACCTAACTGTTCTCTTGTCTACAGTCATTGGCAAGCAGAGGGAGGTGTGTTCAAAAGCAGGAAGTTTCCTGTTGAGTCAGCCAGGACTCTAGAGGAGATAATTTGAAGATTATCAAGAAGTTCCTATTCTAAAGGTAAAGGTAAAGGTATCCCCTGTGCAAGCACCGAGTCCTGTCTGACCCTTGGGGTGATGCCCTCTAGCGTTTTCATGGCAGACTCAATACGGGGTGGTTTGCCAGGGCCTTCCCCAGTCATTACTGTTTACCCCCCCCAGCAAGCAATCTGGGTACTCATTTGACCGACCTCGGAAGGATGGAAGGCTGAGTCAACCTTGAGCCGGGGACTGGGATCGAGCTCCCAGCCTCATGGGCAGAGCTTCAGATAGCATGTCGCTGCTTTACCACTCTGCGCCACAAGAGGCTCTTGTTCCTATCCTATCTATGCTAAATATGCATCTTCTCCGATGCCCCCTGCAGGACACCTTTGTAATCAGTTCAGCTATGCACATTGGAGAGCTTGCACATTCCAGCATGGAGAGCACATTGGAACAGGACCTGCTGGGAAGATCAGGACTGGCCCAACTCACCACCATGGAAGGAGGTCATGAGGTATGAGAAGGCCAAGAGCATCCTTTCCTCCCCTCCTGCCGGGAAAGGGGCTGCCTTGCAGTAGCAATTGATAGCTCAGGCTGCACTCTCTGACGTTTAGACTTTTTAACTGGCTTCTAAACATAAGTCATTTTAAGTATCTCCTGTCTTCGTGAGGCTTTCCCAAATAATTCCAAAAATCCCACCTTTAAAAAATAATATCAATATTGTGCTTATCAGTACCCAGCTTGACCAGTGCTAGATTCTGGGCCAGTAGAACCTTAAAGAACAGCAAGAATTTCATGGTATAAGCTTTGGAGAATCAAAAGTCTCCATGAGGTAAAAACAAGAGGAAATGTTCTCTCCTTATTTTTGCCTTGGTCCATCGAAGTCAGTCTTGTCTACACAGACAGAGAGCCCAGCAGCCTTCCACGTTGCTCGCCCTCTGATTCTTTTAACTAGAGATGCCGGGGATTGATCCTGAGACCTTTTGCATGCCATGCAGAGGCTCTGCCACTGAGCCAACACAAGTAATTTCCCCAGTCTTTACCTTTGTCTTTAGGAGCTGTGGAGACTGGCGCGTTTTTGGCTTATCTCAACATTGAAATAAAAGAGACTGATTGGTAATCATTCTCCTTTTTTAAATGCAGTCCAGCTTCTACAATCCCCCCTGGTTAGGCTTCAGGAGCAGAGAATGCCCACAGATGCTCACAAACACTTGGAGAGCTCAGTTGCACAGCAGGACTCTTTTCTTTCTCACTGTAAGTGAGACTCTCTAAAGAAAGAGTCTTGTTCATGTTCCCTGACGATGTTCCATATTCTGGGCTCCAACATATGCCAACAAATGCAACATTCAGGTCCTGCAGCTTTGGAGTAGGAAGGTGTGTGTGTGCTGGAGTGGGAGTGGAGAAGAGTCGGCCCCTGGCCATTACCTCAGAGAAATGGTGGATTAGTGATTTAGGAGGGGTCTGAGGGAAATATCTGAGGAGATAAACTATTTCATTAAGGCATTACAGAATACCTGCTCAGTTTCTGCACCTATTTCTGCACAGAAGAAGAACCCGGTTGGAAGAGACCAGTGGTCCATCTAGTCTCACACAGGAGCCAACCAGTTCCTCTGGACAGCTAACAAAAGGGCAGAGAGGCTGAGGCCTTCCCTTGGTCTCGCCTCCTGGCTCTGGGACTGAGAGGATTGTTGCCTCCGAATGTGGAGTTTCTCCTCAGCTACCATGGTTAGTAGCCACGGCTGGACGTATTCTCCATGAATCTATTGAATCGCCTTTTAAAGTTGTTTATTCCTGGGGCCATCACCACAACCTCCATCAGTGAATTCCACATTATCATGATTCTCTGTGTACAGTAGTATACCTTTTTGCCTCTCCTGAATCTACTGCCCATCAGCTTCATTGGATGCCCTCAAGTCCTGACTGTTTGTGAGAGGGAAACAAGTTCTCCTTGTCAGCTCTGTCCACCCCAGGCATAATGTTATAACCCCCTATCGTGTCCCCTCTTTGACGTCTCTTTTCTAAATGGAAAAGACCTGGGCTCTTCAGCCTTTCCTCCTAGGAAAGACTTTCCAACCCTTTCCCCACCTTGGCTGCCTTCCTCTATACTTTTTCCAGGACTGCAATGTCCATTCATTGAGGCAGTGCCCAAAAGTGCACACAGGATTCAAAATTAGGGTTCACCATAGATCTCTACAGTGTTGTGACAATACCGGTGGTGTGCTTCTCAGTCCCTTTCTTAGGACAGAGTTTGTCCCTTTCACTGCCACAGCACACTGGGGCTCCACTTTCATTGTGCAAGTCCACACCCCTTGAAGCTGGGATATTTGTCCCACCATGCATCATTTTACATGTACCAACACCAAACTTCATTTGCCACGTTGCTGTGCTGCCCTACCCAGGTGCACTCCAGAGGAGTCCTTGTTCCAACACCCTCTGCAATAAAACTGAGACCAAATCCTAGTCCAGTCCACATCTTAGTACTAACCGAGCAAGACTGAGTCCAGGGGGTGAGCCAGAAGAATAGTAATAGGACAAGCCAGGGTCAGGAAAGAGACGAGTCAGGAGCCAAGACCAGGTCTGAGTAACAAAACTATAGTCCAGGAGCTGCAAACGTGAGTCTGGAGCCAGTGAGCAAATGGGCAGAGCTTCGCTAAGCAGGGTCATGGCAGGAACCAAAGTCAAGGTGTTGTGAGCATCAACGCACAGTTGCACCTACAAGCAAGCACAGTTCCTGCCTAGTTTAAGTGCAATTCTCATGAGCCAGATAAACAGACACAGCTGCAGCCTCAGGCATCGTCCGCCAAGGTGCCCTCCCCTGGCCCCCATTACTTTTGACAAAAGGCCATGAGCCAGGCGCTCTGGTGGCAATCAGTGAAGTTGCCCCATTGTCACCGCCTTCTGCACTCCAGCAAGCTTTCTGGGCTGGAGAGAGGTCTAGGTGATGTCGAGGGGTCCGCTGGTAGAAAGGGCATTGTGTCCACTTGGCCGGGCTGTGGTTGTGCCCCTCACTGTCTAGTCCCTCCTCCCCCACAGCATGTTGTGACAGTGGTAGCAGAGAAGAGAGCACAGGTGCAGGGTCCTCTGGCAGCGCAGCTGGTGGTGCAGGTGCAACCGCATCTTCCAGTCGGGTCTTGGGTGCAGCAGCCATGACCGTTGTTGGCCACTCACCCAGTTTGTGGGGGGCCTTTTGGAGCTCTTCACAGTCAGCCTCGGTTTTCACCATCCTGGTTGACTCTGTGAACAAATGTTCCAGCGCACAGTCATGGATGATGTCTGAGAACCTCATTTCTACAATGTGATTCCAGCACACGTTTGCCCAGTCAATATGAGGGTAGTTGAAGTCTCCCAGTATAATAACATTATCTGGCTTAGTCACTCCTCTTATCTCTTTCTCCATCTCAAGATCTACCTTAAGACATTGGTCAGATGGGCAATGGTCTACTCCCACTGAAGCTATACAAGGGCCCTCTTGGCATCACAAATGTGTTTGTGGGTTTATGTTTTTTCTAAAAAATAAACTAAAAATCCTTCCACCGTCCTCAGAGGGAGAGTTGCTCCAAATCCTTGTCACTACATGAGGAGCTGCTTCAGAGGTATTTGTACCTCGCTGCAGTCTGTCTCCTCCTTTTGTCTTCAAGCACAGGTTGGATACACACTTTTCTTGGATGCTTTAGGATGCTTAGGGCTGATCCTGCGTTGAGCAGGCGGTTGGACTAGATGGCCTGTATGGCCCCTTCCCACTCTAGGATTCTGTGATTCTATGATTCCCCAAACCCATTCTCCCTAGGCTGCACCCCCAAATCTCCAGGAAGCTCCCAGCCCAAACTTTGGCCACCCTCCTACCCGTCCCAGTCCCCACAGGGCTGGCCTTCAGTGAGCCTTGATCTGCCCTTCATCAGCCACCCCAGCCTCACGGAAGAAAGGCTGCGATTTGTGCGCCTCATGGACAGCTGCGCACATTTGCTGTGAAAAGCCGGCATGGCTCTGTGGGGACTCATTGCGCAGTGGTGTGTCTGTGGGTGTGACAGGAAAACATAGACAGGCTGTGAAGAATTTTTATAGATTTTGGCCTAAAGAAGAAGGCGATATTTCTGTGCCTTGACTGCTTTTTTTTTTTTTTTTTTTAGCGCTTTGAGCTCCCTGCTCCGGTATTGTGTTGAGAGCCGGTGGTGCAGGGTCTTGAGGCGGGGAAGGCCTGAGTCCAAAACCCTGCCCACGGAACGTGGCTCGTGGGGTAGGAGTGTGGTATAGCGGTTAGGGAGTTAGACACGGATCTGGGAGAAGTAGGGTTGAAGCCCGCTCTGCTGTGGAGGCTTGCTGAGTGGCCTTGGCCCAGTCAGATACTCTCAGTCTGACCTACCTCACAGGGTTGTTGTTGGGGGGATAAATTGGAGAAGAGGTGAATTATGTAAACCACCCTGAGTTCCCATGGAGGAAAAAGACAGAATGCAAATAAATAATTCTGACCATGATAGGAGCATCAGTTCTCTGCAGTTCTCAGAAAACATCAAGCAAAAGTTAATGAGCACCACACACACACACACACACACACAGAGAGAAACACACATGCACAGAGTAGTAAATGCAGACCCCCAATGGAAAGTAAAAAAGTCATGCCACAACAGACCCTAGCTAGAGTTGCTGCCCTCCAGGCATTTCAGTTCCCCAGCAGAAAATGGGTGAATTTCGAGAGTGAATTTGAAAGCATTATGTCCTGGTGAGGTTCTTTCCTACCCCAAACCCTGCCCTCACCAGATCCACCCTCAAATCTCCCAGAATTTCCCAACTCATGGCTGGCAGCTCTACCTAGAACCATAGAGATGAAAGAGGGCCTACAGGCCATCTACTCTCACCCCCTGCTCAAGGATCAGCCTAAAGCATACATGATAAGTGTCTGACCAGACACTGCTTGATGACTGCCAGTGAGGGAGAGCTATTCAGACTGTGATATCTAGATACCCCCGGATATCTAGCTGGTACCATTGTAGCTGGAACATTGTAGCTGGCACTAGCTGGTACGTAGCTTAAAGCCATATCTGTGGGTCCTGTCCTCCATTGCCCTCCATTCAGATTTTTGAAGAGCAAAGGTTAAGAACATTTCAGATTTTTAGCCTGTAGGGTAAGTGCTGAGCAGGAGGATGGTTGTACATTCTGGTTTGGTTCAAAACACAACCACTTTATCTGCCCCTTCCACTTGCGACTTTGGATACAGGCTTGGGATGTACAGTTTTCTCTCCTTGGAGACCCCAAGCTGCTTCAAAACACATTCAAAACCGGCAAGAGCTCAGTGAAGACCAAACAGCCATGAGGCAGGAAAGGTGCAGAAATGCAGGTCAGGCCTGGCTAAGGCAAAGGGAAGGAACCGGTTTTACATCCCTGCAGCAGAGGAGGGAAAAAACTTAGGCAGATGTTAACCAGCTAGTCAGATCTTCAAGGCTGCCTTCCTTACCAGGAACATCCCAGGAAACCTTGCTCATGCTAATACATGAGTTGGCATGGAATCCAGAATCAAGCCCATGGGATTGGGTGAGTAAAAAGTGTGAAAGTTTCATCTCAGGCATAGGAAGAGGAGGTAAATCTGGAGGTGGGGAAAAACCATGGCTCAGCAGCAGAGCATCTGCTTGGCGTGCAGAAGGTCTCAGGTTGGATCCTTGGCATTTCCAGTGAAAAGGATACGGTAGCAGGTGATCTTTCTCCAGCTGAGCCTCAGGGCAGCTGTTGCTGGATTCAGTAAGCAGTCCTTAATGAGCCAATGGCCTGAGTCAGTTTAAGGTAGGGGTGGCCAAACTGGGGCTCTTCACATGTCCATGGACTACAATTCCCTGCCAGCATAAAGCAGCTTGGCCACCCCTGCTATAAGGCAGCGTTGTGTGTGTTCATGTATGTTTCCTGGTGGTAACAACAGGGAGTCTGCTTGATTAATGCAAGCACCTTAGTTCTGACGTTAAAGAGCCTGACTTAAGTGGCTGAAACTATTCTTTTCTCCAGCTCAGGAACGACACCTGATGTTGTTAGGCGAGAATTCACAGCTTGAATCCAGATGTGAAGTAAAGGTGGAGATTCTGATGCTGACACAGGCTGAGGAGCTTCGGGAGAAGACCAAAGAACAGTCGCCCTGGTTCGTGCTTTGACCGGAGGCCATCTGAGAAGTCCAGGGTCCCTACACAGAGGCAGGCAGGGGTGGGTCCCCACTCCCTCTGGACTAAGCAGTGTGCCTCCAGTGTGTGGCTCTTCCCCCCAGAGAAGTGCTAGTGGTGGAACCATCTCTGTGTCGTGAGAAAGTGGGGTGGCCACCTCTGGAGATTGGGCCATATGCGATGCTTTGGTCTTGCTTGGCCTGCCTTGCCATGGACTATTCTGAGGTCATAACCATATTTGATACTCTTCACTTGCATTGTTTGCATCGCTTGACCTGCCTTGCCGCTGGGTGCCGGTCCTATATGAGCATCACTGTGGTCTTTGATCCTGGATGAGCATTTGGACCATTGCTGATTGATTAGCTTAGGTGCGAATGTAGCTAGCCAGCCTGGGGTTTTATGGAGGGGTCCTCCTGGGATTGAAGCTGTGGGAATGACCGTCATTCCCACCATCTTTGGGATGTTGCCAGCACCTGCATCTGACCTGGCGGTCTGGTCAGGAAAATGTCTTCACACCCAAATAATTGGGTGGAGGGTAGATAAGGGACCGCAGAAGTGGCACCTTTAGTCTTAGCCCCCACCCTGTGGTGATCTGTTCAATATGCTTTCAATAAAGAGATTTTCCTTTCCCAGAGCCCCCTCCCCCACAATCAACCTACAGGGTCATGGTTAGAAAGTTAACCAATGGGACATGTTGTAATGCTTCTTGTCTTTAGTTATGGATTCCACTGTTATTGGTTATTTCTTGATGCTATGAATTGCACTGTATTATTCCTACGTTTTGTGTAAACCTCCCTGAGCCTCAAGGGAGGGCAGCATAGAAATAGAATAAATAAATAAATGAAGTCTGCTTATTGTGTATAATTGACAGAATCTCACAATTGAGCTCAGGGCTTGGAGGGATGGGAGAGAAATCAGTGGGGTGTAAGGCCGTAGGCTCCATCCTCCAGAGCAGGGGGACTGGCATTTACAATCTGGAAGTGAACTGTAAATCTGGAGATCTACAGGCACCACCTGGAGGTTGGTCACCCTAGAAAAAAGGTGCAGCCTTCTCAGTTGGAATCCTGCAATGTGAAGGTTCCCTGATTTAGTACTTAGCATGCAAAGGTGTGCTGCTCCTATATTTTCTTTTCCCCCTGCAACAGAATAAACAACAGCCCCAATTTGAAATAATGGATGCCACTTTTCCCCTGGATTATTGTAGGGTATACAAGATGACTTCAGTTGTGATCAATGCCTCCAAATGAGCTCCTTTTTTTACTGCAGAACTTTCTCAGTTGGATAAAGTTTACAACAACAACAAAAAAGCCAAATTACGCTAAATGGTAGGGCTACATCTAGAGTCAATAAATATGTCAATATAGGAGCTATTTTTATATAGGGAATTTTGGATCAAACTCATTGTCCTTAAATCCCATGTGGCGTATCTCAGGTGAGCCTCCTTCGGACAGAGCTGAGAAACCTTCTACTGGGCTGTACTGGGAAGTGCCATGGCTCAGATGCTTCATGTGTAGAAGATCCCAGGTTCAATCCCCGGCATCTCCAGCTCAAAGATGATGGGAAAAGATCTGTCCCTGAGGCTCTGGAGAGCAGCTGCCAGTCAGAGTAGGCAATACTGACTTTGACGGGCCAAAGTTCTGATTCAGCACAAGGCAGCTTCATGGAGAGGGGGGGGGGGAGGCAGGACATGTGACTGGAATCTTCTTCCTGGTACACAGAAAAAACAGGAAGTGAGGGAGCAAAATGCTCGTGGTGCCCCTTTCTGCCTTTCTAGTTTTGAATGCACAGGGACATATTAAAAAAAAAAATCAAATGGAGCACTCAATTATATGAGCTCCCCCCCCCCACTGTCAGAAGTGACACATCTTCAACAGCTCAGTGAAATCTAAGTGTTTTATCTCCAGAAATTAGGGACGCTGCCAAAATTCTGTCAATCCAAACGTCTATCTTGATTCCAAGATCTTGAATTTCTTGATCTCGCTTCGGGGGTGGCAATAATGTATTAGCAACCTACTGTTCTTTCCATTTTCCATTTTCAGGGTTTATTCAAGCTGCCTTATTTCACACGTGCACATTGCCATACAGTTTTGTTTTTTAAAAGATCCAGCCTTGACAGTTTCATTGAGCTGCTATGACCCCAAGATCTTTCCCCCTTTCTGGCTCAGCAAGTTCAGACCCCCTTAGCTTATGCTTGAGGTTTGGATTTCTTTGTTCCAATAATTACGCCACTATCGGACTGCAGGGCAAGGAGCTGCCTGTTGCAGTCAGGTCCTTTTCAGTTCTGCCTGCCAGCTGGATCAAGCAAAAGATGGAGAGCTGAACGGAAGTGCCAGCCCAGCGTACTGGAAAAGGCAAACTCTGAGCTGGAGATCGTCAGGAAATGGATTAAGAATAAAACAGCCAATATTGTAATGCCCTTGGATAAATCTATGGAGCAGGCTCGTTTGGAATGCTGCGTAGGGTTCTGCTCACCGAATCCCCAAAAGGATATTGCAGAGCTGGGAAAAGTACAGAGGAGGGCCACTAAGAGGGTGAGGGGGCTGGAGTCCCTTCCCTATGAGAAAAGGCTGGAGAGGCAAAGGCTTTTCAGGGCCTTTCCGCACACCATAAATATTATTATTATTATTATTATTATTATTATATTTATATTTATACCCCGCCTCCCCCCGAAGGCTCGAGGCGGCTTACATAAACCCGTCCCCTAAAACCATAAAATGACAATAAAAACCAATGATTTACAATAATTGTAACAGCGATGGCGTAGCCTACTCATTTGCTCTCCGCATCCTCATCTACGGTGGGGGGTGACGCTCTCTACCACCAGTTTGTGAGGGGGGGGCTGATCTTCTTTCTGCCCGGCCTCAGTTATAAGCCTGGCAGAAGAGCTCCGTCTTACAGGCCCTGCGGAATGCTGGTAATTCCCGCAGGGCCCTCAGCTCTTCCGGGAGCTCATTCCACCAGGTTGGGGCCAGGACCGAAAAGGCCCTGGCCCTAGTCGAGGCCAGGCGGGCTTCCTTGGGGCCGGGAACGACCAGTAGGTTAGCCCCCGCAGAGCGTAAAGCCCTGCGGGGGATATAGGGCAAAAGGCGGTCCCTCATATATGCTGGGCCTAGACCACGGATGGCCTTGAAGGTCAAAACCAAAACCTTGAACCTGATCCGGAAGGCGACCGGTAACCAATGCAGCTGCCTCAGAACTGGCTGGATGTGAGCCCTCCATGGTGTAGCTGTGAGGACTCTAGCAGCCGCATTTTGGACGAGTTGCAGTTTCCGGATCAAGCCCAGAGGCAGGCCGGTGTAGAGCGAGTTACAGAAATCTAGTCTAGAGGTGACCGTCGCATGGATCACTGTGGCCAGGTGTTCAGAGGACAGATAGGGCGCTAGTAGCCGAGCCTGGCGAAGATGGAAAAATGCCCGGCTAGCTACCTGTTTAACCTGTGCCTCGAGTGTTAGTGAGGCATCGATGGTCACCCCTAAATTCCTGGCCTGAGATGCGATATTAAGTTGCGTCCCGGCCAGAAAGGGTAAGCGCGCTTCCTGATCTGCCCCCCTACGGCCCAACCACAGAACCTCCGTCTTGGAGGGGTTGAGTTTCAGGCGACTCTGCTCGAGCCATCCAGCTACGGCTTCCAAACATCTGGCAAATGGATCTGGGGGGGAGTCCGGGTGGCCATCCATGAGGAGAAAGAGCTGGGTGTCATCAGCGTACTGGTGGCAACCCAGCCCATAGCTCCGTACCAGTTGAGCCAGAGGGTGCATAAAGATGTTAAATAATGTAGGAGAGAGCACCGAGCCCTGTGGGACCCCACAAGGGAGCCGGTAAGGGCCCGATACTTCCTCTCCCACGGCTACCCTCTGTGTCCGGTTTTGGAGGAAGGAGCGTATCCAGCGTAACGCTGTACCCCTTATCCCCGTACCGGCAAGGCGGCTCGCTAGCAGCTCGTGATCGACCACGTCAAACGCGGCCGACAGATCTAAAAGAACTAGCACAGCAGAGCCACCTCGGTCAAGCTGGCGACGAAGGTCATCCAACAAGGAGACCAACACAGTCTCCACCCCATGACCAGGGCGGAAGCCAGACTGGTATGGATCGAGTGCCGAAGTATCTTCCAGGAACGCTAGGAGCTGGTCCGCCGCAGCCCTTTCCACCACCTTACCCAGGAACGCTAGATGCGCTACTGGGCGGTAGCTTGCAGGGTCATGTGGGTCCAGGGATGGCTTCTTGAGGAGAGGGCACACCATCGCCTCCTTCAGCACCTCAGGAAACTCCCCCAACTGGAGAGAGCAGTTAACAATATCCCTGAGCTGCATTATGAAATGCTTACCTGCTGAAGATGCTACATTTTTGGCGTTTCGCATGACGTCACCAACATCCAGCATCCAAGCAGAAAACCGCTAGCAATATCCTCCATTTTAAAGCGCTAGCTGGGGAATTGCATAAAGTGGATACCCAAAGCTAAAAAGTGCCAACTAGAGGAGAGCAACCAGCAAGCCACATGCTAAAGAAATGTATGGAGGTGAAGAAGCACTATCTCTGCCTCCAATGTCTCACCCTCGCACCCGCCACCCTCTCCATTCTCCCGGGGACTTTTTTTTTAAAGCAAAACTGCCTGCAAAACTGCCTGGAGCAACAAAAAGAAGTGTGTAGGCAAAGCAAAAAAAAAAAAATCCCCCAAGTAGTCACACAAAGCATGCCTCTTTAAATTCCCCCCTCCCATCAGGAAGTTGAGGGTTTTTCATTATTTTTATCTTTTTATCAGTAACTATTACCCATGTTGATTGAGGGGAACCTACACAATCGGAAGGATTAATCCTCTGAATCCCATGACCAGGAGACAGCCTCAAGGCTCCTAATCTCTGTTGTTACCAGTGACAGGAACTGGTTGGCCGCTGTGTGAGACAGGAGGCTGCACAGATGGACTGTTGATCAGACCTAGCATGATTGCTCTTATGTTCTGACATCCTTGCTTCCTGGGAACTGGCTGGCACAGCCTGTCAATTAGTGGAGGGAGGCAGGAAGCACAACGTCATCTCTGTCCCTTCTACCAACCATGCACTATATTCACCTCCAACTGGTAAAAGTAAGCCTTTCCCACGTCTGCATTATATGAAAATGACAAAAGAACTCCTCTCACAAAGAAGATCTATCCTTACATAGAATCAGAGAGGGTCTTAGAGTTGGAAGCGGCCATAGATGGCCACTTAGTCCCACTCCCTGCTCATTGCAGGATCAGCCTAAAGCACCAAGATAAGGATCTGTCCAGCCGCTGCTTGAAGACCACCAGAGATGGAGAGTTTACCACCTCTTTAGGCAGCCCATTCCACTGCTGGACTAGACTCCTAGAATCGTAGAGTGATACAAGGAGTAGCAGATAAACTTATTTGGTGGTAAGGGGGTGAGATGTCCTGTTAGGAAGAACTGTCTGTTGCAGCCAGATACGGTCATTGTTTTTACTTTCCAGTCCCTCTACCACATGGGAAAGTATAACCAGACCCCCAGATCCCCCTTATTTCATTTCTTAGCAAGGAATGTCTTGCCTTAGGGTGTGAATAGCCCCTGTCTGATTGTACTTCCCTACAAGCTCAGGTCTGGCCTGATTGCTAAGTATGCCTTAGAACGTGCATGATTTTGACGATATAGCAATGAGTAATATTTATGAGTGATATTATCCTCT
This sequence comes from Paroedura picta, assembly GCF_049243985.1. NCBI lineage: Eukaryota > Metazoa > Chordata > Lepidosauria > Squamata > Gekkonidae > Paroedura > Paroedura picta. Next base: position 126,063,254 of record NC_135374.1, on the reverse strand, counting down.
CTTCCCACCAATGCTATGTAATTTTTTTGTTATTCTAATTGCATGGTCTCTCTGCTGGTGAGCTGATTCAATTTATCACATTGTCATGTGAAATAAGGTCTCTTGTACTGTTGGAAAGTTTCCACTCTATTTTTTTATTATTATTATCATTCACAAATTGCTGTGACTCTCTTTCTGACTGGTATTGTCCTTGTAATGAATCAGGTTCAGACCGTGAGGGCGTCAACCCCGGCCTTTCCAGAGTCTGCCTTCCCAATTATGGAGCTCCTTTCTTCTGCAGTCTCAACAAATACCACAGGATAGTGGGGGAAAGGCCTGGGCTTCAAATTAACTACAACCTGAAAAGGGACTGTATTGATTTATTTACTCCATTTGAACCTTGGCTCTCTCCTCATTGGGGCTCTGAATGGGCTGGCAGACTCCTTTTGTTGGAATCGGCAAGATCTGAAGTGTGCATGATTCAAGAGGACAAGAGGAATATCCTGCAGGAGAGAGGGGAATTCCACATAGCTAGATGAGGAACGTCCTGGTCTTCTCCAGAAAGTCTGTTCTTAGTGATGTCCACTGGCAACGACTTCCTGCCACGCCCCCTCCATGACATCAGCCAGGCCCAACTGACCTACTTTGCCAGGATTGTCAACTTCCAGGTGGGTGGTACAACCATTGTGGAGTGACAATCCAACTACTTAAGAGTTTAGATCAGTGGTCCTCAACCTTCCTAATGCTGCGACCCTCTAATTCAGTTCCTCATGTTGTGGTGACCCCCAACCATAAAATTATGCCAGTGTTCTTTCACGGAAATTAAACCGAAACTGACCAATGGCGTGAAGATCCACTGTTCATGATTGTATATGGATTGTTTTTCAGCTTTTTCAGGGGTTTCAGCTCAGTTCTGCCTTTTGTCCCACCATGCCGATCTTGCTCTTTTCCACTGCTCTATCAGATCAATGCTCTATCTTGATCTACCCTGCAAGGCTGTTGTGTGGACAAAATGGAGGAGGAGCGATGTCAGCCACTTTGGGAACCCCTTGGAGGGAAAGTTGCTGTACGAACTGAGTAACGATAACCAATGAACAAAAACTGGGCACCTGGGGCACCTTTATGATAAGGCTACCAGATGTCCCACTTTTGGTGGGACAGTCCTGATTTATCTGTCCCACGTCCCGTGGCGTTTTATAAAAGTCCTAATGTTTAGGCACTGTCCTTTCTACTGCTCACAGGTAAGGAAGCCAGATCTGGACGCGGAGGCCTGCCTTGTTACAAATCACTTTTAAAAAACATTGTTTGCCAAACGGAGGCAAAACCCACCGTTCCGAAAGGTTGCTGGGGTGGCCCTGACTGGGCCTACCTTAGCAATGGCAGAAAGCCATGACCCCTTACGAGAACAGAGGTGCCTTGTGCCCCTTACGAGAACAGAGGTGGGGTTTGGGGACATCCCTGAGAGGAGAAGCCGGGCTCAGACGCTATTCATTGGGTGGGCAGAGACACCAGCGCAGGATCTGTCCGAGGGCCTGGCGGAGGGGCTGGGTGATGTCAGAGACCCCAAGGGCAGTGGCAGCCCCCGAGCGCCCCCAAGTGAGCAGGGCCTCTCGTTTCCCCCCGTGGCGGCATCTGCACCTGCGCTTCGCTTCCTTTGCATCAATCTCCTAGTCCTCATGGGACCCATGGGAAAGGGGAGGGGGGTAGCACCAGTATGCCCACGAAGGCTTACGCCTTGAACAACACCGTGTTCAAGGGGGTTGTGAGTGTCCTGCATTCAAGACCCCCCCCCCTCTGGTCAATGGTGTCCTGCTTTACCAGTGTTAAAATCTGGTCACCTTACTTTAAGACCAATAAAGATTTATTCAGCTTTCATGTGCCCCCTCCCTCAGACAAAATAGATTTGGAAAAACCAGTAAAGAGATGTGGGCCATTTTGGGTCCACCTTGGAGAGAAGGGTGGGGGAGAGGCCAAGCAATGATTTGGAGGAGGCAACACAGGCAGGCCTGAGAACAGAGCTTCTTGTCGCACCTGGGCCGGGCCAGGGCACGTGTCCAGCAGGGGCTGCTCTCCGGCTGCCTCCTTGGGCCATCCGGCTTTGGCCACCCACTCCCTGCCCAGCTGGGGCCAGACCCAAAGCAGCACAGCAGAGCAGGGGCACAAGTTGCCCGAGTGAGCACACTCAATGAGGCCAGCAGGGAGAGGCACAGCCATGCAGGGCAAAGTGCGGGAAAAGAGGGGCAAGCTGTGGGAGCTGAACTGCTGCCTGCCACCTATGTGGGGGGGGGGGGCGAGGGCGCTGGAGGAGGAGAACAGGCATCTGGCATGGGAGCCAGCGGTGTAGAGTGGGCAGGAGTGGCAGCCCACAGAGGAGGAGGTTGCCAAGCTGTGGCTGGAGGTGGCCGAGCTGAGCTGGGCCCGTGGGTAGGCCGCGCTGGAGTAGGACACACTGCGTGGTGAGCAGGTGCCCTTGGAGAGGCTGGGCGCACAACTGCAGGAGCTGTGCCACTGGAGCCCGAGGCCACCGAGCTGTGCGGGAGACTGTGCTGCGCTGGAGGCACTGCTGGAGTGGCTGGCGGACGAGCCCAGGTTCCTGCAGGAGGAGCGGCACAAGTGGCAGCGCCCCCCACCCTGCGCAAGCTCCTTGCCCTGCCACGGCCCCTGTGAAACAGGTCCTGACCCATGGGTTGAGAACCAGTTTTATACACTATGGAAAAAGTTTATCCAAGACTTGAAAAGCACAAACACAACATTGCAACATTCCCAAAGTGTATAACTGCAGAAATGCCACTGGAAATTCTAAATCCAAACAAGGAACCGGTAACACCTGTGCTTCAATTGTGACTGCTTCCTCGGTGGACCCTAAGTGAAAACCTCACTGCACAAGTGCCAAGAGGCTTCTAGATAGCATTTATGTCCTAATGAATATCTTCATGGTTTTATTGCAGAGTTAACAGCTCCTAAAACATGTGAAGGACCTGGGGTTTGAGACTCCTCTAATAATATAGTTTGTACCAGGTGGGACCTGGAGATCTCGAAGAACTACAAACTGACCCAGAGCCAAGATCCTGGATAGTAGAGAAAGAAAGCTATCCAGATGGGAGATTCACACAAGGGTTGTGTGCTCTGGTGTCCTTTGGCTGCTTCGGTGAGCAATGAAGCCTGAGGCAGCCAGTGGGCTTCAGAGCTCGGTGAAGTGGCCAAAGCACACAGGAGCACACAACCTAATTCACACACACACACACACGCACGCACCCTAGTGAACCCTGAACTCTTTTTTTTTTTAAATCCTTTGGGAGGAGGTGAGTTGACCTGCAACCTCCAGATTTCCTCAAGGTCCCTGTTTTTACATATTTAAGGCCTCCCTCAGATGCACCCTGGGAATTTTTCCAAAGTTGTTTGACAAACAATCCCCAGCCACCTATGTTTCCTGATCCTTAACTCCCACCCATTCTAGCTTACAAAGGAGTTTGCATGTGCAGCCGCCTATGGAAAGAGAAATCAGAATGCTGACTTCCTGCAGTTTTCACACTGATAAAGTTCCAATATTATGGTTGCCAGCTCTGGGTTGGAAAATTTCTGGGGATTTTGGGGGAGGAGCCTGGCTAGGGCAGGGTTTGGGGAAGAGGAGAAGCCATTTTCCCAAGAAGCCCTTTTCTCCAGGGGAACTGATGTCTGTCATGGGGAACTCATCTGTAATTCCAGGAGGTTTCCAGCCACTACCTGGAGACTGGCAAGCCTAAGGATATGCATGGGAACCGGACTTACCAGATGACCACACCATGCTCAAAGCAGCTATGGCTGTTGGCTTCACACTGTGTGCTGAGCATCTAACTGGATGTAGCTGGAAACGAAATGTTAAATTAAGCAGGCCTCCTTTAGCAATGTGTCCCTTTTCTATGTTCTGGTGACGACATGCGACTCTTGACTCACCTTAGAAGCCAGATGAAATTTCAGACCATCATGTTCTTTGTCCCCCTTTGGCTTCCTCACTGCAAGGACGCTAATGATGCCTTCAGCCGGCTGTACTGAATGGCCCCTGCCTTCATCAGGGATGTCTGATCACAATAATAGGGGCCTTTATCCTCTGCTAGGAAACTGTAGGTTGTTGCCGACAGAAACACGAGTGCTTCAGCTCGGTGGATTTGAACAGAACTATTGGATGAAATTGCCTTCTGCCAAGTCAGTTTTGCAGAAAGGGGGCAGTTTTATTTATTTACTCTATATCTTTACAACATTTGCCCTTACAAGGCCCACGAAGGTGGCTAACAGTCTAAAGCAAACATGGTCAAAAGCCCACTTAAATACATTGACATGAATCCTCAACAAATAAAACATTAATGAACCCTGAACTTTTTAAAAAGTTCAGTGTGTCTAATTGCTTCCAACTCAAGGCGACCCTGTGAATTAACATTCTCCAAAACATCTTGTCATTAACAGCCTTGCTCAGGTCTTATAAACGGAGGGCCCTTGTGGATTCCTTGGCCAACTTAATGCATCTCCTCTTGGGTTTTCCTCTTTTTCTGCTCTTGCCGGAATAAATATAGAACCTAAAAAAGAAATTAAAACACTGGTGAATGTTGGTAGAGTTTAAACATGCAAAGGGGGTCACAGCACCAAACTGTTTATAAGAATCAGCTACTTGTATTGAGGAGTGAAACAAAGGTTGTATAGAAAGAAGAGAGAGAGACTTAACTGTCTGGCTAACTGTTGTTCTGCATTAATTCTGTTTGTTGGGTTCGTTCTGGAAGGAGGAAGAAGAAGAAGAAGGCGAAGAAGAGTTGGTTCTTATATGCCACTTTTCTCAACTTGAACGAGTCTCAAAGTGGCTTCCAATCACCTTCCCTTTCATCTCTCCACAACAGACACCCTGTGAGGGAGGGGAGGCTGAGAGAGACCTGAGATTACTGAAGAAAAAGAGTTGGTTCTTATATGCCGAAGGAGTCTCACAGTGGCTTACAGTCGCTTTCCCTTTCCTCTCCCCACAACAGACACTCTGTGGGGTGGGTGAGGCTGAGAGAGCCCTGATATCACTGCTCAGTCAGAACAGCTTTATCAGGGCTGTGGCGAGCCTAAGGTCACCCAGCTGGCTGCATATGGAGGAGTGGGGAATCAAACCCGGCTCGCCAGATTAGAAGCTGCCGTTGCTAGCTACTACACCAAGCTGGCAGGGGAAAGCAGGGAGGACATGGACAAAATGGAGAGGGTGCAGAGGAGAATGACAAGGCCTGGGGATCAAAGCCTATGAGGAAAGCCTGAGGGACTTGGGAATGTTAGTCTGGAGCAGAGGAGGTTGAGTGGGGACATGATTGGTCCCCTTAAGTACTTGGATTGTTGTCACTTGGAGGAGGACAGGGAGTGATTCCTGTGGGCAGCAGAGGAGAGGACCTGCAGTAGTGGCTTTAAATTATGAACATGTAGAACAGTATCAGCTCGATACCGGGAAATATTTTTCACAGCCAGAGTAGTTCAGCAGTGGAATGGGCTGCCTAAGGAGGTGGGGAGCCCCCCGCTCACTGTTGGTTTTTAAGCAGCAGCTGGACACTTATCCTGATCCTGCATGGATCAGGGGGTTGGACGGCCCTGGGTGGCCCCTTCCACTCTGTGCTTCTATGATTGCTTTCTCTGATTCTATCTTGCATAGTCAAACAGCTAGGAAGGTAGGATCATTGAGGGAAAGTCAAATGAAACTAACAAACCAAAAGTCAATCAAGCAATATTTATTTACGGTCATTCAGACCAAAATTCAAATACATATAAACCAAAAGTCTTTCCCCACTAGTGGAAGATGGCAACCGAATGGGACAGAGAAACATCCCTGTGGAGGCCAGAGTTTTGGAGACATGGCCGAGGAGAAGGCCCCTGAAGCCGGGAGTCCGAAGGTGACTGCACTGGTCAAGCAGCATCCTAAAGTCAGTCTAACTGGAAATGCCCACTCTGTCTGGCAATGGTTTCTGGGGGGTCTCAGTCTGAAGGGGGTCCTTCTCAGCTCTTGTTGCTTCCTCAACAAACTTCACTGGAGAAGTCAGAAAGTGAACATGGGAGATTCTGTCCCTGTTTAGGACACGGCATTCTACCCTTTCTCCAGGGTGTCTGTGTGCTCCTTCCACCAGCAAGTTAGAGTTCCCCGCTCATCCCCACAACAGGTGAACATCAATGTCAAGATGTCAAATGTGGAATCATTAATGTCCAGTGATTTACTTTACTTCGTACCCAAACAAAAATGGGACCAGGCATCAAGCAGATTTACCACCTGACCCTCCGGGTGGAATGGCAGAGGTGGTAGGTACTCTCCCCGCACCAAGCCCTACAGATCCAAGCAGGTACTAACAACAACAAGAGACAAAATGGCGTCACCGCAGTCATGGCGAAAGCTTGCAGGTTACATGGAAGATAAATGGTTTTGAGAAAGGCCCAGGCTAAGCCCCTTCAGGATGTGAGGCCTGGGCTGGTCTTCAGTATTCTTAGCTAACTCAGGAAAGAATGCAGACATTTCAATTAATGCCGTGGAGTTTGCTTGGGCTGTTGTTTTCTCTTGGCTATCTGCCCCAAGCCTGAGGCTACAATGGGCTACAAATCAAAGTGAATGAACGACATTTGGTCTGCTGTGCTAATTGGCCTCCCTTTGAAATAATTCTGCTTAAGAGAAAATAGATCTTTTGAAAAAACGTGCCTCCTTATTTACTGTATGCATGGCACTGATTTATGCTTGTTATTTTAAAGCCGTCATCTTCCCTCTTTCTCCCCTTTCTAAGGCTTCGTACAATGGCATTTTAAAAAACGGCAACTCGAAATCAGCATCTGTGATTAAGATGTTTGTTTGGTTCTTGGACTCCGACTCGGAAGGCAAAACAAATGAGTCACTTTTTTTTGTGTGTGTGAAAAGTTTCCTTCTTTTCTTTGTTTTGTTTTTTAAGAAGATGAGTCAGAGCAGGAGGAAGGACTCTGGCACCAAAGGTGCAAGCTGTGCAATTTTAAATAACGATGTACAAAAGGAATGAAAAAGGAAGGCCCATATTTCTAAATCTGTTACTCCAGGGATGTCCGTAATGCAATTTTCGATATTATAATCTCGTACACAAATCATACATTCTTCCACTTACTTCACCCTATTGTTAACTTCCTGTGTAACAACTTTGCTCTCCTTTGCCCCCCTCTTGGTGAAATCTTTCACGAAACATTTACTTTAGCCTACTATCTATCAATAAATCAAAATTTATTTATTTATTTATTTATTTATTTATTTATTTATTTAGTTAGTTAGTTAGTTAGTTAGTTAGTTAGTTAGTTAGTTAGTTAGTTAGTTAGTTAGTTAGTTAGTTACGGTCATTAAGACCAACATTTAAATACATGCAATTAAATTGTAAGCCGTGACTTTAGCCTACTACACACTTGAGTAACCTGTGAGCCACCATTACATTCGTTGATTCGTTGGTTCGTTGGTTTGTTGGTTCGTTCATACATACATACATACATACATACAGGCAGACAGACAGACAGACAGACAGACAGGCATCGTTAACCGCTCCTCCGGAGCGGATAAAATAAAAGAGTAAGGGCCCTGAGGGCGGGCCCTGTCCAGGATGAGGAAGGGTGCCCATTGGCCACTTCCCCTGGACTGACAAGCGGAGGGCCCAATTGGGGCTGGACTGACAAGTGATTGGGCCCTCTACTTGTCAATCCAGCCCCAAACAGCAAATCAGCCAATGATTGGCTGTTTGGCCCGGAAAACACCAATTGGGAGGCGCAAAGTGCCTCCCAACCCGCCCCACCCCCCACGAGGGCAAATCTTCGCCCCACGGCAGCCATTCGTCTGCTGGCCACCGAGAGGGAACGTAGGCCCGCAGCCCCCCATTGCCTCGCAGAAAAAGGCTCCCCAGGCCCCAGCCAGGCCCATCGCCAGCTCGCAGAGTTGGCGAACGCCCTCCCCAGGGCCTGAGGAGTCTTTGGCCTGGGGGGGGGAGAGGAAAAAGGCTCCCCAGGCGCCGGGGAGTCGATCGGCAGCTTGCCGAGCCACCGATCGCCTACCCCGGGGCCCGGTGAGCCTTTAGCCTTGGGGGGGGGAGGAAAAAGCCTTCCACGGAGCCTGGGAACAGTTTTTCCACAGGGGGGGGAGGTTCGGGGGGGGCCTAGCCCTTCCCACTCACCCGGGCAGTGCTGCCAGGGCAGTTGGGAACGGCTAGCGCCCGGTGTGTGTTTTTTTACAGTGGGCTTAATTACTGGTACATACATATTTTGATTTATAGGCAGCCCCTCTCCAAGCAGCCTCAGGGCGGCTCACAACAATGGGGTAAAAATCAGTACATATTTAAAATTTTAAATGCATTAAAACCAGTAGTCATTGCTCCAGTTATCCCTATGTGCCTAGAAATCAAGGCTTTTGCCGCTGTTAACCAGAGACAGAATGGAGGGCGGTGGGGATCCAGCTAGGGGCCCCGTTTTGACGGTAATGGTGATTCTTGGCCTCAGCTAAACGCCTGGTGGAAGACTGCCATCTTGCAAATCCTCTGGGACTTAGAGAGGAACATAAGGATTTGCACTTCAGTTGGCAACTCATCCTACGTATCTGGAGGCCACACACATCTCTCTGGGACCAGGAATTGCAAGTTGGAATGTGTTGAGCAGAGAGTTCTCTGGGGGATGTATTTGGAGAGGGGGTCCCTCGGGTATGCAGGTTCCAGACCACGTAAAGCCTTAAAGGATAAGACCAACTCCTTAATCCTGACCTGGAATTCAATCTTCAATCAGTGCAGCTGTCGTATGTGCGCTGTTCTTAGGCTCCCTGATAGGACCGGCGCTGCCACATTCTGGACCAACTTTAACTTCCGGGTCAGGGATGAGGGAAAATTCAAGGGGGTGGCAGGTGACAGTGGATGAGCGAGAGGGTTGTGAGTGTCCTGTACAGTGCAGGGGGTTGGACTAGATGACCCAGGTGGTTCCTTCCAACTCTAAAGTTCTATGATTCTATGAAAAGCAAGTATCAAAGTGTCAGACAAGCTGCTTCTTTCTTTTTTGAGGGAGGGGCACAAAAAGTGTATCTATAACAATGGAAGTAAATGTCAATTTAAAGGTAGGGTGCTTGAAGAGGCCAGAATTTTGAGGTAATTTCTTGGCCTCAACCATAGGCCTGGGGAAATCGCTCTTATTTATTATTTATGTATTACTGGCTCAATTAGTGCCCCCATCTTTCTTTCTCACCGTATACCACATTTGTCAGACCACCCTGGAGAATTCTGTGCCTTTCTGGAGGCCTCACTTCAAAAAGCACGTGGATAAAATTGAGAAGGTGCAGAGGAGAGTAGCGAGGGTGACCCAGGGCCTGGGGACCAAGTCCTATGAGGGAAGGTTGAGGGACTTGGGAATGTCCAGCCTGGTTCAGAGGGGACATGATGGCCCTCCTGAAGTATTTGAAAGGTTGTCACTGGGAGGAGGGCAGGGAACAGTTTGACAGGCGAGCTATTGAACATACATGATCCAGAGAAAGGTTTAGAAGACCATATTATATATCCTGTAAGCAGGTTTTTCAGCTCATCTAGGAGATCCCCCACCCCCTGCTTTTGCTATTGTTTGCGTTTATCTTGGTAATATGATATATCTTCTGCTGTACCTCAAACCGTGTGGACGCTTGCAATGTGCAGTTCGAGGTGTATAAATATGTTTTGTGCCCACTGCCTTTTCAAGCCGTCTTGCTGAATCTAATGAAGCAGCCTGCTGCCTGCACTGGAAAAATCAGTGAGGAGGGAGACGGTGGTTTTTCAAAGGTGAGACGGTCGCGCTGCTGCGGCTCTTAGTGCGAGCCCTCGGTTCTTCCTCCCCTCCCACGATCCTCCTCTCCACTCTGACAGGCTGTGGAGGATTTCAAAACCCTGCAAAAATGGATTTTATCGGAGCGAAATGGGCAGAGGCCAGAGGAAACAGCGCCTCTCTGCGTCTGCCCATCTGTCTCTCCCAGACGGCTCAGCAGGTATTGTCCATGCTTGCCAGCTTGCTGCGTGGAATCAAAACGGACACAGCTCATCCCCTGATTCTCCAGAGGAAAGGGATCCTCACCCCCCCCACACACACACTCAAAGTAGCGAACGATGGTGATGGTTAATGGCACTGGGATCAGCCCAGATCTTAACCTCTGCTTCCCTTATGGCGAGGTCGTCCATCAGCTTTATTAGTGAGAGGGAGTCAGCTGTGCTTGCACCTCCCTGTACCACAAGGATGCCCCGTTGACTCTCTGGGTCAAATGTAGAACATTTTGATGATAGATAGATAGATAGATAGATAGATAGATAGATAGATAGATAGATAGATAGATAGATAGATAGATAGATAGATAGATAGATAGATAGATAGATAGATAGATAGATAGATACCAGTAAGACAGTGAAAGTTCAATAGTTATTCATTTGCTGGTACGGTCATTGTTATTATTATTAATTCTATTTCTAGGCCGCCCTTCCTCGAAGGCTTAGGACAGCTTACAGGGTTAAACACATAAGATGCATAATCCTCAAATTATTAAAATACAGTTAACGTTTACATTAAAATAATTTCAAATGCATAAAATTGGCTGTGTGATTCATGCCTGTTACAGGGGTGGGAGAGGGTCGTGTATATCCTTTCCATGATGTTCTTGTTGGGTTGGTTTTTCATGAGGGAGGCCAGCTCTTCTGTTAGACATCTCCTGCCTCAACCAATGGCCGGGCGGAACAGCTCCGTCTTGTAAGCCCTGTGAGACCCTTTGAGTTTGTGAATGCCTTTTCCATGCTATTTTTATTATTCATTCATTTATTACTTTGACTTATATCCCACCACTCTCCGTGGACTCGTTGTGGGTTACACAAAAACAGATCAAACCCCCAGCAAAATCAATCATAAATCTCCCCAATACCATCAAACCCCGTAAAAACCCATAAAATGGCAGCATAATCCTCAGTCTTCCCTGATCTACAGTTAACCATGACAGGATGGTATAGCATTGTCCCAAGGATGGGCCCCAGTTGTCCCTGCAACCCAGCCTCAACCAGAAGAGATCTGTTTTTCAGGCCCTGTGGAACTGAGGGCTTTCAGGGCCCTCAGCTCTTCCGGGAGCTCATTCCACCAGGTTGGGGCTAGGACTGAAATAGCCCTGGTGAGGGCCGAGGCCAGGCGTGTTTCTCTGGGGCCAGGGACCATAAGCATATTCGTACCGGCATAGCGAAGAACCCTGCAATGGGGAATAAGCAGACAAGTGGTCCCTCAGATAGGCAGGCCCCGAGTTGCAGATGGCCTTAAAGGTTAATACCAAAACCTTCAATCCAATCCGGGCCACAACTGGCAACCAACGCAACTGGTTCAGGACAGGCTGAATATGGGCCCTCCAAGATGTACCAGTGAGGATCCTAGTAACTTCATTGTGTACCAGCTGTAATTTCCGGGTCAAAGACAAGGGTGGGCCCACGTAAAGTTAGTGAGAAATCTAATCGGGAGGTGACTGTTGCATGGATCACTGTAGCCAGACAGTCTGAAGGCTCGTAGGGTACTAGTAGCCGGGCCTGGCGAAGATGGTAGAATGCTTTTTGGGTTACACCTGTGATCTGGGCCTCCACTGAATTGGAGGTATCCAGAATCACACCCTAATTTCTGGCTGAGGGTATGATGTTAAGCTGTCCCCCAGCCAGAAAATAAATAAACCTACCTTAGGGTCTGTTAGGTAAAAGGTAAAGGTATCTCCTGTGCAAGCACCGGTTCATGTCTGAGCCTTGGGGTGACGCCCTCCAGCGTTTTCATGGCAGACTCAATACGGGTGGTTTGCCAGTGCCTTCCCCAGTCGTTACCCAGTGGTTTGCCATTCCCTTCCCCAGTCATTACCGTTTACCCCCCAGCAAGCTGGGTACTCATTTTATCGACCTCGGAAGGATGGAAGGCTGAGTCAACCTTGAGCCGGCTGCTGGGATCAAACTCCCAGCCTCATGGGCAGACAGCTTCAGACAGCATATCACTGCTTTACCACTCTGCGCCACAAGAGGCTCATAGGTTCTGTTACCAAAGGATTATTTCCTAATGCTAAAATAAATAAATAAATCTGGTACCCTTTGCAAGTTACTCTCAGATCTTTAAGTTTACATATAAACTTTTAATGCCCAAACCCTGAACATCATGTGTTAAAAGTGGTCTCCCCCCGCCCCCAGTTTCTCTGAAACATGAACCATATGAAGCAGTATCACTTCCAGGCCACGTTAAGCAAAACCTTACAGACCGTCAGTCTTTGCGTTTATCCCTAACAAATATTCAATATAAATAAGTAGAGGAACACAAATACCACAGACCCTGTGCTCCGGGGGGGGGGGGGGAGATGCATATTTAATACATTGAAACTTAACGGAATGTTAAAATATCTATGAAATACAAAACAACAGAAAGCCAAATGTGTACCATAGTGATAAGGACAGTCTCACCGACAGGAATCTGATATCTTGGCACCCATTGTGTGAAATCTCATAATCACAAACTCCAGCGATAAGTGATAACACGAACACCGTTTCCTTCCATCTTTAAGACTGTCTTACACTGCAGACTTGTGGAAGCCTCCTTATTTTTTCCCTCCTCGTTTTTTCAAGTCAGTATATATACCGAGATCTTTTTCTTAAGAGTTGATAAGCAATTGTAGTGGCTTGGAACTGGAGTATCTGAAGGGCCATCTTCTCCCAAATGTTCTTGCTCATGAATGGAGATCTCAGGGAGTGGCCTTCCCAGCTGTCCCACAATCTAAGAGGCTCTTTGATGGGTTCACAAAAGAGAGCCTTCTCATGGAAGCCCCACGATTATGTCACAAACATGCCAGGGACCTCTTCCACACAACCTATTAGGTTCAGATCATCGCTTGTTTGCGTGTGTCTTTTTTTCCTGATCATGCATGGAATCGGGGCCAGTCTGGGACGGTCCCAGGGCTGGCCCAACTTGCTCCCTCAGTTCCCCCACAGCAAGGGAATGTGGAGAAATCTCTATTCTCTTTTTTGCCTCAGGATACAACAGGGCACATATCGGGGCTCAGCCATGTGTAAGAGGGAAACTCAGGCCGTCCCCTGTAGGGAATTGGTCCAACCTTTCCCTCTCCATCACTTTCATAATCTACCCTTGCAACCTGCCCCGGCCTTTTTTTTTAAATGTCCAATTGCCTTACAATGCAATTCCAAAGTAACAAAATAGCAATTCCCCCACACCCACCGCTATGTTTGGTAAGCATCATCCCTTCCTTCTCTTTCCTTTAGGATTTAAATTTGTTTTACTGTGTTTGGCAGGGGGGGGGGGGTGACATGACAATGCAGGCCACAGTTTTGTGCCCCCTTGTTTATGTTGTTACGGTTTCATATTACATAGTGATCTTGGTAATTAAAAAAAAATTATTTGGGACTTGGAGAGCATGCACAACTGTGACAAAATGGTGCTGGAAGATTATTGGGGGCAATCGGGGGGGAGAACGGGGCAAGGGCTTCCCATGTGGTCATGGAAATAGAGTGGGAGAGCCATCCCATGGCAAAAAAGCCAGGGGAAAGCATGGTGTAATGGCTGGGTGAGTCCTCTGTGCAGAAGACGTCAGGGCATTGTACCTGAACCCTTAACAGTGCATGTTCAGGACGTGGCTGAAGATGTTCTTATTGGGTACTTCATTTGACTACTTTAGGCTTTATTTGCTGGCAATCCTAACTGGAGTTTTTAAAGTATGCCTATCTATGGGTTTTTACAAATATTATCTTTTTTGTATGTGGAATGGGCGGTCTTGCAAAGAGAAAGAGAAAAGCCTAGGCTTCGTGATCAGCATCACACAAGAAGTGCTATCACTGCACTAGCAATATCTAGATGACACTCTGATATTTGTAGGAAAACTCTATGGTAAAAACATGTTTTATCATAGAGTTTTTTGCCCAAATACTAGAGAGTCGCTTGGATGTCACTGGTGTAATGACATCACTCCCTGTGCAAACCCAGCCACACAGCCCAGGCCTTCTCCTTTCTCCTGGGGATCTCTGCCTCCACTGGGAGTGTCTAAAAGCCCCAGTTGTGTTAAGACGTCTATAGCACATTGTAAGCTGCCTTGAGTTCCACATAGAAGAAAGGCGGCTATTAAATATCATAGAATCATAGAATCATAGAATCATAGAGTTGGAAGGGGCCATACAGGCCATCTAGTCCAACCCCCTGCTCAACGCAGGATTAGCTCTAAGCATCCTAAAGCATCCAAGAAAAGTGTGTATCCAACCTTTGCTTGAAGACTTCCAGTGAGGGGGAGCTCACCACCTCCTTAGGCAGCCTATTCCACTGCTGAACTACTCTGACTGTGAAAAACTTTTTCCTGATATCTAGCCTATATCGTTGTACTTGAAGTTTAAACCCATTACTGCGTGTCCTCTCCTCTGCAGCCAGCAGAAATAGCATCCTGCCCTCCTCCAAGTGACAACCTTTCAAATACTTAGAGGGCTATCATGTCCCCTCTCAACCTCCTTTTCTCCAGGCTGAACATTCCCAAGTCCCTCAACCTATCTTCATAGGGCTTGGTCCTTTGGCCCCAGATCACTCTTCGTCACTCTGCTCTGTACCCTTTCAATTTTATCTACGTCCTTCTTGAAGTGAGGCCTCCAGAACTGCACACAGTACTCCAGGTGTGGTCTGACCAGTGCCGTATACAATGGGACTATGACATCTTGTGATTTTGATGTGATGCCTCTGTTGATACAGCCCAAAATGGCATTTGCCTTTTTTACCGCTGCATCACACTGCCTGCTCATGTTTAGTTTACAATCCACAAGTACCCCAAGGTCTCATTCACACACAGTGCTACCTAGAAGCGTATCCCCCATCCAGTAGGCATGCTTTTCATTTTTCTGACCCAGATGCAGAACTTTACACTTATCTTTATTAAATTGCATCTTGTTCTCATTTGCCCATTTTTCCATTGTGTTCAGATCTCATTGAACTCTGTCTCTATCTTCCGGAGTATTTGCCAGTCCTCCCAATTTGGTGTCATCTGCAAACTTGATGAGTAGTCCCTCCACCCCCTCATCTAGATCATTAATAAATATGTTAAAAAGTACCGGGCTGAGCACCGAGCCCTGAGGTACCCCGCTACTCACCTCTCTCCAGTCTGATGAAACACCATTGACAACAACTCTTTGAGTGCGGTTCTCTAACCAATTCCCTATCCACCTAACTATCTGAAAATCCAGATTGCAGTCCTTCAACTTATCCATCAGAACATCATGGGGAACCTTGTCAAAAGCTTTACTAAAATCCAAGTAAATGACATCAACCGAATTTCCCCGATCCAGCAAACCTGTTACTTGGTCAAAAAAGGAAACTAGGTTGGTCTGGCAGGACCTGCTGGAGACAAATCCATGCTGACTTCCTTGGATCACCAAATTGTCCTCCAGATGTTTGCAGATCGCCCCCTTTAATATCTGCTCCATTATCTTCCCCACAACAGAGGTCAGACTCACTGGTCTGTAGTTTCCTGGGTCATCCTTCCTCCCTTTTTTGAAGATCGGAATAACGTTTGCTCTTTTCCAGTCCTCCGGGACATCTCCAGTCCTTAAAGAGGTTCTGAAGATGATGGACAAGGGCTGTGCAAGTTCTCTGGAAAGTTCTTTGAGTACTCTCGGGTGCATTTCATCCGGACCAGGGGATTTGAACTCATCCAGTGCAGCTAATGCCTCTCGACAACCTCTCTATCCATGTTAACCTGCCACCCAGACACTATCCTTTGGCTACAGCCATCTCTAGATGTGCCTAAACACTTTGACCTGTGGGAAAAAACTGATGTAAAATAGGCACTAAGCCTTTCTGCTTTCTCTGCATCTTTTGTTAGATTTTGTCCATCTGCACCCAACAGTGGGCCTATTGCCTCCTTGACTTTACGTTTGCTCCTCACATAACTGAAAAATCTTTTCTTGTTACAATGGGCTTCCCTGGCCAATCTTAGCTCACTCTCAGCTTTGGCCTTTCTGATGATATAACATAAATGAATGAAATTCATGAATTTTCTGAATTGCTATTTTTTGCACGGCCGTGTGTTACTGTGCACAGTCCTCAACTGGAAAAAATAGCCCTCAGCTATGAATTGTTTCTCCTTTAGAAAAAACGCCGGTGGTGATACGCTTTCATTCCTTTTTGGCTTTCTACCACAAAAGCTACGGGGTTATTGCTCTCATCTAGTTCCCCATGAAAAGCTCTATGTGTCTTGCTTTCTTCCCTCTGCTCCCTCCCCTCCCCCACCAAATCTATGAAGCTGTTTGGAAAACTGTTGCTATATTCAGAACATTTGTCCACAGCTGTGAACACGCAAGGGGTTTCTTTCTCTCTTTTTGGTTGGAAAACACAAATTATTTATTTAGAATAATAATATTTCTCTCCCACCTTTCTGTGGAATCAAAATGAAATGAACACAATTTATTAAGATGTACGCGAAGGAGGCTGCACCACTATATAATTTTTACTAGGTAAATAAGTCCACAAGTTGAGTTGCCAATCTCCAGGTGGTGGCTGGAAAACTCCTAGTGTTAGAACCGACCCCCAGGTGACGCATTGGTTCCCCTGGAGAAAATGGCCACTTTGAGAGGTGGATTATATGACATTCTGCCACCCTGAAACCCCACACAATCCAGGCTCTACCCCTTTCTCCAGGTAATTCCCAACCTGGGGCTGGCAGCCAGAGACACAAGCTGCTGATAGGGCTGATAATATTGAAAGGGAAGCTTGCCAGCCTTCGGGTGGGAGGTAGATTCATAACTCTTGCAAATAGCATCTTTGGAGGGTGTACTCTGTGGCTCTGAAGATGTCCATGGACTACAATTCCCATGAGCCCCTGGGTAGACTTTAAGAGGAATGGAAGCCCTTTACCAAATACAGTCCCCAAATCTCCAGGAACCCCCCAAGGCCAGAGTTGGCGACCTAGTAAATGTTGTTTTCTAAAAAAAAAATAAACCTGATGGGGCCCCGAATTCTCTTGGAATTACAACTGATCTCTGGGCGACTGAGGCGTGCTCACTGGGAGAGAACAGTGGCCGCAAAGGCCTTGTACCTCACCGAGGTCCTTCAGTTGCCACCTTCCCCAGGTTCCACTCCCAGATCTCCAGGAATATCCTAACCTAGAACTGGCTACTATGGCTGGTGATACTTTTGCTAGCTTGGCCCACACATAGCCAAAACCTAAACGCCAAAGGGGGATAGAGAGACCCAGAGAGGTACAGAGGTCTTTGGCTCCTGTCCTTCATCTGGGGCCAGCAGCTCAGGCTTGTGGCCTTCAATTGCAAGCAGAGTGGGAAGGAGGGATTTGTTGGTGTGTTCTCAGTTTCCTCCTTCCTTGTTATTCCTCTCTTGAATTTGTAGGGGGAAGGCAGTGGATAAGCCAGTTATGGAATAGTGGGGCCAGCTCCGGATAGGAAAATACCTGGGGATTTAGGGGTGGAGACTGAGGAGGGCAGAGTTGGGAGGGAAGGGACTTCAATGGGGCATAGCAACGTACAGTCCATATTCTACAGGAGCTATTTTCTTCAGGTAAACTGACCTCTGTCATCTGGAACACAGTTGTAATCCCAGGAGATCTCTAGCCACCACCTGGAGGATGGCAACTTTAGCATGGAACTACTGATTTTTGGAAAGAGCCTACCAGAATCCCCGTAGCCAGCTAGTAGCCACGTTTCCTTCATCTTCCTGTGAGAAATCAGAGCCAGTTCTATCTCTCCACTTGCTGGGCTGCCAGCTCCAAATTGGAAAACATCAGGATAATTTAGGGATGTGGAAGGATGGAGTTTAGGGAAGAGAGGGGCCTCAGTGGGCTATAATGCGATAGAGTCCATCTTCCAATGTGGGCATTTTCTCCAGGGGAACTGATCAGCTGTAATGGTGGAAGATCTCCAGTCACCACTTGGAGGTTGGCAACCATACACCCTGCTCACATCTTCATATTTAGTATCTCCAACCTGGACCTGGCCACTGCCTGGGTCTTGCTTTGAAGTAAAAAATAAATTCATCACTCCTCTGTCTTCTGTGCGGGCCATTTGGCTTCCCAGCCAACCTGCTTAACTCCCTCTTCCCACCTGGCAGAAAGGCCTTCCAGAAACTTCTGTACCTCAGCCCAAATGTCTCCCTTGCAGTCAGCATCGTTGGTACACCACTGGCACCTCCTGGCAGACCGCCCAGCCATTTATTCTTTCAAAGTCTGGATCCTCAAGGTACCATCTGTTAAGACGTCTATAGCACATTTTGGTCTAGAGAAGTACTTTACGGTATAAATGCCATTTTCAATCACAACACTTGCTGTTGTAGCTCCAAGCTGATCCATGATTTATTTCTTGGATACATAACAGAAATCTAAATATGCGGCTCACATTTATAGTTACCACAGCTAGATTTCAATCCTGCAGTTTCTTAGAGATCAAGGATTTTCAAGAATCAAAGCTCCCTTTATCAGAGACACTGAAAGTTTTGGTGGCCTCTAAGGACTGGGATTGCCAGCTCTAGAGTAAGGTGACCAGATTTTAACATTGGTAAAGTGGGACACCATTGACCGGGGGGGGGGGGTTCTTGGTTATAAATTTGGTCTATACGGAGCAACAAAAAGTTTCATAGAATGCATAGAAAGTAAAAATAGTATTGTAATATATATATATTTAATATATATATTTAATTTCAACATAAGTACAATTTGCCAGGTACCCCCAGATGTCCCTCCAAAAGTGGGACAATCTGGTCACCTTACTCTAGAGTACAGCCTGGGGAATAGAACTGCTATCCTGAAGATCTCCTTGAGAGAGTCTTTGATTACTCCCAATGAACAGGCTTCATTTATGAAAAAAGAAAGCTCTTTATTGAAGAAATAATTAACTAGACATCATGGAAACTTTGCTAAGACTGAAGATCCCAATCAAACTACTCCTATATCTACCCTTTGCCCTGGCTCCCCCGTTTGCCAAATGGTTTGGGTATGGAGACAGGTTCTGCATGAAGGCACCTGCTGGGATTTAATGTCCTGGGAAAGTTGGCAGTTTCCAGGTTCTTCACCGCAGGAAAGCTGGGGGCTTAAGATGTGGGGCCAGTTCCATTCACACATAATTGAGTCAGTAACAAAAGATCAAAAACTGAGGCTGTGAGGCTGGAGACCAAAGGGCCACATACAATCCCGATGGGGTCTTTCCGGTCTGGGAATGACTTAAGGCTGGGTCCAGACACAGGCTCCTTGGTCCTGCCGGCAAAGCAAGGGTCATGCCGCACAACTACTGCAAATATTTATTTCTGCCTTCAACCAGATCAAATCACAGGGCAGGACAGGACAGAAAGATAAAACCTTGTATGTTTAAGGCCGGCTCAGTCAGTGTAGATATGTACACACAAATGGATTCCACACATCCCTGTAGCTGAAGAAATGAAGCCACACATCTTGTTCCCCTTTAAAATGCTTCATGACTTTCGTGCTGGCCCAAATAAAGTGTTACGTCTCGGCATCGATGTACTGTGGCTGTACTTGAAATGCACAGCAAGGCATTCCATATTTGCATCTGGTGTTCCTCCAAGAAGCTCACGCATGTCATTTTATCCTTCCCAAAATCCTATAAGGCGAGGATGGGAGAGACGGATGGCTTCAAGGCACCCAATATGATGCCTCCTTGCCTCTCCCGGCCAGCCTGTGTGTGACTTCACTACATGAACACGTGTCAAATTGGTGGCTTCTCTTCTGCTCTGGACTGTGGCAGCCCAATAAAAACCACACCTTTGAAACCATCAGGCTAATGAGATTGGGTTGAACTCCTACTATCCCCCCCCCCCTTTAGAATTGGTGTCAGACTGATTTATGTGGTACTTCTTTCTGCTCTCATTGAAATCTGTGTCACAAAATGAGCCATTTTTTTTTAACTGCTGGGACATTCTGTCCAAATGGAATTTTCCACCGGGGTACCTGGCTTCTTTTGGCCTGCTTGAAATGGAAGGTCCTTGGCACCTCCCGCTCCCCCTCCAGCAGTCAGAGAATGGTGCAATCCAAACATGTTGTGCTGATAAAAATTTAAGATACCAGCAAGGTCAACTTCCACCCCCTAGGAGACCACACAAATTTCACTGACATAATATATGCAAACGAGGGAATCGTTCTACTGACACCTCTTCTAATGAGAACCAATCTAGCAAAATATCATTTCCCTTTTGACTTGCAAGGCGAGAGGTTTGTGCTTAGAGAAGACTCATAACAACATGGGTTGGTGTAATATAAGGCCACCTCTTTATTAAACAAATTCCTTGCCAGGAGTGTTGGCATGGAAAGGTTTTCAGGAGCCCCTGAAGCAGTCTGGGGACTGTTACCCTTTTCTATGGTAGCTTCCAAAGCTCCGGTAGCTCCGATTCCCAGCTGAGGATACGGGTCCCCTTGCTGCCGTGGTTCCTGTCTGGGAAAGTGTCCACCTGGGATGCCAGAGAGGGCGCACACCTCCTTGGGCCCCATCCGGGGCCACCCGGCCTCTGTGAAAGTCCGTGCCTTCCCCATCGGGAAGGCTCCCTCTCACAGTCCACCAACCCTTAAGGAGGTCCCAAATGGGGAGTTTGCCCGCAAGAGGCTCCATCCCCTCAACAGGCTCCATCCCCTGGCACCCCGCAAGTTGGGACAATTAGCAACAGTTACAACAGAATGCAACACCCGAAATATATAACCGTGACATTCAACAGCCCACCCCTTAACTGGCGTCACAGGGTGGGAGGATGGGAAGCTCCTCTCTGGCTTTGCCTGAGCAAAAGAGGCCGCGTGAAGCACTCAATGCCTAATAGAGGCAGAGGCCCCCACCCCCTGGCCTCTGTCCCCCAGCCAATCCCGGGGCACCACGCTGCCTCCAATCTTCTCCATGCAGGGAATTCCCCCTTCCCTTCATCTTCTCCCACCCGCCTCGCTCGCCACATCAATGGCGGCCCCATGGAATCCCGGGCCCTTTTTAGCAGAAGTCCCAAAATAATGAAACCCAATTAAATTGTTAACGCTAATGTGTGATGGTCTTCATCTGATTAGTTCAGCAGTGGAATAGGCTGCCTAAGGAGGTGGCGATCTCCCCCTCACTGGCAGTCTTCAAGCAAAGGTTGGATACACACTTTTCTTGGATGCTTTAGAATGCTTAGGGCTGATCCTGCATAGAGCAGGGGGTCGGACTAGATGGCCTCTGTGGTACCTTCCAACTCTATGATTCTATGATTTTTTCTATGATAAGCATCCAAGCAAGTCATCTGACAAAACCCTCACCACGGTTCATTGATTATTGGCAGAAAGGCAGTCACTTGGCCTGTCCAATGGGAAGCACAAATGGCTTTTGTTTCTGTTTGTATTTTTGACAGCTGTGGTTTGTGGTGAAATCCAGAGGTAGTTGTTGATGTGCAAAAAAGGGAAGAAAAAGCTGTGGTGGGAAAGATCACTTAACCGAGTAAGCGAAAGAGTTTTCTTAATGACATGCTGCCCAATTCCAACCATGTCTTGCATATTTATTTCAGGCCTCTTCTTATGTAGATGGAGTCACTCTAGCAATCAGGAGGAACTTTACCGGCAGAACTTAGAGTGAGTAGTCACGGCCTTATTGTTCTTTTACATTTTTCTCCCTGACTCTGTGCCTCCCCCCTCCCATTCCTCCCGCCGGTTGCTGGGCTCTGCTTGGCTATCCAAGTCCATGCACGTGGATTATACAGTTTAACATGCTCATTAATGGACACTTGGATGGATGGCTTTTGCACAAAAGATCATTGGCGCCTGGTCCAAAGGCCACAACAAAACTGGACAATGTGCAATTTCCCCCCCAGGTTAGCAGCCTTGATAAAAGGGGACAAAAGACATCCCTGACTGGAAGACATGCTGACAGACACTTCTGGGCTTCCTGTGTTCAAGCAGATTGCATGTACTATGCATTAATGAAGGTAAAATCTATTCCTGTACAAAACAGCTCCTCAAAGCTTGCGTTTGGCATGCGGGAACATCATAGCGTTCATTTGTATGGCTGTATTGCTATGTTGAAAGCGTCATGCTGTTTTGTTGACTTCGGGAAGGTTGGCTGGGGGACCCATTATAAAGAATGTTCATGCACAGCATGATTAAAAAGCATTGTTTTGATGTGCATTAGATTCCTTTTTATCTCCTTCCTGTATATCTCTTAGGGTTCCCTCTCCCATCTTTTCATGCTGTGATGATAGTGCTGAATGCCGATGTGACAATATAGCCTTATATAAGGCTGTCAGTTTGGATGACATTTTGTTTAAAAGAGCGAGAACAAAATACACTTGCCTATATTTTAAACGCCAAGTTATTGAGGTTATTTAAAATTATCAGAGCAAACCCTGTCTCCTTTCAGATGGAAAAAGGAGGCTTTCGATGAACTTTATGTATGTCTCTGACTGGAGACCCGAATCATGCCAGGTGGCTTCTGTTGACATGCCCAGGCCGGCACCGGAGTGGAGAAAGGCCGGCCTCATTCTCTCAGGCTTAGGAATTCATAATTGACCTCAAGTGGTGGAAGGAGGACATAAAACATCCCTCCCCCTTCGTACCCTCCTTCACAGAGTGGCCGAAGGCAAAGTAAACAGAGAAGCTTCGACTGAGAAGGCCTGCAAGGTAAGAATCGATCCAAAAGTGGTGCTTTCAACCTCCAGGTGGGAGCTAGAAATGCCCCGGAATGACCACTGATCTCCAGACTACATAAATCCTGTTTTTATTGATTAATAACATTCTTTCTACTTCTCCTGGAGAAAATGGCTGCTCTGGTGTTATACCCTGGCGTTTATCAGCTGGATTCTCATTTGGCTAGGAGGACCTTCCTTCTTGCCAGAGTCAACTCCTTTCCCTCAAGCGTGTCCTGGGGAAGATCTCATCAGATTTCCATCTGTCTACATGGTTCTAAAGTTCCAGACACACGGCCACATGTTGCTTGGGAGTGTCCAGTCTTCTCTCCCCAACGAGCCTCTATCCCAGGGGTAGTCAAACTGCGGCCCTCCAGATGTCCATGGACTACAATTCCCAGGAGCCCCTGCTAGCATTCGCTGGCAGGGCTCATGGGAATTGTAGTCCATGGACATCTGGAGGGCCGCAGTTTGACTACCCCTGCTCTATCCCGTCATATTTGATGGAAATAAATTCCAAAGTCAATTCCAAATCCTTCATCATCAAATTAATGCTTTCAGAAAAGGATACCATTAAACTTGCCAGAGTAACCGGTGCCCTTGGAAGCATACTCCAAATAAATAACCTCTGTTTGCCAGTGCGGGAGTGTAGTCTTGTTGAACCCATTTTGTTTCCTTGGATTGTGACTGTGTATGCCCATAGAAGACCTGTGTATGCCCATAGATTGCTCCTTAGAAGGCCAGATCCTGAAGATGAAACTCAAATATCTCATGAGAAGGAAGGACTCCCTGGAGAAGAGCCTAATGCTGGGTATGGTTGAGGGCAAAAGAAGAAGGGGACGACAGAGAATGAGGTGGCTGGATGGAACACTGAAGCAGTAGGTGCAAACTTAAATGGACTCTGGGGAATGGTAGAGGACAGGAAGGCCTGGAGGATCATTGTCCCTGGGGTCGCGATGGGTCGGACACGACTTCGCACCTAACAACAACATTCCATAAAGGTTTTCTGAGTTTGAGTCTACCTTATCAAGATCTATTCCCCTCCTTCAACACAGCAGCCTCTAATCCTCTAATATTGGTGGCGGTTTTTCAAATATGGCAGCTTATATCCACTCCTGGATATGGCGAGGGAAAAGTAGGGTAACTGCGGATCAATCATGCATGTTGCAGAGGGAAAATTTAAAGTACCCAAAATCAAAATGGAAATTGAATTCAGTGTAGACAGGAGGGATATATTCGGGTTGGAAGTTGATAAAAAGCCTCATGCAGACTCGACCCAGGTCTCTGCATGGAGCTTGAGTCTGACAGAGGCGGCGAGGCTGTCCTCATTGCTGGCAGAAGGTCCACGGCGAGGCGGGAAGGCGGGCAGGAATAGGCGATGTGCGGAGTTGGTGGGGGACGTACCGGGAGCAGGTACAGGCGGCGGCTGTGAAGGGCGGCGGCGACAGGCGGGCTCCGGCCGGCATCGGTGAGGTGCGGCAAAGGGCGGCAGTGACGGCCAAGCTGCGGGCGGCAGCGGCAACGTCCAGCGAAGGGCGGGGGCGAGGGATGAGCTCCACGTGGCACCGGTTTTTCAGAGGCTAGTAGGGGGGGTGGGCGGGAAGGAGCAGGGACGCCACGGCATCCCTGCTCCTTTCCCACCGGGGAGGAGAGGTCTGGGAGAGGACTATCCAGCTCAGAGGTCTTCTCAGACCGAGCGGCTCCTGATTCGCCCTTCCAAGTTTTTATCCTGGACAGGGCCCGCCCTAACTCCTCCCCAACAGCCCTTACTCCTTTATTTAATCCGCTCCTCAGGAGCGGATTAAAGACTAGGCAGAAAGCCCATTGCCCCCAGGAATGCAATGGGTGTTAACAGTGCCCCCCCATGGCACTACTGCCACCCTACCTGGTCATGCTGCTGGTGGCTGGGCTGACAGCTCCACAGCTCGGTGGCCGGCTGTGTGTGCTGGAGGCTGGTTTGAGTGGCAGGTGGGCCAGGGCACCACAGGAATGCCCTCCTCAGCAGGCAGGCAGCGTCTGGCTGCGAGGCTGAGAGTGCCTCACGGCCAGCTTTTGGGGGCGGGCACTCCAAGGCCAGCCCAATCCGGGTGTGCCCAGAGTGGCCCGTGGAGCCGGAAGCAGAGTCCGGACTCAATATAAATGCAATTACTGGTACAGATGAATGAATGAATGAATGAATGAATGAATGAATGAATGAATGAATGGAGAGTAAATATAAATTAACAACAACAGCACCTTTAAAGGTAAAGGTAAAGGTATCCCCTGTGCAAGCACCGGGTCATGTCTGACTCTTGGGGTGACGCCCTCTAGCGTTTTCATGGCAGACTCAATACGGGGTGGTTTGCCAGTGCCTTCCCCAGTCATTACCGTTTACCCCCCAGCAAGCTGGGTACTCATTTTACCGACCTCGGAAGGAGGGAAGGCTGAGTGGACCTTGAGCCGGCTGCTGGGATTGAACTCCCAGCCTCATGGGCAGAGCTTTCAGACTGCATATCTGCTACCACTCTGCGCCACAAGAGGCTCTCTTTATTGGTATGCAAAATGAATGAATTGCATACATAAATAAATACCTGCTCTTTTGCATCTGCAGGAACTTCTTTTCATATGGAAGGTCATTCACTCCTGGCTTCTGAAGTGGTCCGATTGTAGATTTAACATTCTGTAGAAAATTAACATTAATTAGAATTAATTAATTAGTCCTAGAATTCACGAGGCTGCCTTATACCGAATGGTCCAGTCCATTCAGGACTGTCTATTTAGACTGGCACCGGTTCTCCAAGGATTCTGGCTGAGCTCTACCGCTTCATTTACTGTTCGTTTATTTTAAGCGGAGATGCCCCCCGGGGTGATCTGGCTCTGAGACATTCTTATTCCTCAGTGGATTTTAAATTATTTACCCGTATTAATAAATCTTTGTTTAAATCTGGAGGTTCCTTTCTGGTCCACATTTTTTAAAGGAAAGATTTGTTTTACATCTCTACAGTAGCAACATCCTGCACGGCACGTGGTCCCAATGACTGCTATCGATCCTTACTTAGGATTTTCTGGATTGCCAGTTCTGGATTTCCTCTCCCCCAGGTCGTCTTGAGTCACTCCTCTGCTGTGCTTAAGGGAACTGACTGGTAATGGTTGTAGCCTGGTAACGGGTGTAGCCTTTATCAGAATCCCCTTCTTCTGGGATTCACAGCCTGGTAGTCTCCCGGGAACTGACAGTTCAATATCTGATCTTTGTTTTTAGCAGGGCTTATATCTCATTTCTATCTGAAGCGAAGGCTGTGTTACCATCTGCACAGCACCCCCTTCCCGTGTCATTTCCCCCCCCCCCCCATGGTGCCTAATGAATGGCAAAGTGAGTTAGGAGGAAAATAGAATAGGGACAGGGGATCAATGGGGGAGGAAGGGTGAAAGGAAAAGAAAACAGGCAGTTTTGGGGGGAAGCACTAGGGGAAACTGGTGGAACAAGAAGCAGCCATGAGGCAGCAAATGTGTGTTGTTGGCAAATCGATACGGCAAAAGATGAGCTAGGAGTTTAATAAATACAACGGATTGAGCAATCAGGACCATTAATTAGATTTAGAACTGTTTAACTGGAATGGAAGCCTAGACTCCTTGCTGTTGAGAGAAACGGGGGGGGGGGGCAGGGGATGCTGGTCTTGATTAAAACAGCAATTCCTGGGGTGAGCAGTTTGGTATCTTTGTAATGGCAAGTCTCTCTGTAATGCTAGAGACTCTCTGGATTGAAGTCTATCAGCTGCCTTCTTTCTTTCTCTTTCTCTCACATGGGTGGCAGCCACCAGTAGACTTAAAGGAGACAAAAGGCATACACTAATGCTGAAATATTTAGCAGCAGAAGAGTAGATTTCTATACCGTTTGTCTCCATGTTAAGGAGTCTCAAAGCGGCTTCCAATCACCTTCCCTTCCTATCCCCCCAAACTGGGACCTTCTGAGCTAAGTGGGACTGAGAGCTCTGAGAGAACTGTGACTGGCCCAAAGTCACCCAGCTGGCTGGCTACATGTGAAGGAAGAGTGGGTAACCAAACCAAGTTTTCCAGATTAGTGTGATACAAATTTGGACCACTACACCACACACTATCTTAAATATTTTGGATCTGGAACACTTGTAAAAGAAAATTCTGACCTGCAAGATGGAAGGATACTATTATTTTTATTAATCTTCTACCTCTCTGTTAGCTCTGATATTACTATCTCATCAAGCAATTGCAACAATGTAAGAGTTAACAAAGTCATTTAATGCACATAATGTATATCAATTAAAATAAATAAATAAACAAAGATGGAATAACTATAATAAATATAATAAATATATTATAGTATACTACAATACCTAATAACTAATAACGGTAAACATGGTTAGTGCCTGCAGTCAACTTGCTCAAACTGACTATAAAGAATGTCACAATAATTATAGCTATTTTGAACTGGAATTTTTGCAAGAAATATGGCTTACCATCAGCCAGAAATTCATGGAAACATAAACAAGAGAAGATCATGGAAAATGATGAAACAAAGATGTTTTAGAAGAAGAAGAAGAAGAAGAAGAAGAAGAAGAAGAAGAAGAAGAAGAAGAAGAAGAAGAAGAATTGGTTCTTATATGCCACTTTTCTCTACCCGAAGGAGGCTCAAAGTGGCTTACAGTCGCCTTCCCATTTCTCTCCCCACAACAGACACCCTGTGGGGTGGGTGAGGCTGAGAGAGCCCTGATATCACTGCTCGGTCAGAACAGTTTTATCAGTGCTGTGGCGAGCCCAAGGTCACCCAGCTGGCTGCATGTGAGGGAGTGCAGAATCAAACCTGGCATGCCAGATTAGAAGTCCGCACTCCTAACCACTACACCATACTGGCTCAAGTCCTAAGAATAGAGTTAGGACATCTCTGGGAGAAGAAGGTGACATTGTGTTAATTGTCATTAGAGAAGTGCATGGAAGTCTCAAGAAATACCTGGGCAGATTATGCACAGAAGGAAACATTGCAAAAAGTTGTGAAAAAAAAGATTTTCTTTTTTTATTCTGCATGTGGCGGTGTTCTTACCACGGAAAACCCACCATAGTGTTTTTGATTTTGAATTGTCCTCCCGACTCACGGTGGCAACTGAGCCTTTTCTGCTGGTTTCTGTGCAGTATTTGAAACTAGCTTTTACAGTGGTGCTTAGGATGCCTGTTTTTGCATGCATAAACATTACTGTGTTTTTGGTCTCATCCCGTGTGCCACCATGCACCAACTGCATGAAGATACAGCCCCTTGTCCCTTGTCCACCAACGGGACCTTGAAGCACCCCTTGTTCAGCACAGATCCTCCCACCTCTGCTGTGTCATTACACCAGCAGAAATTAATTTATTCATTCCCTCAGAGCCATTTCAATCCACTCTATGAGGAATAGCATGCCTCTGAGGGGAAAGGATGTAGTGTATTAAAAAGGCTGTGTGCCCCCAAGGAAATTTCTTGTTGAGGTCTTCATGTCCATGAACTACAATTCCCATGAGGCCCTGCCAGCAGCATGTGCCACAGTGGCGGTCAGGTGCCATTGGAGCTGATCACAGCCTGCCAATGAGCATATGGGACAATGGAGAAAGTGTCCCCCCACTTAAGAATTTGCTGTTGTAAGTCTCTCAAAGACGTAATCGTATGCAGAAAAAAACTATGCAGTATCAGAGCAGGCATAAATGTGATTGTTTAAAAAAATGAAAATTTAAAAGGGTCAGAGTGCTGACTTCGGTGAAAACCTGTGCTTGCATAATAGCCCCAGGACACTCTGGGTATTGAGCAAATAACATCAGCTCAGCTCCAGAAGACAGTGTTACTTTGAACAGCAAGAATCCTGTGTGGAACAGATACCTCTGCAATCCCCAAATATGTGACTAATAATAATAATAATAATAATAATAATAATAATAATAATAATATGTCAAGAAAAACATTTTAGACTGAGAAGAAGAAGAAGAGTTGATTCTTACATGCTGCTTTACTCTACCCGAAGGAGTCTCAAAGCAGCTTACATTCACCTTCCCTTTCCTCTCCCCACAACAGACACCCTGTGAGGGAGGGGAGACTGAGAGAACCCTGATATTCCTGCTCAATCAGAACAGAAGAAGAGTTGATTCTTATATGGCGCTTTTCTCTTCCCAAGGGAGTCTCAACGCAGCTTACATTTGCCTTCCTTTTCCTCTCCCCACAACAGACACCCTGTGAGGGAGGTGAGGCTGAGAGAGCCCTGATATTCCTGCTTGGTCAGAACAGCTCTGTCAGTGCCGTTGCGACCTCAAGGTCACCCAGCTGGCTGCAGGTGAAGAAGCGGGAATCAAACCTGGCTTGCCAGGTTAGAAGTCTGCACTCCTAATCACTACACCAAGCTGGAAAAAGAAAAGGAAAACCACAATGATCAATGAGCTGGAGTTCCTTTCCTGTAAGAAAAGACCGATGTGTCTGGAACTTTTCAGTTTAGAAAAAGCTTGAGGAGAAATGTATTAGGAAACCTGCACGGGATGGCAGAAGCGGATGTCGGAGCAATTTCTCCCTCTCCTATATTGGAATTTGTGGGCAACGGGTGAAGTTAATGGGCAATAAGTATAGGACAGACACTCCCCTCCTCCCCCAAAAAACCTTTTTTTGCACAGTGATTAAAATGCAGAATTTGCTGCTGCAGAATTTAGTGATGGCCACAGTATTAAAAGGCTTTGAACGGAAATTAGACAATTAGAACCTCCATGTTCAGAGGAATTAATCCTTTGAATCCCTGTGCCAGGTGCTAGCATCAGGCAGCGTCCTGGGGACAGATGGAATACTAATACAATATTAATAATAATTAATAATAAAGATTCTTATTGTTGGCCATTTGGAGGAACTGATTTACCACTGAGTGAGACAGGATACTGGATTGGATGGACCACTGGGCTGATCCAGCATGAGTCTTATTATGTCCTTAGCCAGAGAAAATATACAAGACAATCACAAAGATTTTTATAATAGCTAATAGCATTTTTTTTAAGTTGTTAAAGTAGGTAAATTGCTCATCAGTCAACACGTTTTCATGTTATGATGCTTATGTGGCACTGCCATTTTTGGTGACTGTTTGGAGTGTTGTGGGAGGCAATATTTCATGACATGAAGTTCATATTTAAATGTGGGCGTTTGATGCTCAGAGTCATTGGTCTTGCTGACGAGGGCGGTTTGCCTCTTTGGAGTGCTGGCACCTCTCAAGGACGTGAGACGTTCCCTCCCAGAGTCCTGAATATGTCAGATTAAACTGGAGGAAACAATGCTGGGGTGGGGACTGGAAGGAGAAAAGGAGGATCCTGTCCACAAAGGCAGCCACATCCTCATGTTGAAGAATCCGTTCTCCTTTGCTTCGCGGTCTCTTTTTTGGAACCTTCCTATGTGGTTCATGTGGGAAAAACCACCACTCCGTAACCGGGATGCTCTGCTATTTACCACTGTACCAGGCTAGTGAGATCAAGACAGCCTGTCCTCACTCCAAAATGAGTTTCTGACAACACCACCTAGCCAAGGATGCTGGGGAAGACCCATCTCTGACCATTGGTCTCCATTCTCTGAAAATAGCTGGGATAGTTTTGTGTCGAGTTACAACATTCATCTCTTCATTGCTCGAGATCTATTGATTAGAAGAGGCTGGAAAGGCAAGGCAAGGCTGTACTGGTGTTCCAGGCCCACTGGTGGACCTCCTGATGGCCCCTGGGATTTGGCCAGCGCGTGACACGGAGTGTTGGACTGGAAGGGCCATTGGCCTGACATGACATGACTTCTGCAATGTTCTTCTGGAAAGGATAGGAGGTTCATCGAAAGCGCTTCCTAATTCTACCGCCACCTCCTATATCACTTCAGCCCTCGATCTTCCTCTCCTGTCTGCTGAAAACAAAATTCACAGAATATCCCCCAGGTGTGTTGCATCCCTGGAGAAGACCTTTGCGCTGTGTCATTCATTGACAAGGCTTTTCTGCATCTTCCTGCCTTAACGTGTGCAGATGAAGTGCTGCCAACATATGGTGACACTATGAATTAATGACTTCCCCCTCCCCAAGCACCCTAACCCTAACAGCCTTGCTCCAGTCAAGCAACCTGAGGCTCCCATGACTGAGGGTGTCCATCCCTGGCCTCCTGTCTTTCTCCAGGTGCCTTCAGCTCTTCTGGCCCTTTCCCCGTGACTCTTGTCTTCTCACGATGTGACCAAACAAAAGCCTCAGCTCAATCATTTTAGCTTGTAGAGTTCAGGCTTGATTCGCTGTAGGACACACTTTTTTGACTTTTTGGCAGTCCACAGGATCCCTCCAACGCTCCCTCAATACCACATTTCAGAAGAATCTACTTTTCCCCTGTCTGCTTGCTTCATTGTCCAATGTCCAACTTCCACACCCTGAGGGGGCTATGGGGAATAATAATATAAGTAAAATAACCCCCTAAGGATAATATTGGTGAAAGAAAGGTTCCTAGTCCCTCTGTCTCCCACCCTCCCCCTCTCCAGACACCCCCCTTGTGTGAACGCACACATTCTCTCACTGCACATCTAACGTGCACATCTCCTGCCAGGGATAAGTGCCAGTCCCCACTGAAATGTGTGTGTGTGTGTGGAGGGGGGGGGAAGGATGCAGAGCTCACCCGCACTTCTCTGTCCCTGCACAGCGTTAACAACAAGAACTGGTCTTTGTCCTCCGCAGATGGGAGGTTGTTTTCAAAGTTCCTCCCAGCTTGAAACTCCCCCCTTCCTCCCCCCCCCCCCAAATACCAAGGGTATAGTTATCCCGCTATTAATCCTGGGATCGTAATAAATTCCGTTAGGACCGGCCTATGACAATGATAAGTGTCACAGAGTCCCAGACAGATTAGGTCTCTCTAACAGGAGGGGAAACACTGCCAATTAATGACTTCGCTAAAACCTTCGGCAGCCGGCAGCCTGCTGTGTGCTCTCAAATTTAGACTGCGGGAACATTCTTTGCAAAGTGAAAATCAGACCAAATTGGTTTTACTTAAATGCCAGCCAGTATCATTATGTCGACTAGGCATATGGAGCGATCTTAAGCAAAATGTCTTGGGTCCCACTTGGTAAATTTTCAGGGGCTTTTCCCATTCAGGCTGAGAGTTTTATTCAGGGTTCAGCTTCCTCTGCATGCCACCCCTCTCTGATTCCTACATTTGCCGCTTTACCCAAAGACTTTGATTCAAATCTGAGCACTCAAGCTTCGCTCTGCAAACTTTCCTATGAATGTGAAGGGTTTTCCCCCCCTTTTTACATGGAGAAGTCAGTCTCCCTCTGCAAAGCTCTGGGTTGGGAGACACCTGTGGATTTAGGGACTGGATCTTGGGGAAGGAGAGGTTTAGGGAGAGGCGACACCTGAGTAGGGTACAAGGCCATACAGCCCACCCTCTAAACCAGCTGTTTATTCCAAAGGGTCTGATCTCTGTTCTAATTCAGTTCTAATTCCAGGAGGCCTTTGTGTGGGCAGAGTTTCAGTATGCAAAGAGGGATGAAGCCCACAGCTGCTCAAAGAATCAAATAGCTTTGTTTAGAAGAGAAACAAACTTTGCATAGAGAAAGGAGAGAGAAAGTCCCTACTAGCTGTCTTGTGGTTCTGTTGTCTTCAGTCTGTCCAGGGGGCAAGCAGGAAGTATGCTCAACAAAGCAGGAAGTCTCCAAAGAGCCAATCAGGGCTCATTCTGCACTTAGTCTGCTTTTCCCATTGTTGATCCTGCTGAATTCAAATTGTTTTGAACCCGGGTCTTCCTCCTTACTCCACACCTCCCCCCCCCTGAATTGAAACAGAAAGCCTTCTGCACTTGATTGGGGAAGCTCAGAGGGAGGAGGAGAGCACTGGTCATGAAGCTTATTTTTCTCTTCCTGAACTAGCGGAGGGGAGGGAGTCGGATGAAGTCCAGCATTAGTGCTTTAGTTTTTTCTCTTTTGACTCCCAAGCCAGCAGCAGCTTCTCGGAGAATGAGGCAAATCTTAGCTGAGAGATGCATGGGCTTCTGGAGCACAGCCATTTTAAAACAGGGCAAAAATAATAAGTCTTGAGAGGGAAGCCTTGCAACCAGGAAGTCTTTGAACTGACATCCTGGCCAATCAGGGAAGGCTGCTTTGCTACGTCAGCATTGCAGGCATGGAGCAGGAAGTAAATCGCAGACATCTACACTTATACTGGGGGCTTGTATCCGCTAGATATCGTGGGGGAAAGGTAGGATCACCGTGGATCAATCATGCATGTTGCAGAGGGAACATTTAAAGCGCCCAAAATCAAAATGGAAATCGAATACAATGCAGAGGGGTGGGGTTTATTCAGGCTGGGAGAGGATAAAAAGCCCCGTGCAGACTCGACCCAGGACACAGGTGATAGGCCCCAGGTATGCCCTTCTCTGTGCAAGGAGGAATGCGTCTGCAAGCCTCCATTTTATTTCTGGCTCACTATAAGCATGGGTCACCCATGCTGGTCTGAAGCAGCAGAACAAATCCCGAGTCCAGACAGGCACCGTGAAGACCAACAAAGGTCTGTGAACAGAGGAGGCAGCCAAATGCTCTCCTTCAAAGATGATGCCCCAAGATGCTTCCATGCTGGAGAGGATGAGCAGGGGCAGAAGGTCTCAGTGAACTGCTGTCAGCAATTGATTATCTTCACACCTATTATTCTCTTTATCAGATTTAGATTCAGATTTAGTTTATTAGTCGGCCATTGGCCATTTCCAGTTATTCTCTTAATAATGGAGGCATATTTATTGAACCTAAGATGTTTCCCGTGCAATTCAATCTCAAGTGAATACAAACAAATCCAAATTGCTGGTTTTTCCTACTTATCTCTGGAATTTGTTAACCATTTTCATTATGCTGTATGTAAACCTACTCTCACACTTTGCCCATAAATATGAACTGATTACTTCCATGCCACCTCTCTCAAGGCTGGGAGAATGGAATCCTGTTGTTTTAACACACATGTCTTTTCTCTCCTACCCCCCTCCTTGGGAACTGTCAAGTTTTGGGCGGGAGAAATGTATTGATAAGCTGGGGCAAATCTGGCCTCTGGTCAGATTTGACTTTCAGTCCAATGCGTATAGTGCTAATCAATAAAACTCTTTTCTTTTGAATAAGTTTTGTTGTGAGTTTCCTGTGCGTCTGAAATCAAGTCAAATCTGACCATCGATTGGAGCGGGCCTCGATGGTTCAGGTCCTGGCGGGTAAAACCGTGGCGAAGACTTCCACCCCGGCGAAAGTCAAGCCCCGAGCGAAGCTGGAGCCGACTGAGCGCACCCGGCGCATGGCGAAAGGGCTGTGCTTGGGCTGCGGCCAAGCGGGGCATTTTCTCGCACAATGCCCGTCAAAAGCGGGATCAACCCCGAGAGCCGCGAGCAGCCCCCCACCGAAAGCTCAGCCCGCCAAGAAAGCCGCTCCGAAGAAAAGTGCCAAGTCTCTTCTGGTGCCAGTGGCTGCCGTACCGGCGGTGGACGACTCGGAGGAAAGTAGCGGGCTGGAGGAGGAGGACCAAGCTGAGGCGCAGTCGGGAAACGAGGACGGTCTGCTGTAAAGGCGCCCCGCCAGCAGGCCGCCAACAGGGGCAAACGCGCGGTGAGTGATTCCCCCTTGCTGCTCTTACCTGCCAACCTCTCCAACCCCAAGTCGGGGAAAACAGTGGGTGTCCGATGTATCGTGGACTCGGGGTGCACCCAATCCTTAGTGAGCCCGGCGCTGGCCGAGACTTTGGGGGTGGGAAAGGTGCCGCTGAGAGAACCCTTGCCAATCACCCAATTAGATGGGAAATGTGCCCCCGGAGGGGAAGCCACGGCAAAAACGCGCCCAATGGACTTGGACATAAAAAAACATTGGGAGCAAATCCAACCTTTGGTAGCCCCTCACTCTGCCTTCCCTTGCGTGTTGGGATTGGATTGGCTGAAGGAACATGACCCCCTAGTGAAATGGAAAGAAGGGACTGTGGAATTCACCTCTCCCGCTTGCGAGCAGCACGCTCGGCCGCAGAGCCCCCCGAGCTCGGGGGTTGTGGCCGCATTGGGAGCCGGGGGGGCAGCGCTTCCTCCCGAGTATCGGGACTTTGCTGATGTGTTCGCGGAGGTGGAGTGCAACCAACTTCCCCCCCATCGTAAAACTGACTGTGCAATTGAATTGAAGAAGGGGGAACCCCTCCCCAAAGCCAAGTTTTACTCCATGAGCCCGCGGGAAATGGCGGAGCTCAGGGAATTCTTGGATAAAAACCTGGCGAGGGGCTTTATTAGACCGGCCACATCGTCCTTGGCGGCCCCGGTCCTCTTTGTGAAAAAGAAAGACGGTTCACTGCGTTTGTGCACCGACTACCGGGGTCTGAACGCAGTCTCCACATGCAACGCCTACCCGCTCCCCCTGATAAAGGACTTATTGGGCCACTTGGGGAAGGCGCGAATCTTTACGAAACTGGATTTAAGGGAGGCCTATTACCGGGTCCGAATAAAGAAGGGACACGAATATTTGACAGCCTTTAACACTCCCCTGGGGCAGTTTGAGTACACCGTAATGCCGTTCGGCCTCGCCGGCGCTCCGGGCGTGTTCATGAATATGATTAATGAAATTATGCATGATTTATTGTACCGGGGGGTGTTGGTTTATATTGATGATATTCTTGTGTATTCAGAAAATGTTGAGAGTCATGCTAAACTGGTCCGTGAGGTGCTCCGCCGCTTGCGGGAGCACCAGTTGTTTGCCAAACTGTCAAAATGCGAGTTCCACCAAGACGCGGTGGAGTTTCTGGGCTTCAGGGTCTCCCAGGCTGGGATTGAAATGGACCCGGGCAAAGTGCGGGACCTGTTGGCGTGGGAACCCCCCTGTACTAGGAGGCAATTACACAGTTTCTTGGGGTTCGCTAATTTTTATAGAACCTTTATCCCCAATTTTGCCAAAGTAGCGTTGCCTCTTACTGATTTGTTGAAAACCAAACAAGGGGGAAAGACAGCTAACCGTCCGGGGGCGCCTCTCCATTGGACTCCCCCATGCCAGGACGCGTTTGACAGACTGAAATTGTTGTTTACGTCCGAACCGGTGCTGGCCCATGCTGACCCAACTAGGCAATTCACCGTGCAAGTAGATTCCTCGGACGTGGCAATGGGGGCCGTGATCCTCCAAGAGGGGGAGGATGGGAAATTGCACCCGCTGGCCTATCTTTCAAAGAAATTTTCTGGGGCGGAACGAAACTGGGCCATTTGGGAGAAGGAAGCGGCTGCAGTCAAATTGGCTCTCTCCACTTGGAGGCATTGGTTAGAGGGGTCCGCAGTGCCATTTGTGGTCTGGACGGATCATAAAAACCTCCAGGCGCTCAAGCAGCCCCGCTCGCTTTCAGCAAAGCAGATGAGATGGGCGGAGTTTTTCGCTCGTTTTAACTTCTCCCTTAAACATCTACCCGGCAAAATGAACTTTCTGGCAGACGCCCTGTCGCGCCTGCCCCAGTACAACAGCAAACGAGACCCATTGGTGGATACAGTTTTTACCCCCGCCCAACTGGGGATGGCCGCGGTGACGCGCAGCCACACGAAATCTGTAACGCCCATTCCAGGGGGTTGGGTCCAGAAGGAGTTGTCACAGGACTCGGAATTCTACTTCCTCCGCCCCGATCTGACTGAGAAGGGGGGGCTCTTTTTCAAAGGCGAGAGACTTTTTGTCCCGGCTGTGGCCAGGGGAGAGGTTTTAAAACTTTGTCACGATGCGAAAACAGCTGGACATTTTGGGTTTGTGAAAACTCTGCACCTGGTTAGGAGACAGTATTGGTGGCCCTCTCTGCGCAAGGATGTGGAAAAGTATGTGCAGGGGTGCCCCATTTGTGTCGCCTCAAAACCTGCTGGGGGAAAGAAAAAAGGGCTGTTGCAGCCCCAGCCCACCCCCTCTCGGCCTTGGTCGGATGTCACCATGGATTTTATTACGGACTTGCCTCCCAG
The DNA here is from genome assembly GCF_049243985.1 of Paroedura picta. Taxonomy (NCBI): domain Eukaryota; kingdom Metazoa; phylum Chordata; class Lepidosauria; order Squamata; family Gekkonidae; genus Paroedura; species Paroedura picta. Next base: position 126,026,749 of record NC_135374.1, on the reverse strand, counting down.
TCAAGGGAAAACCGTCATTTGGGTGGTAGTGGACGCTTTTTCAAAGCAGGCTCATTTTATCCCGTGCACGGCCTTGCCTACTGCAGCCAAATTGGCCTCAATGTTTATTAACCACGTGGTACGTCTGCACGGGATCCCGACACGTGTTCTGACGGATCGGGGCCCCCAGTTCGTTGCCAAGTTCTGGCGGGAGCTCCTGAAGTTGTTAGGCATAGAACAAGCCCTCACCTCAGGCTATCACCCCGAGTCTAATGGCCAGACCGAGAGAGTCAACCAGATCTTGGAGCAATACTTACGCTGCTTTATCAATCATCAGCAAGATGACTGGGTTTCCTTACTGCCACTCGCTGAATTTGCCTATAACAATGGGGCCCACGCCTCAACGGGGGTATCCCCCTTCAAGGTGGTGTATGGGACTGATTTAGTGGCAGCACCCACCTGGGAACTTAGCTCCACCGAAGCCCCTGACATAAATAAGTGGGCTGCAACCATCAGTGCAGGGTGGCCGGAGATAGTGGCCAGCCTCAAAGGAGCGAAACAGGCCTATAAAGCCCAGGCAGATAAAAAACGGGTACCTGCACCTGAATGGAAAGTGGGAGATCTGGCCTATTTGTCCACAAAGAATTTGCGGTGTCAACAAAAATCCAAGAAGCTTGGCCCAAAATATGTGGGCCCATTTAAAGTGGTTAAACTAATAAATGCTGTAACTGTGGAACTTGCTTTACCAAAGACTTATAGGAATGTGCATCCGGTTTTTCATTCCAGCCTGCTGCGGAGAGCCCCCATCCCGGATGAATGGCACCCTCCTCCAGCTACGCCTGTGCCGATATACATCGACAAAGACACCCACTATGAAGTTAACCAAATTTTAGACTCTCGTATGCATAAGGGTCGCCTCCAGTACTTGGTCGATTGGAAAGATTTTCCCTCTGGGGACAAGGAGTGGGTTGAGGCTGGGAATGTGAAGGCACCCCGCCTTCTCCGGGCTTTCCATCGAGCTTTCCCTGATTGTCCTCGCCCGGTGGATGCCGGCTAGGTGGGGGAGTGAGTTAGTTTTAATGCGGAGGGATGTCAGGATTGTAGAATCTCTGTCATAAATTAGCCTGAGTTCCTCCATGTCAGTTATACTGCTTGATTGGGCCTGGCGCCTGCTTGCCCTGGCCTTGTAGTTTGTAAGCTATAAAGTAGAGTAGTGATGTTATGTTAACCTTTATCTTGTTGTGGGCTCACAGGGTTGTTGTCACCTCTCTCAAGGCTGGGAGAATGGAATCCTGTTGTTTTAACACACATGTCTTTTCTCTCCTACCCCCCTCCTTGAGAACTGTCAAGTTTTGGGCGGGAGAAATGTATTGATAAGCTGGGGCAAATCTGGCCTCTGGTCAGATTTGACTTTCAGTCCAATGCGTATAGTGCTAATCAATAAAACTCTTTTCTTTTGAATAAGTTTTGTTGTGAGTTTCCTGTGCGTCTGACAAACATTGCACCTGAGAAAGTGTGCATGCACACAAATGCTCACACCTTGAATAAAACATTGTTGGTCTTAAAGGTCTCCCTGGACTCAAGGTTTGTTCTATAAGCAAGAATGGAGAGCCTATCCAGAAAACCTTTTGTGTCAGAAATAAGGCAAACATTGTCTCTATCTGGAACCAGTCTTACCCAAGAGACGTCTTGGTTGTCGCAAGAGTTATACCAATAATCTGCACAAAGAAAGGGCTGGGCAGTATTCTCTTTCCCCCACCCTGGCACAACAGAGACCGAGGAACATGAGAACACCTGCAGGTGTAAGCTGCAGGAGATTTTATTCCAATCCCAGGTCAATTCAGTCCCTGCCATCTCCACTGAATGCGATTTCCATTTTGATTTTGTCCGATTTAAATTTTCCCTCTGCAACAAGCAGGATCGATCCGGAGTGACCCTACCTTTATCCTGGAATATCTTAGAGTGCTTTTAGAGGGCCAGCCATGCTAGCTTTGCGACCTGGGCTTCCATTGTAAGGGAAGCATCCCGAATCACACCCAGATTCCTGACGGTATGAGCTGTAGAGAGCTGCACGCCATCCAGGGTAGGCAGATGCGCTTCCTCACATGGGCCCTTCCTACCCAGCCACAGGACCTGCGTCTTTGAAGGATTGAGCTTCAGACAACTCTGCTTGGGCCATCTTGTCACAGCTTCTAGGCAGCTGGCTAGAATCAGGGCGGCCATCCATCAGGAGGAAGAGCAGGGTGTCATCTGCATATTGATGACAACCCAGCCCAAAAATCCGTACCGGTTGTGCGAGAGGGCGCATTAAGATGTTGATTAGGATAGGAGAGAGGACCACTCCTTGAGGGACTCTGCAAGTAAGTTTTCGGTGGTCTGATGTTTTCTCCACTAATCCTCCCAATAACCCTCAATATTTTAAGAATCGGATTGAGAAGCCATGAGAAACTCCAGCTGCTGTGCATTTTAAGCAGACTCCATGATAGAGAAGCCCTAATTGACCAGGGCTGACTCTGTGGTAGAGAAGCCCTGATTGGCCAAAGCTGCCAAGTTTTTTAAAAGAGAAAGCCCCAATTTTATCTCAGTAGAAGCCTTAACTTATGTCAGTAGAGGTTTGCCGCCTGGTTCCCCCCCCACACACTGTGTCCGATCCTCTCTCCCCCCCCCTTCATTCATTCAAGAAAAGAAAGAGGCTCCTGTTGTGCTTGGCTCCACCTGCCCTTCTGAGCCTCTTTAAGCATGCGCAGAACATTTTTCTATTTCAATAGGGACAGGGGGGAAGAGGAAGACCCGAGTTCAAATCAATCTGGATTCAGCAGGAAAGAAAGTAAGTGCAGATTCAGCACTCGCCAGTGGCTAAGGCTAATCCTCACAATGACCTTGCACTGTTTTACTTTAATGCCTCTTTTGAATATCGTTTGCATGTCATCTGTAACTGCTCCCGAGGTATTAAATAAAAGGGTAAGGGCAATGTGGGAGGAGAAAGGGCGGGCTCTGTCCGGGATAAAAACTCGGAGGGCCCAATTGGGTTGACTACCCCTGCTTTGGGGCCCGCTGTATTTCAGCAACAGCGGGCTTAATTTCTAGTTTGTGAATAAGCGAGAAGTCCACGGCAGGAACAAGAGGAAGAGGGCCTAAGGCCTGCTGCCGCCTCCGATTAGTTGGCAAGGAGGGGAGGGGCTATGGCTCTGAGGCAGATCATTTGCTTGGGAGGCAGAAGGTCCCAGGCTCAATCCTGGGCATCTGCAGTGGAAAGGATCTGATGCTGCAAGAGACCTTGCCCGGGGGCTGCCAGTCTGTGTGAACTCTGCTGGCCTTGATGGACTGGTGGCCTGATTCAATAAAAGGCGGCTTAAGGGATGTGTGAATAAATAGCAGTCCAACCAGCCAGCCTCATAAGACCTTGGAAGCTAAGCAAGGGAGGCCCTGATCAGTCCTTGGATGGAAGACCTTGAAGGGAGGCCAGGGTAGTGACGAGGAGGTAGGCAATGACAAACTCCCTGTAACGTCTCTGGCCACAAGTCATCAGTGCCTTGACAGGTCTTCCCACCACCACCCCCGGAAAGGCAAAAATGGTGCCTAAAAGGCATGCCTACAGAATTGGCATTAAAAAGCACACAGAGAAGTCCACTTCATGCCATTGCTGGAAAACAGACAAGCACCAACTTCACTTCCTTTTCTGCAAAGCTGGCTAATATTGAGTCAGAAAGATGGCTTTTGTTAAGTGTTTATTTTGTTTCTGAAGGGAACAAATCTGTCTTCATTAGACAATGGGCAGTCCAGTTGCCACCAGCCATTTAAAGGAAGGCTGTTTCAATTCCAGACATCAGTTTAATGCAAACGAAGCACGGTGCTGCTCATTTGCACATCTGCAGAAACGAACCGATCCACAGAAGGCTTCGTTCTGACAAATGACACCAATGAAATTGTAGACACTGTCACACGGAGAACATTAAGAGGCACGGTGGTCACGGAACAAAACGATTCAGCATTAAATTACAATGGGGGGGAAAGGGGGATCCTCACCGATTGGGGCCCCCAACATGGAGCCTGCTGAAACATTTTCTGGCGCTTGACAACTGTGTTTTAGGACATGGGTGGGGCCAAGACTGCTACCTGATTTGGCAGCAGCTGCCCTCGGAGCACAAGGCTCTACACCAGGGGTAGTCAAACTGCGGCCCTCCAGATGTCCATGGACTACACCAGGCGTAGTCAAACTGCGGCCCTCCAGATGTCCATGGACTACACCAGGCGTAGTCAAACTGCGGCCCTCCAGATGTCCATGGACTACACCAGGCGTAGTCAAACTGCGGCCCTCCAGATGTCCATGGACTACACCAGGCGTAGTCAAACTGCGGCCCTCCAGATGTCCATGGACTACACCAGGGGTAGTCAAACTGCGGCCCTCCAGATGTCCATGGACTACACCAGGGGTAGTCAAACTGCGGCCCTCCAGATGTCCATGGACTACACCAGGCGCAGTCAAACTGCGGCCCTCCAGATGTCCATGGACTACACCAGGGGTAGTCAAACTGCGGCCCTCCAGATGTCCATGGACTACACCAGGGGTAGTCAAACTGCGGCCCTCCAGATGTCCATGGACTACACCAGGCGCAGTCAAACTGCGGCCCTCCAGATGTCCATGGACTACACCAGGCGTAGTCAAACTGCGGCCCTCCAGATGTCCATGGACTACACCAGGGGTAGTCAAACTGCGGCCCTCCAGATGTCCATGGACTACACCAGGGGTAGTCAAACTGCGGCCCTCCAGATGTCCATGGACTACACCAGGCGCAGTCAAACTGCGGCCCTCCAGATGTCCATGGACTACACCAGGGGTAGTCAAACTGCGGCCCTCCAGATGTCCATGGACTACACCAGGGGTAGTCAAACTGCGGCCCTCCAGATGTCCATGGACTACACCAGGCGCAGTCAAACTGCGGCCCTCCAGATGTCCATGGACTACAATTCCCAGGAGCCCCTGCCAGCTTTTGCTGGCAGGGGCTCCTGGGAATTGTAGTCCATGGACATCTGGAGGGCCGCAGTTTGACTACCCCTGGACTACACTGTGTCAATGAAGCTGTGGCAATCCATTTGTGGCTTGGTCCACCTCCTGTGGCTGCCATTTTATGGCGTCCAATTTGCTGGTGTGCTCTTGCAGTATTGGGCCCTGTCATAATTGCAGTTCTGGCTGCTGGTTCAAAAAAGTTGGGTACTCCAGACATAGGTAATCTTTCACCCATATCTTCGTAGAGGGCACAACACAACAGAATCCACCCACCCTCCGCAACGGATGATTGCATCCTGTACAAAATAGTCTTGCCCAAATTGTTTTAAAACTAGCCCCCCCACCATCACCCTCGAAACTCAAATCACCTTGGTTCCTGTTCTGATAGAAAATGTTTTCCAGTTTTCTTCTGGAAGCAAAGAGCTTTGCAGTGTCCTTTTGCATCAAACTCCCGAGGGGTCAGAGGGGGCAGAAGATCTCGTAAGAGGAAGAGGTCAGATACCGTCTTCTAGCCTGTTCTGTTGCTGTCCCAGAATGCTAGCCTCGTGGACCTCCTTCCATCTCACTGCCTCCTTCTCATCTGTGACCTCCCTCCAACCTCCACTGAGAGCAATGTGACTTTAAGAATCTCTCTCCAACCGAGCGTAGCTGGAATGCTTGTCCCTCTCGCTCTCCTCTCCTGCTTCTGAATGGATTTCTTTAAGAATAAGGAGCATTAGTTTCTTCTCTCAGGCAACAAACCATGGCGCCTTGATTCTAAAACCAGACCTAGGCAAGCCAGCAGCCATTGGGTTCAGGCTCCAGGTTGGGAAATTCCTAGAGATGGGGGGGGGGGAGTTTGGGGAGGGGGAGGGGGAGGGGGAGGTTTGAGGAGGGTGGGAGCACAGAGAGTTATCATGGAATACTGTCCACCTTCCAAAGTCACCATTTCCTCCATGGGAACTCCTTTCCATAGTCTGGAGAGCCGCTGTAATTCTGGGACATCTCCAGACCTCACCTGGAGGCTGGCAACCCCAGACAGTGTTTCTCATGGGTGTCCGGAACCGGTCCTCTGACTAATTTCTTCAGAGTCACCATTCCACTTGCGATCCCTTCCAAGTGAGAAATCTGAGGAATTTAAGGCAGCCAAGAGACATGCATTAGCAGTGCAAATTATTTCTTAGAAAGGAGGTGTCCTAGGTGTAAACTGCACTGAGCTTTTATTCCAACCCCAGATCGATTCAGTCCCTGCCCTCTACACAGAATGCAATTTCCGTTTGGATTTGGGGCGATTTAAAATTTCCTTCTGCAGCAAGAAGGATTGATCCGGAGTGACCCTACCTTTATTGTGTGATATCTTAGAGTGCTTTTAATCCTGAATATATTATAAAATCGCATTGTTTGGAACTGGGGCTCTCCTCCATGGTAGAGGACCCGTGATTGGCCACAGGTGGTCATGTGATGAATTTGCCTTAAAGGAGAAGCCCCTGATTTCTCTCAACTTCTGTCGGTCCTGGATTTTTCCTCCCTCCTCTGCCTTTTTCGATCCTCTCCTCCACCCCTCCAAGAAAAGAAAGAGGCTCCCTGCTTGGCTCCGCTCCCCCCCTTCAAGAAAAGAAAGAAAGAGGCTTGCCTCCCCCCCCCCTTCTGAACTACCCTAACCACGTGCAGAAGACTTTCCTGTTTCAATGGGGAGGGGGGGAGAGGAAGACCCGAGTTCAAAGCGATCTGAATTCAACAGGATTGACCATGGAATAAACAAAGCAAGTGCAGACTAGATTGGGGCTGTGCCCAGGGAGGGTGGAAATGGGGGGAGGTCAGGGGGTGTGATACCATAGTGCCCCCCAGAGGGCTGCCAGGTCCCTGCTGGCAGGGAGTAAGGGGGACTGACCAGGAGCAGGAGGGGGGCCCAGGATACCTTGCTGTCAAATGGGGTATCATCACTTCTGACATATAATGGAAGTGACATCAGCACATGGTGACATCTTGGTATATGGGAAAAAATCTATGGTAAAAATGGCCTCTGCTCTTGACACCATAGAGTTTTTGTCCTAATACCAGTTTTACCATGAGATCACCGATATGATGATAAACTTCCAGTCCATCCTACGTCACTGGTGATTAAGACTGGGCCTTCTTCCTGCTCCTAGTAACCCACCCACCCCACCGGCCAGCTGGCTGGAGTCAAGGCCTGTGGGTGGGAGATGCCCCACCTCCAACCCTAGGAGGAAACTTGCTTGCTTTTATTGTTCTTCAGTAAGTTGCCAGAGAAGATTAATAATATCCCTGTTTACTCAGCCTGGGATACTTTGAATCCTAGACCCAAAAAGACAGATTTATTCTCATTTTCAACAAAGATATTGGTTTAAATCATAAGCCCAGCCCCAAATTCAATTTTTGCAACAGGTCACCCAGCTGGCTGCATGTGGAAAAGTGGGGAATCAAACTCCGTTCTCCAAATTAGAGGCCACCTCTCTCAACCCCGACATGAAGCTTGTTCTTATTCACCACACCAAGGTGAGCCTGCAGTTGTTCCGGCAGGTAGTGGTGGTGGTGGGGTGGGGGGAATGGCAAAATCATGGGGGCACTGGGTAGGGATTTCCTGAAGATTTGGTGGTGGAGACTAGGGATGGTGGGATTTGGGCTGGGACCTCAGTGGGAGTACGATGCCATTAAGTTCCCACGTCCAAGCAGCTGCTTTCTCTGGGGCAATGATCTCTGTACTCTGGAAATAGGTTCCTGGAAGCCGGCAGCCTTATACATAAGGACGTCACTTCTGGTGCAAACTCGCCATCATACCGCTATGCGTTCACCCCAAACTCTATGGCAGGGGTGGCCACACTGCTGCAGGGGCTCATGGGGATTGTAGTCCATGGACCTCTGGAGAGCCACAGTGTGGCCACCCCGGCTCTATGGTTAAACCATCGCATCCAGGGTAAATTCTAGAGCAGGGGCAATCAAACTGCGGCCCTCCAGATGTCCATGGACTACACCAGGGGTAGTCAAACTGCGGCCCTCCAGATGTCCATGGACTACACCAGGCGCAGTCAAACTGCGGCCCTCCAGATGTCCATGGACTACACCAGGCGCAGTCAAACTGCGGCCCTCCAGATGTCCATGGACTACAATTCCCAGGAGCCCCTGCCAGCAAAAGCTGGCAGGGGCTCCTGGGAATTGTAGTCCATGGACATCTGGAGGGCCGCAGTTTGACTACCCCTGTTCTAGAGCATCAGCCTCCAGCATGATGACGTCACTTCCGGGTTGTGCTACAAGCGATGCGTTCGTGGCAGGAATTCTGCAGGCCCCATTAGCCCCGTGGCTCCCCCCCCTATTTCCCACTAATTGCGAGCACCAAGCTGGCAACCCTACAGGAGCCCCTGTGTTTCCTGGGAAACAGTCTCAAATCAGCTGCCGTAGCAGTCATCAATACAGAGTTAATTATTTATACGTCGAGTTTCTATCTTGCCCTCCTCCCGGTCTGCAGGAACACCAAGGAGACGGCAGAATCATTCTAGGTTCCTCTCCAGCTTTAACATGCTAATACTTTATTTGGGGGAGAGGCGCTGATATGCTAATTTCACATCTGTATGTAGCTCACAATGCTTGACGCTTCAGTGTCTGATCCTCCCCCCCTCCCCTTGTCTAAGGATCTTCTTGAGAAACATTGTTAGATTCTACACACTCCCCCCCCCCACATACACACATTGTAACCTCAGCCAGCAGAGAGATGTCACAGATACAGAGTGTAGCTCTCCTCTAAACCTATCAAGATTGAGCTTTTAATATTACTGCTACCTCGTTTTATGCATTTTTATTGTCATTTAGTTCAGCGTGAACAGATAAATTGGGAAAGGGGATAAAATAGAAAAGAAGCAGGCTGCTCGGGGAACACAATGAAAATGGAGGCATCTTTTTATTTCAGAAGGGGGCCTTGCGTTCCCTTCCCGGCCATATTTGTTTAATAAGCATGTTAAAAATCTTGCCTCGCCAACAGAAGTGGCACAAGAACTAGGGCGAGAGGGGAGGAAGAATCCCCCTGAAAAGCAGGAGTCTGTTTTAATTTCATCCGTTCCAATTTTCCCCGTGTTCCTCTTGGTTATCTGGTGAAGTAGCAGCAAGAAAGCAGTCAAAAGCAAACAAAGACGAATCTCCTTGTGGTGGAAGGCTGCACTTCCATTGCCGAGATGAGTCTATGTAATTACTGTCTCTGTGTACCAATTAATGGAGGGCATGTTTCCGTACCGAGAATGGCTGTAGTCTAATCAGTATAAGTCTAGGATGGAGGCTACCAACTGGCTGTAAAGAAACGTCAATGGGATTAGACAAAGGCAGCTCCCGTATTCAAATTCTGGAAAAGACGTGGCTTGTGTTGAGGCCGGTAGATGTGCTATTAGCAGTTTGGACAGAGTAGGGCCGATTAAATTGTGATTCAGAATTCATATAACCATATCTAGGCTATGGAGACATGGAATATGAACTCTAAGGGAGATACATTTCAAGAGAATGCTGGACAATGAAGAGGAAACATACCTTAGTCTTAATTTCGTCCTTGGTAAACAACACCATCACATCACAGGCAACTTGTGGGGACCCCGGGGGGGGGGGAGGTGGGGGGTTCAGGGGTGGTTTGCCATTGCCTGCCTCATCCATCCAGTGGCTGGCAGCCCTCGCCATCTGGCCAAACGGGCTTGAGTTTGTGGCATTCAGTTTTCATGAGTTCCATGTCATTATGTCAGATCTTGGAAGCTGAGCAGGGCTGGCTGTGGTCAGCATTTGGATGGATGGCCACTCAGGAATGAGGCTGGGGCAGGACAAGGCAAACCACCTCAGGATGCCCTGAATGCTCCTGCCCTCCACGGTCACCATGAGTCATCTATGACTTGACACCACTTTCCTCCACCACCACCACCACCACCTATAAAGCAGAAAATGGTCCAGAAATGGCATGCTTAGATAAGAAGCCCTGCCATGGCATTAAAAAGCACACACAAAAGTATCATAATAATGGCATTAATAATAATAATATACTGAGCAAATGTTCACTTCTAATTTTATTCTCCTTGTTTTCTAATGTTTGCATCCTCTCTGCTTTTTAAGTAGGTCTTTTATTGAATACTTCAGAACACCTGCTTTGATACAAAGCTAATGGAACTTAGAGCGGGGGGAAGAAAAGAAGGGTGAGGAAATCCTGCATCAGAAGGAAACACTTCTCCCCTCGTACTGAAGAAACGAGTTATTCATTATGCCAGGTTTTGTTTTTTTCCTTGAGAAAGGTCAGATTTATATTTTCTGTTTCCATTGTGTTGTGGTTTTTCAGTAACACTTGTCAGGGTAAACATAGGAGGCATTTTGATGGCATTGAAAGAGAACAATAATAATAATAAGCATTTCTAGTGACTGTTTGACTAGAGTTGCTAAAATGGAATAGAATTTTATAAAAGCAAGTCAAACAGAACACTATGAGTAATCTGGCACTCAAAAGACATATTTAAATGGCTCTGATATTTCTTCTTCTTCCTCCTCATCCGTTCAGGCAAATGCCAGTCATACAGAATGGCCAATGCTCCACTGACAGAGGGGTGGGTCAGGGAAAATGCCTTAACCTTCTTCACCCAGCCATTTTAGAAGATTCTGGAGACTTCACACAGACACTGAGTTAGCACTGTCTGTTTTACGCACAACCTAGGGCCAAATTTATTGCTGAGGCATTCTCTGGTCTGCTTTCCTATTCCATCAGTGAGAAGGTAATCTATCTCTTATCTGATTCTGATGACTATGTAACATATGAACATCATTATATGCCCTGGCAGCAAGGAAAGTAAGAGACAGGGTTGTCAGTACAACAGCAACTACTTTGATCAATTCCACACGAGGAATCTGCCCCTGGACAGCCTCTGGTTGCTGTTGGGTTTTAGAGCTTCCTCCACATGATGTTGTCTGCATCCCAAGGCTGTCCAGGGGCTGGCTTGAGCTTTGGCCCAATTTGCCTCGAGATGAGGGAAATCGCCAAAAGTGAATTTGCCACTTGTTTTCATGGTTCTCATCCGGGAACAACCAGGGCAACCGTGAGTGGAGGGAGAAATGCGCAACAGCCCCTGCAGCGTTTTGCCCGCCCTCACACCTGCCCTCCCCTCTCTATTTCCTGCTCTGAGAATTTTTTGTTAATGGTGCATTCCACGTTGCTGCGGGACCACAATGATACTTTGAATAAGTTAAAATAAAATGTTCCCTGACTTGTTCACAGTCTGTTTTTTTTTGGGATCAGGCGGGCAAAACACAGTCCCGTTCATGCTTTCTGGCGGTGAAGAAGGAACGGGGGGGGGGGGGGGCTTGTGATGAAGCAGCCCTCTCCTGATCAGCTAGGTGTCCTTGCTCTTTGTTTTAAGCCTCTTCCAACTCTACCCAAACATAAACAGAGTCCAAAACACCATGAATCCCAAAGGGGGTGTGTGATGCATTATTGTTTTGGCGTTACTGTAAAACAATGTGAAAACGCACTTTTGGGGGAAAAAATTAATTTCAGGGCTCAGCGGGGACAGAGGTTTGAGCTCCCAAGACAACCGCAGTACTTTGATTGGTGGCTTGCTGTGATTGAGAAGCTGAGGAGTGGGGGAGAGAAGTTCGACTTGTTTTCCCTTGCTGCCTCATCGGGAGGCAAAAAGCCACAACGAGGTGGAGGGAAAATGCGGGAGGGGTCTCCTATGAGAAAGCTTGGGAATACACAGCTTACAACTGCATGTTTGCAAGCAGGAGGTAGCACAAGTTTTGTGCCTCTGTGCAGAATAGGTCTTAATTTTTTTTCTAAGCTTCTTTTTAATGTTTTATTATTTTATGTAGTAAACTATTCTATTTTAAGTTGCCGTTTATTATATATGTCTTGTAAATTTGTTGTTTGTATTGTTATTTTGTAAAGGCCCATGGGCCATATTCTTATACATCTATTACCTTACCACTGAGTTAGGAAAAACTGTCCAACTGACAGGGCAGCAGCAAAATTCCCAGCCATTTGAAATTTGCCCCACCTAGGGATTTGATCAGTTCAGTTCAGTTCAAACTTTATTACAGTTTTTCAGACCAAGTTATATGAAGTTAATACATAAAAGGCCAAAAGAATATGGTCATTTAATATAATACAATGTAAAACAGATTGTAATATAGAACTTTAAATTATGCTACTTTAGAGCATCGGATTTTTATGGCGGCGGCACAAAACTTAGCCAGCTGAGTTGTCACCTGGGGGGACTCCTCACTTAGCAGCCTCTTTGCTCGATCTACACCATGATGTTCTGGGGTTTGATCAAAGTGTCACGTGTGCCTTCGATTTGCATCCCACTCTCGACAAACCCATGAAGCCCCACCTCATGCGCTTTCCTGGCAAGAGAGGAGATAAACCAGCTTTCCCTTGTGTTTCTGCACACGGCGGATGTGTTCCCCCATGGTAGTCCCTTATCCGAGTACCCGACCCTGCTTAGCGTCATTCTGAGCACTGACGAGATCAAACTAGTCTGGGTTATTCGGGCAGCTCTAAGGTTTTGCTATCTGGCTGGTTTAAAAGAGTCTCCTGGGAAACAGGAAAAGGAGGAATAATGCAATATGATTGGGTCTTTTCGCATTTGACGGATCCTCATCTGTTCAACTAAATAGGCCATCTGGATCTATTAAGTGAGATCTTTTCACCTCTCAGTGCTAAAGGTGTCTCATTGAGCTAATGCACCTGGGTCAGGTGACTTCCATGAAACTCTGCAGTTTTATCCACCAAAAGGTCAAGTCGTAACATTACTGACACTCAGAAGCAGCTCAGAAAGACTTGAGTTCCGGAGTCATCCATCTTTAATGTTTCTTGTATGTCAGATCCTGTTGCTGCCTGCCTATTGCAGCACAAGTTCAACTCTTCTCTTGGAAAGGCCAAATCTCTTTTCTGTTTTGTTTTTTTAAATATGTTCTCCACATTCCTATTTAGCAGCATCTTAATGTTTTTTTTTCAGTCCTCCCATTTAGTTCCTGATGTAATTTCTAAATCATTTTCCTACTCAATGGTAACTTATCAATCCCTGTAAGAAATAGCCTGTCATTCATTTTTGGTTATGAAAGGCCCCTTTTTTAAACCCAATTAGTCTTGTCAGAGAGCCAGCCTGGTGTAGTAGTTAAGAGCAACAGCCAGTTTTGTGACCTTGGCCCAGTCCCAGTTCTTTCAGAGCTCTCTCAGTCCCACCTACCTTACAAGGTGTCTGTAGTAGGGAAAGATAGGGGAGGCAATTGGAAGCTGCTTTGAGACTTCTTTGGGCAGTGAAAAGTAAAGTATCGACCATTTATGCTGTTCAGTTAGTTTTATTATGGTCATAGACCAGCATAAGATGATATAGAAACATCCATTAAAACCAGGAATTAAAACATCTTAATAGATAAGAATAGAGAATAGAATAAGGTAGATAAACACAGCTGTCCAGTTCACTTAAAACAGACCATTCTATTACGAATTTTGATCGCTGCTGCGCAGAACTTGGCAACTCTATAAGTTGTGTTATTTTCTATATCTGCAAGCAGCAGAGAAATGTAAAATTCTCCCAAGTGCCCTGGGAATCTGCCTAGCAGCGGAGGAATTAGACTAGTTCGAATCTCATTATAGAATCGACATTGAAAGAAAACATGTCCCATGGTTGCTACATGTCCAGAGCCACAGGTGCATTTCCTTTCGGTATAGGGTGTTTTCCTATATCTTCCTTCTAATACTGCTGAAGGGAAGGCATCACAGCGTGCCAAAGTGAAGGCCCTCCTATGACTAGGTACTTCAAACGTGGCCAGATATGTCATAGGGCAAGATGAATATCTATTGGGTTCACTAATAATGAAAGATGGGTTATTCGCTAGGTCCTGTTGGCGTTCTATGTCGGTCAATCTCTGCTTAACAACTTCTTTGGTCTGATCATATCCCATACTCAGTAGGAACTCAGGAGAGAACCCCAAGAGTATGATTTTAGTCTGATGTTTCGTTGCCATGACGACTGATAGCCATCTTCAGTTGTTAGTGGGGCAAGGCCACGAGGGGAAAAAGACAGTCTAAGCCAGTAATTTAAAGCAGTCAGCCATACTCTAGCCTCCATCTTCATGAAATCTCTCAAGTCTCAGAATAACATTGGAGACATACTTTGGCACTTGAAGAGCAGATCTTAAAAATTTCGATTGAACCCTCTCTAAAGGGGCCAAGTTTGAGAGGGGGTCCAACTGTGTGCCATATAATAGTTGTGACACTGCCTTGGCTTCAAATAATTTGAGTGCTGCAGGTATATATTGTCCACCTTTTGATCTAAAAAACTTAAGAATGGCATTTGCACTTTTCTGTGCACTGTTGGCCACATAGTCCCCATGGACTTTCCAGCTACCAGAGGTCTGAAAGACCACCCCTAAGTATTTGAAATGACAGACCTGTTCAATTCTGTGCCCATCAATGATCCAGGAATGTCTCTTAGGTTTTTTAGCAAATGATATAATTTTGGTTTTCTGGTAATTCAGTTCTAAATGGTCCATTTTACAGTATAGTATTAAAGCTTTCAGGGCTCTTTTGAGTCCAACAGCTGTTTTGGATAAAATTACTGCATCATCTGCGTAGAGCAGGGTTGAAAGATGTCTTCCAGCAATTTTGGGGGGGTGGAAATTAATGTTACAGAGGTGGCTCACCATATCATTAATATAGAAGTTAAAAAGAAGTGGGGCCAAGATGCATCCTTGTTTAACACCTTTTTGGGTTTTAATATCTCTGGAGAGATGACCTTTGGGGTTGCATCGTACTTTAAGGGAAGTTTCCTTATGCAGTGTGCGTATTAAGTAAAGGAGACAGCGATCAAGTGAGGAGTTCTCCATTTTTCCCCAAAGTTTGGTTCAGGAGATGGAGTCAAAAGCAGCTTTAAAATCTATAAAAGTAGCATAAAGGGGAGAAATATTGCAGGAGAAATGTTTTTCGATATGATGGTGCAATACCAGGCATTGGTCGATAGTAGATCGGCCCTCTCGGAAACCTGCTTGCTCCTCTGCAAGGATGTTTTCATGTTCTAGCCAGTCTCGAAGTTTGCATTGCAAATGTCTTGCATATAATTTGCTGATAATATTGAGAAGGCTAATGGGTCTGTAATTTGCAGGATCATTTTTCTTCCTTTTTTATATATTGGGATAATAATTGCAAGTCCCCGGTCCTTAGGAATAAGTCCGTAGGTATCAATGCAAGTAAAAAGTGAGGCCAAAATAGGAACCCAAAAGTCCAGGTTGTTTTTTACAGCCTTTGCAGGAATTAGGTCTTCTATGCTAAAATTAATTTTGCTCTTTCAGAGTGATAAACGGGTAAGATTATTCCCAGTTGGACAAGTTGTAGAAATTTATAACAGGAGTCAATGCCACTGAGGAAATTATTTGAAAATGTGGTAATACCCAGCTGGCGTTTTGGCTTTGCTGCAATCAATATGAATTTAAAGACTTTTTTTCTTAAGAATAGATGTGTAGAACCTCCCCCCCCCCCGTCAGCTTCTTAACATTTTCCACCTTTCGCCACCCTGACAGGTTATTCCTTTTTCATTGCAACCTCCAGGTGGGGCCTGGAGATCTTCCAATTTCACAACTGATCTCAAAAGTGCAGAGGTCTATACCCCTGGATAAAATGGCTGCTTGGGAGGGTGGACTCTGTGTCGCTCTACCCTGCAAATTCCCAGCTCTCCCCAAACTCCAGCCTTCCCAGGTTCCACCCTTAAATTTCCATGGTGGAAGGAGAAAGAATTTAGCCCTTCCCAAACTGAGTTTGCTGACTGAAAACTCCACCCTGTCTAGGCTTGCCGGGTGCCTCCTGCCGACCCGCAAGGGACCGGGGATGGGGGGATGGGGGCTTAGGAGGAAAAAGAGAAAGGCTTCAATCCCAGCCTCACGCAGGAAGTGGCATCATAAGCTTGATTTTCATTTATTGATGCCCATGTGATGCTCCGGTATTTGGGCAACAACTGGATGGCAAAACAGGCTTCTGCTTTAGAAGGACTAATAGCTGCTACACCACACTGGTTCCCTCAGCGTATCGAGTCCTAAGCAGGCCTCCCGCCAACTGCTGCCACGGCCTTCTGCTGCTCCAGATGGAAGGAGAAGACAGGCTCCTCCCGCGGAATTCTGCGTGACTGGAATGTGCCATGTTACGACTTCTGCTGTCCTTCAGTTTTGTTTTTTGACTTCTGGTTGGCTCTACGACCTGAATTCAATGGCACTGTTTACCGATTGTGCGGTCCGTTGATTGTAC
Source organism: Paroedura picta (assembly GCF_049243985.1). Classification (NCBI taxonomy): domain Eukaryota; kingdom Metazoa; phylum Chordata; class Lepidosauria; order Squamata; family Gekkonidae; genus Paroedura; species Paroedura picta. Next base: position 126,010,517 of record NC_135374.1, on the reverse strand, counting down.
TGCCTCACTCCGACCTTTTCCACACTGGGAATTTGCCCTGCATTCATCCAGTGGTGGGGCAAATTCCCAGTTCTGTATGATGTTGGTGCTGGGCAGGTGCCGTCCCAGGTCGAACCTGACTCAGGTCCTTATTTGCCCCACAGCAAGGGAATGCGGATCATTTTAACGCTGTGTTCCGTTTTTTGCCCCGGGTGGCAACATGGCCTATGTCGGAAGGGAAGGGTCGGGCCATCCTGGCCCAGCTCTTCCCCACCTGCAGCTGCAAGTACGGCATCCCAAAAGGGACAAAGAATGACCCAGATGGCTCCGCTGCACAATTTAAAGAATGTGGCATTGCATTTTAACACAACGCCATGTTCTTTGGGGGGGGGGGGGAGAAGAGGTCCACGCTGCCCTGCAGTGGGGCGTATCCTCACCACGCCAGCTCCTGTGTGGGAACACAAATCTGGGCCGTACGGGGTGTGATGATACAAATGCTCCCCTGTGTGGAGCCAGGAAGAGGTGGGGCAACCTGGCTGCAGCCCAGTGCGATAGCCATCATGCAGTAAAGGTCTGTGTGTAATCCACCCTGAGTCCAGGCGAAGAAAGACTGTAAAGAATGTAAAATGTTTTTTAAAATGACAGGGCTGGTACAATAAGAAGTGACCATAGGTAGCTCTAGGAATTGTTGGAAACTCTACATCACCTGCCATCCCTATATCCCCACCTCCACCCCTCCCACCTCCCAAACTGGGTATGTTTGTGTTAAACATCATTGATTTTAAGAACTTTTTGGTTTTGCTAAATGTACATCCTTGGAGCCTCTTGTGGCACAGAGTGGTAAGGCAGCGACATGCTGTCTGAAGCTCTGCCCATGAGGTTGAGAGTTCGATCCCAGCAGCCGGCTCAAGGCCGACTCAGCCTTCCCTCCTTCCGAGGTCGGTAAAATGAGTCCCCAGCTTGCTGGGAGGTAAACGGTATTGACTGGGGAAGGCACTGGCAAACCACCCCGTATTGAGTCTGCCATGAAAACACTAGAGGGCGTCACCCCAAGGGTCAGACATGACTCGGTGCTTGCACAGGGGATTATCTTTACCTTTACCTTTAGATGGCCATTGAGAAGCAGTGCTGATTCTGTGAACAGAGGCAGGAAGAGATGACTCAATGCTTAGATCTTGTGGCCCCTTAATACACACCTAGGTAATAACAATCACCACTTTGGGGTCAGGAAGGAATTTTCTCCTGGGCCAAGAATATAATGGGTAGAACAGACTCAAGTGTTTTTGGACCACATTTGTGCTGATCTTTGAGTCTATAATAATAATACTAAAGAAGAAGAGTTGGTTCTTATATGCCGGTTTTCTCTACCCAAAGTGGCTTACATTTGCCTTCCCTTTCCTCTCCCCACAACAGACACCCTGTGAGGGAAGGGAGGCTGAGAGAGCCCTGATATCACTGCTCGGTCAGAACAGTTTTATCAAGCCCAAGGTCACCCAGCTGGTTGCATGTGGGGGAGTGCAGAATCGAACCCGGCATGCCAGATTAGAAGTCTGCACTCCTAACCACTACACCAAGCATTCAAATCTGGTCTACAAGGATGCAGCTATCGGAAACTGCATAAAACCACAGATTGTCCTGCAATCTGTCCTAGAGAGGTCACTTCTGGGTCTTTCCTGGAAGTGACGTCATGCCACTGACCCAGTGGGCACTTTTCTCTCTCCTGCCACTTCTGCCAGCACCAGTGGGAAACCAGAGTCAGGCAGGGGGTGTCCCTGTCTCCATTGGGGACTGAAGCAAACCTTCAAAGACCCTGGAAGTGGATGCTTATAGAGAGCATAGCTTTGCTTCAGTTGGCACTGTAAAGTTTGGTAATAGTGAGATTAGTCCTGCCAGTATGGCTTTGTGTAAATATATGCTCATGAAAAGCCAAAGAGTGTACAGGAAGCAGCAGCAGAAGGCCACGATGCATTTCTCTCTCTTGGATGACACACAACATCTTGTGCAGCCCAGCCTCTCTTCTTCCCTCCCCCCTCGCAGCACGCTCCATCAATAAACCAGACACTAATAGCCTGCATGATAAATACCACCATTTTGTCATCTTCAATTCAGGCCTAGATTTGTCTAAATCTCATCCTCCGAATCCAAATCAAAACCAATCTCCAGCATCTGGCGTGATCGAAGGACTAATTGTAGCAGAATCCAAAGCAACGCTGGAAATTTTGCACGCCAATCTTTGTCAGGGAATCGAGCGGCCTTTCCCCTCGTCCGCAGCAAGGGCCCAGGCCCCGTTTTTGTTGACATCCACTTGCTCAAAACTGACACGGATCAGGCTTGAAATAATAATCGTTTTGTAAAAAGATCTTGCTCTTCTTTCTTGCTTGTCTCCTACTTCCTCTTCTGAAACACGCGATAATGAGGGACCAGTATCCATGCCGGCCTCCGGCGGTGAAACTTGTTGCTTTATTTAGAATCTGACAGCAGGACATTAATCCATCTGCAGTTTGATATTAAACCTGGGCAGGGATTTTATTTGCGGGGGGGGGGGGAGTAGATATCTCGGCATTTGCACCCGGTTGGCTCTTCCTGTCTGCCTCCCTCCTCCCACCCGCCCTGCACCTTTCACCGAAACCTGTCAGGACGTGTTATGTGCTGGATGAGGAACATGAGCTACATTTTCTGACAACACGAGAAAGTGAAGGCAGCTCAAAGGTAAAGGGAGGGGGGAATAAATGGAGGCCAGGCGCTGGATTAGAGGTAGCGGGCCAGACTGCGGAGGTGACACTGAAGGTCCCTCTGGGCAGGGATTCGCTGAGCGGCAACAGCACTGCCTTGGCTGACTGTTGACACTAGCCAAGAGCAAAGGCAGCAGCGGAGGGGACGGCAAAAGCTGGAGGAGACCAGTGATATAATTGTAATGTTAGCTGGTGGAGAAAGGGCAGACGGAGTCGGAAAGACAGGCCAGCAGACAGAGATGTCAAGATCACAGAGTCAATTCAATCGGGACGACCAACTTGCTTGCCTCTGCTTCACTTTGGGTGCAACTGGAAGGTTTTGGAAGGCACAAACACAGTGATGATACAAATGCTCCCCTGTGCTCCCCAACACATTTCCATCAGCTCTTCCCTTAGTGGCGGCCTTGGTTTTGCCATCAAGTTGGAGCTGACTCATGGCAACTCCTGTAGAGTTTTCAAAGCACGGCACATTCAGGGGCCATCTGCCACTGCCTGTCTGTGTGTGGCGACGCTGGTATTCCTCAGAGGTCTCCCATCCAAATATTAACAACAGCCAACCCTACTTAGCTTACAAGGTCTATGTATCTGATGAGACTGGGCTGGCTCTCCTGGGTTGATTCTACACTTACTTTGTTTATTCTGTTGTGGATCTTGCTGAATTCAGATGGATTTGAACTCGGGTCCTCCTCTACCCCCCCCCCATTGAAACAGAAAAGTGTTCTGCACGTGATTAGGGAAGCTCAGAAGGGGAGGGGGAACCAAGTGCAGCAGGAGCCTCTATCTTTCTTTTCTTGGAGGGGGGGGGAGAGGATTGGGGACAGCAGTGGAGGAGGAATAAATCCAAGAAGAAAAAAGTTAGGGATTCTGGTGAGAGAAGTTAGGGCTTCCCCTTTAAGTGAAACCCTGCAGCCTAGGAATGAGGAAGCCTTTGAACTGATGCCCGGGCTAATTGGGGCTTTTCTACAGCGTTGGAGGCTCAAGGCAGTAAGTTATTTTGGGAAAAGCAGAGAGCTGCACCTTTACTCAAGCTGATTTTTCAAATATCGAGGGTTATATCCACTCCAGGATATCACGGGGGAAAGGTGGGGTCACTCTGGATCAATTCTACTTGTTGCAGAGGGAAAACCGCCAAAAATCAAAATGGAAATTGCATACAGTGTAGGCTGCAGGGGCCTGGGATTGGAATAAAAGCTCCATGCAGATTCAGCCCAGGTTAGGGCCTTTCTGTGTCATGGCTACTCCTTGTATGGAGAGCATAAAAATCCAATGCCACAAAGTCAGGCCAGTTTAGCCACATAGCTAGGCCGCTATCCTCCATGTGGGACCTGGGGATCCCCTGGAACTAAAGCTCATCTCCAGACTACAGAGATCAGTTCTGCCAGAGAAAATGGATGCTTTTGCAGGGGGGAGGGATTCTATGGCATTCACCCCACTGGGGTCCCTGCCATCCCCAAGTCTCCCCCCCCCCCCCGCCGCCGCCGCCATCTGCAGAAGTTTCCCAACTCGGACCAGGCAAACATACCCCTGGTGGTCAGGGGAGACATGGCAACCCTTGTGGAAGTCTTTGTGCCGTTCAGAGTGAGGGCAAAGCCTTCTAGGTATGGTTGCCAATCTCCAGATGGGGACTAGGAAACACCTGGAATTGTAACTGATCTCCAGATGACTGAGAACATTCACCCTAAGAACATGGCTGCTTTGGAGGGCAGACTCTATGGCATTATGCCCTTCTGAGGCTCCTCCCACTACGGTCTGCATGATTCTCACCCAGAGCTCCAAGATTTTTCCAACCTGGAGCTGGCAGCCCTGCATGTAAGGTTCACCATGTCAGATGAGAAGAGGATGGAGATGAGGGAATGACCATTCTCTTTGTTGCCTAACTCAGAGTGGCACAGGGGAAACTGCCCCCAAAGTGTCATTGTATCACTTGTAGGGAATTCCTGAAAATGATGCCATGTCACTGGCCTGATGCTCAAGGACTGGGGCAGAACCATAGCGCTGAGTGCAACTCCTACAGCACCATATCAATGGCTTGCCACTTGCAGGGATTCACCAGGGCTGACCCCGATCCAATTGGGCTAGCCTGGGCCATCCAAGGCAAGACCAGATAAACTGAGTCAGACCCAGTTGCTTCTGGTTATTGTAGGAGCGAAGTATCCATCAAGAGATGACCATGCTCTGGTTTCTCTGCTCATGCTATTTAGCACACGACAAGTATCAGAGAATATGATCTGAACCTGGTATGGGAAGGTAACATAATTCACAACAATGCTTTTCTTCTTATCTGGCATGACGTTGTGCCAGAGAAGAAGAAGAGTTGGTTATATGCCGCTTTTCTCTACCTGAAGGAGTCTCCAAGCAGCTTCCAATCACCTTCCCCTTCCTCTCCCCACAACAAACCCTCTATGAGGTGGGTGAGGCTGAGAGAGCCCTGAGATGACTGAAGAAGAAGAAGAAGAAGAAGAAGAAGAAGAAGAAGAAGAAGAAGAAGAAGAAGAAGAAGAAGAAGAAGAAGAAGAGTTGGTTCTTATATGCCACTTTTCTCTACCTGAAGGAGTCTCCAAGCAGCTTCCAATCACCTTCCCTTTCCTCTCCCCACAACAGATGCCCTGTGAGGGAGGGGAGGCTGAGAGAGCCCTGAGATTACTGAAGAAGAAGATTGGTTCTTATATACTGCCGAAGGGCTTCCATTCGCCTTCCCTTTCCTCTCCCCACAACAGACACTCTGTGAGGGAGGTGAGGCTGAGAGAGTCGGGATATCACTGCTCAGTCAGAACAGCTTTATCGGTACTGTGGCAAGCCCAAGGTCACCCAGCTGGCTGCATGTGGAGGAGGAGTGGGGAATCAAACCCGGCTCTCCAGATTAGAAGTCTATGCTCTTAACCACAGCACCAATGACTCACACTGTTATTCATCCCTGCCGGCTTCTACCAATGTCCTTCCGCTGTCTTTCCTTTGTCTTGGACTGCCATTCCTAAATGAACTCATGTTTCTATTGCTGCCATTTCCCCCTCGCATCTCTCAATGCCCCACACGGCTTTTATGGTCCCGTCAGTAGCAAAGGTTGCAATTTGCTTTCGTCAACAGAGGCACAAGCCTCTCCGTTCCGTCTACTTAGCCCATCACTGTCCCCGTAGCGATCGTATTTCCCAGTCCTATCTCCATATCCTCTTCTCCCACCAAAAAAGAAGGGGGGGAGGGATTTACATATTAATTATATCTTGTCTGGTAAAAAATGAAAGAGACACCTGTAATTATGCAGAGGCGCCATACACTTTCGCATTGCTAAATCACTGATGAATGGGAAAGAGAGCTCATTAAAACGAATAACAAATTTACTGCATAATACCTCTAGATTTACAGAACACATTAATTCAATGGGACTGAATCACGTGATATTAAGAGGTGTGTGGGAAGAAGCTCCCCGAGTTAAATAAATAAGCAATGGTGGTGTATCTGGGCTCTTCTGTCCTTTTCCTCGTTTCTTCCCCTCTCTTTCTAAATCATCAAGATAAATAATGCAGGAGGAACGCTGGGCTGTTCCGCACATTGGGCATTGTAGTGTGAAGCCTGCTGTATAGCAACGCGTGAGAAATAATCGTGACTCACCGGCACACCACACTTCTCGAGCTGTCTTGCATGTTTCTAGCTGCTTTCCCCACTTTAGTCATGTTGCACTTTGGCCTACCTACCAGTGTCAGTTACTCTGGCCACCCAATCCGCTCCTGGCTGGCATGGCTGACTGACAGATGAGGTTCCAGCAATCACCATTGTTTTTTTTCTAAATAGACTTATTCGTTTAAATGCCTCTCTGCATATTTATAGAGGCACAGACAATCTCAGCCGAGGTGCTTGTCCACCTATTCATTGCTCCAGGCTGTTCTCCATTTTTAAAAAGCACTTCCTGTCCCCCAAAAGATGGGAGAGGGAGGCAGGTATGAGGGCAGGAACACTGGAGGTAAAGGTAGCGCTACTTCATTTCTATACATTTCTTTGTCCGCCGGGGGAAAGCACTTGTAGTTTGGTAAATCCAATTTATGCGATTCCCCAATTAGTGCTTTAAAAAGGTAGATGTAGCGAGCAGTTTGCTGACCAGACACGGGAGGTTGGCAACATCATGCAGAGCGGCCGGAATATAGCGTCTTCACAGGGTAAGCATTTCACTATATTTATCGCGTACAGAAAAGCCCACTATTTTAATCAAGTGCTGGATCCCAAGAAGCGTTTCAATGAGGCATGTTCCTGTGCTCGAGACCATATTTGTATTAATATTAATGCCAGCAGCCACAAGGAAAGCTCCTCTGAGCAACTGGATGGGCAGCTGTGATCTCAAGGAAAGACCAGCTGCCGAGAGAATGAAAGAGGGAGAAGCAGAATATCCCCAAACAGACCAGCTTTGACCGGGGAACAAATAAAAGGTAATCCAGAGTGGAATTATAGCTGCATCTGGGCCCTCACCACTCTGGGGCCAACATCAAGGCAGCGAGGGACAGGAGACGGCGAATAATAAAGGGGGGCTGCTAAGAAATCACACAGGATCTCAGAGCAGGAGAGGTTGCGGCAGGGATAGAGAGCGGGTCAAGGTGTTTGGAAGGTACCCGGGCCCTTAATACTAGAACTCAGAGTCACCCAGTGAAGCTGCTGGGAAACAGATTCAGGACAGAACAAAGGGAAATGCTTCTTTAATTAATGAGTAAATTGAACTGTGGCTCAGCAGAGAAGGCAGCATGGGACAGGCTGATCTTGTCACATCTCAGAAGCTATGCAAGGTAGGTACTTGGAAGGGAGACCTCCGAGGAAAACTACCACCTCTGCATTGATATCCCCTTGCTATGGTTGCTGTGAGTAGGATGGGTACTTGGATGGGACACTGCCAAGGAGCGCTCTGCAGAGGAAGGCCATGGCGGACCATCCCTGCTTCTCACTTGCCTTGAAAGCCGCTTGTTGGGGCTGCCATAAGCCAGCTGTGACTGGACAACATTGTTGTTGTTGTCAGGTGCGAAGTCGAGTCCGACCCATCGCGACCCCCTGGACAATGGATCCTCCAGGCCTTCCGGTCCTCTACCATTCCCCGGAGTCCATTTAAGTTTGCACCGACTGCTTCAGTGACTCCATCCAGCCACCTCATTCTCTGTCGTCCCCTTCTTCTTTTGCCCTCGATCGCTCCCAGCATGAGGCTCTTCTCCAGGGAGTCCTTCCTTCTCATGAGGTGGCCAAAGTATTTCAGTTGCATCTTCAGGACAACATTTTACACGCAGTTTAATTGTGGGATTCAGTACCAGTGGACTGAAGTAAGAGCGTAGATACTTTTGAAAGATGCAGGTGCTCTACGTGGTGTTTGTGGGTGTCATGGCACATACTGACAACTTTCCTGGCATTTGCTTTAATATGATGGGTGTGTGTTTCATTCTGAGTGACGGTGTGTGTTTCATTCTGAAGTAGGACTAGGGGATCCCCCAGGATACCAGCTTATCTCTTGACTAAGAAGATAAGTCCCCATGAAGAAAACATGGGTTTAGGGTCAGGGAAGATGCTTTGGAGGATGGACTCTATAGGGTTGTACCCCACTGAGGTCTCTGTTCCTCCCACGATCCCAGGATAGAAGCATAAGCCAAGCCATGTTGGGTCAGACTAATGGACAATGCAGTTGCCAAAAACTAGGTTCCATTAGGGGTCCACCAGTGGGGCCAGAACTCCAGAAGTCCTCCCACTACAGCCCACCCTGCAAGCAGCAAGAATACAGAGTATCCCTGCTCCACACAGAGTGTCCCATCCATACGTTGTGGCTGGTAGCCACTGATGGACTTCTGCTCCATATGCCTATCCAATCCCCTCTGGATGCTGACTGGGTTTGTAGCTCCCTCCACTTCCTGTAGCACTGAATTCCATGCGTTGATTTCCACATCTCAGGAGTTTCCCTACCTGGAGCTGGCAACATGGCAACCCCAGGGGAGAAACTGGCCTTGTCATGCTAAGGAAGTTTATTCATGAAATTCAGCCAGTTTCTCCACCGGGATCAGACCTTTAACAGAAGTCTCGGAAAGCAGATGAGCATTCTCTTAATGCTTGCCGGGAGAGCACATGCAGGTGGCGCTAATTCTAAACCATGCCAAGGGCTCTCCCTTGATTGTGTCCTTACGGTGTGGTCAGCGCCACATCAATTCCAGGCACAGTAATGAATGGAGACTGTAGCTGGGACATGCACCGTATCAGGAGCACAAACTGTTTCCCAGTATTCCCCAAGTAGCAGAGAGGCTCATAGAAATTTAAATGGACATTTTAACACTGTTTGATCATTTCTCTGCATAGTTCCAACGCGCTTGCGAGTGACTGAATTTGAAAGTGTGAAGATGTAGGGAACTAAGACGGTTGGAGATTTTGATTATAAAACGACCAATTTGAGAATGTGGGGCAGGGGGAGAGTCTGAAAGAGGTCCACTTCTCTGGCTCAGGATGAGGGAATCCCTCAAAAGCTTTGAAATTCGTTATTACACTGAGAACTCTTGGGGGAGAAGCAATTTAGAGTGAGCCTAAATGCCTGGTGCTCACCGCTACAATTACAGCCAGTAATACTGCCACACTGACGGCTACGTCTCACAAAATAGGGAGAGAAAGAGAGGCTCAGGAACAAGACTGGGAAATACGCTTGGAAAGGCTTTAAATTGATAAGAAACGTGTCTCTCTATGCCAGGTATGCCCAAGGTGGCCCTCAAGGGCACTATGAGTCCACCAACACCTTTCCTGGTGCCCACCAAGTGTTTTTGGTGTGAAAACATCTTTTGCAACAAAAGTCATTACAGAAGTTCCAGTAGGCAGCTGCCATCCTTGTGCCTTCATCGGGAGGGGGGGGGAGTCCTTGAAGCCTCCGTGAACAGTAGGCGGCTGCTGTTTTCAGCACTTCCTCAGGGAGGAAAGATGGCCGTTCAAGGTGAGGCAAGCCACCAGTCCCTTTCCCACCCTACTTTCTTGAAGCTGCAGTGACCATGGGTCGCCTGTCGCCCACATGCCAAACAATCCCACCAGAAGCTTTCTCTCATTGACCCGAGGCCTCCTCACTGCCTTCCCACGAGGGCATGAGGAAGCACACCTAGAGGCAGGGGACGTGGCCGGGCTCTGTCAGAAGCCTCTACTGGGGATGGCCGGGGAGCCCCCTGCTGCAACCACGCCAACCGTTCTTCAGCCACTCTGACTTCCGCTTGCGGTTTCATTTATTTTATGTTTGATTGGCATTTGAGTTCAAATCACAGTATCACATGGAACCCCCTGCTGCATTTTGGCCCTTTCCCGTACACTTTCTAGTTCTCAGAGCTGAGGTGATATTAGGGGGCTGGGGCAGTTTTAGAAGCTTGACATGATCTAGTTTGGAAACTCCTGGAGATTTCAGGATGGAGCCTGGTTACAAGGACCTCCAATATGGATCCCTGGTACTGGACAGAACAAGACAAAAATTAGATACCCACCGAAGGCTGTCTGTCCATCCGTCCATCCATCTGTCTGTTCGTCCGTCCGTCCATCCATCCATCCATCCATCCATCCATGTCTGTCGACAGACAGACAGACAGACAATTTCCCCCTGTTTTGGTTGATATCTGAATTTTTATTGTTTTGGAAAATGTAAAGCTGTGAGACATTAACTCTGAACCTGGGGCCTGAATGAGTTTCTGAATGCAGATTTTTGTAAAAAGATGATTAATTAGGTACCCTTCGATAAATGCCGGGAATGGTGATTTGGTAATGATAGGTATCACTGAAGCTGGGGTGAAAGGGAGAACTCTGACATGCTGGGCTGATTACAGGCAGAAAAGGCCTGGAGCCAGCAAGGGGCCCAATGTCGATGGTTATCGTGAATTGGCAAGGAAGAAAAGCAATCGAGGGGTGGGGGGAAGCGGGAAATGGTTAAGGTTTGGCTTCAGGAGGTAAAGACAAAGACAAACAAGACACCTTGTGATAGGAGGGGATGGAGAGAAAGTTATTTGAAGAGGACCTGTTGAACAGCATTAGAAACAATATCCCTGTTTCCACCAGTGGAGGAAAGGTCATCAGCAGAAGTGGCATTAAAAAACAAAGGGGAAGGGCACCCATGGGGCGACAACCTCTAGGGCCCGATCACATCTGAGCACATTTTCAAGGACAGCAGAAAGTCTTGAAGGTGAGCAAGGAGACCATGTCATAAAGAGAGGAAGAATGGACACTAGCAGGCCAATTTGACCAAAATGCCTGGTAAAGAAATGCAACCTGGGTGTAAACTGCACGGAACTTTTATTCCAACCCCAGATCGATTCAGTCCCTGCCCTCTACACAGAATGCGATTTCCGTTTGGATTTTGGGCAATTTAAATTTTCCTTCTGCAGCAAGGATTGATCCGGAGTGACCCTACCTTTATTGTGCAATATCTTGGAGTGCTTTTAATGCTCAATATCCGGATTGGGAAACCAAGCTCCATGGTAGAGAACCACTGATAGGCCACACCTGGTCATGTGACAAACTTGCCTTAAAGGAGAAGCCCCTCATTTCTCTCAACTTCTGTCGGTCTTGGATTTTTCCTCCCTCCTCTGCCTTTTTCGATCTTCTCCCCCACCCCTCCAAGAAAAGAAAGAGGCTCCCTGCTTGGCTTCTCCCCCCCTTCAAGAAAAGAAAGAAAGAGGCTTGGCTCCCCCCCCTTCTGAACTACCCTAACCATGTGCAGAAGACTTTCCTGTTTCAATGGCGGGGGGGGGGGGGAAGACCCGAGTTCAAAGCGATCTGAATTAAACAGGATTGACAATGGAATAAAGAAAGTAAGTGCAGACTCTGGCCTGGTGAAATAAAAGAGGATATGATGAGCGTGTATGTTAAAGAAAAAACTGTTCTCTCTTCTCATGTCTCTAATCGCTTCAACCTGAAACTGTTTCGATTTGCCACTGAAATGACAAATCATAGCACACCTTCATGTGACCATTCTGAACCGGATGTGATTGTACAGAGACAGGGGTTTCCCATGTAACATACATCCCACGCAGAGGAGAACGAAGTAACCACTTTGGCATCACAAGTGGGGAACATGTTAGATGGCTCACAAACAAGGATCAGACATGGAATGTCTCTTGTACTAAAGAAGTTGCCTACACAGAAATATTCAGTGAGAAGGAAGAGGGTCTCTATTATTTTTCTGGACTTCCAAGTGGATTTTGGTGGGTTGGTTGGTTTGGTATGGAGACCCAGGACTGTTTCCGCATTGGAATCTTTGCAGGCTAAAGTTTGAGCCCGGGTTTGAGCTTCCTGCTCCCGCACGGGGGAGCCTTTGGCCTGGTGCACCTTGTCCACTGTGGATTTGTCCCCCACACACACACACAAAGTTCCCAGCTCTCTCCTAGACTTGGTCCCACCTGGGGTCTGTCCGTTTCCTGGGCGTTGACCCTTCTGCTTCACTGGCTGCAGCAAATTCTGCCTGCTTCTTTTAAAATAATAAATCAATGGCACAAAAAAAGAATTCGATAAAAATAATATGCCTGTTTTAAAATCAAAACAGCCTGTTAAAAAACTTGCAGTCTGTAAAAAGCCGTGTCCATAAATCCAGTCTGGAAAAATATCAACAGACAATGTTGGAGTTATTTGTTCCTTCCAGGGTAAGAGCTAAAGTCCCAACCAAGAGAAGTGTATCTGGAGAAAGGCTCATCATGAAGGCTCATCTTTACCGCAAATGAAGGGGCTCTTGGACTCCTGCTCTTTACTGCTGCTACCCATCTTGAACTGTCCCCATACTTGAGGTTACCTCCACAGTAAGAACCTGGCTTTTCATAGGATCCTCCTCTTTCTTCCACACCAATGGAGATAAATTCTATATAAAGGATTTCTCCCCTGCATTATTGACCTAGAGTATATCCTCCATCATCTTGCCAACTAGACAATTACCCCTGTAATGACCTGACTGTAACATCTTTTGACTTTGTGGCTATAAAGTCCCTCTGAAGCCACCTAGAACCTTAATGGCAAATGTGTGCTCTTCTTGTGTCAGGTGAGGAAACAAAAGAATGGGTTGGAATTAAACAAATTAATCATTTATAACTATTTGAACAAGATCTTCACTTGGCCTTGACGGGCAGCTTGGAATACTAAAAAGGCTGCAGGAGCCAGGAGGGAATTGTTCTCTCTCGATGCCAAAAATAACCTGCGCATTTCGAAAGTCAGGCTGGTGAAGTCTTTCGTTGAAAGGATGCTTCTTGTGAAATGATTTAAAGACACAGGGATGCTCTTTGAAGCCTTCTGTGTCCCAGCAGACCAGAATTCAACACTCTATATGGTTGGGGGCCAACTTACCCAAGGGACCACCTAAGGGACCACCTGCCTGATCACTGAGGTCATCTTCACTGGAATAAACAATATCTTCAGTGAGCAGGATTGAGCATAATGTTCTGTCCGGCAGAGGGCGTTGAAGAAGATGTATATTTAGCCCAGGTAGGAGAGGAACATCCTGATGATTTTCAAATTATTTCATTCTGTGTCCTGATTGGCTCACCAGGAAACTTCCTGCTTTTTTGAGCACACTTCCTCCCTGCTTGCCTCCAGAACAGTTGACAGAAGAATTACTGCAAACAGGAGTTAAAATAGTTCTCTCTCTCTCTCTCTCTCTCTCTCTCTCTCTGTATTTTAACTTTCTTTTTTAACTCTGCTTTTTAAACAGCTTTAATGATATGTGCTAGCTTCCTCGATGGCCTTACAGGTTGAGCCTGGAGTGATCCAGGAATTACAACTCATCTCCATACTACTGGGGTGAAGAAGAAGAAGAAGAAGAAGAAGAAGAAGAAGAAGAAGAAGAAGAAGAAGAAGAAGAAGAAGAAGAAGAAGGAGAATTGGTTTTTATACCTCGCTTTTCATGGCCTGAAGAAGTCTCAAAGCGGCTTACAATCCCCTTCCTTTCCTCTTCTCACCACACACCCCGTGAGGTAGGTGAGGCTGAGATAGTTCTGAGGGGTCTGTGACCTGCCTGAGGTCACCCTCTGGCTGCAGGTGGAGGAATGGGGAATCAAATCCTGCCGCTCTCAACCGCTATACCATGCAGATTTTCTTTCAGTTCTCTTGACGGAAGTGGCTGCCTTGACCTGTGGATTCTATAGCATTATACTCTGCTGGGGTTTCTCACCTCCCCAAATTCCACTCAAATATAATATAGATTTTACTATAATATAGATTTTACTTACATACCACAAGCATTTTCTTAATTTAGCCAGTCCTTCTAGTGTCTCTCCCCCCCTTTTAGCAGTAATCTTACAGTCATAGAACACTGGGTATAACTTCATTATTGAAGGGTAAGGATGTCCATTGGAAAATAATTGATCACGTCCAAGCTAAGCATATCTTTATCTTTTATTATGCCAATAAAGTTATTCTGTATTCTAAGCATAACTTATTCATTGCCATTAGACAAATAAAAGTGACTGGTCTAAATTAAATGTCATTGCATTTTGGCATACAAACCAATTGGGGCAAAACAGATTATATTACTATATATATATATATATATATAAGCCGACTTTTTCAGCCCTTTTTTAAAGCTGGAAAAGTCTCCCTCGGCTTATACGTGGGTTTAAAAAAAGCTGCCAAACAAGAAAGGAGGGTGGGGGTGGGAGACAAGTATACATAACTGAAGAAGCAGATGCAGGAAGAAGCAGAGACGCAGCAAGCCCAGGAGGGACAGTGGGAGGGGAGGGAAGAGCAGTCTCTGCCTCCCCCTCTCACTGCCTTAACAAGGCTAGCATGTGCTGCTGCAGGAAGCTCTGAAACCTCTTTCTCAGAGGGAGAGCAGAGAGCAGAAGGAGAAAACGCTCCTAGTGGAAAGAATGGAAAGTGGAGGGAACAGAACACCCGTCTAAGAAGAAGGGAATGGGATAAGAAGAAAGATTGGATATAAAAAGGCAAGAGGGGTCGGAGGGAAAGATGGAGGAGGAGGAGAAAGAGGGAAGAGGGGGTGGGAAGAAAAGGGAAAAAAAAGATCTTGCCTAAAAGGGAAGGGAAGGAGAGGGGAGAGGGAGAAGCCATTATCCAAACACCAGCCTGGGCTTATATGTGCGTCAATAAGGTTTTCCAGCATTTTGTGGTGAAATTAGGTGCCTCAGCATATATGCAAGTATATACGGTAGTGGTGATGTCACTGTATGTGCGCTTACGTTTCACTCTCTTTTTCTAGCAACTTATTTAAATTCCCTTTTTCTTGGGTTAAGGAGGGGGAAGGGAGGGAAGCAAATGATTCCACAGATCAACATCTGACAGGGTTGTGCACCAACCAAATGCTAAATCAATATTGGCATATTACTGTAACTGGTTGGTTTTTCTTTCTGCAATGCTTCTTTGCTGGCTCACACTTGATATACGCAAGGGACACTGCTTATGTGGTGGGAAGAGTGGGCATGCTTTGCCTGTTAAATCTCTCTTCTATCCAATGAGATAAGGAAGACTGTCTTAACTGCCCATTATATGGAAGTCTGCAAAGCATGCTGAGAACGGCATGTTGGTAGTTTTGCAAAGAACAAACACAGAAACCTTGGGGAGGAATTTTTAAATATATTAAATCTATTTTAATCTATAATGTTTCAATTCCTGTCCACAAGCCCTGTTGAACACAGAGAGAAAATGTGGCATAAATATTTGAGTAAATTAATACAGAAGCACCTGAAAACTAGAGACTATGACCACCATCTGTGGACTAATTTCTTGCAGTGCCCAAGACAGTTTAGCACAATGTTTTAGCAAGAAAGGGATTTTCTAAAGCCATGATGCTAGAAATTCATATTTGCAGGCCAGTAATGAGACTCCTGACATGTTGAGGGACAAAATGGAGATGGGCAACTTGACCAGTGTTGGAAATATAGCTGAGTGTGACAGAGCTATTTGACCAACCAAGGGGACTTAGCACAGCCTCCTATGATTTTGGGAACCAGACCTGTTTTAAACGATAAACCTTCCCCTCTGTTACCAGATGTTCTTGAGGTTATAAGTGTATAGGAATGGGTTTGCAGCAATGAGGTAAACTTTCTGGTGAGCAAGCAGAATATGGAGACCACTGAAGCAGGATTTTTATATAAGCATGTCAGTAGTACAGGTCTCCAGGCAAACAAAGGTGAAACATGGCTGAGGTATATAAATCTGATCAGGTTATGGCTTCTGAGCGCAGTTTGTGCGGTTTTTCTTAAATGCTTTCAGGCAGGAACAGGCTTTTACTGACTAGCCCCTGGCTGGATCTTCTCTCCCACACTGGATTCCAGCCACAGCAACATGCCTTTCCCCAAGGGTCTGACTAAGAGGCACAAGGTGTGCTCATCACCAAAGACAGGCCTCACAATTGAATGGCTCCCTGGCTCTTTTCCTACATCCACATGTGGGAGTCTTTGTCCCCTCCTCCAGTGTTTGCCCTGAGATTTGTTTTCACACGCAATAGCCAAGGGACGGGAAGTGAAAACTTCCTGCTGTTTTTTTTTTTTAACTTGTCAATCATTGTCATGTGGCCAAAACTCCCAAATCATCTTCCAGCACCATTTTGTCGCATTTAAGCCCCTTCCCTCCAAGTTGCAAATCATTTTTTTAATCACCGCAATCACGTTATAATGCTAAACCATAACAAAACAAATGAGGGGATACAAAAAGACGGGCTGTTTTATTGTGCCATTCCCCAACACACAAACACACATATGCAGCACAAAAAGCAAATGCTGGTAAATGATGCACGTGGGAAAGAAGGTGCTGACCTAACTTGGTTTTGGGTTTGGTTTTTTGTTTTGTTTTTTGCTATTTCATTATATGCGATTGTTCTTTTTTTAAGGGCAGGGGAAGGTTGAGAGTACAGATAACAGAAGTGGCGGTCGGGGGTGGGGGGAGCAATGGCTGGGAAAGCCGGACTGAGGAAAGCCCGAATTTTCCCGCTTCCACCTGGCCCAGCCCCAACATAACCCCATTGGATCCCACATAAAACAATGGAATGCAGATTGCTGAGCATTCCCTTGAAGGGGGCAAGTCAGGATAGGCCTGGGACCACCGCTGAAGGGGCCCGATTCCATGCAGAAATGGGGGAAAGACACGGACGTAAACAAATAGAAATCAGAGCCGAATTGGTGGTGTGGAAACTGTCCCCATTCTGGAAAGTGATTGGCTCCTGAGGCTGCACTCCCATAGCCGGAATGGCCGTTTCCCCCTTTGTGGTAAGACAGTCTTCTGTCCCTCACACCCAGCTACTGCTGTCTTTTGCTGTGACAAGCACAATGCACATCAACCAGAGGATGAAAGATGAGGGTCCATGGGGCAGAACTGCCTTGTTTTCATGAGGACTGCCAAACCCCAGATCTCCTTGCCCACCACAACTGGAAATCAAAAGTAAGCAAGCAAACAAAAGCCTTCCCTACTTACAGGAAGTTTTGTTTACCATACAATTAGTGATGGTTTCTAGAGTTTCCCACAAATCAAAAAGGGTATCTCTAGAAATCACTGGAAACTTGATGGTAAGAACTTCTGGTTTTACCTTGGCATGTCCAGAGTTGCCCTTTTAGCTTCCTTGTTCTTGGGGGGATTAAATCCACACCAGATTGTGCCCTCTGCTACCGAAACATTGAGAATCTGGCGGTGATCCCAATAAACCTTTCGCCCTTGCCCAGATGCTGCAAACCCATCTGGAAGTGCTGGCAAAAATCACCAAAAAATAAAAAGAGGTGCACTGCTCTTACCCACTGCTTAAGGTTCCACTTCTGTTGCACACCCAGAGACAGAGAGAGAGAGAGAGAGAGAGAGAGAGAGAGAGAGAGAGAGAGAGAGAGAGAGAGAGAGAGCAGTCTATGCTTGACCTTGGACCCTTCAGGTATAGCTTGAATAAGGCAAAGGAACAAAGAGGCCAAAGAACAATAAAATTCAATTGCTCAAACATATACACCAGGGGTCGTCAAACTGCGGCCCTCCAGATGTCCATGGACTACAATGCCAGCATTCGCTGGCAGGGGCTCCTGGGAATTGTAGTCCATGGACATCTGGAGGGCCGCCGTTTGACTACCCCTGATATACACAGATATAGCATGCTCAGTGATTGGTCAGCCTTGCCAATCAGGGCTCCATAAACTTAAGCAAGTTACAGGGGTGGGGGGACAGTTCTTACATGCGGCTACAAAATGGAGGAAGGCATGCAGACAGTCAGACTCTGAGCCTGCCACCCATAGACAATGACAAAGACAGGATGTAACACAGACTGACTGGGAGCAAAGCCCCTTCCCCTTTTCCTGTTTAAGAGGAAGTAGGGGCCGTTCCGCATTTGTCCAAAATAGCACAATGGTTTCTAATTGAAATCGCTACAGTTTTGCTGTTATGCACAACGTCGTTGACAATCTGCAACACTCTTGAAATCAACGCACCGGCAAGCCTTCGTTTACCCAGCGAGGCTTCCCCAGCTGCAGTCCCTCTGTTTAAAGTCACTAAGCACAAGCAACACAGAGGCCCATTTGCTGGTTTATTTTCCCTTTATTTTTCACACTGTTTTCGGCCGAAAATTGCGCCCGTGAGGGGGGGGGATATTTTTTTTCACTCGGGGGGAGCGTGGCAATGATGAAACGGCAGCTCAAACACCACCTGCTAGCTGGATGGGTCTCTCCGTTGCAACGAATCAACGCAGATTCGTTGCAACGTGTGTTTTTTTTTAAACCTTCCTTAAAGGGAAAGGGGCTGTTTGGGAGCATGCTAACGGCTGCCCATTGGCTGCTTGATGGCCAAGAGTGGGGCACAGCTCAGCAATAGCGCTTCCTGGCTAGCGATTTTTCCCGAGAACGGAACCCTGTGGGAAACGATAGAAACGCAACTGGATTCCACTACAAAGGCAGGTATGCATAACGACGAATTCCACTATTTAAAATGGCAATTTTTCGTTCCGCAAACAATTTGCAACATGGATCCCGGTGCGGAATGGTCCTAGGTGTTCCCATTCAAAACAAAAAACTCAGACAAGTCAGTGGCAACAGGTCCAGACATGCCTTTTGGCATGAACTGCAGTTCCTATTCTGCAGTCAGCAGGTGGCTCTACTGAGCATATGACTAGGACCTTGCAGTTTACAAAAAACAGTCCTATAAGGTAGGCCTGTTCCAAATAACTTGCTGATTGTATTCCAACCCTTGTCACTCTAGACATTTATAGGAACAATATAGTAAGAACTTCCCATAATACATGAGTCATTTTGCCTTTTTATTTTCGTTTTCCTCCCTAGACACTCTTTGTACCACAACAATCTCACCTAAAGTTGCCAGTTTCCAGGTTGTGACTGGAGTTCTCCCAGAATTATAGCTATTCTCCAGGGGATAGAGATCAGTCCCCTGAAAAAGTTACAGCTTTGGATGTTGGACTCCACGGCATTTTACCCCACTGAGGTGCCTCCCCTCTCCAAACCCAGCTCTCCCCAGGCCAGTGTGGTGTCATGGTTAAGACTAATCTGGGGAACCAGGTTTGATTCCCCACAGCTCCTCCACATGTAGCCAGTTGGGGGACCCTGGGCCTGTCACAGCTCTCTCAGAGTTCTCTCAGCCCCACAGACCCCACAGAATATCTATTGTGAGGAGAGGAAGGAAAGAGCTTGGGAACCAAAAAGCAGTGTATAAAAAACCAGCTCTCTACCACAGCCAACCCCCCCCCCCCCCCGCCTGACATTTGTCAACTGAGAGCTGGCAGACCAGCACCCAAGATCTCCAGTTGGGTGCATTAAGAAGGCACCTGCAACCTCACATGGACTGTCCCCCAAGGGCTGTCCCCCTTTGTGCTGAGAGTCCTTCAGAATGGAGCGAACCCTTGGTCCTGCTTGTCATTATTCTTGCCCACTGAATAGCACTTGCCTGCAGGCAGAGCAAGGCTTCCGGCTCCCACCTCTGATTGCGTGCTTTTGCAAACTCAATTAAGAACCTCTCTCAGACACTTTGCCGATATCGAGTGGACCAGCAACTCTTCATAAAATTATCTATCCCCCAAATGCATTTTAAATTGGATATGAATTCACTTTCTTTTCTCGGATTTCACAAACGGCTTCTGTTTACATTGAGCAGTAACCTTCCCGTGCCCCAGACGATGCCGTTTTTATCACAAAGCCCACATCTCTAGAAACGATGGTTGCAGCAGAACAAAATAAGAATCTGTTTGTCCTTTTGTTTGGAAGCGGAAACAATAAACAGGCAGATGGGAAAGAGAGGCCTGCAGACAGTTGCCCAGAAATCGCTCCTCTCAAGGAAACAGAAATATTTAAAATTCAGAAGTACTCCGATTTTAAGTCGATTGCTCTCTTCGGCGTTTGTGGCAAACAGTCCACACAAATGGAACGGAATGGAGCTGCAGCATCTGCCCATCGGACGCAAATGGAGCTGAGCTGTACTGTCAGGTAGGGATGCCATCTCCAGGCTGGAGAAAATTCCTAGAGATCGGAGCACAGGGAGGGAAGGCGCTTTGGTGGAGGAGGAGAATTGATCACTGTCGCCTGGAGATCACCTATGACTTTAGGAAGTCTCCAGGCTCCACCTGGAGGTTGGCAGCTCTGAATCTAGGTTGTATAGTGGGTTTTCTTCCCCTAAGGGTGCATGGCGCATACAAATTCACAGCAGGTAGGGTGGCCAATGCTGGGTTGGGAAATCCCTGGAGGCTTGAAGGGAGGGGGGAGCTGGGAGTGGGTGGGATTCAGGAAGGGGAGAGGCCCCAGTGGAGGATAATTCTGTGGAGCCCACCCTCCAAAGCAGCTGTTTTCTCCAGGGGAACTGATCTCTGCCGCCTGGAGATGAGCTGTCAATCCAGGGGACTCCCAGGTGCCCCCTGGGGCTCTGCCATCCCTAATCATAGTGCTTGCTGTTTTGTTTATTTCTTTCTTAACACATTTATACTCAGACATTCCTTGTTGTTCAAGACAGCTAACCATAATAGATTATTTTTAAATCCCAGTTTTAAAAATCCTCCTTGCTAGGCTGTCTGCCTCTTTATGCCTTGGATGGTGGGACAAGACTCCTGTTCTCCCTGTCTGTGGAGGGAAGGGAAGAGGTTGTCTCTCGTGGCCATGGAGCCATAACGGGGGTCCGACTTATTTCCCATCTGTTTCTCCCCTCAGCAGGAACGAGGCCATGCTGCAAAGTGACAGGGATGCTGTCCTGGCAACCAATCAGAGCCCGGTCTCTACAAGGCCACCAGAAGAGCCCTGCTGGGTCAGACCAGGGGTCCATCTCGTCCAGCCTCCTGCCTCACCCAGGGGCCAGCCAGTTCCTCCTGGTAATAAGAGCAACGTGCATTTTCCCTCTGGCTCTGCTTCACTCAGACAATGGGAACTCCACTGGTAAACTCCAAGCGTGAGAATTCCCAGGCGTCACGGAATGGACAGAGCATGCTCACCATCATTCATTAACACGGATACTGCTTCGAGGGCGGGGGAGATGAATGAAGACCTTTTAAAATAATTGTAAAATAACATCTGCTGAGGTGAATTTTCATACTGCAGGCACAACTAGAATATTGCCGAAAATTGTGGTTAAATTTAAACTGTCGTGTCTTTATACTTTAAAGCAGAATAAACTCTGAAATGTACTATGAGGGTGACACAGAAGATGTCTCCTGGTCTGGCCTCACCCCACACTGGCAACACCATGAAGAGGAGCACTCTTGATGGGGTGAAGGAATTGGCAGGAAGCTGCTCTTCACAGGTGTTACCATTAGGACACTACGAAGACACAACTCTCAAAGACACAACTCTCAAAAAATAGCAGATTTTAATTCATATGTATAACCTCTGTGTGTGTATTAAATGCTGTCAAGTCAATTCACTTCCAACTTATGTTGACCCTATGAATGAATGACCCCCCCTACAAATTATTGTGAACTGCCTTGCTCAGGCCTGTCAAACTGAGGGCCTGTCTTCCTCCATAAAATCCTGGTGGGTCGTCGTCTTTTCCTCTTTCCTTCAACGTTTCCTAAAAGCATTCTCTTTTTTCGTGACTCTTGTCTTCTCATAATGTGGCCAAATTACATTATTATTATTATTATTATTATTATTATTATTATTATTATTATTATTATTATTATTATTATTATTATTATTATTATTATTATTATATACTGCGGTTCCCAGTTGGGCTCACAACAGTTTACAAAGATAAAATACAATAAAACCCCATAATTCCCCTTAATAAAAACTGTTACTATCAATACCAATATCAATATCGAAGTCAAGGCGGCAGGCGAACCACAAACTGTCTGCTAACTGTTCCCTCGTTCATCCTGCTGTTCTCCTACTGGGAGGGAGGCCTCAGATCTTACAGATCTCTCAGATCAACGAAGGGAGTCCGATAGTGTTCGTGGACCAAAACACTGAGAATTGAGGATGCTTTGGAGGGAAGGGGGGGATAGGATCAAGGATGCAGAATGATGGGATCAAGGAGTGCAATGAAAACAAAGGTTCAAGCAGGCACCGTTTTGCAAAAGGGGAAGGGAGCAAAGCATGATGGGAAGCTTCCTCTGTCAGACTCAGATGCGGAAAGCATGTTGCGAATCTCAGCCTGGGAAGTTAGGGCAGGAAAGCCCAAATGTGTTGGCTCGCAGCATCCCGAGGAAATCCAAAGCCAGGCTAAAACAAGGTATGCTTCCTAATGTGGAAACCGTCACAGTCACGGGGAACGCTACAGTGTGGATTATGTTGACCTCAGTTGCCAGCAACATATCCTGACCCTCCTCCATCTCCTTCTCAGTCTCCATCTCCTCGTGGACTGCTTTCAGCCTCCCTTTTGATTGGCGATTGAGCCAAGGAGTAGGAAATCTTGAACAGTTGCAGTTTCTTCACTGTCAACCTTAGAGTGGTGTGATTTCCCCAGTGACTTATGACTTGTGCAAAAGCTATTTGTAGCTAAACTGCAACAAACCAATTGGTTTGCTGCCACTGACCAAGCTTTTGAGCTCACAAAGTTGGCTTCTAGTGAATCAGACCCTTGGTCCATTGAGGTTAGGAATATCTACCCAACACTTTCCCAGTTTCTCAGGCTGAGGTTTTCCACATCACTGACTACTGGAGGTGTCAGGGGGGCGGAAGCAGGCAAAGTGGGCACTCTCCCACCGAGCCATAAAGCCCCCTCCCCCTCCGCCTTCTGCTGGGCTCCTTTCATTGACAGCAGCGGCTCCTGGCTAGAATTATTGTGGGATGGATGCGAGCCACGCTCCTCCCCCAGGTGGCCTGCAGGCAGTTTATGCAGTGACAGTTCTCAATTTATACTGAAACTCTTTCTCTGCTCTCTGCCAGGCAACCAAGAGTCTGGTGCTGTCTTCAGGGGTATGGATTTGGCCTGGGGCTGCCCGTCGTTTCCCCTCCCTGGCTATATTAAAATTAATGATCCCTGCATGGGACCTTCCTGTAGAGCGTGCACAATTCTATGCTCACAGACCGACTCTTACTGACTGGGGACAAAGAGCCAGATTTCAAGCTGATTATCTGCACAGTTATTTTAGAAACAGTTCCAGAGGGGGGAACGATCCCGACGTTTCAGTCAATTAATATTGCAAAGAAAAATGAAGTGGTTTGCTTCTGAAGGATTTCAGTAAATACCTACTGGTTCAGTTCGATACCTCTAGCTGTGAGAAAGAATTTTGGAGAAATCAAAGGGAAAAGGAAAGCAGAGTTTGTGTGAGCTTCCAATAAGCCAATATTTCAGCGAGTAAGCCTTCCAGTGAGAGAGGTTTTTCTTTAAAAAAAAGTAAAGGCTCAGAGATACCGTTTTTCTTGTTAAAATTATTGTATGTTTTTATACATTATGTATTGCTTGCTTAAGTCGCAGTGGTGCGTCTCGCTATTCATCCTTTTCATGCCAGATCGCCTTGGAATACAAATTCCAGATTCAGAGGCTGTGGCTCAGTGACAGAACATGTGCTTCGAATGCAGAAGGTCCTGGGTTCAATCCTGGCATGTCTAGTTGAAAGGACCAGGAAGTAGGCGAGGTGAAGGACCTCTTCACAAGACTCTACAGAGCCATTCCTCATTAGCCTAGAGTCGTGGTCCCCAACCACCGGGCCATGGCCCGATGCCGGCCCGCAAATGCCCTGGCACTGGGCCACGGCTCCCTGCCTCCGCAGGGCCATGCTGGACCGCGCATGCGTGTTTGCTCCATGCGCAGCTGCAAACGTGGATGTGCGGCACTCCTGCGCATGTGCGCATGTGTGGAACTCCCGCGTGACATTCCCGTGCGTGCGCGCGTGCGCGCAGACTTCTAATCTGGCATGTCGTGTTCGGGAGGGCCGCGCATGTGCAGCCGGGCAATCGCCCTCCCCGCCACTGCCGGTCCGCAGCCTGAAAAAGGTTGCGGACCACTGGCCTAGAGTGGGCCACAAACCCTGATGGGCCAAGGGAATGACTCAGTAGAAGGAGAGGAGTTGGGTCTCAAATCGGTTCACAGTCACCTTCCCCTCCTCTTCCCACAACAGACGCCTTGTGAGTTAGGTGAGCCTGAGAGACCTCTGAGAGAACTGTAACCGGTCCAAGGTTACCCAGAAGACTGCATGTAGAATCAAACGTGGGTCTCTAGATTAGAGGCAGCCACCTGTAAACACTACACCACCACTCCTATGTTCAATAGATTCATGTGTTCAACAAAGATGGAATGTGGTTTTTATGTCCTGCTCTGGGCATTGTCTTTCCTTGAACAATGGAGTGGCTGCTTAGGGGGCAGCATGAGAAGAAGCAGAGAGACTCCCAACTCCCAGCCTGGTCTAGTGGTTAGGAGTGAAAGCTTCTAATCTGGCGAGCCAGGTTTGATTCCCCATGCAACCAGCTGGGTGACTTTGGGCTAGCCACAGCACTGATAAAGCTGTTCTGACCAAACAGTAATCTCAGGGCTCTCTCAACCTCACCCACCTCATAGGGTGTCTGTTGTGGGGAGAGGAAAGGGAAGGTGAATGTAAGTCGCTTTGAGACTCCTTCGTGTAGAGAAAAGCAGTATATAACAGCAAACTCTTCTTCTTCTTCTTCTTCAAACGCATGTGCCTTAATTGATTGAAAGCAAAAAAAAAGAAAAGAAAAGAAAAGAAACCTGAATAAATCTCTTTCTTGCTAGAAAACCAAACCCACATCTGCTTGAGTTTATTCTCAGAGTGGAGCAAGAAACAGCTGCAAGTGGTGGTGCCAAGGGAGGCTGGCTACCTGATGCCACACTGGTGGAGAATGCAGGCACTGCATCCCCCCCCCCCAAAGAGACCCTTGTCATTCCTGCCCAAGCCCAAGGGGTAGACCTACCCCCCTGATTCCACTTTGATTCTCGACAAGGGCCCACCAACATGGAGAATTCAGTAGAAGACAGCTCCACTACTTCCTCTATGGGATCCGTGACAGAGAGGATGTCAGTGTACTCCCACCCCCCACTCAATACAGGATCAGCCTCAAGCATCTGGATAAGTATCTGTCCAGCCACTGCTTGAAGACAGCCTCACCTCCTTAGGCAGACCATTCCATGGACCTCCCCACCTCCTTAGGCAGCCCATTCCCTGGCTGAATGAGATTCCTAGAATCCTAGAGTGGGAAGGGGCTATGCAGGCCATCTAGTCCCACCCCCTGCTCAGTGCAGGATCAGCCCTAAGCATCCAGGAGAAGGATCTGTCCAGCCTCTGCCTGAAGACGGCCAGTGAGGGGGAGCTCCCCACCTCCTTAGGCAGCCCCTTCCACTGCTGAACTAGACTCCTAGAATCCTAGAGTGGGAAGGGGCCATGCAGGCCATCCAGTCCCACCCCCTGCTCAATGCAGGATCAGCCTGAAGCATCCAGGAGAAGGATCTGTCCAGTCGCTGCTTGAAGACGGCCAGTGAGGGGGAGCTCCCCACCTCCTTAGGCAGCCCATTCCACTGCTGAACGAGATTCCTAGAATCCTAGAGTGGGAAGGGGCCATGCAGGCCATCTAGTCCACCCCCTGCTCAAGGCAGGATCAGCCTCCAGCATCCAGGATAAATATAGAGGAAAGTAGACTAAATTTTGAAGGGTTATTCCCCTTCTCCTCATACTGCACAACCATGAAGCTACACAAACTGGCATTGTGCCTTCTATGGATTGGTCATGTCACATGATCTTTCTCTCACCTGTTTGAGGTTTGACTATTCAAAAGATTGGATTATTAATCTGTCAGTCTAGTATATTGTATCATGCCCTTGCTCTAAGGAGCTCAGAGCAGGATACACTGTCATCCTTCCCCATTTTATCCTCACAACACTCCTGTGAGGTGGATCCATCTGTGAGTATGTAACTGTCCCAAGTTCAGCCAGCAAGCTTCCATGGCAGAGATCTTAGTCCAACACTAACTTCTACACCGGCGGACAAATTTCTTCAGATTTTGTAAGACACAAATGGGTCCAAGATCCTGGATCAGGGCTACATTTCAGAAGTTATTTTTTGATCACAGCAACCCCATCAATCTAAAAAGGTGCATGTGTGCATTTTAATGGGCCAAGAAAATTTTAACTACTCAAATTGAGTCAAACCAAATTTTCAGCTTGGTATAAATGCTCTCTAGAACTGATGCTTCATCTGGATAATAAAAATTCATAAAATATAAGAAACGAACAAGAAATATCTTCTAGAAACCTTGAAACATTGTCACTAAGAGTATAAGCTGTGAAGTTCATAGTATGCTTCTCCCTGGGCCGTTAAAAATGCTTTTAATTTATGGGTTCTTAATTTAAGAGTTGTGATTTCTAGCTCCTCCAGCAATTGGGAGTTGTGTTTCATAATAATTGGGCTCATTTATCATTGCAATCGTATTTTCTATTTATTCTTGTTGTTCGGGATTGGAAATGACAGACAGGTGCCCTGTGGTCTGGCTGCCAAATGGTGCTTGAGGTGAAATATTGGGGCAAAAATGGGATTTCCTTCTTAGGAAAAAATAATCTGAGAAATCAGAAGGAAAGCAAAAATGGTTTTGAGAAGACTAGAGTTAATTCTCAAGATATTTTATGGATCCCTGGTAGATTAGGAAACTTTAAAGTGCACAATTGATTTTATTTTGGTCTTGGACAAAGGTCCTCAACCTTTCTGAGCCTGTGAGAACTTTTGAAATTCTGGCACAGAGTAGGGGTGGGTGCCACTGCAGAACAGCTGCTGCAACAGATGACATCAACCACAATGGAAGCCCAAGGGCCGGGGAGAAGAGGGGCAATTTTAAACTACCCTGAGAATGAGGAGTGAGTAAAAGGTTCCAGGTTCTGGGGATTCCCTTTAAAGCCCTTCTTCCTGTGGGACCTCCTCCTCCCCAATGCCCCCCAAAGGAAACAACAGTCTGCTCAAGATTCTTGGCCCCAAATATGCTAAGCTGGTCTTGGCCTGATAGAATGGTCTTTCGGGGAAAGGTCCACCAGGAAAGAGAGAGAAAGAGAGAGAGAGAGAGAGACAGGAAAGGAGAAGGGGAAATCAGAGAGAAGATCCAGGTTAAACAAAGAGAAATGTCTCAGTAATGAGGAAGGCCATACCTATAGAGCAGGGGTAATCAAACTGCGGCCCTCCAGATGCCCATGGACTACAATTCCCATGAGCCCCTGCCAGCAAATGCTGGCAGGGGCTCATGGGAATTGGAGTCCATGGACATCTGGAGGGCCGCAGTTTGACTACCCCTGCTATAGAGCAATGTAGCAACCCCCCCCCCCCAATATCCTGGCATGCTGAGTCACCTTACTCCAGTACTATTATTCTAGTCCAGGTCTTCTTCTGTTACACAAGTGAGGCAGCAACACAGGTGGAGAGTGAGAAAACCTGTGTTGACAGATTCATCTCCAGTGTGCGGAAAAGAAAGGGAGGGGGATCTATGTGATCCTATCAATTCTGGGTCAGGTTTGTATTTATCTGTATCCAGTTTGTTATCGATAGGGGGCCTGAAGGCGGCTGTCGTAATCTTCCTGCTGTGACAGATCTTAGATAGCGGACTTGCCAAGCCGTCCTCAGAGCTGCGGTTCTCTCTCTCTCTCTCTCTCCCCCCCCCCTCCATGGACAGTTTTTGGGCACTGCATTCACCGTGTCCCCTAACAGGAGCGTGCAGCAAAAGCCGCAGGTGGGCAGCCAGGAAGGGCCAGTGGAAAGGCCGTGGTGTCCTGAGAATTGAGGCGGCTGGCCTCAGCTGCAAGAAGGAAACGGACGTGGAGCAGCAGGCAGGACGAGGGCTTTGGATGGCGCGGAGACATGGGGTGAAAGAGTGCGGAGGTGGATGAAAGGGGGGGGGTCTGCTGTGGGTCTGGGACAAAGGGAACGAATCTGTCCCTCAGAAATGGAAATCAATGCTCACCATCCAGCTGGAAAAGCAGGCCCTGGCTGGCAGGGAGGCCAGCATTTTACCCGGCTCAGATAAAAAGCATGCAGATGGGACCTCTGAACCAGTACTGATTCTGACTGGAGAGAAAATCACACAAACAACTCCAAGTGTTGCATTTCAATTCTCAGACTGCAACGGGGAACACACACACACACACTACTTCTCCATAGGGCAAATAAGCCTCCCATCACCTACCCCGATAGGGCTTCCAGCCTCCAGGCAAGACCTGGGAACCTCCCAGAATTCCAGCTCATCTCCCGACTAGAGAGGCCAGACCCCCTGGAGGAAATGGATGCTTTGGAGGGTGCATTCTATGTCCTTGTGCCCAAACGTGGTCCCCAGACTCCACCCTCAAATCTCTAGGAGTTTCCCAGCCTAAAGCCACCTGGCAACCCTGCCCCATTGGAAAATTGGTCCCCTGCTGCTTGATGCCAGCATGAAGCGAAGGCCACTCCCTGACTGAGACAGCAGCAGGGCTGCCAGCTCCAGATTGGGAAGTTCCTGGAGATTGGGGGTGTTTAAGAAACTTCAATTTCTAAATAAGTAACCTCATAGAATGATAATTTCTTTATTCAAGAAAACTGAAAGCATCTACAGTGAATGCATAGTCAGGACAGAGGTACAAGACGTAGAGGAAGCACTATAGGGGTTAATTCCCCCCTTCCATGGGAATTCCAACCAGGCACAGGTCAAATGAGTCAAAACAGAGACAACAGGTCTGGGAACTCTGGGAGACTGATAAAAGGGAGGGGGAGGAATGTGGAGGGAGGAAGGGGAGTCATAAAACACAGCAGCATGAAATGACTGTGGGGTGCCAACCAAAGCATCTGTGTTACATCAGTGCAAGACAGGTCCAAGCAAGACTTCAGCAGGCAACAGAATCAACTCAATGGAAAAGAATAAAATCATGGCAGAAAACTTGGTGATTCTCACAGAGGGTGGTGGAGCCAGGGGAGGGGAGGGCTTGGGGAGGGGTGGGACAGCAGCAGAGACAGGTGCCACAGAGCCCACCCCCCAAAGTGGCCATTTATGCACTCTGGAGATCAGCTGGAATTTCATGGGTTGAGACTCTCCTTGGAGGCTGGCAGCGCTAACGAGCAGATACCCGTCCAACCGGTGAGTGTGCCACCACAGTGTTCCCAGCATCTCAATCCATGAAGAATGCCTTCCCCACACAACAGGCCAAGAGTTCTCTGCGACTTCAGCACTCAGACAGATTTCCGCATGTGGCCACAGTGATGCATGCACAGCCCTTTGTTTTGTGTAATTCTGGTTATAAGCCTAGTGTATTATTATTTTATTTTTATTTTTGTTTATTTGTTTTTTATACCACCGCTCCCATAACTGGCTCGGGGCGGTTAACACGATAAAAGCATCCATTCAATTAAAATCCCCATAAAACGATTAAAACAATTTACACATATGACAATGAAGACCTAGTAGAGCTACTCCCCACCCCCCCTTTTCTGGTCATCAATCAATATCGATGAAATAATGGCTCTGTTGCTTCAGGCCAATTCAGTGACCCTCCTTAGTCCAACTTGCATGTTGACATGGATTCACACTGTAAATGGCCTTCAGAGCTAACATGTCTGAAAAGCAAGGCAGCAATAAGACACTCAATCTATCTCTCACATTTCTGCCCTAAGAATCAGAATCACACGGAGAGACGGAAGAATCACATGGAAGAGACGGCAAAGGGCCACCTGGGCCACACAAACCCCATCCGGGGCTTTAAAATTACACTCCCCTGACAGGTGCTCATCCAATCCCCTCTCAAAAACTTCCAATGGTGGGAACTCCACACCCCAAGGCAGCATATTCTATTAATAGCTGTCCCCATCAGAAAACGCTTTCTAATACTTAAGTGGAGTGTCCCTTCCTATCATTTGAACCCGTTGCTCTTGTCTCTAAAGCTGCTTTAAACAAGCTGACCCCTTCTTCAACATGGCTACCTTTGTCGTAGTCAAACACAGCTCTCCTCTCACCCCTTGCCCTCCTCTTCTCCAAGAGACACATCCGCAACCCTCTCCACCTCTCCAACCCCTCGACCATCTCAGTCACCTTTCTCTGAAGCCCAGAGTTTCCTTTCCTTCTCCTTCTCCTTCTCCTTCTCCTTCTCCTTCTCCTTCTCCTTCTCCTTCTCCTTCTCCTTCTCCTTCTTCTTCTTCTGGACAATGGCCCGGTGAAATACATCAAGCTGAGAGGGAGCAGCCTCAGGGATCTGAACCCCCATTATAGAATCATAGAATCATGGAATCATAGAGTTGGAAGGGGCCATACAGGCCATCTAGTTTTGGGCTGGGTTCATCAATAGGCAGAGGACACCCAGCTCTATCTCCTTGTGGACAGTCGCCTGGACTACCCCCCCCCCCCAGAACAGTTTGCCAGATGTTTGGAGGCCATAGCCGGAAAGTGTTCCTAAGAGTTCACCTTACGTTTTGATACAGATGCAGTGGACTCTGTCCACTGGTTTTGTCTTAATTAACTTAAATAATTTGGTGTCATCTGTGGTAGTAATTTGGAAATGGTTTTAAATAAGTTTTGGAAAGTTTGTAGATGGCTTTAATAATGTTAGCTGCTCTGGGACTGTTGGAGAGGAACAGCCTAAAAATTACATAAATAAATAAAATAAATAAATGTAGTCAGCTCATTATCCACTTCTGGGTATTTACGAACAAGTTGGAAAGCATGGATTCCCGTGCAGATCCCCGAGGGCCACTGCTGCACACATCTCTCCATTGTAAGAGCAGAACATTTGTTCCTAATCTCCAGTTCCTGTTTTTTAGCCAGTTTGCAATTTGACAGAAGATAACCCATGACTGTGAAGTTTCTTCAGGAGTCACTAGTGAGGGACTTTGTCAAAACTCTTTTTTAAGAACGTCAGATGGCTTATACCTGTCCACATATCTATTGACGTTCTAGGTGTAAACTGCATGGAGCTTTTATTCCAACCCCAGATCGATTCAGTCCCTGCCCTCTACACAGAATGTGATTTCCGTTTGGATTTGGGAAGATTTAAATTTTCCTTCCGCAGCAAGAAGGATTGATCCGGAGTGACCCTACCTTTATTGTGCGATATCTCAGACTTCTTTTAATCCTCAATATCCATTTGGGAAAGAAAGCTCCGTGACACGTTTGCCTTAAAGGAGAAGACCCTAATTTCTCTCAACTTCTGTTGGTCTTGGATTTTTTTTTCTGCCTTCTTCGATCCTCTTACCCCCCCCCCCTTCAAGAAAAGAAAGGATTTTTTCCTCCCTCCTCTGACTTCTTGGATCCTCTCTCCCCTTCAAGAAAACAGAGAAAGAGTCTCCATTTGCCTCCCCCTCCTCTTCTGAGCAGAAGACTTTCCTGTTTTAATGGGGAGGGGGGGAAGAGGAAGACCCGAGTTCAAAGCGATCTGAATTCAACAGGATTGACAATGGAATAAAGAAAGTAAGTGCAGACTCTGCCCTAGAAGGTTAGTGAGACAGAGAGTACTTATGCAAAAGCCATGCTGGTGTTTATTGAGCAGGGTTTCATTTCTATATGCCTGACAGTTTTATCTTTAATATTTTCCACCAATTTACCTGAAACAGACATGAAATTAACCACCCTGAATCTTCCCAGAAACCCCCCTGATCATTTTTCTTTCTTTAAAAAGGCTGCTAAACTGGCCACTCTCCAGTCCCCTGGTACAAAGGCTGATCTCAGAGACATGTTACACATCTTAGTTAGAGGATCAGCAGTTTCTCACTTAAGTTCCTTAAGAAGTCTCGAAGGGATGCCATCTGGTCCTGGGGATTTGTTTGTTCTACATGGTCTAGAACTTTTACATTGCACAGTCCACCTTAAATCTTAATACAAAGGTGGGTAATAAATAAATAGGTAATAAGAAGACGAAGGAGTCTTAAACGGGCTTACATTCGTCTTCCCTTTCCTCTCCCCAGGACAAACACCCTGTGAGGGAGGTGAGGCTGAAAGAGCCCTTATATTACTGAAGAAGAAGAATTGTTTCTTATATGCTGCTTTTCTCTGCCCAGCTGGCCCCATGTGGAGGAGGAGCAGGGAATCAGCCCCAGCTCTCACCAGATCAGAAGCCGCTGCTCCTAACCACTTCACCCAGCGGACTCTCAAAGTGAATGGAGAAGAGGGCATGGCCCCTTCTCTGGCATAAAGGTAAAGGTATCCCCTGTGCAAGCACTGAGTCATGTCTGACCCTTGGGGTGACGCCCTCCAGCGTTTTCATGGCAGACTCAATACGGGGTGGTTTGCCAGTGCCTTCCCCAGTCGTTACCGTTTACCCCCCAGCAAGCTGGGTACTCATTTTACCGACCTCGGAAGGATGGAAGGCTGAGTCAACCTTGAGCCGGCTGCTGGGATCGAACTCCCAGCCTCATGGGCAGAGCTTTCAGACGGCTGCCTTACCACTCTGCGCCACAAGAGGCTCTTCCTCTGGCATACAAAGAGGATTGATTGGTGAATATATGGAAAGGGCAACTGAAACCATTTTGCTTTGTTAGGATCCATTGGTCTCAGCACAAGAAAAAAACCAAGATCTCAGGGTTGAAAGTTCACCGTCTAAATTATTAAGAACATTTGAAGCTCGCCGTTGTTGCCTCACCATGCTCTGTCTTTGGTTCTTCATCAAATCATCCTTCTTCCCTTCCAGGATCTTCACGATCCCAGCATGAGATGTGCTGTGAGTTTGATTCCTCCTGCCCCCCCCCACCAGTTGGACCTCCAGTCTTCTGGCCTTCTCTGTCTATCTGTGTGGTTGTTTTGCAACCTACCAAAGTCTCTCTGTTGCTCTCATCGGGGGGGGGGGATTGAAACGCTGTTTCAGGCCCAATATTTTATGCATTCCTTCCTCATAGGAAACAGAAAAAGAAAGCCCATCGTTTTGTGACAAAATCACAGCATTTGCCAAATATTATTCCTGCGGAAGTGTTTCAAATCCCAAACGATCATTTTAAGTGCTTTCTGTTGCAAATGTTTTTGCTCTCCTTCCAAGATTAAGCAGAGGGACTGTCAGATTGGTACAGCAGAAGGGGAGGCGAGCGGGCGGTGTCGCTCTGATGCTAGTAAACAAAGACGGTGCCCCGCTTCCCTGAGGCTCGGAGGCAGATTCCAAACACCGAACACATTTGGTGTTTGGAGAAAAGGGTTAAAAACGATATTTAACATGATTTCTCAAATGTGGGGGATTCTGCCATTCAAGCAAGACTTTGTCCATATGGTAGAGTTTCTAAACTCCAGCTGGATCCTGGAGATCTCCAGCAATTGGAACTGGAGACAGAGGTTGGATACACACTTTTCTTGGATGCTTTAGGATGCTTTGGGCTGATCCTGCATTGATGGCCTGTATGGCCCCTTCCAACTCTATGATTCTATGGTTCTATGATTCTATGATTAGTTCCCCTGGAGAAAATGGCTGCTTAAGAGGGTAGACTCTATGGTATCACAGTCTACTGAGATCCCTTCCTTTCCAAACCCTCCCTTCCCCTCCCCATCTCCAGTAACTTCCCAGTCTTCTGATGAACATCTATTTATGGAACATTGTCCCTAACAATGGGGGGGATTTACCTGGAGGAGGAAGGAGGCCAAGCTGATGGTGTCAGCAACGTAGCCGCTTCACTTCCAACCTGCACCAGAAGTCAGATCATCATGATGTGACATTGCAGCAATGAGTTGGTATTTGGGTAAAGAAACCCTTGAGATGTTCTTCAGTCTTCGAGACATTCCAGAAGTGGCCTGATGGTGCAGAATATGGTTGGGAAGCAGAGCTGTGGACATGCCCACCCAGGACCTCTCCCCTTCCCACTCCCTCCAGGCCAATCACTGGCCATTTGGGGATGGGGGAGCAGGTCATACAACCCAATAAATGTTTAACAAAATTTTAAAAATTTTAAAAATTTAAAAATTAATTAACCCTTCCAGGACTGTCAAGAAACCCTGGGGTTTCACGAAAACCTGGTTGAGAAATCCTGCTCTCAGTGGTATGTACAAAAACACCCCAGTTGAAGAGAGATGTTGACAAACTGGAGTGTGTCCCGAGGAGGGCAACAAAGATGGTGAGGGGTTTGGAGACCAAGACGTATGAAGAAAGGTTGGGGGAGCTTGGTCTGTTTAGCCTAGAGAGGAGACAACTGAGAAGAGATCTGATAATCATCTTCAAGTATTTAAAAGGGTGCCATATGGAGGATGGAGCAGAATTGTTCTCTCTTGCCCCGGAGGAACAGAGCAGAATTAATGGGATGAAATTAATTCAAAAGAAATCCCATCTAAATATCCGGAAGAAGTTCCTGACAGTTAGAGCGGTTTCTCAGTGGAACAGGCTTCCTTGGGAGGTGGTGGGTTCTCCATCTTGGAAATTTTTGAACAGAGTCTGGATAGCCATCTGACGGAGAGGCTGATTCTGTGAAGGCTTAAAGGGGTGGCAGGTTGCAGTAGATGAGCGATTGGGATGTGAGTGTCCTGCATAGTGCGGAGGGTTGGACTAGATGACCCATGAGGTCCCTTCCAACTCTATTATTCTATGATTCTATGATTCTATGAACTCTAGGGTTAATCTGAGAACCAGAGAAGGCTCAAGATACTGATTGTGTTGAGGAGTTAATAGTACATTGCTTGAAATCCTATAAATATTCTCCTTCCTTTTGAGATTATGCGGTGTGATTCCACACAACTTTGTGTCTGTGATCTAGCGGGGATTCATCTGTCCCCTTCTGTTGCCCTCTCTGTCGCTGTGATCGCTTCTTCCTATTCAATGTCTCCATGGCTCTTTTTAAACGTTTCATGTGTATTTTAATTAAGTGTGTTTTTGAGAGGGCAAATGGTTTTAAAATGTGATTTTATTAAATATGTTCTAAAGTATTAGTCCCCTTGGTGGCCCTAGTAAGGGCCAGGAAGACAAGAGTACAAATATTGTGAATATACAATACATAATGCAGTACAGAGGTTCAGAAAATGAGTGAGGACCAGTTGCGTTTAAATCTCATCTCCCAAATTAGATCCCCTGGGATCTCTTTAGGTAACAATTCCCTCTCCTCTCTCCAGCTGAAATGTGAGGATTAAAAAAACCCCAAACTGGCCTACCTGACTGAGTTGCTTGTGATCGGCATTTACTCGAAGCAATTCAGTTCATTTTCCCTACCTCTTCTGAAAACAAGCCTAATATTTTTTCCCCTCCCGTGTCATGTACAACTTGTCGGAGAAACTTGTGTGCAGTAAATTTGAGTATAAAAGAATAGACAGCATTGCCGATATCCTCCAGGCAGCCCTTAGCTACCAGTTGACATTTTTGAAATCTTGCTTTATCTTCGTTTAATAAATAGACTACAGCAATGTAATATGAAGAGGCTTGTTGAAGAAGGCAAGACTTCTCGCCTGCTTCTGATCCGTCTCGTTCCTGGGATTTATTTGATAAAGGACACAGTTGGCACGTAGATAGAGATCAGAAGTTTCGGTCTTCATATTCCCACAGCATCTTTCAAAGGCAGAACTCCAGCTGTTCGCAGTAAGATTCAAGCTGGACAATTTGAATGCATCCCAGTTCCTCCGCCATGAAAGTCTACAAGTAGGAAACACTCACAATGATTTTGAAGCAGATTGGTAATTGCTCTGCCTTGTTCCCAGAGTATTTTATCTCGACCTGGAAAAAAGTCTTGGCATCAAGACTTGATTGCTCTAATGGTCTATATATGGGACTGCCCCTAACAATGGTACATTTCAGTTGGCCCGTAATGTGGAAGCAAAGGTACAGGAATCTACTGCAGTGGTCATATTAAGGCATCTCCAGATGGCTTCCAGTTTGTTTCCAGATTCCAGTAAATGGGGGCTGGCATTGGCCTTTAAGCTTCCCTCGGACTTAGAAAAGTGAGGAAGTCAGCCATTAAGCTATTTAAGCAGCTAAGCTGGACCCATGTGCTCACTAGTTACATCAAGTGGTCACCTGTGAGGATGCAGTGGGAAAACCCTGAGCACATGTCCTGGGATTCCTTGGTTTAAGGTAGGCTCCAACCCACTTTATTTTTCTTTAGGAAGAGAAACTCTGTGTGCTGTGCTGAAGAAGGAGCAGCCACCATTAGGTTCTCAGTTCTCTGCATCTGCTGATGTTGGAGACCGAAACAGATGAATATGATATATTTGTAAATCATATTTCCTAGTAAAGATTACTTTCTTTTAAAACTCAAGGCACGGTGAGTCAGGATCTGTGCCTCATACACACAGGTAACTAAAAACTGTACTATCAAATGCTCTGTTCCTCTGCAGCTTTACTTCTCTGGAGGGACTCGGGATTGGCCAAGTCCAAATGTCTCAACAGAAGGGTTGCTAGATTCTGGGTGGGGCTTGAATATCTCGTGGAACTGCAACTCAATTTGAGACTATCGAAATCGGTGGGCCTGGACAGATGGGCTGCTGTACGTGTGGATTCTATGGCATATAAGTTCCTTTCTATTAAATAGTAAGTTGAATAAGGCACAGTGCCTTGTGTGCCGAACATTAGCTCTTTATTGATTCCCAGCAACTGACCACATTAACAGCCCACCAACCAAACATATACAGTTGAGGGTATTCCTGCTGTTGTTGCTTGAAGACTTCCAGTGAGGGGGAGCTCACCACCTCCTTAGGCAGCCTATTCCACTGCTGAACTACTCTGACTGTGAAAAACTTTTTCCTGATATCTAGCCTATATCGTTGTACTTGAAGTTTAAACCCATTACTGCGTGTCCTCTCCTCTGCAGCCAACGGAAACAGCATCCTGCCCTCCTCCAAGTGACAACCTTTCAAATACTTAAAGAGGGCTATCATGTCCCCTCTCAACCTCCTTTTCTCCAGGCTGAACATTCCCAAGTCCCTCAACCTATCTTCATAGGGCTTGGTCCCTTGGCCCCAGATCATCTTTGTCGCTCTCCTCTGTACCCTTTCAATTTTATCGATGTCCTTCTTGAAGTGAGGCCTCCAGAACTGCACACAGTACTCCCGGTGTGGTCTGACCAGTGCCGTATACAATGGGACTATGACATCTTGTGATTTTGATGTGATGCCCCTGTTGATACAGCCCAAAATGGCATTTGCCTTTTTTACCGCTGCATCACACTGCCTGCTCATGTTTAGTTTACAATCCACAAGTACCCCAAGGTCTCGTTCACACACAGTGTTACCTAGAAGCGTATCCCCCATCCAGTAGGCATGCTTTTCATTTTTCTGACCCAGATGCAGAACTTTACACTTATCTTTATTAAATTGCATCTTGTTCTCATTTGCCCATTTTTCCATTGTGTTCAGATCTCGTTGAACTCTGTCTCTATCTTCCGGAGTATTTGCCAGTCCTCCCAATTTGGTGTCATCTGCAAACTTGATGAGTAGTCCCTCCACCCCCTCATCTAGATCATTAATAAATATGTTAAAAAGTACCGGACCAAGCACCAAGCCCTGAGGTACCCCGCTACTCACCTCCCTCCAGTCTGATGAAACACCATTGACAACAACTCTTTGAGTGCGGTTCTCTAACCAATTCCCTATCTACCTAACGATCTGAAAATCCAGACTGCAGTCCTTCAATTTATCCATCAGAACATCATGGGGACCTCCCCAAACCCTGACTTCCCTCGGCTCCTCCCTCAAGATCTCCAGGAACTTCCCAACTCACTGCTGGCCCTCCTCTCTCCAGACAACGGAGGTCGTCCCCCCCTGGACAAAATGGCTGCCTTGGAGAGTGGAGTAGACTCTGGCACTATGCTCTGCTGAGGTCCTTCCCATCCCCAGTCCTTGCCTTCCCCAGGCTTCCCCCCACCCCCAGATCTCCAGGAATGTCTTACCCTGGAGTTGGCAGCCCTGGCAGTCATAGCGGAAGCTGCTCTGGGGGAAGGTCCGGGTTTCCACCCTCTATTTCCGAAGCATTTTAGCAAAGGAGCCCCCAGGCAAGCCCCGTTTGGTAGCAGATCCGCCTGTCTGAGTGCTAATTCCCAGGTACACACTTTAAGCAGCTCACTAAGTGCCGGGCTGCATCCTGCAATA
Source organism: Paroedura picta (assembly GCF_049243985.1). Classification (NCBI taxonomy): domain Eukaryota; kingdom Metazoa; phylum Chordata; class Lepidosauria; order Squamata; family Gekkonidae; genus Paroedura; species Paroedura picta. The sequence continues at coordinate 125,972,530 of NC_135374.1, read as the reverse complement.
TTAAACTGCCTTGCTTGGGTTTCATGTAAGAATCAGAGCCGGATCCCTGTAGGAAATCAGCAGGAAGGTTCACAGGGAGAAAGACTCGTTTGGAAATACCCCTAAGCCAGTCTGGTAGATGCTGGCTTAGCAGATATTCATACGTTCTCTAATACAGAAGCGGCAGCTTTGTTTCCGGCGGCTCGTAACCGTTTTCTCCCGCTCCTCTCCCTCTCCTGTTTTCTCCTGATCTAGTCTCCCAAAAACTCACCCTTTATTTCCCTTTAGGTGCAAGTTTCCAAGACGGCAATTTTGGATGGGTCGCCGTCTTAGACTGCAGGAGCAAGACAAAATTCAGGCCCAGGAGCATCTTGATGCTTGGGTTGCCTACACAGAGTCCACCTTCCAAAGGGGCCATTTTCTCCAGGTGAGCTGATCCCTGCTGCCTGGGCATCAGCTGTAACCCCAGGAGATCACCAGCCACTACCAGGAAGGTGGCAACCTTACTCAAAGCCCAGCAGCCTCCCCCAGGGTATAAACATTCATGAGTTGAAGTTGCTGACTCCTGGTGACCTCAGAGGCTTTTCAAGGCCAGAGGTGGTTTGCCATGGCCTGCCTCAGCATACCCTCCCTGGGCTTCCTTGGTGGTCTCCCATCCAACGCTGACTGGAAACAACCCTGCTTAGCTTCTTAGGGTTGAGGAAATTGGGATAGAAGAAGAAGAAGAGTTGGTTTTTATATGCCGCTTTTCCCCACCCAAAGGAGGCTCAAAGCGGCTTCCAGTCGCCTTCCCATTCCTCTCCCCACAACAGACACCCTGTGGGGTGGGTGAGGCTGAGAGAGCCCTGATATTCCTGCTTGGTCAGAACAGTTTTATCAGTGCCGTGGCGAGCCCAAGGTCACCCAGCTGGTTGCATGTGGGGGAGCGCAGAATCGAACCCAGCATGCCAGATTAGAAGTCCACACTCCTAACCACTACACCAAACTGGCCTCGGCTACCCATGTACCGGCAAAAATTATGTACCATCAAGGGACAGATAAATGACGGTTGCCCCTCAGGGGAATTTCAAGGCAAAACCACAAGTATTTGCCATGGCTTGCCTCTTTGTAGGGACCCTAGACTTCATGGAGGCCTCTCATCCAAATACTTGCCCAGGGTGACCCTGTTTAGCTTCTGATCAGGTTGGGCTAGTTTGAGCCTTGTCTGTCTCCCACGCTCTTCCTGTGTTCTCTCAGCTCCAGGATTGAACCCCCTGACATCAGTGCGGTGGCCTTTCTCTTTGCACCTTCCATCTCAAGTCATTCCTTCCTTCATGGAGTTTTATAGCTAAGCCACTACTTGATCCCAAATGTTTCCTATAAACTCATCAGCGACAATGAAAAGCAGACTCTGATACACTTAAGCCCCGCCTGAAATCAGGGCACTTAATGGCTTCTTCCTACATCTATAGCAGGTGTGGGCAAACTGCGGCCCTCCAGATGTCTATGGACTACAAGTCCCATGGTCTATAGCTATTCCTCCTGTGGACATTCCATCTTCTAGAAGTAAATGTTCTACCAAGAGTCGGGGGGGGGGCAGAGCTGTGATTTTCACAGTTTCTGACTCCTGGCAATTTTTCACATGGACTTGTCTGCTGAGTAGGCTTGGTGCAGCCACTGTTAAAAACCACCAAATTTCCAGTTGCTGTGGGTTTTCTGGGCTGTGCGGCTGCAGTCTGGTAGTTTTGCCAGGAACTGTGGCTGGCATCTTCAGAGGTAGGACATGGCAAGAGGGGAATCTCTGTGTGCCAACCTATGGAGGCTGTGAACAGTTTCTGAGTATGCTATGTATCAGTGTGTGAGAAAGAGTCCCACACACATCACATTCCTGCCTTCTTATGTCTGGGCATCTCCTAGGGTAGCGGTCCCCAACCTTCTTGTGGTCGGGGACCGCCTCCAGGGGTGGGGGAGAGCCAGCAGCCTGGCTGCCACAGCTGCGCATAAACATGCATGCACAATTGCCGTGCATGCGCGTTTTCGCCACCAAGTGGCGCTAACGCACATGCACAGAGTTGCCGCGCATGCGCACTTTTGCCAGCAGGGGGCGCAAACGCGCATGCACGGCAGCTCCGCGTGTGCGCGTTTGCGTCACTGGCGTGCCGGCTACTGCGCCGGCTGCCGCGCCTGCTTCTTTCCCCCCCTCTCGCTGCAGGGGGGAGGCAGGCACGGCCGCTGGCGGCCCGGTAGTATGGCCTTTGCGGCCCGATACCGGGCCGCTGACTGGGGGTTGGGGACCCCAGTCCTAGGGGATGGACTGGAACTAGGAAGTGCCTGGGTAGTCCACTTGTAAGTCCATGAGGAAATGCTCCAGGAATCTGATCTCCATATACTGAAGGTCTATTGTAGTTGCAGAAGGCTACCTGGAGGTACACTCCCTGGAAAGAAAGAAAAAACAGGGAGAAAAGGGCCAGAGAAGGAAGGGTAGAGCAGGATCCAGAGGCCAGATTTTGCAGGTAGGTTTTTGTTGTTGTTGTTGTTCCTTTTTTGCCATTTGCTATTTTATTGCCCTTTTATTGCCCATTACAGAGGGGTGGGACTACATCATGCTTTGGAGGAAGCAGCCACCCATTTAGCTGCGGGCCTCTAATTCAGAAAAAGATGCCACATGCGCAAGGGCAAGAGTCTTCCTGCGCCTACAAGTGCAGCGTCTGCGGTGGCAGGAGCACTCCAGCCTCTCCCTCACCGGGCTGCTACAGACATATTTGTTAGTGAGTACTATGGTGGCAGCATGCGAGAAAGGAGAGGCTAATTAGTATAACAAACTGATTAATAGAAAATAATAGGGCCTCTTCCAAGGCCTGCTTTCAGAAATTATCCTTTGGTGCTTGAAAAGCAGCCAATTAGAAAAACACAAAGAGGAGTGAGTGGCTCAATAGGGGAAGGAGAGAAAGACTCCAACTCCTGGCATGCCACGGGGTACAAGTACCTTGCATTTGGGTCGATGGGAGTTACATGTGTCATCTGGGAGGAAAACAAGTTCCTACTTTCGTAATTAGCTACATGCTCTAGTCACTCATCCATGAAAGGGTTTTCGAGATGTTCCAAAGAGAACAAAGCAGGTTTGGCTCTTGGGTAATACAGGGAATGTTCTTTGAAAGTCCACATTACTTTCCATGGCCTAACAATGTGTAAAATGCCTCTCTAAAACCACAACAGAATAACATCCAGTGTTGTGGAATTTATTTGGAAGTCAACGCTTTCCTCCACCATTAAATGGAAAGCGAATTAGAATTCGCAAGCCAGATTTTGAGAGGGTTTTAGAGACCCATTTCGTGTTTCGTGTCCTCCCCCTCCCCACAGTTACAATCTTGTTCAACACATGCAGCTCCTCTATCTGAAACAAGAAGCTACAAAATCTCCCTCCTTCCCGTTTGCCTCCTCGATTCCAGTCCTGGCGATTCACACAGGGAGAGGCCCATATGGTGGTGTTCTCCAAGTGAACCATCTTTTAGGTTAGGATTAGGAAGGTTTGGGAGGGTTAGAAGAGAGAGGTTTGGGAGTGGGGACAGAGTAGGAGGTGGCATCACCCCCAGTGTGGTGATGTCCCTTCCAGCCTCTCCCCCCTGGTGTTGGCTGCTACAGGCAGGGACAGCCGCTTTGGATGCCAGATTGCACAACCCTAATTGGAGCCCTGCGAGTTGAAGGGCACCGGGTTGGGCCGGCTGTTCTCCGAGTGTGAGGCTCAGCGCTCAGCCGCATAGAAGGGGGGAAAGCTGATGCCAGGAAGTGGGCACAGCCTCATGGCCTCTCTCGTGTTTGTTGACTCCTGTACAGCGGTTTGCCTGTGAGTGGGCGGGAGGAAGAGGGCGAGGTGAGGTTCAAGCAGGGAAAAAATACAAGAGAGGCACCTCAGAACGGGAGAAGGTGGGCATGCACCTGCCGCCCACTGCCATCACCTGCCACAGCGGCGGCCAGCAACCTGGGGACCCCGGGGAATGGGCCAAGTGACCCCAAATGGGGTCATGACCCCAAGGTTGAGAACCACTGCTTTAAACTATTGTGAGAGTTGATGCTGAAATCTGAGCTGGAAAAAGTTCTGGTATATCTTTGTTTCAATTCTATTTCAGCAGCAGCAAAAGCTAAAAACGAGAAATAAGAGAATAAACAATACACAATATTGTTACAATTTTCAAGAAGAGCCAATGAATAAAGGAGACTTACCCTGTACAGCAGAGAAAACAACTCTTAAGAAGGAACCAAGCTCAAAGTGGCTGTTATAGCTTGTCTTCCCCTAATCAAAACATACATAATTATGTTACTTTAGTTAATCTCCACTCATATTATTTCACTCCATTATTTGATTAGAGCAAGACAAGAGTCACAGCCGTATCTACCTCATAAAGTTGTTGTGGGGAACAACTGGAGGAGAAGATAATGAAATAGATACTTTGGATTCCCAGGTAGGAAAGCCGGAGTATGAAAGAAGCAAGCAAATAAATAAAATAAGCTTGTGAAATACTCATGGATTCAGTACCAAAAACATCTTAATAATGAACCAATAGTAAGCTGCAACAAGACAATGAGCTCAAACTATGTGAATCTAACACTGCTAATTATATGAATTTGACAACCACAAGGCACAGTTCTTTCACGTAGGGTCCTCGGAAATAAATTTAGCTAAGGGTGTGTGTGTGAAGGGGGAGATACCTTTAAAGAGATCCTTTTAAGATAAGGTTGATTACCATAGTCTTGTACAGCTAACAGGGCTTCCAAAGGAGTGGTCCCCAACCTTTTTATCACTAGGGACCGGTCAACACTTGACAATTTTACTGAGGCCCAGGAGGGGGGTAGTCTTTTGCTGAGGGACATCACCGCCGCCTGAGCCCCTGCTCTGCTTGCTTTCCCCCCAGCGTCCCTGACTTCCCACTGCCCACTGGGGGACACTGCCAGCAGTGTCACGCTGAGGGGGAGCCCCAGCCATGGCAGCCACTGGAGAGCACCAAAGGTGAGACGGTGGCAGATTGGCAGGGCAGCCCCCGAGGCAGCAGCCAGGGAGGAGGATAAGGAAGAGCAGCGGCCCGATACCGACTGATCTACGGACCGGTCCCGGTCACTGGACCGGGGGTTGGGGACCACTGTTCCAAAGGATGAAGATGGGGGTAACACAGATTTGGTTTGGTGAGAAGTTTTAAACTCTGTGGAGCAAACAATGTAAATGCACTGGTTGTAAATTTCATCGACTGAAGTAGAATATATCAACAGAGGCAGTTTATAAGAGACTAGAAATTAAGCCCGCTGTGAAGGGAAATACAGCGGGCGCTAGTGCGTGGGGAGAAAGAATGTAGGGAAAGGAGGTAGAAGAGGGGAGGAGGAGTGGGAGGCAGAAAGGAGGGGAAGAGGATTATGTGGGGTAGAAGTGTGGGTGGGAGGTGGGTCCGGAGGGCAGGGTTAAGGGAGAGACGAGGTGGGGTGGGCAGGGGGAAGAGCGGTGTGTGTGTGTGTGTGTGTGTGTGTGTGTGTGCATGGTGCAGGCTTCTGCCGAGCCCAGGGGCATGCGGGGCTGGGCAGAAGCCTCAGTGGAGCGGCAGTGGGCGGCGGAGGCTTATCCCGGACAGAGCCCACCCTATCTCCTCTCACATTGCCCTTACCCTTTTATTTAATCCGCTCCGCACGAGCGGTTAAAGATAACTTTATTCCAGTTTGATGCTTACTCTGGTTATTAATAAGATACAATGAAGACAAGGATGCCGGCCTCCAGGTGGGACCTGGGGATCTCCCGGAATTACAGCTCATCTCTGGACCACAGAGGTCACTTCCCATGGAGGAAACGGATGCTTCGGAGGGTGGACTCTGTGGCACTGTACCCCTCTGGGGTCCCTGTGCTTTTCAGGCTCCATCCCCAATTTCCCATATGGGACCTGGCATCCCCCACCAGCGGCTGGGGGGGGGGACCTGGCAGCTCTCAATCAAGAAGCATTGGCTGGTTCTTTCCTATGCTCAGCTCATGTCAGTAGCAACAAAGGGACCAAAAGGGATACATCCTGCGCCACAACGAACAGGACCTGCGCATCACAGCAGTGGTAAGGGCAGCGGACAATACTTTGGTGGCACTGCTTGCATCGATGGGTCCGTTCTTTATAAGGCAGAATCCAGACAGATGTTCAAACGCATGCCCCATTGCAATGTGTCTGCTTAGAAACCCACCCAGCTGGATTAAGCCCATGAAGTGTACAATGGGAAGGAAGAAAGAAGTCAGGAATATATGTTTGTGTGTGTGTGTGTGTGTGTGTGTGTGTGTGTCAGGCGCCTCTAGCAAAAGATACAGTTGCTGCTGTCATCTCCGTGGCACACTCCCAGCTGGCTGGAAAGTTAAAACCTTGCTGAACATCCTGAGCCTGTTGTTTGGCAACATGTTGCTATGGCAACACCATCCTCTGTCATTGCCCCTCCCCTCTGGTAGCTGTCGCATGTGGAATACAGAACTGTAAAAGTTTAGTGTCTTAGATTTCTGTGGGAGCCCTGGGAAACCACCAGGCCATAATGAATGACAAAACGGGGTAGAAGCATTCAAAGCAAAGAACGTGTTTTCCATCTCTTTATTTCTCCCACATACACTGCTTTTAGACTTATAGCTCTCTGCTTCTAAAGCAGGCGGGATTTCAGCTGGGTGCAAATGCACAACAGCCAAGCAAATAACGCAACAGAAAAGAAGAAGAAGAAGAAGAAGAAGAAGAAGAAGAAGAAGAAGAAGAGTTGGTTTTTATATGCTGGTTTTCTTTACCTGAAGGAGTCTCAAAGCGGCTTACAATCACCTTCCCTTTCCTCTCCCCACAACAGACACCCTGTGAGGGAGGTGGGGCCGAGAGAGCCCTGATATTACTGCTCAGTCAGAACAGCCTTATCGGTGATGAACCTAAGGTCACCCAGATGGTTGCTTGTGGGGGAGTGCAGATTCAAACTCAGCTCGCCAGATTAGAAGTCCGTACTACTAACCACTACACCAACGGGTCATATTTCACACATTAATAGGGACGTAAGATGAGTCTGGTTGGATCAGACCAAAGGACTATCTAGTCCCCCATTCAGTTCACAGGGTGGCTGACCATCTGCTTCTAGGATGCTTCCCATGAGCATCCTCCCACCTATGTTCCCCAACCATGGATATAAAGAGGCATACTGTGGCCTCTGGTGTTGGTGGGAGGAGATATCTACCATGATCAGTAGCTGTTGATAGCTCAGTCCTCCACTGGATCTGCCCACTCCCCTCTTGAAGCCTTCCAAGTTGATGGCCATTGCAACATCCTGCGGCAGCAAATGCATGTTTCTCTGAGAGCCAGCATGCTGTTGTGGTTAGGACTGTGGACTCTGATTTGGAGAAACAGATTTCATTCCCTGCGCCTATTGGGTTAAAGAAAAGCATGGAAGCTTTTTCACAGTATCCCAGATTCTCCATGTTTCTCGGTTAAGGGGTAAATGCTGTTCAAATGAATTCCAAAGATGATCCAATGATAATAAGAGAGAGAAATTTTACTTACAACATTCGGAGCACATCTAACATGACATGTAGATACATTTAATTTATTGTGAATACATTAACTTTTTAAAAAAAAGGCTAAACTTGCTGCAGCTCCAAGCCCATGTAAGAGAGAATAAGAGAAGCCCTAAATAAGACCAAAACAGCAACAATGGTCAAAGAAGTTCAGGATCTAACTGAGGAGAGGGTAGGGCTAGCCGTCAAGAGTGCCTGAGTGAGAAAACTCTCTTGGCCCTTTCCTTCCCAGATCCTCTTGCCTGCAGAGTCACAATAACCAACAGCTGCTCCACATGCAGCCAGCTGGGTGGCTTTAGGCCAGTCCCAGTTTTCTCAGAGCTCTCTCAGCCTCACCTACCTCACACAGTGCCTGTTGTGAGGAGCGGAAAGGGAAGGTGATTGTAAGCTGCTCTGAGATTCCTTGAGGTACAGAAAATCAAGGTATAAAAGCCTTCTTCAGTCTTAGTGTAGCAACTAATGCAGCAATTCTCTTGGAAAGAATTGTTGGCCATCTGTTATAGAGATGGGCACAAACCAGTTGACGAGCTAAAGTTCATCATCAATTTTGTCTGGTTCATGATTCATGAAGGACTATTTGCGAACTGGAGACTTTTCATACATTTTGATGCTATTCATGGCAGTTTATTAAGAGCAGGAAGCAGGGATCTAAACTCCTGCTTTCTGCTCTTCAGAAAACAGTTGAGATGACAGCTGTTTGGTTTAACCCCCTGCTCCCTGCTCCCTGTGAAAAGCCATAGTGTAGAAAGCAAGGGATTGAGTCTGGGACTGGCTGATCAAGGAGGCCCCTTTAAGCAGCTTAGTCATGGAAGCATTTTGCTCTGATTAGACCAAGAGTCTTCCTTGAACATCACTGACTGCTCAAGAAATCCCCTTTCAACAACTAATCCATGCCAAGCAGGCTGCCTCACTGCTCAGCTGTTCAGATCGGAAACAGCTGAGCTATGGGGGCAGCCTGCTCCTGCATCTCAGTTATTGCAAAGGCAGCCAGCCCTGAAAGCTGCTTTAAACAACTGAGCTGCTCGACTGTTTAGGATCAGGCTGCTCCCATGGCTCATCTGTTTCTGGCAGGAACATCACACATATGTGGCTGAATTTGGGGTTCACCTACAAATCACAATCTGAATTGAACTCTGTTCTGGTGATTTGTGCCCAGACCTAATCTGTTTTCCCTTCCCTTTGGGAAAGATAGAAAGGGGGGAGGGCACAGGAATTGCTGCTTGGATGATAGAAGATAGTGCTGGGAAGGCTCACCACAAGACTAAGATATAAAGTTCAAGCCATCAGGTGCCATCTGGTTTCTCGTCCACAAGGTATCTGGATGTGTCCACTGATCGTGTCAAGAAGCATGTGTTGGACGTAAGGTGCAAGGCAGTGTGGACATTCTGTCAGTGGCTTTTGATCCATGATCTCTCCCCCCACACACACCCCTCTAGAGTCATTCCCTAATTATCATAGTTGGGTCGCAGCAGAGGCTATGTCCCTTTGCAGACTTTTTGCAAGGTAGCAGCAGCTGCAGAGAAACACTGGGTGGGCAATTCCGTATCTTGCTCGGTCATTTTTTTGCCTTGCTCCCATAGCAATAGTGGTGATGCCAAGTTTGGGGACTGCTCCCAGCTCCCCCTTTTGCCTTCCTTTCCTTCCACCTATTCACAGGCCCCTGACCTGACTGTGCTTCCTTCCCTTCCCCTTGACTATTCTTCCACCATCCAGGGCACATTCACACTCTTTCTACTAGACCGTGCTGGTTGGGAGGCTGCTGGGGCTCTGGGTTATCATTGCCTGCACACACTTCCCCCTCCTTCCTGAGGAGCGGGAGGCAGAGGAGGTGGAGCCCTTGCAAGCAAAGGGGCAAGGAAGGGCACATGAACATGGCTTGTTACCTGAAACAGACCTTTCTCCTGAATTCATGATAACAATTCTACGAGACTGTCAGCTATGCGAGAGGGGAAATGTGCAAAAAACTCCACCTATGTATACAGATAATTCTCAGGCAGCAGCAGTTCTTAAATATTAGCAGAAAGGATTTTTATTTAAAAAAAAACAAATTGTTGTTGTTGTTAGATTCAAGTGGGTAGCCATGTTGGTCTGAAATAACACAACAAAAATTGAGGTTGCCAGCTTTGTGGATTTGGAGTAGAAGATAAAAGGTACCTGATTGAGGTTCCTTTGGTGTGTCTGAAATGATTTCTTCCTGAATGTGTGGAGGTAATTCTTTGATAATTTTGTGTAGGTTTTTTTTATTATTATTCCTGTGTGGGGTCTGTCCAGTTGCTTGTAAAAGTGGTATTTGAGAGCTGTCTTGGAGTCTCCTGGATGTAGTCTGATGTATTCATGAAGACGACAGCTCCTCCTTTGTCTGTTTCTTTAATTATTATATCTGGATTGGTTCTAAGGCCATTTATGGCCTTCCTTTCAGCATAGCTGATATTCTGCCGAGTGTGATGTTTTTTGTTGATCACATCGGTTTGGACCCTGCTTCAGAAGCATTCTATGTAGAGGTCCAGTGTGTCATTGTGACAAACCTGAGGGCTCCATGTGGAGTCTCTTTTCTTGTAGTGTTGTTTTGTTGGTATGTGGTGGTCAGCATCCTCTCCTTCAGTGGATTGGAGGGATGGTACTTGTCCTCCAGTGGATTCTGTGATGAAACTTCCTCTACTGGAAAATGACAGTTCTCTTTCCCAGTATCAAACAACTCCTCACCTACAACAATGCATCATCTAATGTGAACAAGGACAATGGTACTAGTTGTTGTTGTTAGGTGCGAAGTCGTGTCCAACCCATTGCGACCCCATGGACAATGATCCTCCAGGCCTTCCTGTCCTCTACCATTCCCCGGAGTCCATTTAAGTTTGCACCGACTGCTTCAGTGACTCCATCCAGCCACCTCATTCTCTGTTGTCCCCTTCTTCTTTTGCCCTCGATCGCTCCCAGCATTAGGCTCTTCTCCAGGGAGTCCCTCCTTCTCATGAGGTGGCCAAAGTATTTGAGTTTCATCTTCAGGATCTGGCCTTCTAAGGAGCAGGCAGGGCTGATCTCCTCTAGGACTGGCCGGTTTGTTCGCCTTGCAGTCCAAGGGACTCGCAAGAGTCTTCTCCAGCACCAGAATTCAAAAGCCTCAATTCTTTGACGCTCGGCCTTCCTTATGGTCCAACTTTCACAGCCATACATTGCAACTGGGAAGACCATAGCCTTGACTAAATGCACTTTTGTTGGCAGGGTGATGTCTCTGCTTTCTAGGATGCTGCCATAGCTTTCCTCCCCAGGAGCGAGCAAGCGTCTTTTAATTTCTTTGCTGCAAACCCAGATGCCAACTTTCCTGTTATGTACACTCCAATGACACAATCACTGGACCTAACAACATCACCTACACCATCAAAGGCTTATTCACTTGCTCATCTTCTAACATTGTATGTGCCATTAAATGCCAACAATGCCCTTCTGTTCTCTTCATAGGGAAAACAAGTCAAACCCTCCACCAAAAATTAACAGACACAAGTCTGACATAAAAAATCACAGGACTGAAAAACCTTCAGGAGAACACTTCGACTTTCCAGCCCATTCAATAAGGGACTTCAAAGTAGCTGTTTTATTGCAAAGGAACTTCAAGAACACATTGGAAATGGAGATTGCAGAAATGCACGGTACTACAACACTCAAAACAATGGAATACCCTGGACTCAACAAGGACATAGGTTTCTTATCTCACTACATATGCTAACCTCATTCAACTCTTATATCCATAGTCCTTACAATCCCTTCTTCTTTTTAATGTATTTTATTTGAGATGTGACTGTAATGTGATGTTAGTAATATGTCATGTAATGCTGAATTTAACTCTCTGGTCTCAGGACAAGATACTTGCCAGCACAGCTTGTCACTTGCAGGGATGGAGACAGATGGGGCCAGCAACTAGTCTCTTTTATTTAATTCTTTTCACAACTGGGATAGTGTCTCCCATTAATTATTAATAGGGACAGTTTTATTTCTCCGATGTTTTTGTGAACTACAACTGAATTCAAGAGGGTTGATTAGCCGTTTTAGCAAAACATTATAATTTGGCATAATATGGCTAAATTTGGATACTATGACACAGTTTACTAATTTGCCACTCATTTACCTTTTCTATATATCTGTATTCCTTGATCCATTTTGTCTGAACAAGTGTGTATGCAGATGAAAGCTCACACCTTGAATAAATGTTTGTTGGTCTTAAAGGTGCTAGTGGACTCAGTTTTTGTTGTGTTGTTGTCAGCCATTCAGTCATGTCCATCTCTTGACAATCTCATGGCACAGCTGCTGCCACAATCCCCGATCCCACACCACCTCCCTCCGCCATGCAATGTTCTGGCCAGTGTCCATCTCGATCGCACCCAACCCCTGTGCTCTTTGTCGGCCTGGTTTCCTTTTCCTATTTAACAAATACAAGGTCCCTAACAATAGACACTCAATTTAAGCTAAATGCAATCATACAGAGGAAGTAAAAGAGGCGTGAAAGGGGGTTAAAGTTGGATCAAAGGAAGGTATAGTTACTGTCCAGTGTGAAGAGAAGAGTCCAGAAGGAAAAGCAGCCCATCGTACAAACTGGGTCACTGTCACTGTTATTGCTATTGTTATTTATATCCTGCCATTTTCCGAACTGATCAATCAGTGTAAACCAATCACTGCTATTCTGACCAATGACACACGGCCTCTGTATGGCTCGGGTCTATTGTGTCGCTTGTGTCTCTAAGTGGGCTTGTTCTGGGTGGGTTTTCAGTGCGGTCTTGGTACAGCGTGTATCATGTTCTGGCACCAATAAAGAGCTGCAACAATGCCAGTGTCTGTGAGTCACTGACCCACAAGATCCACCACGGGTCTTGCAGAATACATGGCTCCAGTCAGAAGTAGCTGGTATGCCACAGTTGTTGTCATGTGAAATCTCAGAGGTGCCATGGCTCCGTGGTAGAGCCTCTGCTTGGCATACAGAATGCCCCAGGTTCAGTCCCTGGCAGCACCTCCAGTTAAAAGGAGCAGGTAGTAGGTGATGTGAAGGACATCTGCCTGAGACCCTGCAGAGTCTCACCTGGATGATCCGATTCAGTATAAGGCAGCTTCACGTGTTCATGGGCTCTGCTAGCTGCTTTCCCCTTGCAAGAGTCCAGGAACTGCCCTTTTGAGTCTCACGCTGGGAATCGCACGGACAGGATGCAAGAGAAACGGAACAGGGTTGCCAGCTGCGGTCTGGTTCCGCCGTGTCAATGCAAGTGTCGTGCAAATTATCTTGATTATATTGTTTCCCCCCTAAATCAAAAGAGGCCGATTAAGATGCAATCCCTGCCTTAAATGCGGAGTTGTGCTGAGCTTATGCCCTTCATAAATTGTTCGCTTCTAAATGTTTTGACCACTTACATCCTGAGATTGGTTTAAAAAGTTGTTTGGTTGGGTTATTTTTGTTTTGGAACTGAGTTGTTTTAGTAAGTAACCCCCCCCCCCCCCCCACAATTAAAATGTAAAAGAATGGGAAGTGGCGGGGGAGGGGGGGCGGAAGACGCCTGTACTTTATTTCTTCATTAGGGGAAAAAAATCTTTTCTTGTTCTTTTATTTAGAAATACTTAAAAGCTACAGGAAATTATTTTGCCGACATTGACTAAAGTAATACATCTTATGAATTAAATGCATTTCAAGTACAGTAAATTGGAAAATTATGCACACATTTCCTGAGATCTAAGCATAAATAGTGGCTTTTGTTTGGTACAGAAGCCCAGCTTATTCCTCTTCGTAGATGCGGATATAATGCCGAGGTAGCAAGAAATATAGAGACCAATTGCTCCCATTAATAATGGTTAACTGCGAGATAAATTTAATAGGAAAATGTGGAAGATTTAGAACTCCCAAGATCTAATTATTCATTTTCTGTTCCGTTTCTGGATATTAGAAATATTTTAATGGTTATGTAGAAATATGGGATGACAATTTAAAGGGATTTCAATCCCACTTCTGCCATATTACCAGACATAAATCTGAGATGATTATGCTAATGCAAAAAATCATGACTAGACCCCAAAAAAGTAGACCCTTGATTTGTACAAGTTGTAGAGTACATTACAGCGATATGCAGTGCACATTCCTGTTCCCTCCCCCTGCAAGGAGATTCTGTAATTGAAATAGTATGCAATTTGTATATCCATTTACAGGTTAGCTGACACAATTCACTTGGGAATCAATGTTTGTTTGTTTTCTTTCCCAAAATATGGGCTTGTATTTTATCAGGTCCAAGGAAGGACGTAGATAAAATTGAAAGGGTACAGAGGAGAGCGACGAAGATGATCTGGGGCCAAGGGACCAAGCCCTATGAAGATAGGTTGAGGGACCTGGGAATGTTCAGCCTGGAGAAAAGGAGGTTGAGAGGGGACATGATAGCCCTCTTTAAGTATTTGAAAGGTTGTCATTTGGAGGAGGGCAGGATGCTGTTTCTGTTGGCTGCAGAGGAGAGGACACGCAGTAATGGGTTTAAACTTCAAGTACAACGATATAGGCTAGATATCAGGAAAAAGTTTTTCACAGTCAGAGTAGTTCAGCAGTGGAATAGGCTGCCTAAGGAGGTGGTGAGCTCCCCCTCACTGGCAGTCTTCAAGCAAAGGTTGGATACACACTTTTCTTGGATGCTTTAGGATGCTTTGGGCTGATCCTGCGTTGAACAGGGGGTTGGACTAGATGGCCTGTATGGCCCCTTCCAACTCTATGATTCTATGATTCTATGAAATTGTAATGTAGGAGCCCTAAACTGGAGACTAAATATTTAAGGAGGGAAGGAGCCATAATTGACTATGGATTCAGCCAACTTGTAACATGGATCCAGAAGGGGTGAATGATGGAAATATGGACTCTGGAGGGGGTCTGGCTTCCTCATTTACTTTTATTTTCCAATTTATACCTCACCCCTCCCAGTTTGCCAGCTCAGGCCAGCTGAAGATCTGGCTCTCTGTCCTGATATAAATGGAAAGAGGGCCAGGTAGAAATTATCGGGCCTCTGTTGAACTCTCATTAAGCAGACTTGCTGCTGAAGGAAAACTCTTTATTCAAGAAAGTGATGAACAGTGTGCAAGGTGACCCCTTGCTGGAGCTGAAGGACAAGCTTACAGGCATAACTTTTATGTTTTCCCTGAGACCCCTCCCCCCCCCCAACTTGAAAATAGGCATGCTGAACAATGTACTGGGCACTAAAGTTTCCCAGGCAAAGCTTCCCACAAAAAGCACGTGCTAGAACCCAGACACCACAAAGCATTCCGAACCGATGTATAGTCAAGGTCCGGGCAATAAAAAACAGCCTGGGAAAAAGAAGCTTGCCTCCCCCCTCGTGTCTCTGGTCTGTGGGAAAATAGTGAGCAATGACATGTCATATTGACATGTCAAAGCAGGGAAGGAACCAATGGAAAAGGTCAACAGGGAACATGTGATCAGGGGCTTGACACTTGCTCACTGCTATGCCTTCCTCCGTTTTGTCCCACTTAGTCAAACCTGATTGGAAGGACCTCTCATGGTCTCATGTCAGCCTCCAATTAAATGGTCGCTTCAAATCAGAATGACACAAGGGTGATTATCCAGTTTTGCAAAGGCAACCCACATCCATTCAGCTCCTGATTTCTGAACGCTGACGGATGAGTCCTCCTTAATCCTAAGAAGAATGTAGAGAAGTGAGTTCAGAGAACACCTGGTCAAGACCCTGGCGCTAGCTCTTCTGCCGGGGTCAGTAGTATTTTGTTTGAGTCTTACAGTTAACTCTCCCCTCCTGACAGTTAGAGCCTTGGTGGAACAGGGAGGCTTCCTCGGGAGGCTTTTAGGGAGCGGCTAGATGGCCAATATAGAGCCTCTTGTGGCGCAGAGTGGGAAGGCAGCAGACATGCAGTCTGAAAGCTCTGCCCATGAGGCTGGGAGTTCAATCCCAGCAGCCGGCTCAAGGTTGACTCAGCCTTCCCTCCTTCCGAGGTCGGTAAAATGAGTCCCCAGCTTGCTTGCTGGGGGGTAAACAGTAATGACTGGGGAAAGCACTGGCAAACCACCCCGTATTGAGTCTGCCATGAAAACGCTGGAGGGCGTCACCCCAAGGGTCAGACATGACCAAGTGCTTGCACAGGGGATACCTTTACCTTTACCTTTAGATGGCCATTGAGAAGCAGTGCTGATTCTGTGAACAGAGGCAGGAAGAGATGACTCAATGCTTAGATCTTGTGGCCCCTTAATACACAACTAGGTAATAACAATCACCACTTTGGGGTCAGGAAGGAATTTTCTCCTGGGCCAGGAATCCTGGAGGATTTTTTTTACTTTCCTCTGGGCATAGAGTCAAGGTGGCTTGAGCAGAGTCAATGGCATGATGGCATCACTTCCTATGAGTGAGCTGGACCTTTCTTTTTCTACTGGTCAACATCCCCCCCCCAATCCCCTGGTTGTCAGGAAGGCCTGGTAACCCTGGTCACCAGGGAGATGCCATGGCCAAATGAAACAGGGGGAGGAGATTCATCAAGAGCCAGGACCTGACAGAGATCCAAAACTACATGACACAATGAATTTTCAGTAATGCATGCCAAGATCTTTGTCACAAGTACTACTTTTCAGGGCTTTTCTAGGAATGTTTTGGCTTGGCAGTTAGCATGATCTTCATGGAGACAGAGAGACAGAGAGAGAGAGAGAGAGAGAGAGAGAGAGAGATCAGTTTTGGAAGCAGTGCAAAAATAGTACTACATGGAAAACACGTTTGAAAAACCCATTTGGTGCTTGTAAAGATGCAGAAAATGAATTTCCTAAATTCAGTTGGTGCTTTGTTCTGTCACTATTTACCTCGGTGGTATGAATGTTGACATTTTAGTACATCTGGTCTTTTTTATTATTTCTTTGGGGAAGCATAATACTGGAAATATTATTAAGATTTCATTTCAGGAAGCTACCTTGGAGTAAAACAGATGAGGGGATTCTGGTTCTTCTTCTTTTTCTCTAAATGAATTGGCGATTAGTATTCACTACACAAACCTTCTTGACCTAACATGCACAAGGCAGCTTCTTTCTTCAAAATTTTTGTTTTGTTTTCAAATAACTTATCATAGTTTCAGCCACTAAATAGCATGTGGAATTGAATCCTATGGAACATGCATAGGGCCAGCACATGGAACCGATAGATGGTCCTTCTTCGAATAAGATTGCCAACCTCCAGGTGGAGCCTGGAGATGTTCTAGATTTACAACTCATCTCCAGACTATGCTGATCAGTCTCTCCCACCCAACAAATCCTGTCCTCCCCAGGTCCCACATTTCCAGAAATTTCCCAACCTGGACCAACCACTCCAGCATTTCTGCTTTCTGTAATCTCTTGCTACCTCCCTCCCCAAATTGCTCATATGAGTTGGAGGACCCTTGGGAATGGGGCGGGGGTCAGGTTAGGAGCTGCACTAGGAAAAGGCTTCCCAATCCACAGTTTGGAGTCTCTTAGAGCCTTAAAATGGGAGGAACTGGGGGAACTTACAAGGCATGGAGAGGGAGCAGCCAGAAAGGAAACACGATGTCCCTGTAGCACCTGAAAGTTGTGCCAGAGAATCAGGGGAAGATGCTCTGGTTTGGTAAGGAACTACTTCTGCCATACAGGTGTTGCCCACAAACCAGAATGTTGCCCCCCATGTCTGCAATGTGCTATGTCAGTTCTTGGTCATGGAGGAATGCCATGTTTACTTCCTGGCTCTTTTCTTCTGGCTCCCGATATGTCCCCATCCCCCGATTCCCTGTCAGCAGGTCAGGCTGAGCTGGTAATCCTAACTAAGACTGCAAAATCTGGGTTGAGAAATCCCTGTGTGGGGAGTTCAGGAAAGGCAAGGAGATGGAGAGGACTGGGGATCCAGAGTCCAGCATCCAGGGCAGCTCATTCCTGTAGGGGGAGTTCAGCTCTTGACCTCATGGGCTGATATTTCCTTTTTATATAGTACTAGAAAATAAGCCCGCTGTCGAAGAAATACAACGGGCCCTAGCAGAGGGTGGGAGAACAGATTGTGGGGAAGGAAGGAAGGAAGGAAGGAAGAAGAGGAAAGGAGGAAGGGGAGGGAGAAAAAAGGGCAAGGGGTGGTTGAAGGGATGGGTAGAAGGGAGAAAGGAAGTAAAGGAGAGAGACAGGAAGCAAGTAAGACGGAAAGACAGAGAGACAGGAAGGTGATGGAGAAGTAGAAGAAGTCAGGAAGTAAGAAGGAAGAAAGGAAGGAAGGCAGAGAGGTAGGTGAAAGGGGAGGGGACAGGGGGGTGTAGGTTGGGGGAATGGGGGGGGCAAATCGGGAGGGGGAGGGGGGAGGGAAGAGGGGGTAGAGAGGAGTGTGTGCTTGGATGTGTTTGGTGGGGGAAGGGGTGGCAGAGCGCGGTCGGTGGGTGGCTGTGTGTGTGTGTGTGTGTCTGTGTTTGCTGGTAAATGGCGGCTGGGCAAGGGGGCGGCTATGGGGGTTTGGGTGGTGAGACTGTGTGTGTGTGTGTGTGTTTGTGTGTGTGTGGGTGCGGGGAAGCGGCGGTGGGGAATGGCCATCGGGAAGGGACCCCAGGTGGGAAAGGAGTAGGGATGGGGTGTCTCCCTCGGGCGGCGGCATGCGTGCATGGGGCTGAGGGAGGTCCGTGGGCTGGGCGTCCACCTGGCCGCGCCGTGAGGGAGGCTGTGGCGGCGGGCACGGGCTGGGATGGCGGCGGCGGCGGCGGCGGCGGAGGCGGGCGGGGCGGCGGCGCGGGCGCGTCGGGTGGCGCTGTGGGGCCGGGCGCGGGGCCTGTGCCAGGCAGGGAGCCCTCGGCAGCAGTAACCCCAGGCGCTTTCTGGAGGACGCGAGGATGGCCGCGGAGCCTCCTAGGGCCGCCAGAAGCGCGCAGGAGCCCGACCCTCGAGGTCCGCTCCGACTGCCGTCCACGACAGGCACGGGCGGCTCCCATGCAGAGGCGCGAGGAAGAAGCCAGGCAGGAGGCGAAGGGAAGGGGCGGCGGGTCTTGGCGGAGGGCAGGGCTCCAGGGGTGGGAAGGGAAGGGAAGGGAAGGGGGCGAGTCCCCTCGAGGGTCGCCCTGCCCTGGCCGGAGGGGCGGCGGCTTTGAGAGAGGCGAGAGAGGAATGGTGGTTCACCGTGGCTCGCTGGTCCCAACTGTACTGCGGGTGCTTCTCAGCTCCCGGGTCGCCGGCGGCATTCCGGTCCCCGCTCTCAGCGCCGAGCGGCGGCTCTTTGGCCTCTTTCCTCCTCTTGGAGAAGAAGCAGCCCATGGTTGTCCTGCCACTCCGCTCCGCGCACGCAGCCCTCGGGCCGCCCGAATGAACACTTAATGCTCGCTTCCGGCTTCTGCCGCCTCTGTCTCCCGGGGCGACAGGCGCTCTCGGCGTCGAGCTACTCCGCGAGCAATAGGAGCTCGGCACTTCCCGTGAGTCAAGAGCATGGATCGAATCCTGCTCTTCTCCCGGCCTCTCTCCCTCCCCCCCCCCACCATTCTCGCTCTGGAGGCGGAGTGAGGCCGTTTGTAAAGGTCCTGACTGAGAGGATCTTCAGCCGTACCCGATGACGTTTGGTGCCTCTCCGGAACGGCGACGTAGAAAGACAGTTATCTGAAGAATCTTCAGGGGGTTCCCTTGGGGGTCCTGCCGGGGGTTCCCTCGGGCGGTGGCCTGATGCGGCGAGAGGCTCTTTGCGCCTCTCGCCGCGTCAGGCCGGGAGCAACTGCGAGCCGCGCGCAGCGCGGCTCGCAGTTGCTGGGGCTGGGAATCAGAGGGACCAATCGGCAGGCGCTTCGCGCCTGCCATTTGGTCCCTCCGATTGTCTGTCTTGAGGAAGGGTCCAATCCGGACCCTTCCTCATCACGGACAAATCCCACCTCGGCAGCCCTTAACGCTTTATTTAGTCCGTGGCGCCCGTGGCGCCACGGGCGGTTTAAAGATAGTAATTTTAATAACATCCTTTAAGGTAAAAAGCATTGCTTTCACTTGTGTTGCTGGTTGCTGGCTATGAGGATTTAAGGCCCAGCAGGATTTAAGGCCAGACCTTGCTTAGGTCCTAAATAAATCATAGAATCATAGAGTTGAAGGGGGCCATCCAGGCCATCTAGTCCCACTCCCTAAATCGTCCAGGAGAAGGCTCTGTCCAGCTGTTGCTTGAAGACTGCCAGTGAGGGGGAGCTCCCCACCTCCTTAGGCAGCCTATTCCACTGCTGAACTACTATGACTGTGAATCCCACCCCCACCCCCAATATTTAGCCATACTGTTCTCCATGTAGTTTAAACCCATTGATGTGGGCCCTACCCTCTGCTGCCAACAGGAACTGCTCCCTGCCCTCCTCCAAATGACATCCTTTCAAATACTGAAAGATAGAATCATGTCCCCTCTCAACCTCCTCTTCTCCAGACCGAACATTCCCAACTCTCTCAAAGGGCTTGGTCCCCAGGCCCCAGATTATACTCCTCGCTCTCCTCTGCCCCCTCTCCAATTTGTCCACGTCCTTTTTTCACATGAGGCCTCCAGAACTGCGCACAGCACTCCAGGCGTGGAGTGATCAATGCGGCATACACTGGGACTATGACATCTTGTGATTTCGGTGGGATGGCTCTGTTGATACAGCCCAAGACTGCATTAGCCTTGTTTACTGCCACATCCTACTGTCTGCTCACATTTGGCTTACAGTCCACAAGTCCCCCAAGATCACATTCACACACCCTGCTACCCAGAAGTGTCTCTCCCCTCCAGTAGGCAAGCTTCTCATTTGGAAATCACTCTTCATTGAATTGCATCTTGTTCTTATTTGCCCACTTTTCCAGCATGTTCAATTCTCGTTGAACTTTAGCTCAATCTTCTTGTTCTTCTGTCTCTGTCTTCTATGTTCTCTTTGCGCACTGGGTTTCATGGAGTTCTTACAGTTGTAATTCTTGGAGATCTCCAGTCCCCACCCGAGAGTTGGCAACCATAGGTTGCAGCAAGGCAGGGGGCTCTGCAGAAAGTCTCTCCCCTTACATACATTTTTTTTCACATATTCATGAAAGATGGGGGGGGGTTGTCTAGTTATTTCACTTCAAGTTGTCCCCCAATTCGCACCTGGCAGGGGGTGCATGAATAGAACTGCTAGATCTAGGTTGGGAAAGTCCGGTTGATTTGGGGGTGGGATACATCCATTTTCTTCAGGGGAGCTGGTCTCTGTAGTCTGGGGATTATCAAAATTAGTAAGTCCTTAAGGCATACAGACCAAAGTGTTTATTCTGCGCATTGCTCACAGAACACCCCAGCCACTGAAGATGTGGGAAGCTGAAGCTCCTCATCAGATCCTTATAGCAGCCTCTCATCATTACCCAGTCCCCAGGCTCTCCAGAAAGAACTAGGTTGCTACTTCCTGCACAAGACCCCGGATGCTGCATGGACACATGGAGCGGCCTTATCAGCTGATGCAGACCCCCCAGCCCATCAACATGAGACTGGCAGTGGCTCTTTAGGATGGCCTTTCCCAACTTTTTTACCATTGAGAAACCCCTGAAACATTCCTCAGGCATCACGAAAACCAGAAGTGGTGCGATCATGCAGAATATGGTTGGGAGGCAGAGCTGTGGACACGCCCACCCAAGGCCCCACCCCTTCCCCTCCTCCAAGCCTGTCACCTGCTACCTGATCCTTTTTCCTGGAGATTGCATCTGGGACCTTCTGCTTGACAGGTGGATTTTCTATCACTGAGCCACAGCCGTTCTTCATGTCCTTGGGACTCGTGTCTTCCATTTCTCTTCCAGCTCCCTTTGCCGAGATCTTCAGGATGCAGCCATCCTGTACTGTGGCCCTGTACTGACAGACTAGCTCTGGTGGCCCGGGTAAAAATCTGATGTCAGCAATGGAAGCTTTCTAGGTGACCCTTAAATACTCTACTCCTTGAAGTGAACACACAGCTGACCATAACAGAGTAGAGAATCCACAGGATGAGACAGAGCCAGGTGCAGAGCTCAAAGCAGGTGGTCACTCACTGCCATTCCGCACAAGGACCAATGTTGCCAATTGTTCACAGAATGCAGAAACGCTATATTAAATAGTGGAATTTCGTCATTCTGCATACCTTTATTTTTAGTGGAATATAGAAGTCCCAGTAGCGTTTCATTCATTCCCCACAGGTTTCCGGTCTCTCTGGAATCGCAACAAAGGAAGCAATTTTTTTCTGCGTTTCTTCCTGCTCCTGGCCATCAATCAAACAGAACAGCCAATGGGCTGTTGTGTTCATGCTCCCGAAAAGCCACTTTCCCTTTAAGAACTGTTTTTTTTAAACCAAACACACCCGTTGCAACAAATATGCCTTCAATCGTTGCATCGGAAGGACCTTTTTGCTGGCATAGGAGCTGGCGATTAATCGTTTACACGCTCCTCAAGTAGAACCCCCCCCCCAGGCGTGATTTGTGGCCGAAATTATGGGTAGTGCCGAACAGGGGGCTGTGTTGTGCTTGGGAACGTAGGGAGCTTTGTTTTACTTTAAATCATTTCTGTGGAAGGACTTTAGCCAGAGAAGCCTTGCTCGTTCGTTGCTTTCCCTGTCTAAGGAAAAAAATGGCGATCGCTTCGCCGGAAGTTTGGCGGCGAGAGCAGGGGAGGGACTTTCTTTGAGAACGCTACATTGAGAACGCACATGTCTTTCGCTGGTTTGTTGCAGCTTGTGCGCAGAAGTGTAGTGATTTTTTCAGGGGGAATCCACTTTTCCCGATTTCCCGAAAAGCGCTACAACGAAGCGCTTTTTGCGGGAGTGTTGCAGGAGCGTTGCAGATTTTGTGCGACGTCATGCGGAACGTTGAATTTGTAGCGTTTACCAAAGGTAAGACTTCTGCTACATTTAAGTCGTGCGGAATGGCCCTCAGGCTTGACTCTAAAGGCGAGCAAAGCAGATGGAAGAGCAGGTAGATTCTGGAGGCTTTTGAAGAGAGATCAAGTCCCATTGCCTCTTGTGTTGCATAGCCAATTCCAAGTCATCCTGGATATGTCAGCAAGCAAAATTAGGTTTTTCCTCCTGGAATGCAAACAAGTGGATGTCATCAGCTTGAATGTACCAGAAAGTTTCTCTTCTACTCAACTACCTAGGACAGCAAAGGGGTAATGTTTGCCTTCCAGAATCTTTGGTCTGAGCTTTCCCTTCTGCTGCTTGACAGAGGGTTGGTTTTGGATTTGACCTCAAAGCCCGTTTCCAGCACAAACCTACTTCCCTTCCTCTTTGACATGGTTTTAGTGGGCTCTGATTAAGGACAAAAGATGCCTCTGGTTAATACAGCCAGCTCGGTGACCTTGGGCTCTCCACGGCACTGATAAAACTCTGTTGTGGAGAGAGGAAAGGGAAGGCGACTGTAAGCCACTTTGAGCCTCCTTCGGGTAGGAAAAAGCGGCATATAAGAACCAACTCCTCCTCCTCCTCCTCCTCCTCCTCCTCCTCCTCCTCCTTCTTCTAAAATGCATTTACAAATAATATATTTTTATAGAAATCTGACAAGAATTGGAAGGAGAATCTCACTTTCTCCTCTCCCACTGGTTGTTCTTGCCCTTTACTGAAGTTCCTTCTCTTCTTCCCTCTCACTCTTTATATACCCTCCCTGTATTCAGCTTTGTGGGTGGCACCTCCATTTTCTCTGTATCTCCTTCCCCACTATTTCCTTTCTGTCTCCTCCTGGCAGCTCCCTTTATCTTCAGCTTTCCTCATTTCCTTCTCTCCTTCCTGTCAGTCCCTGAATCTACCTATCTGTCTACCTTTTATCCATCTTTAGCTACATTTATTATTTATTTATTTCAGGTATCCCCTACCTTTCTTCCCAATGAGGAACCAAAGCTACTTAACTTGTTCTCCTTGCCTCTATTTTATTCTCACAAGCAACATGTGAGTCACTCAGTGTCCTCCCACAGTAGAGTGGAGATTCAAACCTGGGTCTCTCATATCCTAGTCTGAAACTCTAACCAGTACACCATACTGGATTTAATGGGGTGGTTGCTGTTGAGGAGTAGTAAGCCAGGCAAGCAGTGTGGGACCAAGCAGGCTTATAGTTGCAGGTGGGCTTGGCCTCAATGAGGAAAATACTCCTGGAAGAGCCCTTACTTTGAAGACTGGGAATATTGTTGTGGTTGCCTAGCAACAGCCATTAAAGGCATCTTCATAGAAGGCAACTTAGGGGTGGGTCAATTTAAAAAATGTTTTTTGTTTTAAAAAAATTAACAAACCTAGGCTTTTCTCAGTTCTGTAGGGGGCAATGTTGAGAATTAGACGGAAATTATGAAATCAGAATTAAAGGGAACTGTTGAAAGAGAACTGAAAGAGAACTGTTCAATCAGTTCTCAACAATGAGATTCCTTATTGTTTGGCTGCTTATTTATTTTTTTTCAGAAAAGAAGAGTTGGGGAGAGCCTCCAATGAGTTCTTGAAAAATACTCTGCTGCTAATCAGGCCATGTTCCATTCCTTGTTTCATGTAGCCATGGCAACTGAAAGAGTATCCATGAATCTCCCGTCCACTTAAAAGTCAATCCTTGTGATTTCTGACCCTTTAAAAGCCTCTTCACAATCCCCGGAATCTACAAATGCAAACCTTTTAAAAAACTTGCTTTTATGTATCACAGCTAGGACTGAAGCGCTTCTGCATTCTGAGCTCTTAATAAAGGGGATGAGCAGGAATTACCGGGGACTGAATCTTATTTTTCATTAGAGAAGATTGCTTGCTGCTGGTGTCTCCTGGAGCCATCCTACTACTAACTACACAGGCTGCAGGTCAACAGACAGAACAATGGCTGCTGGATTCTCCCCCCCACCCCCCCAGATGACTCTGGGGGCCAAACTCAACGGCCAGACTTCAGGATTGCATGGATATGTGTGCTCAGGAAGGCAGAATCTGAGAGCTAGCAGGAGGCATTCTTCTAGAACTGAATTGCTGGCTGAGGGCTTTTCTATAGCTCGCCTTTCCCTCCAGTGGGGACTCAAAACAGCTTCCTGTCATGAATGTTGTCACATGTTCATGCCATGATGATTTGGTGCTCTGAGTCTGTACCCGATATGGATGCGATATGGATGCGTTTTTTTTTCTGAATTGTGTCATGATGATTTTATCCTGCTGAGTAGTTGCTGAAGAGCCAGACTGGTGTCGTGGTTAAGAGCAGCAGTTTCTAACCTGGTGAGCCAGGTTTGATGCCCTACTCCTCCACATGCAGCCAGTCCGTCACAGCCCTGATAGTGCTTTTCTCACAGAGCAGCCCTGTCAGGGCTCTCTCAGCCAGACCTACCTCACAGGGTGTTTGTTGTGGGGAGAGAAAGGGAAGGTGATTGTCAGCCACTTTGAGACTCCTTTGGGCAGTGAAAAGTGGGGTATAAAAACCAACTCTTCTTGCTTGTGCTTGCTTTGCTTGACCAGAGTCCCGTGCCTGGCTGGGTAGTATAAATGATCTTATTCTAACTTGATGACGCTGAGGAGGCTGTTGGACCCGTGCCCTTGGGTGCCAGACAGCGCTTGATTCCCTTTCGCAGGCTTGCTGTGTGGAAATGCATTTGGGTTTTTGCACCAAGGGGGGTTGGGAGCACTAAATCTGGGTCATTGCTTTTTATCCTGAGTTTTGGCAAAGAGCTTTCATGTATCTGTTTTTTAACCCCTTAATAAAAAGATTTCTTCAACCAAGAGCCTGCTTATTGGGAAATTTGACTGGAACATGATGCCTCCCCTTTTCTGTTTTATCCTCACAACAATCCTATAAGGTAGGTTAGGCTGTGAGTGCTGTCAAGCTTCCATGGCGGAGTGGGGATTTGGACCTGGGTTTCCCCGAAAATAGTCTGACACTCTTAACTAGGTACGCACACAAACACAAATGCAGATTGTTTCAGATTTGGCCTGAACCAATTTAGGCCAAATCTGAATCACATGAATGACTTTTCGCTTTTTCAGATTTGGCTGAATCTGAAAAGGTTTGACCAAGTCTGAAATGCTCCCCCCCCCCCTTCCAAAGCAGTGGATAATGTCCTGCTGTCTGAGAAGGGGGGGAGAGAGGACCCACCAGCCAGCTGATCTGTCATGATCAACTCATTTGGTAAGCTTGGCCCTGTGCCCTTTAAATGCCTCCCCAAGCCTTCGCCCTATAGCCAGAAAGCCCTTCATTCTCTTTCTGCTTTTCCATTCTGTTTCCTAGGTAATTAAATGTTGCTCTTTCTGGGGCTAAGACAATCAGGAGAACGTGATCTATTTGCTCTTTCAGCTTTTCCCCACTGGGTCCCATTAAAATGTTAATAGCCATTATTACCTGCAGAAGGTATGATTACTCACTACTTTGTGTCTAATGTCACAGATGCTGATTTGTATCTGATGTCATAAGATGCTAATTTGCATGAGCTCATGAAAGCCAGAAAGTTTTAGGTTTCAAGAAAAGGACATTGGGATAACAGCTTATCAAGAAACTGCTTTCCCATCCCCTAGGTCAGGTTTCACATGGTGTCATAGTTAAAGAGTTGGACTAGGGCAGGGGTAGTCAAACTGCGGCCCTCCAGATGTCCGTGGACTACAATTCCCAGGAGCCCCTGCCAGCGAATTGTAGTCCACGGACATCTGGAGGGCCGCAGTTTGACTACCCCTGGACTAGGGTCTGGGAGAGCCAGGTTTGCATTCCTACTCCGCCATTTGGTCAATAACTGGAATGGCCAGATGTCGACTGCCATAGATGTGTTGGGTGTTCTTGGGCCCACCACACACCCACAGCCCCAAGCCATCTAGGACCATCAATTTGAACTGTGTTGCTCTTCCAGCACTATGGGAATACAATTCCTGTATCTTGCCCCTTCAAGCTTGTGAATGTCGAGGTTGAGGCAGAACCTCAGTGGGGTATAATGCCATAGATTCCCCCCCGTCAAAACAGTCATTTTCTTCAGGTGAAAAGAGATCGGTTCTAATTCTGGGAGGTCTCCAGTCCGTACCTGCAGGTTGTAAGCCTATAATTGAGGGACTCCTTATGAGGAAAGTTCTCAGGGAGTGAGGTAACACAGCCCAATCTCCTGCACACAGAAATCCAGAGAATCAGAATATCAGGCAATTAGATTTCAGATTAAAAAACAAAACAAAAGAACATCTTCATTTGGCTCAAATAATATAGATCCATACAAGTGAATTTCTCCATAATTCGCTACGGGGATGAAACCGAGCCTTCATTCTTTGTAATTTTCTGAGAAAGGAGAAAACATCTCATAAAATCAAATTTAATTTCTTCAAATGTGAGACTGGAGATTCCTCCATTTACCCCGGAGCCTTTTTAAAAACCAGCGCATGTCTCTGTCTATTGTGTACTTCTCAAAATAACATGCTTTGCTTCTTCATTTATAATAATTTTATTTAAAGAATATGAGAACAGTGTTATGAAACTATAAATGTCAGATAATATACAAGCAAATTTGTGCATAAACCAAGTTATTATATTCTTTTCCAAAAGCTTGATCTCCTTTCACTAATTTTCTTGATGCCGACTTTCTCAAGACAGAAAGGATATAGCTGCTTCGGGAGTGTGACATCCAGGCACATGTGTTTAGCCTCAAACTGTCCATTCATGCCGGCTGCCGTTTAGTTCAGTGCTTTGAAATGATGCAATGTAAAACATGACAAAAGTTTTGCTGGGCATTCACTTCCTGGTGGCACCACAACCCACACCTCCTGGTGACCTCACCCAGTGCCTCCAAATAGACATTTAACAGCATTGGGAATAAGATCGAGCTCTCCCACACCCTACAGGTCAACCGCCTGCGTGTGTGCACCTGCCGCCACGCTGACACCGGCGCCTCCCCTCCCCCCCGTGGCGCAGTGCTATCGGTGCCAGGAGAGGCTGACCGCTTTGGGTGCCGAAGTGCCCAACCCTAGCCGAAACCTTCTAGTGACTCGTTGGATGATTCGGTCAATAACTGGAATGGCCAGATGTCGACTGCCATAGGTGTCTTAGGAGAGGAATGGGAAGGAATGGGAAGGCGACTGTAAGCCGCTTTGAGCCTCCTTCGGGTAGGGAAAAGCGGCATATAAGAACCAACTCTTCTTCTTCTTCTTCTTTGCCTCCCGCCTCAAACCAACTCACTCTAAGCAAGCCTTCCCTTGTCCATACTCCAGGAATTACAGCTGGTTCCAAATGCAGTTGCCAGAGTCTAGAACACTTTGGAGGGCTCCTAGACACCCTGTGCTTAGGCAACTGCATTGGCTCCTAGTGGAATACTGAATTAGGTTCAAGCCGTAGCTGGATGGCTTAAGCAAAGTCGCCTGAAACTCAACCCCTCCAGGACAGAGGTCCTGTGGCTGGGCAGGAAGGCAGCAGATCAGGAATTGTGCCTGCACACCCTGGCTGGGGTGCAACTTAGCATGATGCCCTCAGCCAGGAACTTGGGAGTGGTCCTGGATGCCTCCTTGTCAAACAGTGTTCTTCTATCTGTGCCAGGAGAAGCTACTAGCACCCTATCGCCTCCATAATTTACTTCTGTAACTCACTCTGTGTGGGACTTCCCTTGTCCTTGGTCCAGAAACTGAAGCTGGTACAAAATGCAGCTGCTAGGATCCTCACAAGAACAACTTGGAGGGCCTGAATCCAGCCTGTGCTGAGGCAGCTTCATTGGTTGCTTGTTGAGGCCTGGATCAAGACTAAAGAGAATTTCCACATTGACCGGCTATAAATACTAGTGCCATTCTTAGCAGAAGGCCTCAGCCTCTATGCCCCATTGTTGGCCCTCCAGGGTAATTGGTTGGCCACTGTGTGTGACAAGATGGTAGAATAGATGGATCTCTGATCCCTGATCCAGCAGGGCTCTTCTGAAGGTCTCAGCCTCTATGCCCTGTTACTGGCATTCCAAAGGAACTGGTTGGCCTCTGTGTGAGACAGGATGGTGAACGAGATGGATCTCTGGTCTGATCCAACTGGGCTCTTTGTATGTTCTTATGAAGCCCTTGGCCTGTGTGCTTTGTTATTGGCTATCCAGAGGAACTGGTTGGCCATTACGTGAGAGAGGAGGCTGGATGACATAGACTATTTATCAGACCCAGCAGGGCTCTTCTGATGTTCTTATGTGTTTGGTGTAGATTGGTTTCTAAAGATGTAATCCTTGAAATAATTTATACTTCAAGTAGTCTCTTTGACCTTATCATCTTATGATGTTCAAGAACAGATTATCTTAAGGCTGCTCTTGAATAGTGCTGCTTTCACTATTTGTATTATATTTGCTTCTCGTCTTTTAATTCTCAAAACAGAAAAATAAAACCTGGGGGGTGAATTTCCACCATTTAACCCAGATTAGTTTGATTGACTTCAAAGGAATTTCAAACGCAATCACCCAAAGTAGTATGAGGACTGCAGCATAAATCATTCTCAATGTGTTCCCATTCTCCCTTCTCCCTTCCCCTTTCTGGATCTGGGGAAATCACTCCTATTGTCTTCAGCAAGTGAAATGGTTTAAAAAAAAAGAAGAATATCAATCATTTATAATCAGCTTTCCATAACATTTCATAAAATTGGGCAATTACTTTCACTTTAGAACTTGTCACTACAGGAAACTTGGTGACCCAAGTATCTTACGCTTAAATGCATAATTATGCCGGTCATGAATTAATTCTCAGAACAAAGTCAACGGTAGTTCTGGAATACACATCATTAGGTCTCTTGAGTGACTGTGACGTCTTCAGATAATCAGGGGGGGAAAAACCCTACCAATTCTATTCTCCATTTCAGGAGCATTTCAAAAACCTCTCTTTTCTTCCCAAAGTGTGTTTGACAGCTTGCTTTTCTGTACCCGATGAGATGTACCCTCGCCTACCAGAGAGGCGCCAGGATATACAGCAACTGTGAGGTCCCTGTAAGACAAAGAAATATGGGGAAGACCCTAAAAGATCTAACAACGGGGAAGGTTTCTCAATCCAGCACCAGGCAACAAGATTGGACAAGACTGGACAAGAAGGAATCCCAAACTATTTGCAAGTACAAGTAAGCTCTACAGGGGTCCCCTTCCTTGAATGCTGGTCTGGAAAGCCTCATTTGCTGTCCCCAGAGTGCACTACTAGTCAGTGAAAAAGCACAAGACCTCCAAGACACAGTATCTTGGAAAAAATAAGAAAAATAACAGGGCGGAAGAGACAGGACCACATATCCCAGACTGTTTGTTTGTTTCATAGAATCATAGAATCATAGAGTTGGAAGGGGCCATACAGGCCATCTAGTCCAACCCCCTGCTCAACGCAGGATCAGTCCTAAGCATCCTAAAGCATCCATTATTTATGTATTTAATTTTTGTATTTATATACCGCCCTCCTCGAAGGCTCAGCTTCATGCAGAGCTGCCAAACTTGGGGCCTGGCCCAGACCTGGTGTCAGCCATGGCAATGTTAGGGTCCTCTCAGGATGTTGCTGTTCCCACCCATCAAGCAGGCCACACCCTGGTTTGATCTTTTCCTCACGTGTGGATGTGGATCTGGCCATGGTGAATACCATTCCATGTTTGGACCGCTGTGCTTTGAAGGACTGGCACCATTTACCGCCACCACCCCATTCACGTGGGGGGCTGGTATTTGCCCACAGGCAGAAACTTATGGATTCAGAAGGTTTCCTGAATGCTCTGCAGAACCCAATGCCTCTTGGCAAGTCATTAGATGACCTTGCCAGTGACTGGCATGGCTGGCTGCTGGCTGCTATTGACAAGATAGCTCCTCAACACCCTCTCTGCCCACACCTGAAATGGGGTTCCTATTACTCCACGGAGCTACCTGAGAGGGAGAAGGAACTGAGAAAGCTAGAGCATGGATGGAAGAAGACTCACAGCAAGGCTCTGAGAACATCTTATAGGATGCTTATGAAAACCCATGAGATGGTGGTGAAGGTTGCTAAATGGGAGTATTATGCAACCACCATTGTATCCGTTAGCTCATGCCCAGCACAACTATTTAGGGTAATTCAGTCTCCTACTGCTCTTGAGGAAGGGCACCAAAATAGTAGTCAAGTGGAAATTAGCCATAAGGCATTTGTGAGTTATTTTGCAGATAAGGTCTCAATGCTCCACAGCAACCTTCCTGCCATGCTTGATACAGAACAGGAACTGGGGACCTCTCATCTGCCTTCAAGGAGGGTGCTTGATGTCTTCAGACAGCTCGCTAACCAAAGTGGATAGGCTGCTAATACCAGTGAGGTCGACCACTTGCCCGTTAGATCCCCGTCCATCTTTGCTGCTCAAACTGAGTGACAAGAGGTTAGGAGGCCCTCTTTGGGAGGTAATTAATCTTTCCATGACTACTGGGGAATTCCCAAAGAGGCTAAAAGTTGCAGTGGTTCATCCTCTACTGAAAAGGGAGACGGATATTGCTGGATCCCTGGGATCTGGTAAACTATCGGCCTGTCTTGGCATTTCTTGGAAAGCTGGTTGAAAGGGCGGCCACATACCAACTCTTGGTATACCTAGAGGAAGCTTCAGTTCTTGACTAATTTAAATTTAGCTTCACTCCTGGCCATGGGGTAGAGACAGCTTTGGTTGCCCTGTTGGACCTCACTGCAGTGTTTGGTGTAGTAGATCAATGTCTTCTTGCTCACCACCTCACTGATGCTGATATACAGGAGACAGCCCTCCAGTGGCCTGCTCCAGGAGCACAAGCAGTGGGAGAGAGTAATTTGTACCCATGCCAACTCCCTTGTGGAGAGTGCAATGGTTTCTCCGACTCTATTCCACCTTCTTGTGCCCTCTAGGCCAGCTAGGTGGAGGGTTTGGGCTGGGATATCATCAATACGCAGATGACACCCAGCTCTACTTCCTACTGGGTGGCTAGCTGGACCTTCCCCCAGAAACACTGGTCAGATGTTTGGAAGCTGTAATGAAAGCTGCCCAAAAGCTGCCAGAAATCCAACCCCTGCAGTTGGAGTTCCTATGGCCGTGTAAAAAAGGACTGGATGAGGAAGCGTGATTGCCCTGCCTAGATGGTGTTCAGCTTGCTACTGTGCAATCCACTGGGAACTTGGGGGTGATCTTTGACGCCTCCTTGTCAATGGAGGCACAGGGCTGGCATTTTCCATCTTCGCCAGGCGAAGCTACTAGTGCCCTACATGGCCCCAGAACACCTAGCCACAGTGATTCGTGCAACCGTCACCTCCAGGCTGTGCTCCTGTAACATGCTATATGCAGAAATTCCCTTGACATTGACCCAGAAACTGTAACTGGCCCAGAATGTAGCGGCACAACTCCTCACCCAGGCACCATGGAGGAGCTGCATCCAGCCTGCCCTGCGGCAGCTGCACTGACACCCAGCTGAATTCCAGATCTTGCCAGCTGGGTGGCCTTGGGCTAATCACAGTCCTATAAGAAGCTGTTCTGACCAAGAAGTAATCTCAGGGCTCTCTCAGCCTCAGCTCCCTCACAGGGTGTCTGTCGTGGGGAGAGGAAAGGGAAGGCGATTGGAAGCTGCTTTGAGCTTCCTTCGGGTAAAGCGGCATCTAAGAACCAACTTCTTCTTCTTCTTCTGCTCCTGCTTCTGCTTCTGCTTCCTCTTCTTCTTCTTCTTCTTCTTCTTCTTCTTCTTCTTCTTCTTCTTCTTCTTCTTCTTCTTCTTCTTCTTCCTCTGCTTCTTCCTCTGCTTCTTCTTCTGCTTCTGCTTCATTTTTTAGTAATGATTGCACTATCAAAACTTGCTCCCATCAGACATTACCAGTAATAAAAAATGGGTACAGAAGCAGATTTATTATAAGAATATGTGTTTCAGTCCCAAAATGTGTCCTCCACAAGAAAAAGGAGCAAAGTGGGGACTTTTTATTGGCGCTCATACATTTAAAAACTTTAAAATCTATTAAGGTCCTCAGTGTCCCACATAGTTAACACTGTATAGAATTACAGAATCACAGAATCACAGAATCCTAGAGTTGGAAGGGGCCATACAGGCCATCTAGTCCAACCCCCTGCTCAACGCAGGATCAGCCCTAAGCATCCTAAAGCATCCAAGAAAAGTGTGTGTCCAACCTTTGCTTGAAGACTGCCAGTGAGGGGGAGCTCACCACCTCCTTAGGCAGCCTATTCCACTGCTGAACTACTCTGACTGAGAAAAATGTTTTCCTGATATCTAGCCTATATCGTTGTACTTGTAGTTTATGTAAAGTAGCCGACTGTATATTTAACGTTTCTGCTCCTGTATTTTATGGATGCTGCTTTCTTTGTTTATGCCTGACCACTGATCAAGGCAGTGATGCCAAAATGCATCTGGTCAGTGGTGGCATTAGTATGAATGGACACTTGGATTTTAAGGAGGCTATATTGTATGCCTTGGGTTTTAATTTTAAATATATATTCAATTTTACAACACATTTTACCCTACAGAGGCCGGAGCACATTTTCCTTTTTTTGGATTCTGCGGTCAGGATATTTTCTCCTTTTTGTTGTGGGATATTATTAATTTAAAAATGTTCTGTATATACTTTCAAGGGAACACCACAAATTTCCACTAAAAAAGGGAAATATAATGTCTTTTATAAATTGAGTTTATTATGCAGCTGTTCTGTAAAACCAACCCTGACACCACTTTTAGTTCCTGTAGATTCTTGCAGTGCATTTTTTAGAAGAGGAGGAGAGCTGGTTTTTCATACCGCACTTTTCACTTTCCAAAGGACTCCCAAAGTGGCTTAAAAAAAACCTTTCCCTTCCTCTCCCCACAACAGACACCCTGCAAGATAAGTGGGGCTGAGAGAGCTCTAACAGAACTGCCCTGTGAGAACAACCCAAAGAGAACTTTGCCTGGCCCAAGATCATCCGCCTGGCTGCATGTGGGTGAGTGTTCTGTAGTCTAGAAAAAAATGATTTACACCTGAAGGGAAGGCCTCTGTTGTCCTGCTTATAGGCTGGCCTTTATTGATCGCAGGTTTCAGCCCGTGTCAGATCAAACGTTAAATGCCAGCTCCCAGTCCAGCAAGGGCTTTTTGACTTGCATTAGAGCTACAGGGTCAGGAGAGCTGAACTTCCTGCCTATCACTGTGAAGTCTGAATACTAAGTCTGAAATGGGTCTTTCTGGGTCGTTAAAAAGGCTTCTGAGCTGTATTTAGAACCAAGCTGGTGAATGCTGAACGCACAACTCAAAGCCCTTTGATTTCAGTGAGAGAATTAGGCCGATGCTCAATTAGGGCCATGCTAAACTTCTCTGCATTGTTCCAGTTTTAGTTAATGTACTGCCAAAGCGAACACATAGATGCTCACTTAGGGATGTCCACCTCCAGGTGGGACTTGGGGTCCCTCCAGAATTCCAGCTCCTCTCCAGACTACAGAGATCAGGTCCCCTGGAGAAGATGCATGCTTTGGAGCAGGGGTAGTCAAACTGTGGCCCTCCAGATGTGCATGGACTACAATTCCCAAGAGCATTCGCTGGCAGGGGGCCCCTGGGAATTGTAGTCCATGGACACCTGGAGGGCCGCAGTTTGACTACCCCTGCTTTGGAGGGTGGGATCCAGGGAATTCTCCCCCTCTGAGGTCCCTGTATTCCCCAGGAGCCATCTCCAAATCTCCAGGGGTTTCCCAGCCTGGATCAGGCAAATCTTTCCCTGAAAACCCTGTGCTTGGTTCTACTGCTTTGAAATCAGATGAGTACCCTTGCACTCTGGCGGAAATGAGAGTGTGTCTGTCTGCTTGATGCCACCAGACATCCATATGCAGAAGGCGAGGGGAGGGGAGCTTGTCATACAAATCAAATGCACATGTGTCTTTAGGTTTGCCAACTTCCTGGTAACGACTAGGCGTGTGCGTAGGAAAAGAAATGGACCATTTCGGATTCAGCTGGAATCGCTTTGGCTGCATGGGTCCAAGTTGCCCTTCACTGGGTAGGATTTGGCTGAGTCAATTCAGCAGAATTCGAAATGGTTCCATTTTTCCCCCTGCGCATATGCCCCCCCTCCCACCTTCCCAGGCAGTGGAGAGCATCTCCAGTGCCTCAGAAATAGGGTGTGCATGTGGGGGGGGGGGGGCGGGAGACATTAAAAGGGTGTACCAAGCAGCTGATCATGACAGACAAGCAACTAGGCATACTCTCTCCTCCCAATCCTTCCATTAAACTGGCCAAATTGTGGAATCACCATTCAGATACTGTTGATTTGGCTGGTTTAAAGTACAGGAATGGGCGATTCAGCTTGGATAGGTCCAAAACGTACCCAAATCAAGCACTGATTCAGGTACTTTCAGCTTATCTTAACCAAATAGCCCATCCCTGGTGGTGACAGCTGATCTCCTGGGATTACAGCCGATCTCCAGGCAACAGAGATAAATTTACCTGGAGCAAATGGCTACTTTGGCATTATGCCACACTGAAGTTCCTCCCTTCCCCTCCTGCCCAAATCTGCCTTCCTTGGGCTCCATCTTCAGAACCTCCAGGTGTTTCCCAGACGGGAGCTAGCAACCCTCGTCTTGATCATTGGGTGGTTGAGGATTCATTTTGATC
Source organism: Paroedura picta (assembly GCF_049243985.1). NCBI lineage: Eukaryota > Metazoa > Chordata > Lepidosauria > Squamata > Gekkonidae > Paroedura > Paroedura picta. The sequence continues at coordinate 125,937,627 of NC_135374.1, read as the reverse complement.
GAGATCCTCCAAGGAAGCTCATCACGAAATATGTTGGGTTCTAAAAGTTTAGATGAACTACTTTCCCTGACACCTTGTTCCTCCTAACCCTAACCCTGACCCCAACCTCACCAGCAACACCCCTTACCAGTGAGGTCCCCCCCCCCCTTATGGTTGTCATTTCTAGGTTGGGAAATCCCTGGAGATATTGCAGGTGGATCCTAGGGAGGATTGAGGTTTGAGGATGGGCGAGATCATTGCACCATATCTTTATCCATGGGTCCTCTATATATTTGTGAAACAGCCTGGGGGGTGGAACGTGTCCGGCTGTCCAGGTTAGAATAGGGCCAATCAGGGTGCAGCCAGCCAAGCAGCTCATGCCCTCTGTCCCTGGACTGTAGCCTCTTTGCTCTCAGATGCGCCTCAGTGCCTAGATCCAGCAGCAGGTAAGGGGAGAGGGCCCTGTGCAAAGGATCGTGGTGGAGGGCCTGCTAACGAGGGCTTCTTGGCCTGCTAAGCAGGGCCTGCAAACAAAGGCCTCCCAGCCTGCTAACAAGGGCCTCCCGGCCTGCTAAGCAGAGCCTGCTAACAAGGGCCTCCCAGCCTGCTGACAGCCTGTTAAGGAGCTCTGTCCCAGGCCTGCTAACAAGCTGGCCAGCCCCCGCCCACCCCACTTGATCCGGCTGCCAGATGCTCTGGAGCTGCTCTCGGGTCTGAGCGGTCCAAGCCACCTTAAGCTGCCTGGCCAGGGGCCAGGGGAGATGACCCTTTCAAGGTCCGTTCTTAGGAACAGGCTTTGAAGCTAGTAATGCCATAGAATCCATCCTTTAAAGCAGTCATTTTTCCAGGGAGAACTGTCACTTGGAGAATACCTAGAGGATTTCTGCATCCGTTAAATGTTGTTATATTGCGGCCCCTCCATATGATGTCACCAACTTCCAGCATTTGGACTGTAACCGGCTGGCTACATCCTCCATTTTAAGGCACCAGTTGGGGAATCACATAGTGGATTCCCCCTGTCAGAAGTTCAATGTTTCTGCCATGAATTAGTGTTGAGTGCTGAGCCTATGTGTAACCATTTTGATTATTGTCTGCTTCATATAATGTTTGTAGAACTAGACACTGTGCTCCAAGATCATTGCTGCTATATGTTATCTTGCCTGGCTGTTTTCCTGGCCTTGCACCTGTGCTGGATGATATTGTGTCTATGGATGATGTGAGGCCCTGGGCCTGGGAAAAGAGGGGTAAGAACTGGTGCCTGACCTGTATTGCTCAGATTCGGCTATGTGAGTCCTGGGAGAACTGCTTTGAATAAACTTTCAACTTTTCAACAAGTGAAGTTTTTATTTAAAGTCTGTCATCCTGACACCCCAACCAGTTTAGCACGAGCTAAGTATGGCAGCTCAAATGCGCTAAAGGCACCTGCCTTGTCTCACCCTCACGCCCGCATCCCTCTCCCTTGTTCCCAAGGACGGGAATATCTTTTTAGAAATGATTTAACATCCTCGAGCAATGAATAGGCGGACAATCGTGCACACAGTGCCGGAAATAACTTTTCCCCAAAAAGTTGCAACACAAAGCATGCCCCTTGAAAGTTTACCTACCCCTGCAAATCAGGAATGAGATTAATTTTTAAAAGTATCAAGACTTGTGATTCCATAAGGGGTGATGTTCAAAAAGCACTATATGATTAGATGCACAGGCATTTAAACGGAATAGTATGATTTAAAAAAATCAGCAGGCATAATGGGGCCTTTAAAACATGGAGAAAGAGGATTGGTTGCCTGGATTGATTGACAGGTGGAACAGAGTCGCACATAAAGCACGTTGCTCTCTTCTGCCATTTCTAGCACCAGCTGTGGAGGGTGAGAAGTGCAAAAAGGCAGCAGACAAGAGCAAGACAACAAAGAGGTGAGGAGAGTCTCGGAGGCATGATAATATGTAGCACTACACCATTCAGCTGGTGTAATGCTATTTTTACCGATGTGTGGAAATAACCCTATATTTCTGGGAGCTCTCCAGGCCCCAGTTGAAGTTTGGCAATATTTTTAGATTTGTTCCGAGGAGGGTGCAGGCAGATGTGCCCTCGCCCCTGGCCATGGAAAGGTTGCTTTTACATTTGTTCCCACCCAAGGAAACTTTGAGTGTACAGACTTGGACAGTTTATTGATTTTATTTAAAATCCCTTTTAGCCCCCTTTCTACCATGTAGGATTCAAGGCAGCTTACAAGATACACAAATCAACAATTTTAAAAAGGCCCTACATACAACCACAATCTAAAATGTCAAATAAAAAGGTAAAGGTATCCCCTGTGAAAGCACTGGGTCATGTCTGACCCTTGGGGTGACGCCCTCTAGTCAAATAGAACTGTCAATATTTTTTTAAAAACCAACAAATAAATCAAATGCAGTTCAGACTAAAGCAGTCCTCAATAGCCTCCTGAAGATCAACAGTGTGGGAGCCACATTTAGAATCCCTTTTCTATTTTTATTGAGGGTTTCAAGGAAGTCCCTGTGTGAACATATGCATTTTGTACATGCAGTCCAGTTACCAGATCTTACTTTTGGCTGCACCTTAAGGGCCACTGTTTAAAATTCTCCTTTTTGTGTGTTTTTGAAAGGAACTCCACTGCTTAGAAGCATTACAGTCCTTTTCAAAGTACCCCTTCCTCCAAATATGCAGCAAACTGTCTTGCTTTTGTTTCTTATATTTAATATTCTTCAATATTTGCTTTGTTTTTTTTATTGCAATCCCAAAATTGTTTATGCCTCTATGGCTCTTCAAGTTCTTTGATCACTTCAGATAGAAACACTTTGCCTTTTGCTTCATATCATTTTCAGAAATCTGCCAAAGTTATTAAAATTAATACAATTAGAGGTTTCTTTCCCACCACTTCTGAACTGTTCAGTTAAACTAAATACTTTGTCTGTGTTCACATAAGTTCCCTTTCTCTGGCAATATAATGCTTAAGAATGTCTTTTGCAAATAGGTTGGCTTTTCAGAGACAAATTAACACACAGCTATCCTAATTCTGACTGCTTTTTCTGTCCGCATTTCAATCACCCTCAAAACATCTCTGTCAGTCAAAACTTTAATCAGGGTTCCACTTACTGTCTTTGTTATCAGAATCTCAGGCCCCTTGTGTTGTCTGCTGCTCATCTCCCAGTCAGGGGTCTCTAGTAGCATGCCACAGTCCTGTCTCTAGCAGGTGGCTCTTCAGGCTCTTCTTCTAGATCGGGTAGCTGCTTTCTGTAAACCTATCCAGTAGGTAGTTATGCTTAACACTGCATGAAATTGCCATTTTTTTGTTTCTTCTTCTTCTTTGCCTATCAAAAACTATATCTTATTTTTGCACCCTGAGAGCTCATGCTTGTTGTTATGTGCGAAGTCGTGTCCGACCCATCGCGACCCCATGGACAATGATCCTCCAGGCCTTCCTGTCCTCTACCATTCCCTGGAGTCCTTTTAAGTTTGCACCTACTGCTTCAGTGACTCCATCCATCCACCTCATTCTCTGTCGTCCCCTTCTTCTTTTGCCCTCGATCACTCCCAGCATTAGGCTCTTCTCCAGGGAGTCCTTCCTTCTCATGAGGTGGCCAAAGTATTTGAGTTTCATTTTCAGGATCTGGCCTTCTAAGGAGCAGTCCGGCCTTATCTCCTCTAGGACTGACCGGTTTGTTCGCCTTGCAGTCCAAGGGACTCGCAAGAGTCTTCTCCAGCACCAGAGTTCAAAAGCCTCAATTCTTTGACGCTCGGCCTTCCTTATGGTCCAACTTTCGCAGCCATACATTGCAACTGGGAATACCATAGCCTTGACTAAACGCACTTTTGTTGGTAGGGTGATGTCTCTGCTTTTTAGGATGCTGTCTAGATTTGCGATAGCTTTCCTCCCTAGGAGCAAGCGTCTTTTAATTTCTTTGCTGCAGTCCCCATCTGCAGTGATCTTGAAGCCGAGGAAAATAAAATCTGTCACTATCTCCATTTCTTCCCCATCTATTTGCCAGGAATTTAGAGGGCCGGCTGCCATGATCTTTGTTTTCTTGATGTTGAGTTTCAAGCCAACTTTTGCACTCTCCTCCTTCACCCGCATCAACAGGCTCTTTAGTTCCTCTTCACTTTCTGCCATTAGAGTGGTATCATCTGCATATCTGAGGTTGTTGATATTTCTCCCTGCAATCTTGATCCCAATTTGTGACTCCTCTAATCCCGCCTTTCTCATGATGTGCTCCGCATACAAGTTAAATAGGCAAGGCGACAGTATACAGCCTTGCCGAACTCCTTTCTCAATTTTGAACCAATCCGTGATTCCATGTTCAGTTCTCACTGTTGCTTCTTGACCTGCATATAAATTTCTCAAGAGACAAATAAGATGCTCTGGTATTCCCATCTCTTTAAGAACTTGCCACAATTTGTTGTGCTCCACACAATCAAAGGCTTTAGCATAGTCAATGAAGCAGAAGTAGACGTTCTTCTGGAACTCCCTAGCTTTTTCCATGATCCAGCGTATGTTGGCAATTTGATCTCTAGTTCCTCTACCTCTTCGAAATCCTGCCTGTACTTCTGGAAGTTCTCGGTCCACATATTGCTGGAGCCTAGCTTGTAGGATTTTGAGCATAACTTTGCTAGCATGAGAAATGAGTGCAATGGTGCGGTAGTTTGAACATTCTTTGGCATTGCCCTTCTTTGGGATTGGAATGTAAACTGACCTTTTCCAATCCTGTGGCCATTGCTGAGTTTTCCAAATTTGCTGGCATATTGAGTGTAGCACTTTTACTGCATCGTCCTTTAAGATTTTGAATAGTTCAACTGGAATGCTGTCACCACCACTAGCTTTATTGTTGCTCAGACTTCCTAAGGCCCATTCCAGGATGTCTGGCTCCAGGTCAGTAACTACCCCACTGTGGTCATCAGGGATGTTAAGCTCGCTCTTGTATAGTTCTTCTGTATAATTTTGCCACCTTTGCTTAATCTCTTCTGCTTCTGTGAGGTCCCTACCATTTTGGTCCCTTATCATACCCATCTTTGCATGAAACGTTCTCTTCATATCTCCAATTTTCTTTAAAAGATCTCTGGTCCTCCCCATTCTATTGTTTTCTTCTATTTGTTTACACTGTTCATTTAAGAAGGCATTCTTATCTCTTCTAGCTTTTCTCTGGAATTCTGCATTCAATTGGGTGTATCTTTCTCTTTCTCCCTTGCCTTTCACTTCCCTTCTCTCCTTAGCTATTTGTAAAGCTTCCTCGGACAGCCATTTTGATTTCTTGCATTTCTTTTTCTTTGGGATGGTTTTAGTTGCTACCTCTTGTACAATGTCGCGAACCTCCGTCCATAGTTCTTCAGGCACTCTGTCTATCAGATCTAATTCCTTAAATCTATTTGTCACCTCTACTGTATATTCGTCGGGAATATGATTTAGTTCGTACCTGAGTGGCCTAGTGCTTTTCCCTACTTTCTTCAATTTAAGCCTAAATTTTGCAACAAGAAGCTCATGATCTGAACCACAATCAGCTCCTGGTCTTGTTTTTATTGCCTGTATAGAACTTTTCCATCTTTGGCTGCAGAGTACATAGTCAATCTGATTTCTGTGTTGACCGTCTGGTGATGTCCATGTGTAGAGTCGTCTCTTAGGTTGTTGGAAAAGAGTGTTTGCTATGACCATTGTATTCTCTTGACAAAATTCTACCAGCCTGTGCCCTGCTTCATTTTGTACTCCAAGGCCAAACTTGCCTGTTATCCCAGTTATCTTTTGGCTTCCTACTTTAGCATTCCAATCCCCCATGATGATAAGCACATCATTTTTTGGCGTTGCTTCTATAAGGTGTTGTAGGGCTTCATAGAACTGATCAACTTCATCCTCTTCAGCAGCAGTGGTTGGGGCATAGACCTGGATCACTGTGATGTTGAATGGTTTGCCTTGGATTCGAACTGAGATCATTCTGTCATTTTGGGGATTGTATCCCAAGACTGTTTTTCCTTCTCTCTTATTGATTATGAAGGCTACTCCATTTCTTCTGCGAGATTCTTGTCCACAGTAGTATACCTGATGGTCATCTGAATTAAATTCACCCATTCCTGTCCATTTTAGTTCACTGATTCCTAAAATGTCGATGTTCAGTCTTCTCATTTCTTGTTTAACCACGTCCAGCTTGCCTTGATTCATGGATCTGACATTCCAGGTTCCTATGGAATAAAAATCTTTACAGCATCGGACTGTCTTTTCGCCACCAGTTACTTCCACAACTGAGCGTCCTTTCGGCTTTGGCCCAGCCGCTTCATTCATTCTGGCGCTACTCGTACTAGCCCTGCTCATCCCCAGTAGCATATTGGACACCTTCCGACCTGAGGGGCTCATCTTCCGGCGTCATATCGTTATGCCTATTGGAACTGTCCATAGAGTTTTCATGGCAAAGATACTGGAGTGGTTTGCCATTTCCTTCTCCAGTGGATCACCTTTTGTCAGAGCTCTCAGCTATGACCTGTCCGTCTTGGGTGGCCCTGCACGGCATAGCTCATAGCTTCACTGAGCTACGCAAGCCCCCTTGCCACAACAAGGCAGCGATCCTTGAAGGGGGGAATGCTCATGCTAGGAAATTCCTATTCTAAGTATGCAAAACATGCATCTCCTCTGATGCCCTCTGTAGGATTCACTTTGCATGCTTTTGCATCATGCACATGATATTGCTGGTTCCAGTAGATGTGAGGAAATGCATAATCAGAAATTCTCTGGTAGTGGTACACTCCCTGGTTCCGGTTCAATTGAGATGAAGGGGGTCAAAATACTAAGTTTTCCCTCACAAATCCTACTTTCCCAGGGACTTAGCTCCGAGTAAGCCAAGTGCTGGACTGTGATAGCCCATAAAGGTGTAATGAAACCAACAGTGGATGTGTGGGGTGGTTTGAAAAAAAAACAAAAACATGGGAAGTAAAGCAGAAAACGGCTGTGAAATCTCCCACCATGCTGTTGCCATGAACATTATGCAGTCCTAGGAATGACCACCTCCTGTGGGACCTGGGGATTCCCTGGAATGACAGCTCATCTCCAAACTAAAGAGATCAGTCCCAGGGAGGGGGGGTGAATGTTATGGAGGGTGGACTGTATGGCATTGTATCCTGCTGTGGGCCTCATCCTTCCTAGGCTCCATTCCCAAATCTCTAGGAGTTTCCGAACCTGGAGTTGGACACCCTCCCCTCCCCAACACCCATTGGTGGTAAGGAAGGATCTGGCAACCCGGAGCAGCCCTGCTTGGTTAGATGGCTCGGTTGGAGGCAATCCCTGGAAATGTCACCCTGAGTACACATAAGTATAATAACACAAGAAAAAAAAGGGGGGGGGGAATGTATTGAAATTTAGAACCGAAAACCCCCTAGATAAAAACAAGTATAGCCTTTGAGACCAGTGAAGCCAATGTGAATACAGCCTCATGCCATATGAAGGTCAACTTTTACTATGACGATTTATTAATTTTTCATACTGCCCTCCCAGAACCAGCTCAGCTTTGAAAAATGGGCACAGCTAATTTTCAGGATGGCCAGTTTGAAATGGGAAAAATCTGACTGTGGAAGATGCTTATTGGCTAGCACAAAGTCATCAGCGTATTCCAACCCCTAGAACAGGAGTACATAATTCTTTACAGTGATCTGAATGTTTTTTAGTGAAATGGGACAAGATGGGTAGATGTGCTGATCTGTCTGTGGCGGCAGAAAAGAGCAGGAATCCAGGAGCACCTTCAAGACTAACGAAATTTGTGGCAGGGGATCAGCAGGGATAGATAGAAAGACAGACAGACAGACAATTACTGGTGGATATACGCTAAAGGTATAGCACCATCCAGATACATGGAGACATACAAGAGCCATCATGTCTGAACGTGCCAACTAACCAGTGAATATAAATAGCCAACTTTCTTGTAAATAATATCGATCACAATTATGTGCTGTCTGTACAGATCAGAAACGCAGGCATTTTCTAATTCTCTTCTCCTCCTCTACTGGATCCTAGCCTAGAAGCTGGTTGTTTGAAATCAACATTTTAATTGTTGATTTCCTAACTGGATGAAGTTTTTAATAAATTAGAATTGAATCGAGAAATTAGAGATGATGCCAGCCATGCCAGAGTTAATCAGAAGAATAGTTTGGTTTTATACCCTGCTTTTAACTACCCAAAGGAGTCTCCAAGAGGCTTACAATTGCCTTGCCTTCCTCTCCCCACAACAGACTCCGTTGGATGCAGGTGGGGCTGAGAGAGCTCTGACAAAAGTGCTCTGTGAGAACAGTGCTAACAGGACTGTGACTAGCTCAAAGTCACCCAGCTGGTTGTATTTGGAGGAGTGGGAAATCAAACGCAGATCCTAATCACTTCACCAATCTGGCTCCTAGGAACCTCACAGCCTCAGGCATATGCTATTGCTATTGCTATTGCTCAATATCAATATCAGTGATGATGATGATGATGTCATTGTCACAACTCACAGTGAACCTGTAAGGTTTTGAGACAAGAGATGTTTGGGGGTGGTTTGCCATTGCCTGCCTCTGCATTGCAACTGTAGACTTCGTTGGTAGTCTCCCATCCTATCAGGGCCAACCTGGTTAGTTTATGACAAGATCAGTCTAGACTGGCCATGCAGATCAGGGATCCCTGGTTCTGTTCCTAGTTCAGTTGAAACTTAACCATACAGATTGTTTCCCATCAAAAATTCTACCTTCTCAGTGGCTTGACACCAACACCAAGGCCAGCGTTGGCAGGCGAATGAAGGGTGCCATGTGATAGATCCTACCTCTTTTGGAGAAGATGTGTGAGCGTGTGTGCCAAGTGCCATGAAGTCACAACAGACTCAAGGAACCAGTCATGAGTTTTTCAAGGCAGGAGACATTCAGAGGTGGTTTGCCATTGCCTGCCTTGGTGTAATCTCTGGACTTTCTTGGTCGTCTCTCATCCAAGGACTAACTAGGACCAGCCCTGTTTAGCAGCTGAAATCTGGCAAGATTGGGCATTGCTCTAAAGCAGATATTTCCACCTTAAAAGATCTCAGATATCTCTCAGACACTTGGGAAATAACCAAGTAGACCATTTGGTGGACCACCTTGTCTTGACTCCAGAAGGTAACTTCATAAGTAGGCTGAATTACCTTGAACTGAGTATGATCAATCCTTAATGCCCCCTGAAGGCCCAGAGCAGCAGCTTGCAATGTTGGAGTAGAACGTAGCATGAATCCTGTAGCTTTGCTTCCATCCATCTTTTGGATTCAAGCACCCATGGCTGTCCCTGACCTTCGTTGGGAGATGGAATTAGCTGTGTCGAATGACTATGGTGACATTTAGCCATACGAAGAGTCAGAGTCATCAACAAGCATGTCGGTCCTCCATGAGGGCCAGAGCGTTTTCTGTCCTGGCCCCCATCTGGAATGAGCTCCCTGAAGTGATTAGGACCCTGCCTGAATTCCCACAATTCCACTGGGCCTACAAAAGGGAGCTCCTCCACCAGGCACTTGGCTGAGACCGCCGAAACCCAAATCAGTCTGACTTCTCTGGGGGCCTTAGGTAAGTTACCATTCTTGTTATATTGTTGTTGTTTAAGATCACTGAAATTGTGTTATTCAGAACCACTGTTAGATTATTGGGGCCATTTCGCACTTCTAGAAACATACCGTTAAGCAACTGCAATTGCTTAACGCTATAAAAAATCGCATTCCCTGCCATTTCTCACCTCCTCGCTCTTCCCCTGTCTGTCAGTCATGGCAGCCAGCCCACAAGCTTTCTCCTACTTTTAAAGGGAAAGCAAAGGGTGGGAATTTTTTTTATTCTGCTTCTAAGGAGAAACGTGTATTCATTGCTCCAGGCAGTTTACTACAAAAAAAAAAATCCCCATTTCTGGGAGAAGGGAAAGGGAGGCAGGCATGAGGGTGGGCACAAGCTCTCCTCCCGCTTGTGAAATATAGTTGGAGGAATCCACTTTATGCGATTCTCCAACTACCACTTTAAAATGGAGGATGTAGTTGCCAGTTTGCTTCTAGAATGGTAGATGCTGACATCGTCGTGTATAACATAAAAAAAAAAAAGTGTCTGCAAGACTTAACCCTTTTACTACATATTCTGGGTTTGGAATGGCCCTTATTGTTGTATTTGACTATGTTATATGTTTTGCTGTTTCATGTATCCCTCCATGATGTTATATATAAACCACCCTGAGCCATATGGAAGCGCAGTATAAAAATCTAATAAATAAATAAATAGAGTTCAAGTAGACCAGCCTTTCTTAAATTTTTACCATTGAGAAATGCCTAAAACATTCTTCAGGCTTCAAGAAACTCCAGAAGTGGTGCAATCATGCAGAATATGGTTGGGAACCAGAACTGTGGACACACACCCCTGGCGCCCCTCCCCTTCCCACCCCCTCCAGGCCCAGCATTGGCCATTTTTTGGGGGGGAGGGGGGAGTCAACATGACGATATATAGTCATATCACCCAATAAATGTTGAATAAATTTTTAAAAAATATATATTTACATTAATTAACTCCCTTCCATTCAGGAAACCCTTCCTGGGTCATCAAGAAGCCCTGGCCAAGAAAGCTTGGGCTAGACCAGCAGAACATCTCTGGTTCCCCAGTGGCCATTGCACCTGCCAACCCTTTTCCGGCTGCCCATCTACTGGGAAAGGCCAGTTGGGGCTTTTCTCTAGGAGGGCTTCTGATTGGCTGTGCAGATTTTTTTAAAGTTGGTTTGGCCGCAGCGGACACCACAGCACAAGGTTCACCTCTGAGTAGCTGCAGGTAAGCTGTGTGCATGCTGGAAAACCTTTTTAAGCAATACATTCTCTTTAACAAGCACCCTGTTTGGTGTAGTGGTTAGGAGTGCGGACTTCTAATCTGGCATGCCAGGTTCGATTCCACACTCCTCCACATGCAACCACCTGGGTGACCTTGGGCTCGCCACGGCACTGATAAAACTGTTCTGACCGAGCAGTGATATCAGGGCTCTCTCAGCCTCACCCACCCCACAGGGTGTCTGTTGTGGGGAGAGGAAAGGGAAGGCGACTGTAAGCCACTTTGAGCCTCCTTCGGGTAGGGAAAAGCGTCATATAAGAACCGCTTCTTCTTCTTCTTCTTCTTCTTCTTCTTCTTCTTCTTCTTCTTCTTCTTCTTCTTCTTCTTCTTCTTCTTCTTCTTCTTCTTCTGTTAAAAAGAGCTCACCTCTGAAACGTTGCAGAGGCTCTTAAGAGTTATGCCTCACTCTTTGGCATTTTGTGGTTGATTCTGCATCCTGCGGCAGCCATTTTATGATTGCACCCACCACCCTTGCTCACATTTTGAAGGTACCTGGTGGCTCAGAAAGCTGAGGACCCCTGGATTTTGTCTCCTAACTCATGCCAAGATAGGAACCTTTCACTTACCAAATGACTGTTTTTGCAGAACAGATCCATCTTGAGGTGCATGCACCATCATTATGTGAAGTAATGTAATCATTTCCAAAAGAAAAAGATGGGGAGGGGGAGGAGATGTGAATTAGTTCAGTGACAACGAAAAGATGGCCAGACTTTCTCCTCTTTTGGAAAGCTTCCCGTGCGATGCCCAAAGCATTTTCTTGCCCTCGCTCGGTTCATTTTATTTCGAGGCTAGTGTTGTAGAACAGGAAGGAAATGAATGCTCCCCCCCCCCAACCTCTAGTTGCCTGGAGACTGGATCCCCAAAGTACAAGATGTCTCTCCTGTTCAAATTGAAACTCGAGGTGCATTGCTCATCTGTCATTTCGAGTTCATACATTTGTTGTGTGAATGCCATTTCTCTTGTTCAGCGACTCTTCTTCCCGGGCTTATAAACTGAGCACCGAGTTGCTGCTCGAAATATCAAAGGGTGGTTAAGTAACCCAGTTTATCATGCCAAATTCAATGTTTCATATCCGTCACCAATTCGGCATTTTTTATTCAATACCCAGTAGAAAAAAGGGGAGGGGGTAAAGACTGTGGGTATGAAATTGAAAGACAAATACTCTGTAGCGGCTAAAGTAGAAAACAATATATCATGTGCCAGGTGGGTGGCTTCGCTCCTGTTTGGTTTTTTAAAACAAAAGAAAACCTGCATGCAGGGCCCACTGCCTTGGAACGGCTCCTCTTTGTCTCTCCGCACAATTCACGCCGCAGTTGCACCAGTTGCTTGGGTTCAGCTCTAATATTTTTCGAATGCTTTTTCATTTTTATTTTGTTCTTCCTCCGTTTCCCGTATTTTGTATTCGTGCTTCTTTCCTCCCTTCGCCTGCAGTTTTAAGTTCACAAAAATTCCATGAATAGAGTCACCAGGCAGTGGCGGGGTACAAAATCTGAAGATCGGGGGGCTGGAGCCTGGGGAGGTTGAGGGATTGGCCACCTTCTTCTTCCAAGGAGATCTCCAGCCAGCCCCTGGAGGCTGACAAACCTACCCATGGGGTAGGTCTGAATGACTGCCCGAAGGCATGCAGGAGGTCCCAGGTCCACTGAAAAAGATCAGGTGGGAAGTGATAGTGGTAGACCTCCACCTGAGACTCTGGAGAGCAGCTGCCAGTCAGAGTGAGTGATACTGACTTTGGCTCTGACTCAGTCGGAGGTAGGTTCAGGTGTTCAGGGGTTACCCAGGGATCTCACAGCTCAGCAGGAAATCGAACCGTGGCCTCTGCTGTCCTAGCTGAGCAGGCTAACCACTAGACCAAACGGCTTCACTCTCCTCCGATTATGATTGACAGTTCCAGTTGGCAGGGGGTGAGCTCTGTGCCATCACCCCCCCCCCCCTGCGCCCTCTCCCTCCCCATGCTCTGCCTTGTCCAGACAACCACGTCCAAATCTTCACGAATCTCCAAGCGGGCATTGGCAACTAACCACTGCTGGAAAAAAAATAGACGATTACTATAGAATTAACATTCCTTTCAAGGCTCCTCTAAGACTACAGCCATGTGGAAGAAGAAATAATACGCAGAATTTATTCTTTGAAGGAGGATTCTGATAACAGTGCTTTCATTCATTTCCCTCAAAGCATGTTCCATTAAATTAATTAACTTTGTGACACAAATTGCTGGCATAAGGCTATTCTGTAGCCATTATCCCGCAGTTGGGATCCTTATAAACCTTTTTTTTAAAAAAAAAAAAACCTTTGGGCTTGTTGGATTGTCAAGTACGATGAGCCGAGAGAGAGAGACATGTGAAGGGGATCGCCCTGTCACAAATGAATAGATCTCCTTTCCTGTTGTTAACTTTGGCCAATAGCATCCTACAGAGAGAAAGAAATTAAGCATAATGATTGAGTGAAAATGAGACCTGGGAACCAGATCAGGTAGAGGGGAGGCCAGGAGGCAGCCCCACCAGCATTCCTGTTTTCTCAGAACATCTGTGGGACACAAGAAGTCAAAGAGAGTGGTTTATTGGGCCTTTGTGTTGCCCGAGAGCAGGGGTGGCCAAACTGTGGCTCTCCAGACGTCCATGGCAGGGGATCATGGACTGCTGGCAGGGGCTCCTGGGAATTGTAGTCCATGAACATCTGGAGGGCCACAGTTTGACTACCCCTGCCCTAGAGCATGGGTGGCCAAACTGTGGCTCTCCAGACGTCCATGAACTGCAATGCCCAGGAGCCCCTGCCAGTTTGGCCACCCCTGTCCTAGAGCAAATGTGTCCTGATGTGAATGGCCCAAGCGGGCCCGATCCTGTCAGGTCTTGGAAGTTATGTAAGCAGGATAGAGACCAATAAGATCTGAATATGTTAGAAAAGTGGACAAATGAGAACAATATCATATTCAATAAGGAGAATACTCCCTACTTCTCGGTAGCAGGGTGTGTGAACATGATCTTGGGGTACTTGTGGGTTATAAGCTAAATATGAGCTGAAATTATGGTTTATTTACTTATTATTTATTTATAGGGGCCAAGCATGTTGCATTCAAGAATACAATGGGCATTAGATTGGGGGGGGGGGTGGAAGAACTCTGCGGATGGCCTCCCCCCAGGACCTGGAAAGGCTGCAGGCAGCTGTTGGGGAACTCAGTGGCAGGGGCAGCTCTCACACAGCAGGGATCTGCAGCCTCCGAGCCTCGGAGGAAAGTGGAAGGAGGAGGGGGTAGTCAGGGGTGGGGGACGGAAGGCAATTGGCTGGCCGCTGGACAGGAAGGCAAGCATCCATGAGTGGATGCTAAGCGCTGAGTGGCACTTAAGCCATGAGACACACTCCTCCTCCAAGGCCTTACCAGAAATATTTAGTGGAATAGATTATATTTATATATCGTTTCCCCCTGAGGCTCAGGGCGGTTTACATAAAACTTAGTGGAACAGGGAACTGTACAAATAACTCAGTAGTTATAAACAGTAATGATACAGTAATAACAAATAGAACAATATGATATAACAGTAGAACAATGGTGAGAACAGTAATTCAACCACAGCATACTGACAGTGTTGGACAAATTGGTGGTAGTTTTCATGGGAGGGAGGATCGGGGGCCAATAGAAGATGATTGCTTCTGGTCGACCTCAACGAAACGCCTGGCAGAGGAGCTTCCTTTTGCAGGCCCTGTGGAATTGTTCAAGTTCCATTAGGGCCCTGATCTCCTCCGGGAGCTCGTTCCACCAGGATGGAGAAAGCTCTGTGAGGGAGGTGGGGCTGAGAGCACTCTGAGAGAACTGTGACTGGCCCGTGCTCACCCAGCTGGCAGCATGTGGAAGAAGTATGGGGAGTCAAAGCTGGTTCTCCAGGTTATAGGTTGCCACTCTTAACCATGACTCCAAGCCGGTTCTTTTCATTTATTTAAAGGAGAGAGCAATTTTCTCCCACCAGCAGCCCCAACAAGCACAAGAGAATGTACATGGAAACAGCCAGCTGCAGTTACCTTAGCTGAGGACTGTCTCCTATACTATACACCCCTGCATTTGCACAGGCCGGTTTAAACTGTTTGCATCTTGCTTACCTTATCTTGGGTTGCCAGCTTGGGTGGGGAAATTCCTGGAGATTTTTGAAAAGAGACGGACCGCAACAGCCACAGATCCCATCTCTCCCCCATCCCCACCCTTTCCTCCAGGGGAACAGATTTTGGTCATCTGGAGACCAATTGTCATAGTGGGAGATCTTCAGGGGCCACATGCAGGCTGTCAACCCTAGCTTTAACCCAACCCCCCGCCAGTCACCAGCAAGTTCCCCTTGGTATTATTATTATTATTGTTATTGTTATTATTATTTGGATTTATTACCTGCCATTCTCAGCAAAGCCGGCTCGTGGCGGGTTACAAGGTAAAACAGTACAATCCCCTAAACAAACCAATGATTAAGATACAAACTACCAAAGACGGCGGCAACCAACCCACCACCTACCCCCCTCTGGGAGTCAGGGGACAGCTGAACACCACAGATGAGACGTGGTGGAATACTCCTCCTTTGAGGGGGCCCATAGAGCTATTTAGTGAGGCCAGAGAACTTAAGTCAATCCTTCAAGGCATTGAAAACGTCTTTCATCTACTGTAGAGAGGAGCTGTAGGGCTACCAACTCTGCATTAGGAAAGCCGGACGATTTGGGGGGTAGGGCCTGGGAAAGGTGGGTTTGGGGGAAGGTTCGGTACAATGATAAAATTGAAAGGGTACAGAGGAGAGCGACGAGGATGATCTGGGGCCAAGGGACCAAGCCCTATGAAGATAGGTTGAGGGACTTGGGAATGTTCAGCCTGGAGAAAAGGAGGTTGAGAGGGGACATGATAGCCCTCTAAGTATTTGAAAGGGTGTCACTTGGAGGAGGGCAGGATGCTGTTTCCGTTGGCTGCAGAGGAAAGGACATGCAGTAATGGGTTTAAACTACAAGTACAACGATATAGGCTAGATATCAGGAAAAAAATTCCGCAGTCAGAGTAGTTCAGCAGTGGAATAGGCTGCCTAAGGAGGTGGTGAGCTCCCCCTCACTGGCAGTCTTCAAGCAAAGGTTGGATACACACTTTTCTTGGATGCTTTAGGATGCTTAGGGCCGATCCTGCGTTGAGCAGGGGGTTGGACTAGATGGCCTGTATGGCCCCTTCCAGTTCTATGATTCTATGATTCTATAATGCCAAGGATTATCAGACAGATCTCTATAGTCTGGTGAGCAACTGTATTCTGGGAGATCTCCAGGCCCAACCCGGAGGTTGGCACCCCTAGACTGGTTTCCCATTCTCGAGCCGGCAATCCTGCACCTAATCTGCTGAAGTCCTATTAATCTCAATAAGGTTTTCCCAGCCTGTGTACAGAATTTCAGCCTTGGAGTTCAGCTCTCTGAAGCACAAAACGCACGGGATAATCAATAATCTTTAAAGTCCGGAGTTTTAATATATTTCACATCTGTTTTGTAAGTTAGCACGCAAGCAGAATCTCATTACAGAACCTCTTTCGTTAACATAAGATCTTTATGTTGGTGGCGATGATAAAAAAAATATTAAATCGCCTCAGTTCTAATAAGAAAAACAATATGAGACTTGAGCCACTTTGGTGCCCAGTGAATTACATCTCCCCGTCTCTTCCTTTTAGGTGGGTTTGTAATGAAAGGGGGTTGGAAGGATCCCTCTCCATTATCAGAGTAATTAGTTCCATAAATTTCTTTGTTTTCTGGGAAGAAATGGGGTAATTACACTGTGAAATTTCTTTTTCCTAAGGGGAGCGTTTAATTTATAGGCATCCATTATATTTGTTTCAGTTCTACTTTTCTCCATACACGGCTTCTCCTTCTGTCTATGGCAGAAAGTTTTTTTTCCCCCAAAGCTTATCAAGTGCTACAGATAATGTTAAGCATATTTTTATTTGGGTCGTTTAAAGTCTATTTGGCCACATCCCTTATTTGTTTGTTTATTTATTTTATAATAGACTAGAAATTCCAGCAAGCAACAGAAGGTTTTATTTCACTCTCAAAGAGATGGAATTGTTTGATTCCATAACCCTGAGATTTTCCTCAGAAAAGAGACGGAAGTCACCGGGGTCTGTGGGGGGGGGGGGTAAAAAAATTGCAAGTGAGATCAAGTTCTGGATGTATGACACAATTTTATGTGGCAGTTTCTAGCGGTACTTCATCAAACTTTGATACTCAGACAAAAAGCAAAAAAGCAAAAAAGCCTAACCCCCTACTGATTATAACTGTGCGAGTCTATAATGTCTGAGATTAAAATTCTTAATGCACTTGTTCAAAATGAAAATTCACCTCCAAGGCAACTAAATCACAGAAGTGTGTACAGAAATGATCTAAAAGCACATTGGTTTGCAGGGTAGGCACCTTGGGCTTAAGAAGGGCCCCTGCACAGAGAATTTTGGCTTAACAAAAAGGCCACAGCCTTTTATTAACACAATCTCACTGAGTGTCATCTGGGAAGGGGGTGGGAGTCTGCATATTGTGGCCAGCTGACCACTTGAAAGCAACCACAGCAGCACCCTGAGGATCCTGTGCCAGTCCTCTGCCGGACTCACGGGTCCCCTTGCTGCTGGGTCCAGTCAAGAGGGAGGTGTCACTCTGGGGTGCCACAGAAGGCACAAACCTCCTTTGGCTCACACCAGGCCACCTGGCCTCCCAAACTCCTTTCGCCTTCCCCCGCCATGGTCAGCCCCCCTTGCAGCCAGCCACCTCATAAAGAGGCCCCTAACTTGGGGGAGTCTGATGCCCCTGACTGGACTTCCCCCCGCCCAAAAAAATAGGCTCCATGCCCAATTCCACCAGCTGGGACAAAGTTACTCAGTAATAAGTCAATAACCTAACACAACTCCAACCTACTGAACCATGAATTTTATAAACCGGATGGATGGGTCAAAAGCTTCTTGCTTGGCTGCCGGGGAGGAGAGGTGGGGTCTGAGTATTTTAAGCTTTAATAGGCCTGCTCCCCCCTTTCCCAGCAAATGCAGTGCCCGCACGCTACATGTGCCTGTGCCACGATGCTACCTCAAGCGGCGTCCTCCCTTCCCCTGCCCTCTGCCGCACCAATGGTGGCTCGAGCAAGTCTTGGCCACTGTTTCTCAAGAGACGAAAAAATGCATATTTGCCTCTCTCTCTAGCTTTGACTGGTATGGCCCAGGCTAAGCAGGGTTGGTTGGCTAGCACTGGTTGACATTTCCTTGGGCACACCACCTGGGGAATCCAGCATCACTGTGCAAGGCAATGGAAAACCACCATGGAACGTCTCTAGCCTTGAACATCCAAGAAGGTCACTTGAGTGTACTTTCCACCCCTACCGTGTGTGTCTATATCAGGGGTAGTCAAACTGCGGCCCTCCAGATGTCCATGGACTACAATTCCCACGAGCCCCTGCCAGCATTCGCTGGCAGGGGCTCGTGGGAATTGTGGTCCATGGACATCTGGAGGGCCGCAGTTTGACTACCCCTGGTCTATATCATAAGTCTTTAGAAAGCATGTGGGTTGGGGGACCTTGGCCATCTTCCGTGTCCCACAATTGTCTTTTGCCCACCAGGCTGATATGAAGTTGGAAAGATGGGGCAAGCGTAATGTTTGTGAGTCCAAGCTCAGAATTCAAAATTGTTTTTGTACAGCACAAGGAGGCAGGGCATCGGGGGTGGGGGGGGGGAGTGTGGCAAGTAAGGTTGTCAGGCCAAGCCAATGACAACCAGTGGGTGGGGAGATGGGGGTGGGGAGATGGGGGCTACTCAATATGTAGGAAGGCTACAGACTTGAGCCCAAAGGAAAGTTGGTGTATAAAATATTCCAGTCAATAAGTACATTAATAAGATTAACTTGGTGGAGTGGTAGGGGCAGAAAACACACCGGAGGGGTATGAGTCAGGACCCCAAAAGCAGGTTGTGATTTTGTCCCAAGTGTTGTGAAGTCAGGAGGAAGGAGGCCCAGGGAGGGTGGATGGCCCACGTTCATCAGATTCAAACGGCAATCATAAAATTAACAAACTATTCAAACCCAGACAATCGAAACCCAGAGCACAAAACTAAATGATCCTCATTGCAGTCTTCAGGCTAGAGGCAGAACTTAACCAAACAGATTAAATGTGTGTGGCAGACAAAGGCCGGAAATATGTCCCACAGCAAGCTGAGAAACAGCCCAATTGACTAGGACGGGAGCTGTCAGGGAGGGGTTTGGGGAGTGGGTTTAAACAGGACTGCTCAGAAGTAAATCCCATCACAGTAAATAGAGCTTACTCCCAGGAGAGTGTATTATTTGAGGGTTACAAGCTGGTGTGAAAGAGAAGTGTATATTGAGCAGCTCTATGAATTAGCCGGAGACTGCTCATACCTCGAAAGATTTTTTAATTAGAGCTGTCTGGAGGATGGAGTATAAGAAAGAAAATTGCATTAGCCCTGTGAGTTTTTTTCCAGGTTTGGCATGACAATTAGGGTCAACTAGTCATGGCCATTTTAGAGCTCAAACAGGAATGTTGGGCTTGAAAGGGCAGGCGAGGGGGTCCAATGTGGGCCCTGTCAGGATCGGAGGGTTTTAAAGTGGCCGGATTCAGCTCTAAGATGGCGTCAGCATCCAAGGGTCCGACTCATGGTCTAGTCCAGCCCTTAGTTGCAACAGGGCAGTTTTGGAAGGGCATTAAGCTGTTTGGACAGGGATTTTTGCTTCAGCAGATACCTCTCACTTATCTTGGTGGATTGTGAATATTGACCGGAGTGGTGCATTGCTTTCTAAATATATCTTGTTCATTTAAAAAAAAAAGAAAGAAATCACCATATTCCTGTCATTCTCTCTCAGTGACGGAACCAGGCTTGGGTGGGGTTATTCCCAGCCAGGCCCAGATTCTACCCCCTCAAACCTTTCCAAATTCCCCTTGGGGACCCCAGCACTGGAGGCTGATGTTGATCCCCAACAGGAAGTTTATCATTTAAAAAAGAAAGAAATAATCACAATAACTTTCTTTATGCATGCTCAATACAATGCAAGCCCCTTATGGAGTAATACATGTAGGCGTTAGACTTACCAAACACAAATCCAGCAAGATGAATGGGCTATAAATAGAGAAGGTGAAGAAAAGTCTGAATTCATAGTTCAGCCAGACATGCTGCATATAAATAAATCAGCTCCCATAATTATTACAGCGTCAATGAGCCACTCTCTGAAGTTTTGAGGGGCGAAATGGCAAAAAATACATGCTTGGTTGTTGATTGGGTGTTGTGAGTTTTCTGGACTGTATAGCTGTGTCTGATGGTTTTCATTCCTGACATTTTGCCACTATCTGTGTCCGGCATCTTCAGTGGTACGGCATGGCAAGATGGGAATCTCTCCATCTCAAAGGGTGGAATGTATCAACAGTTGCTGGGCATTTTATTTACTTCTCGGTGGGGGGTGAGAATATATCACATCCCTGTCTTATCTGGGAATCTCCCCAGAGATGGACTGGAACTCGGAAGTGGTTTTCCCGTCTCTATGTAGAGTTCATTAGCAAGTCCATTGCCGTGTCCTACCTCTGAAGATGCCTGCCACAGTTACTGGTGAGAGGTCAGAGGCTACAACGACCAGGTTAGAGTCTGTTGCTCTTAAGCACGATGCCGTTCCCCCCTCCAGTAGAATAGTAAATTGTGGGTGACCGACTTCCTTCATGAAGAATCTAAAATCACAGATTGTTATGGCACCTCTCATTTATTTTCACTAATTGTAAGAAAGTTCTCAGGTTAAATACAGTTTTGAAAATCCTCAATTTTAATCCTTTCTCCCTCACCTGTCTTTTGCTTTTTCATTCTGGTTTTGGCTATGCTAAGGGTGTTGTGGAAGTCCTTTTCTGCAGCTTGCACAAAATAATTGCTGTTTGCATTAATCTTGAGCTGCTCCTATCAGGACTTATAAAAACATACATATAAAGAAAAGCTTGCAGATTAATTAAACTATTTACCAACTGCAGGAAGGAACCCAGCTTCCCAGTCTTCTGTATGCACACACAGCCTCCTCCGTTCAGAGGGAAGATCGGCGAAGTCTCTCGGACAAGGGCTGCAATTTACATTGTGAATTCCCCTTGTGAATGTTGATAACCATCAAGTGCTCTACCCAACTGCCCAGGTAACGCAGAGAGCTGTTAACATTTCAAGATTTCCCATGAAAATACAATTCATCAGGGATCCAATCGACGTTTTCTTTTTAATTACCAGCCTCTCTATCCTCATAAGAAACGTGCTTTCTTTTGTATAGCTTGAGAGATAAGATGGCCTCATTCAGAAAACGTAAAAAGCACCGGTGTAGACATACGTCTGCTCCAGCCACCATCCTGCCCTCACTGTTCCTGACCTGTCAGTCACTGGCAAACTGTTAACATCCCAGTTGAAGGCCGGTTTAATGATCTGTGTCGGAACAGGAAGCCTGGAAGTGGAGCTCTCCCATTGCAGAAGAGGCCGTATTGACAATGTTACCAGACTTGACGCTGCCTGTCAACAGGGGAAGCCAAATAGCTCAGTGAGGCTGCATGTAACACCATGAGGCCAACAAACCAACCTCATCATTTGGAAAGACTGCTTTCACCCTAACTGTGGGGAGGGGAGGGGGTCAGCGCTTCCTTAAGCTGGCAATGAACAGCCAATTTAAGGGGGTGGAATACATCAGCATGGTCCATACAGGTACCTTTGCTTTTGGAATGTGTGCAAGCACTCTAAAAACATGCAAGGCGCAGTCCCTGTCTTCTGCTACCTGTCACAGGTAAATCACCATGCCAATTTGGGCTGCAGTATCATTCTCCTGGGACTTGATGGAACTTATTTCTAAGTGAGCACAAAACTATGAGATGGAATTCTCAGGGTGGGATGTCATTTAGGACTGAGGCAATATAAGAACCACTGTTCACTGGATTACTGGCAGAAACTAGGGAAGACTTGAAACAACAACTAGGTTGAAGCCTAAACCAACATCTGAATTGTATTGACCCTCCTATCAAAACCTGTTTAATGTCTATGCCCCCTCTCCAGCCAATAGAAGAATTGGACAATCGGCTGCTTAAATCTGTTTTTTTAAAAGATATTTCAAACTTATTTAATCATTAACTATTTAAAATGTATTTGTATATTCTATTTTTGTACGTATTTTATTTTGATGCGACCTGCTCAGAGTCCACAGAGTTAGGGTGGACAACAAGTTGATGGCGGTGATGATAAAGCAGAAAATGCCAAAGCCAGATTGCAGCTGAGCATCAAGAAAACAAAAGTAATAACTACTGGGGAATTACACACCTTTAAGGTTCACAAGGAAGACATTGAAGTTGTTCAAGATTTTCAACTCCTTCATCAGCCAAAATGGAAGCTGAAATAAAGTAAACCAGGAAGAGATTGAGATTGGGAAGGGCAGCCATGATGTATTGCTGGGGACCAAGATCAAGAGAATACACCCCACAGTATCCCCCATTACTACGTGTGGGTGTGAAAGTTGGACAATGAAGAAAACTGGAAGGAAGGAAGTTGAAATATGCTGTTGGAGAAGAGTTCTACAGATCCTGTGGACTGCCACAATGACCACTAAGTGCGTTCCTGATCAAACCAAGCTTCCTCCCTGAAGCTGAGTCCATCATAGCTCAGTCACAGTATAAGAAGGCAGGAGTTACAGGGGAAGACAATCATGGTAGGAGAAGTTGAAGGCAGCAGGGGAAGAAGACCCAGCATTAGATAACAGGATGTTTCGGAGCAAATAAATGCAATCCAAAAAGTAAGAGAAGAGACAGTATAGTACAAGAAGACAAATAATCCTGTACTGCTGCCAATAAGCAAAATGTTGTTGTTGAAGTCTATAGTGTATAATCAAAGTCTTTATTCAGACAAAGCCTTCAGTACTTCAGGTGATAATTATTGTGATGGATTGATTGATTGAACACCACTCTTGTTCCAGCCGACTCACAGCAGTTTACAGCAGTAAGCATAAAAATAATAAAATCCCCACATTCCTCTAAAATTTCCACAATTATTGCTATTTTATTGTTTTTATATATGTTGTTACCCACCCTGAGCCTTTGAGGAAGTGCAGGTTATAAATTATTATTATTACTATTGCTGGCATTTTACCACCTCCGTCAAGCCAAGCTACTAGCAACCTACCTGGCTCCAGAACACCTAGCCACAGTGATCCATGCGACGGTCACCTCTAGATTAGACTTCTGCAACTTGGTCTACGCAGATCTTCCCTTAACCTTGATCCGGAAACTGCAACTCAACCAGAATGCTGCAGCCAGGATCTTCACAAGTACTTTGTGGAGGTCCCACATCAGGCCTGCTCTCCAACAACTGCACTGGCTCCCAGTTGAATTCCGCATCAAACTTAAGGTCTTGGTCATCATCACCTTCAAGGCCATAGGCGGTCTGGGCCCAGTGTATCCAAGAGACTGCCTCTCTGCCTATACCCCCCAAAGAACCTTACGCTCCACCACCTCCAACTGGCTCCAGATCCCTGGCCTCAAAGAAGCATGTCAGACCTCAACACAGGCCAGAGCCTTCTCGGTCCTGGCCCCCACCTGGTTTAATGGGCTCCCTGAAGAGATCAGGAACCTTCCTGAACTTCCACAGTTCCGCAGGGCCTGCAAAAGGGAGCTCCTCCACCAGGCGTTTGCATGAGGCCAACTGACTCAAACATCTGCTGGTCCCCCCCTCAGACACCATTCCATGACTGACCAACCTGCCCTGACCAGGGATTGTCATTATTGTTCTGTTAATAATAAAGTTCAGGCTGTCCTGTCATGTTATGATTATGTTATGCCACCTTATGACTGTTATTTATTGCATTGTTATAATATTCCATGTAAACATTCCACAACGTTTAATGTAAACTTCCCAGAGCCGTAGGGAAAGGTGGTATAGAAATCTAAGTAAGTAAGTAAGTAAGTACGTAAGTAAATAAATAAGTAAGTAAGTAAGTAAGTAAGTAAGTAAGTAAGTAAGTAAATAAATAAATAAATAAATAAATAAATAAATAAAATCAGAAACATCTCAAAAAGGTTGATAATTTCAGCTCCTACCACCCCAACATGCCAAGCATGGAGCAAGCTATACCCTGGGATATAAACAGTTTGGCCATGCCTGGTATAGCAGGAGTTTGGTGGCTCCAATTCCTTCTCTCAATGTCATATCTCATTGGGAGGGCCTTCCAGTAAATTAGCAACAAGGTAATAAGAGCAGCACATATGAACTACCCAACACCTGCGTGTCTCCCATCAGTGTCCAGGACGGATTAGTCTACAAAGGCCCCCTTGGTTACTCTGGAATAGTAAAATGAACTGACCCAGGACCCAACGCTACATCTCGGTAGTGGTGGAACAGCCCGTCAAGCTGTAGCCAACTTATGGTTACCCTGGCTGGTTTTCCCAGCAAGAGACCTCCAGAGGCCATTGTCTGCCATTGCCATAGCAACCCTCTCAATACTGGCCTCGGTCCGCCCTGCTTAGTTGCTGAGATCTAACAAGGCCAGTTGAGCCTGGGCCACCCACCTCAGGGCCAATGGGAAGCTCTGCCACGCACTCATCTCTTCCCATATATTTTTAAACTTTATCTAGTTGGCGGAAGAGGCCTTTGCAACGCACACGTTCATTTACCACACTGCGAACACTGTGTTGTCCTGATACCGTTATTACTTTACTGCATGTCAGCAATGTTTACACGTCTGCCACAAGTAATTGGAACATGGTTTTAAAAACAAACTAGCCGAGGAGAGGCAGGCGGTGTAAAGCTGTGTTTTCCGTGTGTGTTCTGACATAATAGACTCTCCTGGACACAGGAACACAGACACGGTCTCCCGCCACCCGCCAGGACTGTTGTGGGCTCCTAAGTGACGCGCCAAGACTGGAGCGACACAGGAAATCCCTCTCACCTGGCCCTCTGCTGTCAAAACATTAGACTTCATTTAAGAGTAGCACAGCCCAGGCACATGGGAGGCCACAGATGGAAGTTTCAAGAAAGCTAAAAATAAATAGGCAGTGGGCATAAATAATTTATGCCAACGGAGCCAGGCAGACAATTAAGGTGGCATTACCTTTCTTCGAGCCAGAAGGCATCTTGCTGCAAAAAAGGTAAACAGAAAGGCGGGTGAATTTGTCCGCTGACTAAACCCACACCCAGGCTCATAAATATTTGCAGAAGCGTCCTGTGGCTGCTTGCGCTCTGATTAGGTAGATCGGGCCAGAAGGACATGGCTACCACTCTTGTTGGCCAATAACTCCGAGGCACAACTATGTCCTAATCAGGAGATCTGCTGTTCTTATAGAGACCGGGGCTGCGTCTCCCTTTGCCTTTGGACTCCTTCTGCAGGAAGAAGGATGACGTTGCTTGGACCTTTCCCCTATTTATGACGGTCCGTGTCCTCTCAAGTTAATTAACGCTGTAAATTTTAAAATTCTCGTTAATTTTTCTTATCGCCTGGAAGCGTCCCTCTACACTTGCCTGACCTTCCTGAAACAGGACAGAAGAAATTAAACAGATGAGCAATTTCTATTATGTTTGGCTTCAGGCTGGACTTCAGAACTTCCCTGGCGCTCTGCAGAACTCTGGGTAGTGGACGCTTGTGCACATGATGAAGTGTTTTTAGGTATTGGGATACTTGTTAAAATTAAGGGCACAAAGTCTTACTGAATGCAGCCTTAGGAATGCTTGTCATACTACAAGGCTTGCCAATTACCCGCAAACAGTTGATAAGCCCCACCCTCAGCGCTAGTGCCCCACCCTTGAGAAGCAGAGGAGTGGGAGAAAAATAAATTACCAGAAAATGGCCTACATGGCGACACTCTAGGATCCTTCCCATTTCCATGGGCATTTTCATAGAGACTGGGGAAACTCCTAGAGTGTTACCTGGAAGTGATATCACAGTCTGCAAAAATTCCACCCTGCCTGTGGTCTTTCAACTACGTACGCTGAAATGTCCATTCCATGGGAAGGCAAAGGAAGGCACAGATCATATGCAAACTTTCAGTTCTTAAATGGAAAACACTGTTCAGTGAATGCCTCAGGGCTCTCACACAGTATAATGAAGGCAATTGGGGATAAACTAGGTTTTATTAATAGCTGATCTGCATAATGAACGTTTCCTTCCTGCTAGCCGGAGTAACCATGCCTTGGCTCCAGTTTAGGATCGCCACTCTGGAGGCAGGCTGGTAGGTCTTTCCCAGAACTGCTTTCGGTGAACACACCTCTGTAGCGAAAATGTCAAGGACCTCTTCCAGGCCTTGCCAAGTTAATTCCAGCCTCCGTGCATGGTCCCCCAGACCGGCGGAGCTGAGGAAGCAGTCCCAGAGATGAAGCAACCAAGGGCAGCAGCGATCAGAATCCACCCACAGGAGTTCCAGTTGTGGAGTTTGGGGACTGAGGAGGAGAAGTCGGAGGGAGACGAATTTAAGGCTGGGAGATGGTTAACTCTTGAGGGCAAGTTTAAGGTTCATATTCAACTCAAGTTGTGCGGTTTGCTAAATAAATGTCATTTTGGTTCACACATTAAGATCAGGTGTCTTTCATTCCAGGCTTAGGTGACTTTTAGGGAGGCCAAATCTGGTTTGAGAAATACCTGGAGATTTTGAAGTTGGCACCTGGAGAAGAACCTCAGCAGGATACAATGCCCTAAGCCAGGGGTAGTCAAACTGCGGCCCTCCAGATGTCCGTGGACTACAATTCCCAGGAGCCCCTGCCAGCGAATGCTGGCAGGGGGCTCCTGGGAATTGTAGTCCATGGACATCTGGAGGGCCGCAGTTTGACTACCCCTGCCCTAAGCCGACCCTTCACAGCAGCCATTTCCCCCAGGGGGACGGATCTTGGTTCTCCCGAGAACAGCCGTGATAGCGGGGGTTCTCCATGAGACACCTGAAGCTTGGCAACAGGGGTGAGCACTTCGACATGGTTCGTTCGGCCACCTTGGCGATCACTGAAGCCCGAGGCGGTCAGTGCAGCAGTGCAGAGAGGAGGAGTAGCTGCACGCAGGTGCAGAGCTTTGCACCTACATGCAGGTGCCAGCTGGTGCGCTGCCGCTGGTGCCACCCCTCCTCTCCACGGCACTGGCCACCTCAGGCTTCAGTGATCACCAAGGTGGCCGAACCGTGCTGAAGTACTCACCACTAGTTGGCAGCCCTACTGAGTTTATAATCTACTTTATAATTTAGAAGAAGAGTTGATTCTTATATGCCGCTTTTCTCTACCCGAAGAAGACTCAAATCGGCTTCCATTCGCCTTCCCTTCCTCTCCCCACAACAGACACCCTGTGAGGAAGGGGAGGCTGAGAGAGCCCTGATATCACTGCCCGGTCAGAACAGTTTTATCAGTGCCGTGGGGAGCCCAAGGTCACCCAGCTGGTTGCATGTGGGGGAGTGCAGAATCGAACCCAGCATGCCAGATTAGAAGTCCGCACTCCTAACCACTACGCCATGGGGGATGGGCATGAGCAATTTTCACTGGTGGGGGGGGCACTGAAGACATGTACAAGACCATCCAGAGGATGCCTCTAGCTTGCACATGTTCTATACCCTCCTGAATCTCCTGACCTTGTGCCTGTCATTTCCCCAGAAATCTCTTTCCTGGGGAAATCCTCTTTGGGGGACCATAACTCAGACCTTGCAATCCTCAAGAGTCCTCAAGTTTGGCATCCCCAGCACACCAGGGGACTGTTCCACCATATTAGAAACCTCACCAGCTAAAAGGTCCCTCATGATGGCTCATGGCCCACCAACGGAGCATGCCAAGAACTTCTAATCAAACCACATTTTCTGGGTTTGGGCCCATCCCAGTGGTGTGGGGGCAGGCAGGAAACTGAAATTATTACAAGAGTACTTGAGGTGGATTACACCTTCACGTTTGCGCTGATCATCCAGTATTCATCCAGTACTCATCACAACACTTCACTGTTTTGCTACAGGCAACACGAAGAGGAAGAACTCTTATGCCAAATGATTTTCACATTTATCTATTGTTTTAAAACGTTTTAGGCTCTTTCTCCAGGAACCTGCCTGAGCCAGCTTACACAATTTATCTATCTATCTATCTATCTATCTATCTATCTATCTATCTATCTATCTATCTATCTATCTATCTATCTATCTATCTATCTATCTATCTATCTATCTATCTATCTATCTATCTATCTATCTATCTATCTATCTATCTATCTATCTATCTATCTATCTATCTATCTATCTATCTATCATCTATCTATCTATCTATCTATCTATCTATCTATCTATCTATCTATCTATCTATCATCTATCTATCTATCTATCTATCTATCTATCTATCTATCTATCTATCTATCTATCTATCTATCTATAAAGCATTAAATGTTATTTATTAAAATTAGCGTTTAAAAGTCCCGTAAAAAAAACATCAGGTGTGAAAATAGCTCAAGTCAGCAGTTTCCAGCCTACCCCCCCCCCCACACACACACCCAATAGAATCAACCTTTTAATTAAAAGGGGAGGAAACAGAGAATAGATGGGCTGGACAACATGAGAAGAAGCAGGCCTTAACTATGTATACCTACTGAAACACAAAACTGTGTATTTGGCATACAATTCACCAGGCATGGTATGGCTGCCCTGCAGCTTAACAATAAGTGTCCTGTTTTCTACCTGCTTGAGGGTTGCCAGTGCCTTGGGGATGCTTTGGTATTTGAGCAAAACACTATACTTTATTATAGAGTTTTGCTCAAATATTCAGAGCGTCCCCAGTGTTGCCAGCATCATGGTGATGTCACTTCTGGGGGCACAGTGAGTGATATCGGTGCGTTGGGATGTTGCTTTTCACACCATTTCTCTCCACCAGACAGATGATTAGCGGCAGGAAGGAGGCTGGGGTTAGGGGATTCCTTGCTCCCCTGAGCCTGGGGCTGGCAGCCCCACCTGCAGAAGACAACACAAGAAGGTATAGTGGGGATGGGCACAAACTAGCCAGCTTTTGGTTTGAGGAAAACTCAAAGGTTTGAGGAATCATGATACAAAATTTTTAGAAAGGGGGAGGGGAGAATGGCATAAGCTTCACTTTCTCCTTCAACTGGATTAAATATATATCTTCTGATTGATGATACCTGGGAGGAGAAATAAGCCCTAATACCCTTGTCAATTGGTGTAAGCCACTGAAGTTGAGTCGTTGGTCAGTTTTCACTAATACGTTCTATTATAAGACATCTGATGTTCTAGTTTGGATCTTAGAGCTTTTTTACTTTTGTCAGAAATGTTTTGGGAGAGGAGAAAGCCACCATTTAATTTTCTATCTAATTTTCAGGGGGATTTATCTCTCCTGGAGTTACACAACTTTTATTACCTGCATATAGTTTATGGTGGTGAATATTTCACTAACCACAGGACACTGGAAGCAGTTTACTCTACCCAGGGATCTGAATAATTCAAACTGCTTGATATCCTTTTGCTAACCTATAGGGGCTTAAGGAAAGTGAAATGTGTTAGAATGAACAGCTGCCTTTTCACTTGAGTAAAGCTTTAAATTCTTGGTGCTGCAACTTTCAAGAAGAGTTCAGGGACATTAACAAGGTGTAGTTAACAATATTATGCAGTCCAGAATGTTTTCTGTTAATAGAGAGGTCAGCCATGGTCAGGAGGAGTCACCACAATAAAGCCTTTATCCAGAAAGACTCAAAACGAACATTATCGAGCACAGTTCAAAAGAAGAAGGCCATCACATGTGAATGATAACAACAATAAAACCAGCAATAGCAACAGCAACAAGACCTTTGATTTAGCAGTCACTAGTTAAAACTTGAGAAAATGTTAAGTGAGGACTAATTTCCCCTTGTATCAAAAAGTAATTTTGGTGGGCACCAGATATATACATTTTGGGTGGGTGGGTGGATGTTGGAAAGGACCTCCATGTTGCAGAGAGACTGTTTCCACTGGAGGGTCCATGCCAGGCTGCAGGCTGGGTGCCCGGCCTCTTCCTGCTAATGCAGGGGGAAGAATTTGTGCAAACAAAGGCTAGTCAAACCACCAATCCAAAATAAAGGAACTTTGAACATGATGAGTTCTCTAGAATTGTTCTTTATTCAGAGAATATTATATGTAATCACCGTATCACAAATCTAGTTCAATATGAACCATAAATTGATTTTTGCATAATTTGCCATTTATGAAAACAGAATTTAAAAAGCCAAAACACGGCCTGGCTTTTTCAATATTTCAATATCCTGTTTCCAACAATACCTTCCTCAGTGGCTAAAGCTACAATGGAAACATTACAAATAGTAAATTAATAATTACATGGTAATAATAATATTAAATAATAAATTATATAATGGAAGTTCCACCTAATGTTTACATGAAAGTTCAATTCATATGTTTTTTTCAATTATCTATATGGGATGAAACATAAACAGAATAATATAATAGACTAGGGCAAAGCCCACTGTACCCAGGAATACAATACGTGCTAGCACACGTGCCTGCCCTGTGGCTTTCCTGGGTGCTGACCCTCCCCTACCCCATTCCCCACTAGATCTTGAGATCCAGATTGTTGGAGGTGAATAAACAGGAGGAGACTCTACTCTCAAGAGCCCAGATTGATCCCCCACTCCTCCTCCATGAGCAGCCATCTGGGTTGCCAACCTCTAGTTGGAGGCCTGGAGATCTTCAGGAATAACAACGGGTCTCCAGGCACCAGTTCTTCTGGAGAAGACAGCCGGGAGGGAGGGAGAGCAGAGGCTGCGCTGGGTCCCATGAGGATGGAAAGCCTTTACGCTTTCTCTTATCCCACCCCCGGACTCCTGAGGCCCCACCTCCAAATTTCAAGGAACTTTTCTAACCCAGTGGTCATCAACCTCCATGTGCAGCTTGGAGACCTCCTGGAATTACAGTTCAACTACAGACTATAGAGATCATCTTCATTGGCTGTTTTGTTGGGGGAATTTTGCTATGACAGTTTATCTCCAGACAACAGTCCCCCTGGAGAAAAGAGCTACTACGGAGGGGGGACTGCAATTTCTACACCAGGGCAACTCACTGGAGCAGGCTGTGCTTCTCCCCCCCCCTAACTCCCCCCGCCCCGCCAGCTTGGTGTAGTTGTTAGGAGTATGGACTTCTAATCTGGTGAGCTGGTTTTGATTCCGCATTCCCCCACATGCATCCAGCTGGGTGATCTTGGGCTCGCCACGGCACTGATAAAACTGTTCTGACCGAGCAGTGATATCAGGGCCCTCTCAGCCTCAACCACCCCACAGGGTGTCTGTTGTGGGGAGAGGAATGGGAAGGCGACTGTAAGCCGCTTTGAGCCTCCTTCGGGTAGAGAAAAGCGGCATATAAGAACCAACTCTTCTTCTTCTTCAGTAATCTCAGGGCTCTCTCAGCCTCCCCTCCCTCACAGGGTGTCTGTTATGGGGAGAGAAAAGGGAAGGTGAATGTAAGCCGCTTTGAGACTCCTTCGGGTAGAGAAAAGCAGCATAGAAGAACCAACTCTTCTTCTATGGAGGTGGCCGTGCGACTTGCTGGTGGCCAGCGGCACATCCTCGCGGTCAAGTCAGGTTCCTGGCAGGCACGGCCAGCAGCACATCACAAGCGGGGCTCCTGGCTTGGGGGTGCCTCTTTCTCAGCCCAGCGGCCATGGCTGACAGCTGTTTGGGGCTGGTGCAACTGCCTTCTCTGCCACCACTGGTGCCTTGGCCTTCCCCTCGCCCTCCCTTCAATCTTGTCTATTCCAGTGGTCAACAACTACCCAATCCTGTTAATTGGATTGAATTTGAGACCGTCTGCACAACAAAGCAGATCCCCTCGCATGGAGCTACAGCCCTTCCCTGGTTTGATCTTAATATCTGATTTTTTCTTTGGAACCAATATCGCTCCCTAGAATTGTAAATTTTGCAAGCACTGATACGGAACACATTGCTGATAGTACAAAACTGGCCAATTTTTCAGTGAACTAAATATGACTGATTAAACTATAGAATCTGGAATTGTATGACAATTGTGTGAAGAAACCAAAGCAAAGTTTATAGTTGAATAAACTAAGCAGTGTGTCGTATGGCAAAAAGTAAGGTAAATTTGAAAAATGGATTAGGATGGTGAGCTGAGCTTAATGACATTTGCCGGAACCCCCTAGATACCTCTGCTCATGTGTTGTGAAGTTAGAGCTGTGATATTCCCCAGATGCCTACCTTGACACCTCAAGGTTGCATCCTGTTGTTTAGTTTGCCAGTGTTAGTTTTCTCACAGCCATTCCACCTCCCCCTTCCTCTCCTCCTACCTTCCTCCACACCTTCCTCTAGCATTCCCCTTTGTAGTTTAGGTTATTGGTTATATTGAGTCTATCTTTGAAATGCAGCTAGCTACATTTCCACGGGTGGGGGGGGGGATGATGTGTTTTACTGGGTTTTATACTCTGTCCATGGGCGAAGGACCTCAGTTCTGTCTATGCATGCGTAACCAATGTCTTCACTTTTAATAAAGAAACTTTCTTACACAGTAGTTTGACTTATTGGGAAGTTGAGCACTCTGACATTTCCATGATTGGTTTAAAGAACTGATAATCTTTAACCGCTCCTGCGGAGCAGATTAAATAAAAGAGTAAGGGCCCTGAGGACGGGCCCTGTCCAGGATGAGGAAGGGTGCCCATTGGCCACTTCCCTTGGACTGACAAGCGGAGGGCCCAACTGGGAGGCCCTCTGTTTGTCCGTCCAGCCCCAAACCACCAATCAGCAGGGGAATCAGCCCCGGCAACCACCAATTGGAAGCGCCTCCCAACCCGCCCCAACCCACACTCCACGAGGTCAAACCTTCTCACAGAGCCGCCGCTCGCACTCCCCGGCCCCCAGGGAGGGGGAAGAGGCTAAAAACCTTCCATGCGGGGGGGGGGGCATAGAGGCCCCCTGGCCATGATTGGAGGGCCACTAGTGCCTGCTGTATTTAAAGTACAGCGAGCTTAATTTCTAGTGAATTTATAAAGCTAGTATTAGGCTTTGACAAGGTCCCCCATGATGTGATGAGTAAACTGGAGGTATTTCATAGGAGTGGAGGGAGGTGAGCGGAGGGGTGCCTCAGGGCCCAGTACTTTCCCACATTTTTATCAGTGATCTGGGCCAGGGGGTAGAGGGACTCCTCATTTAATTTGCAAATGACACCAAATTGGGGGGAGTAGCGAATGCCATGGAAGACAGAGAGAAAGTTCCATGAGACATCAACATGCTGGAAAAGTGGGCAAATGAGAACAAGATGCAAATCAATAAGAGGGTTTTCCTGATAAATGAAGACTTCATCCACGGACTAAATGCCAAGCAATGTACATGGGGGAAAGTTCGGCACTTGGCAAGGTCTACTGGTTTCACGATCCAATTGTTGGATGCAGAAGACTAAAACTGGGGTAAAATAATTTTTAAAAAAAAAATCTGAGCTCTGAATGTTACCATTGCTTCTTTTTAGAGGCTATGGGATAATCAGTGGCCTGTGTTGCTCCTGAAAGAGCAGAAGAGAGGAGACATGTTCCTTCTACAGTTGTGTTTCAGAATACTTTCAATGAATCTGTAAGCAGATTAATGCCACTGGATGGTCTGTGCACTGCACTGATGGCTCCTTTTTTGTTAGCCTTCTTAGTAATAGATCTCCAACGTCCCTCTGCATTAGTGGTGTTCATGAGGGAAGTGTTGGAAGCTGCCAGCTGCATTGTCAGCATGTAGAGACTCCAAAACTAAATCACAGCCTGAGGAAACACAGCAAAAGGCATACCAAAGTAAAATTGTTAATATCTTGGGAGGACTCTAAGCGGGAACATCAAGTATCTCACATTCTCTCGGTGGATCTGTCTTTCATTTTATCTGGCATTTGAGATGGAGAGTCTGAACACCCAACCAATTGTTGCCATTTGCGACAAAATGGGATATTTTTTATTCCGGTGCATGCTTAACATTTGCAAATGACTTATTTTCCCAGCTATATTCATGGCTGATATCTCAGTCTGGATTTCTTATACCCGGTGGAATTTTCGCAGAGCGACAGACTATATTTCATATCTAATCTTTCGAATCTTTCTACTCCTGTTGCTGTAAACTAAATTATGGAAACAAGAAAAAAGAATAGCTTACATCATCGTCAAAGACTTCCTCACGATTGGATGATGGGTGGTGCTGGAGCCAATGGGAGGGACCGTTGCTGTCAGGAAAAGCAAAGCAAAGCACCATGACATCTATTCTCCATTGTGTGGCCTTTACAAGGGCGAATGATGGTGGGAAAACAGGTCCCCATTCGGGGTGAGGGGAACAAAATAAAAATGAAAGAGCTTCTTAAAATGTGCTTTCTCTTTTTGTCACCTGCAGAAGCAAATACCTAACTAGCACAATCTACCAAATTCTGTTATTAATGCTACAAAATGAAGCCACTGGAAAGGGCTTCCTCCTCCTGAATTGAGGGGACGAACTAGCAAATAATAGGCTCAAGATGCACGTCTCCTTCAAAACAATACAGTGTTTAGTGATGGCCATGGGATTCTCTTATGTCTGGGGTCCCTGGCTTTTTGAACCTGTGGGCAACTTTGGAATTCTGACAGATGTGGCTGGATGCAACCACAAAATGGCTGCCCTGAGAGGCAAGGCCAACAAATGGATGGAAACTCTCATGGGGCTGCCATCTCTGGGTTAGGAAATTCTGGAGATTTAGGGGCAGATACCAAGGATTTGGGGGTTGGGAAAGGTGGGAGTTCAACAGAGTATGATGCTATGAAGTTTACCTTCCAAAGCAGCCATTTTCTCCAGGGTAAATGATTCCTTCCCTCCCTCCCTCCCTCCCTCCCTCCCTCCCTCCTTCCTTCCTTCCTTCCTTCCTTCCTTCCTTCCTTCCTTCCTTCCCTCCCTCCCTCCCTCCCTCCTTCCCCTCCAACCACCTGTGTCTTCAGTTAAGAGGAGCAGAGATGCTGAATAAGACCATGGATCCACGAGGGCCTTATTCCCTACATAGACTGGTAGCTGGTCTCCAGGGTCCCAGGGTGAGGTCCAGCACATTCCCTGGTGCCTGGTGCTTTTCACTGGAAATGCTGGGGATTGGATGTTGGGCTTTCTATGTGCAAAGCAGAGGCTCTTCCACTGAGGCACAACCCCTCTTGAAAAGGGAAGAAGGGGAATTCTCATCAGCCTTTGCCTCATCTACACATTCAAATTTTAATTGTCAGTATGAGGATCCCACTTATGCGAATTTTAGGTTCCTTAAGGGAAAAGATAAAATGTGTCAATTGTCAAGTCCTGTCAGCTGTGATGTGCCAGTGATTTCTAAGCTGCCTTTGAGGGAAGCCTGGATTTCGTCCTGAGCAGACTGGCAGTTGCAGTCAAGCCCTACTGAAAGGAAGCTTGCCCTGACTGCTGATTTGGCGTGGCTGTGAACATTCCTGTGTGACAGTGTACACACGTGTATCCTTCCTATCCATGTGCACCTATGTTTGTAAGGCTGATTTTACAAATGAAACCGGGATCTGTACCTGGTTAAATACCTGGCTTCAGTTACACGTTGTGCTGCACATTCAGTGAATGCAAGTGGAAACTTGTCCCTTGTGACCTGGGCCAGGGAAGGCTGAGAAAGGGCCTGTTTCCATGAGCTCCCAGTGGGTGAAGCTGGACAATGCTGGAGGAACTCAGCAGGACCCCTCAGTAACGTTGGCAGTGTTTACATATGCAGGCTGCTTAAAAGGATTAAATAGTTCTGTTAAGGAGAGATGCAAACTTTGTTTGAGGAGAGAAAGACCTGACTGTCTTTTTGTTCTCTTCATCCTATCTGTTCTGCTCTGCAGGCAAGCAGGGAGGAAGTTTGCTGAAAGGAGCAGGAAGTCTCCAGAATGAGCCAATCGAGACCCTGGAGGAGATGAGTTCCAATTCTAACAAAGTTAGAACTAAAAATAGTAACTATTCTAACTAAGCTAAATACACATATCTTCCAATGGAAGGTGCTGATCTTGAAGATGATACAGAGCCTTCAGTGGAACAGGCTTCCTTGGGAGGTGGTGGGTTCTCCATCTTTGTAAATTTTTAAACAGAGGCTAGATAGCCATCTGACGGAGAGGCTGATTCTGTGAAGGCAAATGGGTGGCAGGTTACAGTAGATGAGCCATTGGGATGTGCGTGTCCTGCATAGTGCAGGGGGTTGGACTAGATGACCCATGAGGTCCCTTCCAACTCTAAAGTTCTATGATTCTATGATTGGGTATGACAGCCACAGCATGTTCCATGGGTGCCATTTCCTGGGGCACCACTGAGCTGCCGGTGCCCTGGCCCTCCTTCCTGCCAGCTGCACGGTAGCCCAACTCTTTCCCCTGGTGGGGCAGACATAAAGCAAAGTGTCCGTGAGCCTTTTAAGAGGAGAGAGGCAGGCTGAAGAGCCAGCAGTGGGGTTATGTCACCTGCCCTGGCCAGTCCAGACAGCTTGGAAGGCAGCAGTCTGTGGAGGCCCCCTTGGGCAACTTCTCTCCACAGCAGTGGGGCAAGGTGGGCTAGCTGTCCCTTCCTTTCCGGTTGCCCCTTCTTCGGCAGCTCCTAGGATGAAGGACCCATGCTGGTAGTAAGGAGTTCCGCAGGGCGTTTCCTAGCTGGAGTAATGCTCCTTCTCTGTTGCATGCTAGGAAGTCACCAGGGCAGAGGGTAGGCTGAGCTCATTCCCAATGAAAGGAGAAGGCTACAGTGCAACTCCTAATCTGCTGAGCCTTCCTGGGCATGCCTCCATCCCCCATGTCACCAAGTCCTACCCATGCCTATCCCCTGCATTACCAGGCCCCACCCGCCAGCTTGTCCCAGGCACCAAATAGGCTAGGTGTACTACTGACCAATGCCCCCTGCAAGATATTCTTCATGTTCTTTTGAATCATGTGATGTACCAGTACACTACAAAACTTGCATATTCCAACAGATAAGACCCAAGAATTCCTCCACTATGCAGGGATTTCTTGGCAGAGAAGTTGAGGTGAACAAACTTTGAACCCCAGTAAGGCCAATGAGTCTCCCTTCAAGACAGTCCGATGCTGTAAAGACTTTTATTCCATAGGTACCTGGAACATCAGACCCATGAATCAAGGCAAGCTGGACATGGTCAAACAAGAAATGACAAGACTGAACATCAACATTTTAGAAATCAGTGAACTAAAATGGACAGGAATGAGTGAATTTAATTCAGATGACCATCAGGTATACTACTGTGGACAAGAATCGCGCAGAAAAAATGGAGTAGCCTTCATAATCAATAAGAGAGTAGGAAAAGCAGTCTTGGGATACAATCCCCAAAATGACAGAATGATCTCAGTTCGAATCCAAGGCAAACCATTCAATATCACAGTGATCCAGGTCTATGCCCCAACCACTGCTGCTGAAGAGGATGAAGTTGACCAGTTCTATGAAGCCCTACAACACCTTCTAGAAGCAATACCAAAAAATGATGTGCTTATCATCATGGGGGATTGGAATGCTAAAATAGGAAGCCAAAAGATAACCGGGATAACAGGCAACTTTGGCCTTGAAGTACAAAATGAAGCAGGGCACAGGCTGGTAGAATTTTGTCAAGAGAATACAATGGTCATAGCAAACACTTTTTTCCAACAACCCAAGAGACAACTCTACACATGGACAACACCAGACAGTCAACACAGAAATCAGATTGACTATGTGCTCTGCAGCCAAAGATGGAGAAGTTCTATACAGTCAATAAAAACAAGACCAGGAGCTGATTGTGGTTCAGATCATCAGCTTCTTGTTGCAAAATCTGGGCTTAAATTGAAGAAGGTAAGAAAAACACTAGGCCACTCAGGTATGAAATCATATACCTGACGAATATACAGTAGAGGTGACAAATAGATTTAAGGAATTAGATCTGATAGACAGAGTGCCTGAAGAACTATGGACAGAGGTTCCCAACATTGTACAAGAGGTAGCAATTAAAACCATCCCAAAGAAAAAGAAATGCAAGAAATCAAAATGGCTGTCTGAGGAAGCTTTACAAATAGCTAAGGAGAGAAGGGAAGTGAAAGGCAAGGGAGAAAGAGAAAGATACATCCAATTGAATGCAGAATTCCAGAGAAAAGCTAGAAGATATAAGAATGCCTTCTTAAATGAACAGTGCAAACAAATAGAAGAAAACAATAGAATGGGGAGGACCAGAGATCTTTTAAAGAAAACTGAATATGAAGAGAACGTTTCATGTAAAGATGGGTATGATAAAGGACCAAAATGGTGGGGACCTCACAGAAGCAGAAGAGATTTTAAAAAGGTGGCAAAATTATACAGAGGAACTATACAAGAGCGAGCTTAACATCCTTTATAACCACGATGGGGTAGTTACTGACCTGGAGCCAGACATCCTGGAATGTGAAGTCAAATGGGCCTTAGGAAGTCTGAGCAACAATAAAGCTAGTGGTGGTGACAGCATTCCAGTTGAACTATTCAAAATCTTAAAAGACGATGCAGTAAAAGTGCTACACTCAGTATGCCACCAAATTTGGAAAACTCAACAGTGGCCACAGGATTGGAAAAGGTCAGTTTACATTCCAATCCCAAAGAAGGGCAATGCCAAAGAATGTTCAAACTACCACACCATTGCACTCATTTCTCATGCTAGCAAAGTTATGCTCAAAATCCTACAAGCTAGACTTCAGCAATCTGTGGACCGAGAATTTCGAAGAGGCAGATCAAATTGCCAACATACGCTGGATCATGGAGAAAGCTAGGGAGTTCCAGAAAAACATCTACTTCTGCTTCATTGAGCAATCAAAGCCTTTGATTGTGTGGAACACAACAAATTGTGGCAAGTTCTTAAAGAGATGGGAGTACCAGAGCATCTTATTTGTCCCTTGAGAAACCTATATGAAAGTCAAGAAGCAATAGTGAGAACTGGGCATGGGATCACTGATTGGTTCAAATTGATAAAGGAGTTTGGCAAGGCTGTATACTGTCGCCTTGCCTATTTAACTTGTATGAGGAGCACATCATGAGAAAGGCGGGGTTAGATGAGTCACAAATTGGGATCAGGATTGCAGGGAGAAATATCAACAACCTCAGATATGCAGATGATACCACTCTAATGGTAGAAAGCAAAGAGGAACTAAAGAGCCGGTTGATGCGGGTGAAGGAGGAGAGTGCAAAAGTTTGCTTGAAACTCAACATCAAGAAAACGAAGATCATAGCATCCAGCCCTCTCAATTCCTGGCAAATAGATGGTGAAGAAATGGAGGTAGTGACAGATTTTATTTTCCTGGGCTCCAAGATCACTGCAGATGGGGACTGGAGCAAAGAAATTAAAAGACGCTTGCTCCTGGGGAGGAAATCTAGACATCACCCTGCCAACAAATGTGCGTCTAGTCAAGGCTATGGTATTTCCAGTTGCAATGTATGGCTGCGAAAGTTGGACCATAAGGAAGGCCGAGCATCAAAGAATTGAGGCTTTTGAACTCTGGTGCTGGAGAAGACTCTTGCGAGTCCCTTGGACTGCAAGGCGAACAAACCGGTCAGTCCTAGAGGAGATCAGCCATGCCTGCTCCTTAGAAGGCCAGATCCTGAAGATGAAACTCAAATACTTTGGCCACCTCATGAGAAGGAAGGACTCCCTGGAGAAGAGCCTAATGCTGGGAGCGATCGAGGGCAACAGAAGAAGGGGACGACAGAGAATGAGGTGGCTGGATGGAGTCACGGAAGCAGTCGGTGTGAACTTAAATGGACTCCGGGGAATGGTAGAGGACAGGAAGGCCTGGAGGATCATTGTCCATGGGGTCGCGATGGGTCAGATACGACTTTGCACCTAACAACAACAAGGCCAATGAGTACCAGGGATCAGTGCCAAAGCTAAATATAAGGGATGCCAACCTTACTGAGACATGGGGAAACCCAAAATTATAGCTCATCTCCAGACTACAGAGATAGTTCCCTGGAGAAAATGGATGTTTTGGAGGGGGGACTCTATATACACCATTGTGCCCCACTGAGGTCCCTGTCCCCCCCCCCCCCCCAAGGCTCCACTTCCCAGCCTTGATCAGGCCACACTACACTCTCATGCCCTGATGGTGGTCAGGGGGGGGGGCGGGGGACGGGGACATGGCCGCCTTATGATGAGCACCACCACTTCATACTGAATCACACCACACCACCCCTGCTTATTCATGCTCCTTCAGATGTCAGTCCCATTCTATTCAGTGGAGCTTACTCCCAGGTAGATGTGAACTGGACACAAGCCTTAGATTCCTTTCACCGGGATGACGTCGTGCTAAATACCAATATATGTTGACTCTCAAATGTCAGCTCTTACATATCAAATATAGAAGTTGAGTATAATTTGGTGTCAAAAGTAAACAGCTAATATTCAGAGCCCTTTGAACAAATAGTCAAGCGCTCAGAAGATGGAGCTGGTGGAAGAGGCTGCCAAGTCACAAACCCCTCACGGGCTTTCCAAGGCAAGAGACATGCAGAGGGGGTATTCCATGGCCTGCCTCTGCAAAGCCACCCTGGGGGGTCTCCTATCCAAATACAGATCTGGGCCAACTCTGCTGAGGTTCGGTGACCTGATGCAATGGGGCTCACCTGTGCTATGCAGGTCAGAAGACAACCAGGAAATATCCAGAATCCAAAGAGCACTGACAAAAGAGAATTGAAGAATAAGATTTGGAAGCCAGTGAATTCCTTCTCTAGTGCTTTGTTATGGCTGCAAAGACCTTTGCTCTCCAGCTGCGTGGAAACAAGTGGTGCCATCAGACCGAAAGAAGAATATCAACCATCCTGCAAGTTATCAACCATGTGGATTGTTTGCTGCGAGAGCATTAGAGTGGCGGAAGTTGTGGAGACCGAACTTTTCAGCCCTGGATACAGAATTCTGGCACTGGAGGTTGTATTTGTAAAAGTTTTGCTGGAAGCTTCCTGGAGACTCAATACAAGCCGATCTAATGTTTCCGCAGAACAGGAGGGATGAAAACCAGGCTCGCTGGTCAGTCTCTGAAACACACAACTGGCGCTGGTCTCCTTTCAAGCCCTTTTTGTTTATGACCTTGATTCGTTTCCTGACAGGGCCCATCGGGGTGCATAGCTCACATTTGAGCCTGAAGAAATCCAGGTCTCAGACTGGATACAAACGAAGCATTTTCACCAGAGGGCTGCTTCGTGTAAAGAAGGTGAGTTACAGCATGGCAAAGAGCAAATATGAATTGTAAATGCGGGCGGTTTCCCCTGAGGAAGTCTGTATCCCGAAACGTGTTCTCAAAATAACATTTCCTGGCATATCGTTGCCAGTGTCATAAATTTTGTGGGGAGGAAAATGAGAAAGCCCGGAACTTGAATCCCTGGGGTGTTATTTCTTTGTTCCCCCCCCCCCCCCCAAAAAAAAAATGACAGGCTTCAACAGTCATGGAGAGAAAGCAGCTCTTGGAGTCTGAAAGATCATCATGGCCACCGGGACAGCTGTTAACTGTCGATTGTAAACAGACAACACCTTGATTGTGTGTTTCGAATACAGGAGTTGCACGTCTGTGGTGGTTTCGGGGCTGGTGGCACTTGGGTTTCAGTCAGCTGTCTTCTCTACATGGCTGCACCCCAAGATGTATAAATATGGAGGAGAAGGTCCACCAAAGATGAACGAAAGCCCCTCAGAACAAAGTCAAAGACAGACGGGAAAGCCAGAATTCCCCAAGTCCTTGGCTGAGCGGTCTACTCACAACTCTTGGGGCAGGACCAACAATGGCATAAATAAGGCCATAAAACTTAGCATTTGAAGATGATATAGAGCCTTTTCTTTTGCCAGACGAAACACTTTATACCTCATGATCCTTTGAGGACGATTCCAAAAACAACATATTCAGAGAGATCCTGCCAATGTAAAACAAGCAGCGCTGAACTATCCTGCATGTGGTTTGTTAATGGTCCCTTTGACACAGATATGCATACAAAACCCTTAAGCCCCATGCTTAAGGGTGCCATGAAGTTGTGCCAGGATATGTGTTAGGGACAACTTGAAGAGGACCCCGCAGGGATCCGTCAAGAGGCACTCAGGGAGGAGAGGGAGATATTGCCAGACGCAGCATTAGAGACCTGCCTTTGCGTTCCTTGTCCCAGTGGTTGTGGGACAGCGGCTGGAGGGAGAGGGGCAGAGGGACAGCCTTTTTGCCCCGTATGACTTTGCCTATGAACGGAGCTGAATCTTTCCAGCTGAGGAGCCCAAACTCCCAGGGATCTTCCCCCAACAGACGTGACTTTAAAGATGGTTCCTCTCTGGTCTGTGGTGCTGCCAGTGTCCAGGTCAGGCCGGGAGCTTTCTGGGAATGACAACGTATCTCCTGGTGACATCAGTTCCCCAGGTGAAAACGGCAGCTTTGGAGGCATGAGATCCGGCCGAGGTCCCTCCCCCAACCCCGGCCTCCCCAGGTGGCAGCCCTAAACATGCCCTTTGCAGCTGCCGGACCTCATGGCTCAGAGACGAGCTTCCCTGTTCTCCTGGGCTAGCCAGAGCAGCTGCAGGAACCTTGCCTGGGCGATGCGGAAACACTCCCCCCAGATCCCCTGGCACTGACAGGGATTATAATGACCTGTGACAATGAGAAATTCAGTGCCAGGCATCAGAATTAGGTATAAATTGCTCCGTTTAATTATCTGAGGCCTAAAAATAATTCTATGGCTTGTAATATTTTATATGTGGAAGGGAAGGGAAGGAAACTCAATTTTTTCATTCCATGTTCCTATTCAATAGGCTCTCTCAGGACTGGTAACTTGTAAATTAAATATGATGTTGCCTGAGAAAGATCAATTAATTTTCTTTGACTCCAAAGGGATGCTATTTTCCTCTTGTGCGAAGGAAATATACTTTAGCAAAGGAAGTTGGATGAGGTCGTTTGCCTCTCTAGGAGTGCAGGTTACGGCATTTCATGAAGACACCGCCAGGGAACCGGGGCTACTGCTAGAGCAGGTAAAAAATAAATATTAATTGCCTCATAATATTCAGCCTGGACCATCATTATAACATCGAGGTGGTGCAGTCACAAAGACACACGAGAAAAAAGAAAGGCTATGCATATGCACTGGGATTGATCCCTCAATGGGATCTGCTTCCAAGATCAACATTTGTGGGGTTGGCTGCAATTCAAATCAACTGTGCAGCACAAATAAATTATCCCACAAGGAAACCCATGCAAAGCATCTGGCAAATCCTATTCGTTGATTTAGGTCACGTACACTTTATCCGGGTTCTTCCGTAGAGGTGCACCTGCTTAACTTTGCCTTAACTTCAGCTCTTGTTTCGGGAGGAAGGGCCCAAAACTGTAATCCCCAAGCAGAGACCTGGGAACCCCCAGGAATTAAGCTCCTCCCCAGTTGATATAAATCAATTCCCCCTGAGAAAATGGGCTTTTGTAGCGTGGACTCCATGAGTTTGTATCCCAATGACATCCTTGTCCTTCCCAGGCTCCATCCTCAAATCTCCTGGACTTTCCCAGTCTGAGTCTGGCAAGCTTAACCCCCTTCCCCTTCCGGAGGCCGGGGGGCACCTGACAATCCTATTCCCCATGGTTCCAGGGAGGGATGCCAGGTGGTTCCAGGTAAGTTTGCCATCCTCCAGAGGTTGCCTGGAGATCTCCTGGAGTTAAGACTGAGCCCCAGGCTACAGAAATCAAT
This sequence comes from Paroedura picta, assembly GCF_049243985.1. Taxonomy (NCBI): domain Eukaryota; kingdom Metazoa; phylum Chordata; class Lepidosauria; order Squamata; family Gekkonidae; genus Paroedura; species Paroedura picta. The sequence continues at coordinate 125,894,213 of NC_135374.1, read as the reverse complement.
TTCCCTAGAGGAAATGGCAATCCTGAAGGATGGAATCTGTGGCATCTCTTCCGCACTGAGCCCCCTTCCTTTCTTAGACTGTACCCTCCCCAGACTCCTCTAAATCTCCAGGAATTCCCCAGCTGGAGCTGAAGTCACTAGGCTGTCCCCAAAAGGAGAGAATATATTGGCAATGGGTGGGAAGGGAATAAATCCGGACTACAGAGATCAGCTCCCCTGGAGAAAATGGATGCTTAGCACAGGGGCTGAATTCCATGGATATCCAGCGTGATGCCCATTAAACACTATGTGGCACCTGCCAACGCCTTTTCTGCCCAATGATTTTAGAAAATGGCCAGGACCAGGTGGGGCTTGAGCCCAGCAAGGCTTCTGATTGGCTGTGAAGCATGACTTTGCTCCGTGATAGTTTGTGGTTGGCTCTGCCTCCTGAGGAAGGCATCTTGTTGTGTCCATTATCCTGCATCAGAATTCAAAAGACACAAACAAAACCAAAAGGCAGGGCACTCACGCTGTGTTGTGTGGGTCTCAGGTTGCCAGCTCTGGGTTCCCTGGAGACTTTGGGGGTGGAGCCAGAAGTGGAGCCAGGAGTGGGTGGGATTTGGGGTGGGAAAGGATCTCAGTGGCGTAGAATGCTATGGAGTCCCCCTCCAAAGCTGCCATTTTTTCCAGGGGAACTGAGTTCTGTTGCTTGGAGATGAGCTGTAAAACCAGGAGATCCTCAGGTGTCTTATGTGGGTCAGATATCTAGGACTGAAATGTTGGGTTTTTCCAAAGGTTTCCTGATCGTATTCTTTAGCACTGCATCTAATGTAAGATTATGTGAGGCTGAATTCATATAATAAAGCTATGATCTTAAACCACTTATGTGTAAGTAGGTTGCATTAGAATCAAAGAGGATTACATCTATGTGCGTGTCTTTAGGATCAGGGTGTTAAATAGCTTACCAGCATGTTTAAATCTTGAGATAAAGCCTTTTTTTCTTAAAGACAGGAAAGTAAATAAATAAGAGATTAATAGCAGATCTGCAGAAGTTTAGCAATTTGTGTTTTAAATCTCTCTCCTTTTCGTTAATAGAAAGAAATGTCTACATAGGAGAATTTACTACAAGAACGTTGCCTAAAGCTTTGAAATTATGAGAAGCACTTTGACAAAATACCAAAGAATTAATCATTAGTCACAGTTTTATCAGGGGGTTTACAATATCGTTTTCTCTAATTATCCCTGATGTTTCACTATCATGTTAAGAGGCATTTTCAAATGAAAGAATTTGAAGAGACAAGCTCTTTTCAAACCGTGTCTCGAGTGGCCAGCAAAGCGCATTAGAAGGAGTAAACAAAACTTGGTATTCTTGGCATTTCGAGATGGAAGAGGCTGAGGACTGAGCTGGCATCCAAATGCCCTTGAGATGGTGGTCCTGCCATTCAGCATTGTGAGATCTGTGCCGCGAGAGGCCCCACGTCATGCATGAATAACAAACATTTTCAAATTCCAGCTCTGTTCATCTCACCATTTGTATGATATTGTGATGCATAACTAAAGCCATCTCCAAAGATGTCAATTGGTTTTATGGCAGTGATCAAGCGGCAATGAGTCACCAGCGTCAGCACAGATAAGCAGATGCATCTGAGTGCAGTAGCCCCTGAGAGACCCGTAAGGTTTCAGGGCACAGTTGCCAGGTCCCTCCTGGCAACTGGGAGGTGGGAGGAGAAAGAATTCACATTCACACCAGTTCACATTGCTCGCATCACAGGAAGTGACATCAGCATGCTAGTGGAGTCTGGAGGAAATTGACAATTGCTGGGAAGAACTCTGTGAAAATAGCAGCTTCTGTCATATAGTCTTTGCCCAAATACCAGAGCATTGCCTGGAAGTCACTGGTGTGATGATGTCACTTCCTGTGCATCATGGCCTTTCTACTGGTAGGTCCCCCTGCTGGCCAGCTGATCAGCACCTGGCAGCATGGGATCTTTCCTTTCAAAAGTCAAAGCTCCCTCCATTGGATTCCAGGTCCCTAAAATGCTTCTGGACTAGGGGTGAGTGCTTCAGCACAGTTCGGCAGCCTCGGGGATCACGGAAGCCCAAGGCGGTCAGCACCGTGGCGTGAAGGACATGCCAGCTGTTGGCCACATGCAGGCAGAGAGCTCTGCGCCGGTGCCATCCTTCCTCTCCACATCACGGCGCTGGCCACCTCATGCTTCAGTGATCACCGAGGCGGCTGGACCACGCCGAAGCGCTCATTTCTATTCTGGACTCAGAATCTAGTAGTTCCACTGGTGGTCAACATGGCTACCCTCTGAAAATGTCAGCACAAATAAAGAGCAGGGTTCTCAGTCTTCGCACGGTGTCTGGAAAGCTCCCAGAATTACAACTGGCCTCCAGGTTAAAGAAGTCAGTTCCTCCAGAGAGAATGGCTGATTTGAAAGGTGCATTCTATGGCATGACATTCCATGGAGGTTTCTCTCTTCCCCTAACCCTGCCCTCCTCAGAAACCAAAGTGCAATCCTTCCTTTTGGGGTACAAAGAATACCCTCACTGGCAATCTTCAGGAGACAGTTTTGTTTAGGGCTGTATTTAATGTATTCAGTTTTCATTGGCAGTCCTAATTATGATAGCAGTGTCAACATTTCTATGTCTAAAATGCTTCGGTGCCCAAAGTGGCCAGTCTCTCCTGGCACAATGAGCGCCGCGCCGTGGGGGGGGAGGCGTGGCCGTCAGTGCACCAGCGGGCGTGCACGCACAAGCACGGAGCTCCACACCTGTACGTGTGCACCTGCCGGCATGCTGATGCCCGCGCCTCCCCCCCAGCGCGGTGCTCACTGTGCCGAGAGAGACCAGTCACTTTGGGCGCCGAAGCGGCCAACCCTATAAAACTTTCAGCAAGGATAGAACTTTCCCATCCTTACATACGTGCCCAACACTCTTCATATGAGGGCACAGAGAACGTGGCTTTATTATGTTTTCACAATGGAGCACAAACCTCTTTTCCTAGTTTATCATTTCTAGATTAGATGTAGGTGGGTACCTTTGCATGGCAATAATTTTGGATATATACTTTAAACACATTAGCATGCATGTGCATGGCTGCTTCTTATGGTTGAAAATAAACAAACAAAACCTTTTAAAGTGGCTCTGGGAATGAGAGAGAGAGAGAGAGACAGACAGAGCTTATAATTATAACAAAACATAACTTGCCTACAAAATGTCGGCCTGCCATTTCCAGCGGCACACCAGCATTCATGCGCATTAAGTGCTGTCAAGTCACTTCTGACTTATGGCAACCCTACAAAGTCACAATGCCCCAAATGCCTTGTTGTTTATAGCCTTGTCCTCGTCTTGCAAACCATCCCTAATATAGATTGAGGTGAGTAGCAGTGTTGGTCTGGGGCAATTGAACAAGGTTTAAGACCAACAACATTCTGTTCAGTGAATAAGCTTTTGTGTGCATGCACAGTTCTTTAGCTACATTCTTCATATTCATTCAGATGCCTGTATCTGATGAAGTGTGCATGCACATGAAAGCTTATACCCAGAATTAACTTTAGTGGTCTTAAGGGAGTCCCTGGATTCAAAGAAAACCCTCACTGTTGATTTTCAGGAGGCAAATGAAGGCAGTTTTGTTTAGGACTTTGCCCCTAATATGTTATTGTTATTTATCAGGAATTTAAAAAAAATTCCCCCCTCTCTGCACAAAGTGGGAGGCAGAGGGTAGTCAGTTCAACTGCTTTCCAGAAGTACCTTATCTCACTTTCATACAAATAGATCTAGCAGGAGAGATAATAGGCAGGTCACACACTTCCCCTTCTCCAAGAAGGGAACAGAGATTTGGAGGACTTTAAACTCAAAAGGCTCCAGGGAGAATCTCCAGGAAAAACCTCCAGGACAAGCGTCTCAGACCAGCCTGACTTGGTCAGTGGGTGGGGGAAAGAGAGGTGATAAGGCTCTGGTGGGCAAGAAGGAAGGTCTCTCTTGTGCTGAGCCCAACAGAGCAGACAGAGGTAATAGCTGAATGCTGGAGATATCAGCCATTCACCATGTGTTGGCCTGGAGGAAACTTTAAAGAAGGAAGCTTCAAGGCAATTGAACTTCTGTAGAGAGTACCCAGCTTGCTGGGGGGTAAACGGTCATGACTGGGGAAGGCACTGGCAAACCACCCCGTATTGAGTCTGCCATGAAAACGCTAGAGGGCGTCACCCCAAGGGTCAGACATGACTCGGTGCTTGCACAGGGGATACCTTTACCTTTACCTTTAGAGATCTGCAGCTTCCTAGGCCAAGGAGCCTGTCTTGTTAAAACAGAAGATAGGCCATATATAGAAAGAGAGGGGGGGGGGACAGAGGAATTGCATTTTACCCGTTTTTAAATCCCATGTTATTCTGGTGCTGTGCTAAAAGTATGCTTGTGAACACTTCTTTAAATATATACTTTCTAAATTTGGATGTTAGTAGTAGTTCTCTGTACCACATAGACCTGCCTTGTTCAATCTGGTGCTGTGCTAGAAGTATGCTTGTGGACTTAAAAGATATATACATAAATACTTTCTAATTTTGGATGTTGGTAGTGATAGTGTCAGGGGAAAGGCAGGCAGTTGACAAGCGACTATTCCTCCATGGGTGCAGCAGCAAGGTTATGATCATCCAACATGGCTTACACTAATAAGTATATAATTCAAACCAATAAATTCACACACAAAAAAGGGAAATACATCAAAAACAAAGAAAAATGAGATAGAAAGGCCCAAAGGCTATGCCTATACATCATCACTAGACACAGCTAGCAACTGTATCCAACTGCAATTTTGAATGACATGACTAAGAGTAAATTCAGGCAGGAGAATGTCAATTAAAAAATAATTAAAATAGAAATGTTTCCACATAATGACTAAATGCCAATACTCATGGTGCTCTGAGGTGCCTTCTTCTCTGCCTTGGTAAAATCCAGTTCTATAACCTTCCCCTGCTCCTTAATAGCAAGGAGATGAGCAGAGACAATGGTTCACTTTATGGTGGGGAGAAAAGTAAATTGGGGACATTTGGGGCCAACCATAGACAGATGAGAGATAAATCTATGGAAAGAAACTTCCTTGACAGAGTAGGGTGTCAGAGTGGGGAGAATGCCAGTAACGGCCAAACTACTTTGTTCTTTACTTCCCCTGGTTTCCTAATTTGTCAGATAATGTGAAAGCCATTTTAAACCACAGATCTCCACCAGTTCTGTGGCTTCTAAACAACTCAAAAAGTCAACACATGAGCACCAACAACCTCTCAGCTGCTGCACATTACAAACTTACATCACATAACAGCCTCATTATCCCAAATAAAATAAAAGTACCTGTTTTATTGCAAAGAAACTTCAAGGGAACTAAAATAACTTGCAGATGTCATCTCTGAGCCTCTGTCCATTATTTTTGACACTTCTTGGAGAACGGCTGAGGAGCCAGATGATTGGAGGTGGGCAAATGTTGTCCCCATCTTCAAGAAAGGGAAAAAGGAGGATCCGGGTAATTATCGACCCGTCAGCTTGACATCTGTAGCTGGCAAAATTTTGGAACAAATAATCAAAAACTCAGTCCTTGAGAACCTGGAACTGAGAGCTGTGTTCAGTTTTGGGCACCCCAGTTAAAGTGGGATGTTGACAAACTGGAACGTGTCCAGAGGAGGGCAACAAAGATGGGGAGGGGTTTGGAGACCAAGACGCAGGAAGAAAGGCTGGGGGAGCTGGTCTGTTTAGCCTAGAGAAGAGACGACTGAGAGGGGATCTGATAGCCATCTTCAAGTATTTAAAAGGGTGCCATATGGAGGATGGAGCAGAACTGTTCTCTCTTGCCCCAGAGGGACAGACCAGAACATATGGGATGAAATTAATTCAAAAGAAATTCTATCTAAACATCCAGAAAAAGTTCCTGACAGTTAGAGCCGTTTCTCAGTGGAACAGGCTTCCTCGGGAGGTGGTGGGTCTTTGGAAATTTTTGGAAATTTTTAAACAGAGGCTGGATCGCCATCTGACAGAGAGGCTGATTCTGTGAAGGTAAAGGGGTGGCAGGTTACAGTAGATGAGCGAGAGGGTTGTGAGTGTCCTGCATAGTGCAGGGGGTTGGACTAGATGACCCATGAGGTACCTTCCAATTCTATTATTCTATGATGCTATTAATTCTAAGACCAGAAGGGAAAGGGAGATTGCAGAAATGCATGTTATTACAACACTCAAAACAATGGAATCCCCAGAACTCAACAGGTATATTGATTTCTTATCTCACTACGTATGCTAGACTCATTCAAGTCTTATAGTCCCCTCTTCTTTTTATTTGGGACAATGTGACTGTAATGTAAGGTAATTTAGAATCTAACTCTCTGGTCTCAGGACAGGATAGCAAACACAGCACAGATTATCACTTGTGGGGATGTGTCCATGCTTGAGTGGAGATGGCTGGGGCTAGGAACAAGTTTCTTTTAATTACTTCTTTTCACAACTGGAAAGTGTCTGCCATTAAACACTAACCTTAGCAGTTTTATTCCCCCAATGTTTTTGTGAAAGGCAATTGAACCCAAAGGATTGATTTGCTTTTCTAGCAGGGAATTATCATACTGCATATTTTGAATGTTGTGATGCTGTTTATTAGCTACTAATTTACTTTCTCCTTATATATATTCTTATGATCCTTGTTCCATTGTCTGAGGAAGTGTGCCTGCACTTGAAAGCTCATGCCTTGAATAAATCTTTGTTGGTCTTAAAAGTGTTTTTGGACTAAAATTGTGTTGGCTACTTTCTGATTGAACTTCATGGCTCCAGCGCAATAGCACACCTGAGTGAAATTAATAGCATTGCTCTCATGGCTATATGCTACTTGTGGACCTGAGCACTTCCTTTCTGTCTTTGCAACTGTTCCAGAGATCTTACATTAATACCACAACAGCTTCCTCTTCACAGCCTCCCCACACCCAAGAAATATACTTGCACGTCTTTGAACAGGAGATAGCCAGTGATGGGGAGGGGGAGGCCAGTTTTTGCATTCTTGAAAGAAAAAAAAAGCAGGTCAGGAACATGCATACCAATACAAAAACAAGCAGGAATCAAGAAAAAAAAGTGTCCTAAATTGTGTGTACCTGTTTTCTAGTGCAATCCACTCGGCACATATATAAGACAAAGATGTAGCAGTTAGGGTTGCCAGCTCCTGGTTTGAAAATACCTGGAGATTTGGGGCAGACAAAAGGGAGGGCTGGTATAATGTCTTATAGCAGACATTTATTCAGGGAACCAGATCTCTGTAGTCTGGAGATCAGTTGTAATAGTAAGAAATTATGATAGATAGATAGATAGATAGATAGATAGATAGATAGATAGATAGATAGATAGATAGATAGATAGATAGATAGATAGATAGATAGATAGATAGATAGATAGATAGATAGATAGATAGATAGATAGATAGATAGATAGACCTTAGCACTAACTTTTAAAAGATTTAACCATGTTTTGTGCTGCTACCATATACTGGGTTGAAAGTGGCCTCGTGCTGTCCACTGCTACCCACTGAGTCTCAGCCAGAAGTAACGTGACTATCAAGTCAGTCTTTCTTTCCCAGATTCCCCATCCATGCCTACAAACTTCGACCTGCTCCTTTAACCAACAGCAACAATCAGATCTGGTTGATTTCCATTATCTGAAGCTGGATAGTTGGATGAGCTGTTCTTCTCACCCTCAGCTGCAGACTGGTCAGACGGAATAGCGAAATCAACAGGAATGTGTTGAGGGTGAGGGACAAGATTCACTTTTTTAATGCAAGTGAAAACATTTGCAAGTGGAAGTGTTTCCCAATCATTCCTGTACTTGGCTGCAGTAGACACATGTCCTCCAGAGCTCGAATAACTTGCCCTGGAGGTGAAGGCCATTGGGCTCAAGAATTTAAGGTGACCGGATTTTAACATTGGTAAAGCAGTACACCATTGACTGGGAGGGATCTTGATTAAAAATTTGGTCTATATGAAGCAACAAAAAGTTTCATAGAACGCATAGAATGCAAAAATAGTATTGTAATATATATATATATTTTAATTTCAACATAAGTACAATTTGCCAGGTATCCCCAGATGTCCCTCCAAAAGTAGGACAACTTGGTCACCTCACTCAAGATGCACACGTGGGGCTCCTTTCCCTGGCTGGGGCCTGCTATGCTATACCCTATCGGTTGGGTATTTAAAACTGAACGAGAAGAGAGAAATAATAATAAATGTATTAGAGTGGAACACCATTCAGAAGATTATTTTTTCACTTCATTCATTGAATGGAACTGACTTGCTTTCCCTACCCCTGAGCTATCTGGGAAGGTGGGGTACAAAAGGTGTTTATTGCCATTATAATCACCATTAATTAAGGTTGATGCCAACCCCTCTGCATGCATGTGGCTGACCAATGAAGGTGCGTTGTCGCCATAATATGTGGTTTTCAGTGGCCATTTGGAGGATCTGGGTCCTCTGCACACACTGCTGGATATTGCTTAAAGAAGTACAAAAATTAGCTTTACATTTTAAAAATAATTAATGGTGAATCTGAACACAAGATACAGCGTAAAGATATATGTCTCTTGCACTAAAAATAATACCCTGAGATGTGTTTCTTTTCTTAAAAGCTGTTTCTTCTTCTTCTTCTTCTTCTTTTAGCTTCCTTCCTTGTTAGAGTCCTCACGCATCTTTGCTCTATAAGTCAATTACTAGCATCCACTTGTGAAGCTGTTGACCTTAAGGGGATAGACTCAACTCCCTCCTTGAGCTCCCTTTATGGCAGTTTTAAGTACAAGAAGCAGACAAGTGTAATTATGAAAGGAAAATCATTTTCATCAGGCGAACGTATATGGTTATGCTTGTCATAACCGCCAACCACTTGGTGAAGAGCCGAGAGAGAAGGAAGCGTAAATTAATAAATCCAGAGAGGAGACATAAACCCCACACATCAGGAAGAGTTTTGAAATTATCTTTCAGCTGGTGTGTGGGTGAGTGGGGAGGGCTAATTAGCCCTGAGGCCTGATGGGCATTTTCACTCCTTCCATGAAGAACAGTGCTCAATATGACAGGGAACCAGTATGAAAAAAACAACAATTATCAAAAAACCAGGGAGTTTTGGAAACACCTGGAAACATTTACCGTCTCCTCCCATCTGTCCCTGCCCAGGAATGAAGATCACAGGAAGAGGCCCTCCAATCCCATCCATCAAAGAGTTTTGCAGCCCATTCCTTCCTGCACCTTTTCTCTTCAATTTCCCCTTTGATCAAGACACAGTTGATGTCCAGGCATCTACCTGGAACCCCCACCCTGGGAGAAAGAAATCCCCCGGACAGAAATGAAAGCCACCTGGACTTATGCCACCGCTGAGACTGTTGCTGCCGCTACTGCTGGGACCGCCACTGGAGAGGCCACCTGGAAGACAACAGAAGGAATGTCTTTAAGAAGGAAGCTGGATGAGCAAAGAGACTTACCAGAGCTGGAGCAAGTAGGGGAAGAAAGGCGGGGCGAGCAAGGGAGCTTGGAAGAGGTCCCTAGGGGACGTCCTTGCAGGAGAGAAAGAAAAGCATAGTTAAGGAAAGGGCACGGTTTAAGCAAGTTCGGTGGAGGGAGGGGCTGGTGGAAGACGGGAAATAAAAGGAGAGGAAATGAGAACGTGGAGTGATGTGTAAAGGTGAGCTAGAGGATTGCTTGAGGAAGAGGAGACGGAATTAAGAGCTGAGGGCCAGTGGGAGGTTGAAGACAGCGTTTGCACTGGAGGAATGCGGGAGAGGGTCGGAGGAAAAGGAGACTTGCAGAAGCAGGTGAGAAGTTTCTTTGAAGGTGGATTCCTTTAGTGACTCTGAGACCTCTTTGGAGTCCAGCTCTGCAAGCTCTGTTGATAGCTTCAAGCGAAGTCCCTTGTGACCAAGGGTCATTGATGTGTCTGACAAGCCTGCCTCAATAAATCCTTTGAACCCATCACGTGCTGGAGAGCCTGTTCTGCTACCTCTAGAGCAGTGGTCCCCAACCTTTTTTATCACCGGGGACCACTCAACACTTGACAATTTTACTGAGGCCCGGTGAGGGGGGGGGGTGGTTTACTCCTCTACTCTCAACCACTGCCCTAACGCTCTCTGATCGCTATGGTAATGTTTAAACATCCCTTCAAAATAAGATGCAGACACGCCACAACAATGAACATAAGGAACATTTTATTTTCATGGAAATTTTAACTCATGACAATGATAAATCAATGGGAACCCTGAGCTTGTTTCTCTGCAACGAGATAGTCCCATCTGGGAGGGATGGGAGACAAGGACACCCGAAGTGTGTTGTAAAGGGCCGGGGGGGATGAAGTAAAGGGCCGGGGGGGGGAGAGAGAAGACGTCCTTTGCGGCCCACCTCCAATTAGCCGACGGACCACATGTGGTCTGCCGCCCACAGGTTGGGGATCGCTACTCTAGACTACGCCTTAGAGGGGAAAGAGGGACGAGCTAGGCCCAAGGGGGGCCCAACACCTCACAATTTATTAGAAACTGAATCCCAATTCCTAAAAAGGAGGAGAAAAATGGGTTGTTGGGGGTCTGGAAGAAATCGAATACAGAGGAACAAAGTAATTTCTTGCCAATCTTTACCCTAAGATTAACACACGACTTTGCAGGATTTCTCTCTAATATGGCTGAAATCAATGTATATGAAAGAAAACACTGGGGGGGGGGGGTGCTTAACCATTGCATGTAGCATCCCTGAAATTTAGGACTGCTAGGTTCTTCATGGACACTGGCGGGGGGGGGGGAGTCAGATCCAGACTGAGAAATTTGTGGAGACTGGGAAGGACCCCTGTGGAATACTATGCTATGAGGTCCATCTTCCACCAGGGGAACCGATATTCATAATCTGGAGATGAGCTGTAATTCCAGAGGATACCCAGGCCCCAACTGGAGGCTGGCATCCCTGCTGCAATTGCAAAAAAAATAGCGCACACTAGGAGAAGGACAACAACATCTATAGAAAACCGCGTGTGTTCCCACCAGTCCAAAGTGCTTTTGTATAAGTATTGTTGTGAACTTAGTTCCAAGGAGAAAATCCAAGGTTAGGTAGAAAAGATTAAAAGCCTTCTCATTGTCTCTGCTGAGCTTTCGCTCGAGAACTACCAGGATGGGAAAAGAGAGCTAAATCTAGAACAAACACTGATTGCACAAAGGTCACAGATTAAACTCCCACCGCCACTCAAACAAGCATGAGAGCAAGGACTGGAGTAAACAGGTGCTTAATATAAATCCTCCTGTTTAAAAGTCATTATTTTGGGGAGGGGAGGAGAGCCTTACCTAACTTCCTTTGTTGTACATTTCCCGTGGGGTGGGGCTTTCAGAAGGCAGTGACCTCGGAAGGAAAGGTCCAACAGCTAACCTTACCCAGTCTCCGGGGGCAGCCATGGTGCTCTGCGATAGAAGAGCGAGAGGCAAGTCCAGGAGCACCTTGGAGACTAAGTAGACATTCCGGGCACATTCGTGGTGGTTTAAATCATGGCTCACTTTAAGTATGGGAATGGAATCACTTAGAGGAGGGCAGGGAGAGATTCCTGTTGGCAGCAGAGAATGAGACCCACATGAATAACTACTTGGAGAATGATATCAGATAGATATTAGGGGAGAAATTCATAATCAGAATAGTTCAGTGGTGGAATGGGCTGCCTAAGGAGGGGGAAGTTCCCCCTAACTGGCCATCTTCAAGCAGCGGCTGGACTGATCCTTCTCCTGGATGCTTGAGGCTGATCCTGCACTGAGCAGGGGGTGGGACTAGATGGCCTGCATGGCCCCTTCCCACTCTGGGATTCTAGGAGTCTAGTTCAGCCGTGGAAGGGGCTGCCTAAGGAGGTGGGGAGCTCCCCCTAACTGGCCATCTTCAAGCAGCAGCTGGACAGATCCTTCTCCTGGATGCTTGAGGCTGATCCTGCACTGAGCAGGGGGTGGGACTAGATGGCCTGCATGGCCCCTTCCCAATCTGGGATTCTAGGAGTCTAGTTCAGCCATGGAAGTGGCTGCCTAAGGAGGTGGGGAGCTCCCCCTCACTGGCCGTCTTCAAGCAGCGGCTGGACAGATCCTTCTCCTGGATGCTTGAGGCTGATCCTGCACTGAGCAGGGGGTGGGACTAGATGGCCTGCATGGCCCCTTCCCACTCTAGGATTCTAGGAGTCTAGTTCAGCCGTGGAAGGGGCTGCCTAAGGAGGTGGGGAGCTCCCCCTAACTGGCCGTCTTCAAGCAGCGGCTGGACAGATCCTTCTCCTGGATGCTTGAGGCTGATCCTGCACTGAGCAGGGGGTGGGACTAGATGGCCTGCATGGCCCCTTCCCACTCTGGGATTCTAGGAGTCCAGTTCAGCAGTGGGATGGGCTGCCTAAGGAGGTGGGGACCTCCCCCTCCCTGGCGGTCTTCAAGTAGCGGCTGGACAGAGACTTTTCCTGGCTGATCCTGCATTGAGGAGGGGGTGGGACTTGATGACCTCGGATTCTATGAGTCCAATTCCGCAGTGGAATGGCAATGGCCCAGGCAGTGAAGAGCCGGCAAATGGTGGTGCTGGAGGCTTCCATGATTGCTGTTGGACTGAGGCAGAGCGGGTGAAGGGCAGGTTCTGCTGAACTCTGTCTGTTATGGGTGCGGAGGAAGGGATGATCCTGTGAGGTGCCGTGAATCAAGGATGCTGAGGAGAGAAGGAGACCAGCCACCTCAACTACATCCGCCCCAGCAGGAGCAGCAGTGTTGTACAAGAGGGACTGGCAGATCTTCTCAGGCATTTTCCCATACCCCACCTGCCAGGTGCACTTGTTGCCCCGGCACACGGGCCACTGAACAGCAGGAGTATCGAGTGTAAGGACTTTTTTGTGTGTGTGCTGTATCTCACATGGTAATATATATGCATTGTCATGCATACATTTCAGGTTTTAAAAGGGCGGGAAATGGGAGGGCAGGACAACACTCAAGAGCAGGGGTAGTCAAACTGCGGCTCTCCAGATGTCCATGGACTACATTCCCCAGAAGCCCCTGCCAGCGAATGCTGGCAGGGGCTCCTGGGAATTGTAGTCCATGGACATCTGGAGGGCCGCAGTTTGACTACCCCTGCTCAAGAGCCTATTACGTGTTTGCCCTTCCATATGCTCTTATCCTTCCTTGATCACTCCTTGCTCACCATTGGGACGCACAATGGAGGATGGTAAATCCACATTCCTGGATTTACTGCATCACAAGTTAAAAATGGCTGAAATGCGACCTGTTTACTGGACAGCCTTGGGGTGCTGGCAACGTCTTATGGAGGGGGCCTCTAAATGTGGTCAACATTAAGAGACCGTGCAGCTACATTTTCCTTGTGCGGAAGCTGTTGCTGTCTTGGAAGGTGGCCTCTATTGCATTATGCTCCTCTGGGGTCCCTCCTCTCCCCAAACCCATCTCCTTCTAGGCTCCTCTCCCAAACTCTGCAGGCAATTCCCAAGCCAGGGCTCGCAACCCCATCTGAACTACATAACCGCTTTCTGGGTGTGGCAATGCTCAAAGTAGTTGACAGATACATTTAGGCTTAAGAACGGTTCACTGTTATTTAGGCCTCCGTTAACTCTCCTTTGATGAACATAAGCGGAGGGAGAAGCCTCTCGGTTGCTAGCCCCGTTCACAGAGACACGCTGCCCTCAAGAACATCTTCTCTCTGTTGCTCGAGTGTGTTTCATGGCACTGACAGCAGAGCTATTTGTACATACCAAAAAGAAGGAAACGACTTTTGTTAATAAATCAATGCGCAACGACTTTTACAGTACTAGGCCGTGACATGTTGCTCCATTTATAATTCATTATGCCATGAAACTGAATCTTTACCAAGTCATTACACTGCATGTCTTGTAATAAGGAAGGAGTGTTTCTCGGAGCAGCTAGTGCTGGGGAAGCTGTGGCGTGCCGCTAGGGCTCTTGGAGGAATGGGCTGGTGGCTCCGTCAACATCTTTTTAACCATTCTGGATTACTAATAACAATACTGGGAACAATTCTATTGTTTCTAGTAAGGATTGGCGCATGGGAGAAATGCATCTGTATTCGGATCGTCAGTCCCTGTGTCTCTCAAGATCTCATCCTCCAAATGTTTTGGAATGAAAGACGCACAGAAATAAAAATAGGGTTGTGAGCTCTGGGGTGGGAAATTTCAGAAGATATGGGGGCAGAGCCTGGTGGGATTTGGGAAGTTGGTGTAATAATATTAATATTAGTTGGGAATAATAATTACTACTACTACTACTACTACTACTACTACAACTACTACTACTACTACTACTACTACTACTACTATTTGTAGCCTACCCACTACTACTACTACTATTTGTAGCCTACCCACTACTACTACTACTACTACTACTACTACTACTACTACTACTACTACTATTTGTAGCCCACCCTTCCAAACACCATGGCATTTGTTTTTGCTTGACATGCAATACCACATTCTTCAAACAAAATAAAGGGCTCCCATTACCCCTGCTGTACAACAGAACCCCACCGCTCTGGCTGCCTCATCTGGAAGCACAAATCTGGGGTGGACCGGGTGCGGTGGAGAAAATGCTTCCTCACCTGGGCCCGGGAAGAGGTGGGGTAACCTGCTCTGGCCCAAACACCTGTCATTATCCACACACAGTGCTGCTGGTGAGGAATGCGTCTGAGTTCTGCAGTCTTCATTGCTTCTTCCTTCAGGTCCATATTTGTCCATTTCCTTTTGCTGGCAAGGGGCTCATGGGAATTGTAGTCCATGGACACCTGGAGAGCCACAGTTTGGCCACCCCTCCCTTCTCCAAGACAGTGAAGAGGTGTAGGCGTCCAACAAGTGATGGTCTCTCCCTTTTTCTCATAGAGTCATAGAATAATAGAGTTGGGTCATCTAGTCCAACCCCCTGCACTATGCAGGACACTCCCATCCCAATACTCTCTGCAACAGTATCTGTTTATGATCTGTTTCCATCAAGCCCCAAGTCCTGAATATTCAAATGGGCAAAAAGGAGGGGAAGAAAATAAAAGCGGCCAGATCAGGTTGAACTTCTTCTACACTGAATAATTGGTCATTAATGATATATGTCCTCATATAATGATAATAGATCCAGAATGACTATTCTGAAGGACAGACAGCTTCCCTCAATAATTTCACCACCATGAAGTGCAGAATTAAACTCCAGCAAGGATATTGGTGAGAGAAGCTGAGCAAGAAGAAATAATGGCTGACTATAAAATCCAAATTGACCCTCAGTCATTTAAGCGTAGCTCATAAGTAAAAAAATTACCATTATTTTGTCTTTTACCAATATCATGTCCCAGATTACAAATAATGCCCACTTTTTTCTCCTTCATTTCAAAGCCCTAGAAAAACTTTTCTGTGTGTGTGTGTGTGTGTTTTGTTTTTGTTTTTTAGTAGAGAGGCAGGCTACTCTAGGGTTGTTGACGTCAAAGAAAATGTCAAATGGATTTATGGCCCACTCAGCCCTCCTGAACCCTCGGTAAACTCCAAAGCAAAACCAACAGGCATGCTAATTAATATGGGGTTACATTGGCCTAAAAACAATTGTTCTAAAATAAATGAATAAAGTTGCAAACGAGAACATGACTAAAGCTTATGAATACAAGGTAGCCTTAAAGGGATAACATTAGAGAGATCAGAAAGGTGAGCAGCCAGTGTTCCCATCGATCTCATAGAATCACAGAATCATAGAGTTGGAAGGGGCCATGCAGGCCATCTAGTCCAATCCCCTGCTCAACGCAGGATCAGCCCTAAGCATCCTAAAGCATCCAAGAAAAGTGTGTATCCAACCTTTGCTTGAAGGCTGCCAGGGAGGGGGAGCTCACCACCTCCTTAGGCAGCCTATTGCACTGCTGAACTACTCTGACTGTGAGAATTTTTTTTCTGATATCTAGCCTATATCGTTGAATTTGTAGTTTAAACCCATTACTGCACGTCCTTTACTCCTTTCCTCTGCAGCCGATGGGAACAGCATCCTGCCCTCCTCCAACCTTTCAAATACTTAAAGAGGGCTATCATGTCCCCTCTCAATCTCTGTTTCTCCAGGCTGAACATTCCCAAGTCCCTCAACCTATCTTCATAGGGCTTGGTTCCTTGGCCCCAGATCATCCTCATCGCTCTGCTCTGTATCCTTTCAATTTTATCATAGAATCATAGAGTTGGAAGGGGCCATACAGGTCATCTAGTCGAACCCCCTGCTCTATGCAGGATCAGCCCTAAGCATCCTAAAGCATCCAAGAAAAGTGTGTATCCAGCCTTCTTGAAGTGAGGCCTCCAGAACTGCACACAGTACTCCAGGTGTGGTCTGACCAGTGCCGTATACAATGGGACTATGACATCTTGTGATTTTGATGTGATGCCCCTGTTGATACAGCCCAAAATGGCATTTGCCTTTTTTACCGCTGCATCACACTGCCTGCTCATGTTTAGCTTACAATCCACAAGTACCCCAAGGTCTTGTTCACACACAGTGTTACCTAGAAGCGTATCCCCCATCCAGTAGGCATGCTTTTCATTTTTCTGACCCAGATGCAGAACTTTACACTTATCTTTATTAAATTGCATCTTGTTCTCATTTGCCCATTTTTCCATTGTGTTCAGATCTCGTTGAACTCTGTCTCTATCTTCCAGAGTATTTGCCAGTCCTCCCAATTTGGTGTCATCTGCAAATTTGATGAGTAGTCCCTCCACCCCCTCATCTAGATCATTAATAAATATGTTAAAAAGTACCGGGCCGAGCACCGAGCCCTGAGGTACCCCGCTACTCACCTCTCTCCAGTCTGATGAAACACCATTGACAACAACTCTTTGAGTGCGGTTCTCTAACCAATTCCCTATCCACCTAACGATCTGAAAATCCAGATTGCAGTCCTTCAACTTATCCATCAGAACATCATGGGGAACCTTATCAAAAGCTTTACTAAAATCCAAGTAAACGACATCAGCCGATCTCACCAACTCTGTGGGAAGGAATCCTCACCTTCTGCAGGCTGCGGCAAGAGACATTCTGCCCAGGCAGAAGAGCTTCCAACACTGGGGTCCCAGAGCCACTTGCAACATTCCCCCCACCTGTATCTTCATTCTCATAACAGCCATGACATCAGTGAGGCTGAGAGAGGAGGCATGGCACAAGGTTTCCCAGCAAAGTTGTCCCCAGGTTGTCACTTGGAGGAGGGCAGGATGCTGTTCCCGTTGGCTGCAGAGGAGAGGACATGCAGTAATGGGTTTAAACTACAAGTACAACGATATAGGCTAGATATCAGGGAAAAGTTTTTCACAGTCAGAGTAGTTCAGCAGTGGAATAGGCTTCCTAAGGAGGTGGTGAGCTCCCCCTCACTGGCAGTCTTCAAGCAAAGGTTGGATACACACTTTTCTTGGATGCTTGAGGATGCTTTGGGCTGATCCTGCGTTGAGCAGGAGGTTGGACTAGATGGCCTGTGTGGCCCCTTCCAACTCTATGATTCTGTGATTCTGTGAAAGTGGGGGGTCTGAACCTGGGTTCCCCCGATCCTAGCGGACTCTTCTTTAGCAAGAGCCTTAAGAAACTCAAATACATCACCTTCCATTGCAAGAGGCCCCAACTCCTTTCAGCCTATATGCTGCTCCATTGCAGTTTACCTTCAGTCACACTGTAAAGATACTTCTGCTCTGGTCACAGCTCTTGCCGAAATACGGTTTTAAAAAATGTGCCTGGTCAACTCTCCAATGGCCGTCATCAGCCTTGCTGAGCTAAAGGTCCAGCATCTCAGCCCCCTGCTTAGAACACTTGACAGGGAAGAGGAAAGGTGTTGGCACGCATCCAGGTGCTAATAGATGCCACATTGTGAACTCCTGCTCTATATGTTTGTACATCTTTAGCCCACCATTTCTGGTCCAAATTGCAGCAGCAACCCAGGAAACCTTGGCAGTTTGTTTTTGACACTCAGGGATGCAGGTTTGTTGGTGAGAAGAAGGCCACTGGAGGCCCATGGGCCTCGCTTTCCTCTTCTTTCCAAGGCCTCTTCTTGTGGCATCTGCTTAGGCCTTGACTTGAAGGGTCACTGGCAGAGAGAGGTCGCTGGCAGCGTGAGACATTTGGCATTTCTTTTGCGATTTACAGCAGTCGGCGGGATAGGGTTTTAGTGGACTGGGCAGGCTGTATCTTCCTGTAGTTAATGTTGAAACGGCCCCTTAAGACTCGATATCGTTTTGACTCTGCCACTTAACGTCTTATTTAGTCTAAGTTTGAGAACTGAGGAGGGGGAAATGGATTGATTCTTGTGCTTTCCCTTGTCTTCCGCTTTTCTTGAGGTCTCTCCTCTTCATCTCGTGTGTCTTTGCTCCTTTCTAAATGTTTCTCCCTTATGATCTGGGGGTAAAAGGCTTGATGGAGCATTTATTGAAAAAGGAGAAATCACAAGTCATGTTCAGAATATGCATTTTTGTGCTCCCATAATGCTGCATATTCCGCCCCGTTCCTAAAGCTGCCAGCTCCCATTTGGAATAGACCTGGAGATTTGGAGGTGGAGCCAGGGGAGTAAGGTTGCCAGCTCATCTAGCCGACATGCTTTTTCACCCCATGGCTAGGAAAAATGTCTAAAGTCCCAAAGCACCTCTCTGGTGAACATGGATCCCGCCAGATGCCCAGCTCAATTGCATGTTCAGTCGCATTGCTCTGCTTCTATTTCAGGGCACCCCATGTCCAGGTGGGCAAACATAAACCTTGCTAACCTTCATTTCTCCAAATCTAGCCATTTCCTTCTCTTATTTCTCCCCCCCACACACACACACATGTAATGTGTTTAGAGTAACATCATTTCTGTTCATCCTGCCTATAATTTGTCTTGTGTGGTATTTCAAATAAAACTAACCTAAACAAACAAACAAACAAACAAACAAATAAGCAAGCAAGCTCTTGTATATTAATATCAATTGTCTGCCTTGGATCCCTCAAAGCAGACAATTACCTTTCACATTGGCGAAGGGACCTTGCTAGATTGTCCCCTCCCCCCCTTGCATAGCTAATTCCCCCTCCATAGACTGAGAGCATTTGGGGTAACAGACTAGTGCTGTTTCCGCCCTATGGCCCAGCTGGAAACTTGACTGAAATAGGTCCCAAACTGGCCCTTCTTCCTTGGCCTTTCAATATGCCCCTGCCAAATTTGATTCCCCAATCTGTGCCCTCCCAGCCCATGGCCCAAGCTGTTCCTCCCTGGCAAGCTCTCTTGGCCCCATTCTTTGTAGTATTTTTCAGCTGGAACAGTTTGTTGCCCTTTGGGGCAGGGGAAGGACGGGTGACTTTGCCTCCATGTAGGTGGCCCAGCCTCGTAAGATCTAAGCAGGGTTAGTCCTGGCTAGTGCTTCAATGAGAGAACCCCAAAGACGTTCAGGGTGGAGAAACAGAGGCAGGCAATGACGAGCCATCTCTGCATTCCTCTCGTCTTGGAAAACCATGTGGGGTGGCCTTAAGTTGGTTGTGACTCACTTGCCCTTCCCACCTACCACTGCAAAACACTCCTCCTTCCTTCCAGCTTTCCTGATGAAGGACCACGGATGGAGCGTCAGAGTCTCATTCGGGCATTTTAAAAGCCCTGTTTTCATCCCAGCTTCTCCTCTCAGCGGAAGCCATTTGCTACTCTATCAGTATGATAATGTCTTGTGTTTACTGTGCAGTGCTAATGATAGAAAATGGTTGGCAAACTTCTCAGATGCGGCTGAGTGTTCTTGGAGGGAAATGTGGATTTCCTTAGAGCGGAATGTGTCAAAATAACCCTTTCCACCCATTAAACGGAAAATCAGGAGTGGCAGCTGCCTCCTGGAACACCCTCCCCTTAGACAGAGCCGGCTTTCTGGAGCCGCGCAAGAGCACAGCCTCCCTGCTGGAGACACAAACCAATCATTTGATGAACTCTCTCCACATGAAAGTGTGGCAGAAGTGTACCAGCCCCATAGTGTGATGCATCCCAGAAGAGGTCAGAGCGTTCCTAGCATTGTAATGGGCTAGCCAAGAGAATGAGTTTTACAGCTTTGAAGCAGAGCAGGCAGATTTTTATCCCCTCATCACTCAAACAAGGCTTCCTTTCCTGTTTAAGCTACCCTCTGTGCCTTGAAATCACGGTCTTCCAATTCATAATGGGAGAACTATCCACAATTCTCTTGGAAGAAGAAGAGTTGGTTTTTATACCCCAAAGGAGTCTCAGAGCAGATTACAATTGCCTTCCCTGTTTCTCCCCACAACAGACACTCGGTGAGGGAGGGGAGGTTGAGAGAGCTCTGACAAAACTGCTTTGTGAGAACAGCACTGCCAGGACTGTGACTAGTTCATGGTCATGCAGTGGTTGCACGGGGAGGCGCGGGGAATCAGATCTGGTCACCAGATTAGAAGCCGCCGCTCTTAGCCACGACATGACGCTGGCTCTTTCGGCTTTGGTGAGTGATCCTTGTACGGACTTCCCAAAGGAACTTGGAAAAGAAAGAAGTGCACAACACGGTCATCCCAAACCATTGCAAGAAAGATTCACAACATGGTGCCTGAGGGTGCTGTGGCACCCATGGACACCTTTCCTGGCACCCACCAAGTGTTCTTAGAAAATAGGGAGGGACATGTGGAGCTTTTATGTAGCAGGGCTTCTGATTGGCCACTGGAGATTTGACTGTCTGTGCCAATTGTTAGATACATTGCTTTGGCAGCAGCTGCCTCCTCTGCACTGTGTGACTGAAGGTAAACCGAGTCAGCCATTTTGTGGCTGGTTCCATCTCCTGTGGCAGCCATTTGGTGGCTATGCCCACAACCATTGTGTCACAATTCTAAAGATGCCCAACAGGCTTCAAAAGGGTGGGGTATCCTGCCTTACAAAATCCCCCCTTCAATCCTATATCTCCCTTGAGTCAAAGTTACCTGGGGCATGAGGCACCAGCAATGTCTATCCTTCCTGCCCTATAAAAATAATGACTCTTGCCAACATTTCTGCCTGGAGAAAGACTCTCGTGTGAGGAGTAGATGGGTGTCTCCAGGCATTTTTGAATGATAACAATTAGATCCATTTTCAGTCCTCCTCCAGGCCTCAAACTGCCTGGGTCGCCCTGACCGGTGACTGACTTCAAGGCAGAGAGGAGGGTGATTGTTGGCACTTGATGCTCTTAGATTTGTCCTGTGTCCTCAGATGGGCTAACCTTTTGGACTGACACGCAGGGAGGTGTGATCTGAGGCCAAATTGTGATGTCTGGCAGGGCTCAATCCATGTTTTAACATCCACGTGAAGCAACTGGGTGAGGCTGTCTGGGGATCTGGTATGAGGTGACACCAGTCCTGCACATCACATGCAGCTTGGTTTCTCCTTTACCTCTGGGCCAGGGGAGGCAGCAGATGCCCTGAGTCAACGCATGCAGGGTTGGATGACTGGGAATAAACTGAAGATAGAATAGAATCACAGAATCATAGAGTTGGAAGGGGCCTGTATGGCCCCTTCCAACTCTATGATTCTATGATTCTATGATTCTATGATTCTATGATTCATACGGGCCATCTAGTCCAACCCCCTGCTCAACGCAGGATCAGCCCAAAGCATCCTAAAGCATCCAAGAAAAGTGTGTATCCAACCTTTGCTTGAAGACTGCCAGTGAGGGGGAGCTCACCACCTCCTTAGGCAGCCTATTCCACTGCTGAACTACTCTGACTGTGAACATTTTTTTCCTGATATCTAGCCTATATCGTTGTACTTGTAGTTTAAACCCATTACTGCTTTTCCTTTCCTCTGCAGCCAACAGAAACAGCATCCTGCCCTCCTCCAAGTGACAACCTTTCAAATACTTAAAGAGGGCTATCATGTCCCCTCTCAGCCTCCAGACAGCTCTATCCAGATTTATCCAGACAGCTGTGCTTGCTGCCCATTTATTTCCAAATCCAATTCAAAGTTCTGGCTTGGTGCTTTAAAGCCCTCATTGGCCTAGGTT
Organism: Paroedura picta; assembly: GCF_049243985.1. NCBI lineage: Eukaryota > Metazoa > Chordata > Lepidosauria > Squamata > Gekkonidae > Paroedura > Paroedura picta. The sequence continues at coordinate 125,872,268 of NC_135374.1, read as the reverse complement.
TTAGCTAATGTACTCCCGATGTTGATGGTTCTAACTTGCCCAATAACCTGGAGCCATAGGCGTCTTGAGCTTCCAGGGCCAGGTAAAAAAAACACTTGTTTGTCAGGGGTTTCTGTGGATTTGCCGTT